>NW_028225300.1:0-600000 GCF_052327205.1 Somniosus microcephalus | reverse complement strand
CACCTTCTCCTTCTCCTTCTTCTACTTCTGCTTCACCCTCCAGACTTCACCTTCTCCTTCTCCTTCTTCTGCTTCTTCTGATTCACCCTCCTGACTTCACCTTCTCCTTCTCCTTCTTCTACATCTTCTGATTCACCCTCCTGACTTCACCTTCTCCTTCTCCTTCTTCTACTTCTTCTGCTTCACCCTCCAGACTTCACCTTCTCCTTCTCCTTCTTCTACTTCTTCTGATTCACCCTCCAGACTTCACCTTCTCCTTCTCCTTCTTCTACTTCTTCTGATTCACCCTCCAGACTTCACCTTCTCCTTCTCCTTCTTCTGCTTCTTCTGATTCACCCTCCTGACTTCACCTTCTCCTTCTCCTTCTTCTACATCTTCTGATTCACCCTCCTGACTTCACCTTCTCCTTCTCCTTCTTCTACTTCTTCTGCTTCACCCTCCAGACTTCACCTTCTCCTTCTCCTTCTTCTACTTCTTCTGATTCACCCTCCAGACTTCACCTTCTACTTCTCCTTCTTCTACTTCTTCTGATTCACCCTCCAGACTTCACCTTCTCCTTCTCCTTCTTCTACTTCTTCTGATTCACCCTCCAGACTTCACCTTCTCCTTCTCCTTCTTCTGCTTCTTCTGATTCACCCTCCAGACTTCACCTTCTCCTTCTCCTTATTCTGCTTCTTCTGAATCACCCTCCAGACTTCACCTTCTCCTTCTTCTACTTCTTCTGATTCACCCTCCTGACTTCACCTTCTCCTTCTCCTTCTTCTACTTCTTCTGATTCACCCTCCAGACTTCACCTTCTCCTTCTCCTTCTTCTGCTTCTTCTGATTCACCCTCCTGACTTCACCTTCTCCTTCTCCTTCTTCTACTTCTTCTGATTCACCCTCCAGACTTCACCTTCTCCTTCTCCTTCTTCTGCTTCTTCTGATTCACCCTCCAGACTTCACCTTCTCCTTCTCCTTCTTCTGCTTCTTCTGATTCACCCTCCAGACTTCACCTTCTCCTTCTCCTTCTTCTACTTCTTCTGATTCACCCTCCAGACTTCACCTTCTCCTTCTCCTTCTTCTGCTTCTTCTGATTCACCCTCCAGACTTCACCTTCTCCTTCTCCTTCTTCTACTTCTTCTGATTCACCCTCCAGACTTCACCTTCTCCTTCTCCTTCTTCTGCTTCGTCTGATTCACCCTCCAGACTTCACCTTCTCCTTCTCCTTATTCTGCTTCTTCTGAATCACCCTCCAGACTTCACCTTCTCCTTCTCCTTCTTCTGCTTCTTCTGATTCACCCTCCAGACTTCACCTTCTCCTTCTCCTTCTTCTGCTTCTTCTGATTCACCCTCCAGACTTCACCTTCTCCTTCTCCTTCTTCTACGTCTTCTGATTTACCCTCCAGACTTCACCTTCTCCATCTCCTTCTTCTGCTTCTTCTGATTCACCCTCCAGACTTCACCTTCTCCTTCTCCTTCATCTACTTCTTCTGATTCACCCTCCAGACTTCACCTTCTCCTTCTCCTTCTTCTGCTTCTTCTGATTCACCCTCCAGGCTTCACCTTCTCCTTCTCCTTCTTCTGCTTCTTCTGATTCACCCTCCAGACTTCACCTTCTCCTTCTCCTTCTTCTACTTCTTCTGATTCACCCTCCAGACTTCACCTTCTCCTTCTCCTTCGTCTACTTCTTCTGATTCACCCTCCAGACTACACCTTCTCCTTCTCCTTCTTCTACCTCTTCTGATTTACCCTCCAGACTTCACCTTCTCCTGCTCCTTCTTCTGTTTCTTCTGATTCACCCTCCAGACTTCATCTTCTCCTTCTCCTTCTTCTACTTCTTCTGATTCACCCTCCAGACTTCACCTTCTCCTTCTCCTTCTTCTACTTCTTCTGATTCACCCTCCAGACTTCATCTTCTCCTTCTCCTTCTTCTGCTTCTTCTGATTCACCCTCCAGACTTCACCTTCTCCTTCTCCTTCTTCTGCTTCTTCTGATTCACCCTCCAGACTTCAACTTCTCCTTCTCCTTCTTCTACTTCTTCTGATTCACCCTCCAGACTTCACCTTCTCCTTCTCCTTCTTCTACTTCTTCCGATTCACCCTCCAGACTTCATCTTCTCCTTCTCCTTCTTCTGCTTCTTCTGATTCACCCTCCAGACTTCACCTTCTCCTTCTCCTTCTTCTGCTTCTTCTGATTCACCCTCCAGACTTCACCTTCTCCTTCTCCTTCTTCTACTTCTTCTGATTCACCCTCCAGACTTCACCTTCTCCTTCTCCTTCTTCTACTTCTTCTGATTCACCCTCCAGTCTTCACCTTCTCCTTCTCCTTCTTCTGTTTCTTCTGCTTCACCCTCCAGACTTCACCTTCTCCTTCTCTTTCTTCTGCTTCTTCTGATTCACCCTCCAGACTTCACCTTCTGCTTCTCCTTCTTCTGATTCTTCTGATTCACCCTCCAGACTTCACCTTCTCCTTCTCCTTCTTCTGCTTCTTCTGATTCACCCTCCTGACTTCACCTTCTCCTTTTGCTTCTTCTACTTCTTCTGATTCACCCTCCTGACTTCACCTTCTCCTTCTCCTTCTTCTACTTCTTCTGCTTCACCCTCCAGACTTCACCTTCTCCTTCTCCTTCTTCTACTTCTTCTGATTCACCCTCCAGACTTCACCTTCTCCTTCTCCTTCTTCTGCTTCTTCTGATTCACCCTCCAGACTTCACCTTCTCCTTCTCCTTATTCTGCTTCTTCTGATTCACCCTCCAGACTTCACCTTCTCCTTCTCCTTATTCTGCTTCTTTTGATTCACCCTCCAGACTTCACCTTCTCCTTCTCCTTCCTCTGCTTCTTCTGATTCACCCTGCAGACTTCACCTTCTCCTTCTCCTTCTTCTGATTCTTCTGATTCACCCTCCAGACTTCACCTTCTCCTTCTCCATCTTCTGCTTCTTCTGATTCACCCTCCTGACTTCACCTTCTCCTTCTCCTTCTTCTACTTCTTCTGATTCACCCTCCTGACTTCACCTTCTCCTTCTCCATCTTCTTCTTCTTCTGCTTCACCCTCCAGACTTCAACTTCTCCTTCTGCTTCTTCTACTTCTGATTCACCCTCCAGACTTCACCTTCTCCTTCTCCTTCTTCTGCTTCTTCTGATTCACCCTCCAGACTTCACCTTCTCCTTCTCCTTCTTCTGCTTCTTCTGATTCACCCTCCAGACTTCACCTTCTCCTTCTCCTTCTTCTGCTTCTTCTGATTCACCCTCCAGGCTTCACCTTCTCCTTCTCCTTCTTCTGCTTCTTCTGATTCACCCTCCAGACTTCACCTTCTCCTTCTCCTTCTTCTACTTCTTCTGATTCACCCTCCAGACTTCACCTTCTCCTTCTCCTTCGTCTACTTCTTCTGATTCACCCTCCAGACTACACCTTCTCCTTCTCCTTCTTCTACCTCTTCTGATTTACCCTCCAGACTTCACCTTCTCCTGCTCCTTCTTCTGTTTCTTCTGATTCACCCTCCAGACTTCATCTTCTCCTTCTCCTTCTTCTACTTCTTCTGATTCACCCTCCAGACTTCACCTTCTCCTTCTCCTTCTTCTACTTCTTCTGATTCACCCTCCAGACTTCATCTTCTCCTTCTCCTTCTTCTGCTTCTTCTGATTCACCCTCCAGACTTCACCTTCTCCTTCTCCTTCTTCTGCTTCTTCTGATTCACCCTCCAGACTTCAACTTCTCCTTCTCCTTCTTCTACTTCTTCTGATTCACCCTCCAGACTTCACCTTCTCCTTCTCCTTCTTCTACTTCTTCCGATTCACCCTCCAGACTTCATCTTCTCCTTCTCCTTCTTCTGCTTCTTCTGATTCACCCTCCAGACTTCACCTTCTCCTTCTCCTTCTTCTGCTTCTTCTGATTCACCCTCCAGACTTCACCTTCTCCTTCTCCTTCTTCTACTTCTTCTGATTCACCCTCCAGACTTCACCTTCTCCTTCTCCTTCTTCTACTTCTTCTGATTCACCCTCCAGTCTTCACCTTCTCCTTCTCCTTCTTCTGTTTCTTCTGCTTCACCCTCCAGACTTCACCTTCTCCTTCTCTTTCTTCTGCTTCTTCTGATTCACCCTCCAGACTTCACCTTCTGCTTCTCCTTCTTCTGATTCTTCTGATTCACCCTCCAGACTTCACCTTCTCCTTCTCCTTCTTCTGCTTCTTCTGATTCACCCTCCTGACTTCACCTTCTCCTTTTGCTTCTTCTACTTCTTCTGATTCACCCTCCTGACTTCACCTTCTCCTTCTCCTTCTTCTACTTCTTCTGCTTCACCCTCCAGACTTCACCTTCTCCTTCTCCTTCTTCTACTTCTTCTGATTCACCCTCCAGACTTCACCTTCTCCTTCTCCTTCTTCTGCTTCTTCTGATTCACCCTCCAGACTTCACCTTCTCCTTCTCCTTATTCTGCTTCTTCTGATTCACCCTCCAGACTTCACCTTCTCCTTCTCCTTATTCTGCTTCTTTTGATTCACCCTCCAGACTTCACCTTCTCCTTCTCCTTCCTCTGCTTCTTCTGATTCACCCTGCAGACTTCACCTTCTCCTTCTCCTTCTTCTGATTCTTCTGATTCACCCTCCAGACTTCACCTTCTCCTTCTCCATCTTCTGCTTCTTCTGATTCACCCTCCTGACTTCACCTTCTCCTTCTCCTTCTTCTACTTCTTCTGATTCACCCTCCTGACTTCACCTTCTCCTTCTCCATCTTCTTCTTCTTCTGCTTCACCCTCCAGACTTCAACTTCTCCTTCTGCTTCTTCTACTTCTGATTCACCCTCCAGACTTCACCTTCTCCTTCTCCTTCTTCTGCTTCTTCTGATTCACCCTCCAGACTTCACCTTCTCCTTCTCCTTCTTCTACTTCTTCTGATTCACCCTCCAGACTTCACCTTCTCCTTCTCCTTCTTCTGCTTCTTCTGATTCACTCTCCAGACTTAACCTTCTCCTTCTCCTTATTCTGCTTCTTCTGATTCACCCTCCAGACTTCACCTTCTCCTTCTCCTTCTTCTGCTTCTTCTTATTCACCCTCCAGACTTCACCTTCTCCTTCTCCTTCTTCTGCTTCTTCTGATTCACCCTCCAGACTTCACCTTCTCCTTCTCCTTCTTCTACTTCTTCTGATTCACCCTCCAGACTTCACCTTCTCCTTCTCCTTCTTCTGCTTCTTCTGATTCACCCTTCTGACTTCACCTTCTCCTTGTCCTTCTTCTACATCTTCTGATTCACCCTCCTGACTTCACCTTCTCCTTCTCCTTCTTCTACTTCTTCTGCTTCACCCTCCAGACTTCACCTTCTCCTTCTCCTTCTTCTACTTCTTCTGATTCACCCTCCATACTTCACCTTCTCCTTCTCCTTCTTCTACTTCTTCTGATTCACCCTCCAGACTTCACCTTCTCCTTCTCCTTCTTCTACTTCTTCTGATTCACCCTCCAGACTTCACCTTCTCCTTCTCCTTCTTCTGCTTCTTCTGATTCACCCTCCAGACTTCACCTTCTCCTTCTCCTTATTCTGCTTCTTCTGAATCACCCTCCAGACTTCACCTTCTCCTTCTCCTTCTTCTGCTTCTTCTGATTCACCCTCCAGACTTCACCTTCTCCTTCTCCTTCTTCTGCTTCTTCTGATTCACCCTCCAGACTTCACCTTCTCCTTCTCCTTCTTCTACGTCTTCTGATTCACCCTCCAGACTTCACCTTCTCCATCTCCTTCTTCTGCTTCTTCTGATTCACCCTCCAGACTTCACCTTCTCCTTCTCCTTCATCTACTTCTTCTGATTCACCCTCCAGACTTCACCTTCTCCTTCTCCTTCTTCTGCTTCTTCTGATTCACCCTCCAGACTTCACCTTCTCCTTCTCCTTCTTCTGCTTCTTCTGATTCACCCTCCAGACTTCACCTTCTCCTTCTCCTTCTTCTACTTCTTCTGATTCACCCTCCAGACTTCACCTTCTCCTTCTCCTTCTTCTACTTCTTCTGATTCACCCTCCAGTCTTCACCTTCTCCTTCTCCTTCTTCTGTTTCTTCTGCTTCACCCTCCAGACTTCACCTTCTCCTTCTCTTTCTTCTGCTTCTTCTGATTCACCCTCCAGACTTCACCTTCTGCTTCTCCTTCTTCTGATTCTTCTGATTCACCCTCCAGACTTCACCTTCTCCTTCTCCTTCTTCTGCTTCTTCTGATTCACCCTCCTGACTTCACCTTCTCCTTTTGCTTCTTCTACTTCTTCTGATTCACCCTCCTGACTTCACCTTCTCCTTCTCCTTCTTCTACTTCTTCTGCTTCACCCTCCAGACTTCACCTTCTCCTTCTCCTTCTTCTACTTCTTCTGATTCACCCTCCAGACTTCACCTTCTCCTTCTCCTTCTTCTGCTTCTTCTGATTCACCCTCCAGACTTCACCTTCTCCTTCTCCTTATTCTGCTTCTTCTGATTCACCCTCCAGACTTCACCTTCTCCTTCTCCTTATTCTGCTTCTTTTGATTCACCCTCCAGACTTCACCTTCTCCTTCTCCTTCCTCTGCTTCTTCTGATTCACCCTGCAGACTTCACCTTCTCCTTCTCCTTCTTCTGATTCTTCTGATTCACCCTCCAGACTTCACCTTCTCCTTCTCCATCTTCTGCTTCTTCTGATTCACCCTCCTGACTTCACCTTCTCCTTCTCCTTCTTCTACTTCTTCTGATTCACCCTCCTGACTTCACCTTCTCCTTCTCCATCTTCTTCTTCTTCTGCTTCACCCTCCAGACTTCAACTTCTCCTTCTGCTTCTTCTACTTCTGATTCACCCTCCAGACTTCACCTTCTCCTTCTCCTTCTTCTGCTTCTTCTGATTCACCCTCCAGACTTCACCTTCTCCTTCTCCTTCTTCTGCTTCTTCTGATTCACCCTCCAGACTTCACCTTCTCCTTCTCCTTCTTCTGCTTCTTCTGATTCACCCTCCAGGCTTCACCTTCTCCTTCTCCTTCTTCTGCTTCTTCTGATTCACCCTCCAGACTTCACCTTCTCCTTCTCCTTCTTCTACTTCTTCTGATTCACCCTCCAGACTTCACCTTCTCCTTCTCCTTCGTCTACTTCTTCTGATTCACCCTCCAGACTACACCTTCTCCTTCTCCTTCTTCTACCTCTTCTGATTTACCCTCCAGACTTCACCTTCTCCTGCTCCTTCTTCTGTTTCTTCTGATTCACCCTCCAGACTTCATCTTCTCCTTCTCCTTCTTCTACTTCTTCTGATTCACCCTCCAGACTTCACCTTCTCCTTCTCCTTCTTCTACTTCTTCTGATTCACCCTCCAGACTTCATCTTCTCCTTCTCCTTCTTCTGCTTCTTCTGATTCACCCTCCAGACTTCACCTTCTCCTTCTCCTTCTTCTGCTTCTTCTGATTCACCCTCCAGACTTCAACTTCTCCTTCTCCTTCTTCTACTTCTTCTGATTCACCCTCCAGACTTCACCTTCTCCTTCTCCTTCTTCTACTTCTTCCGATTCACCCTCCAGACTTCATCTTCTCCTTCTCCTTCTTCTGCTTCTTCTGATTCACCCTCCAGACTTCACCTTCTCCTTCTCCTTCTTCTGCTTCTTCTGATTCACCCTCCAGACTTCACCTTCTCCTTCTCCTTCTTCTACTTCTTCTGATTCACCCTCCAGACTTCACCTTCTCCTTCTCCTTCTTCTACTTCTTCTGATTCACCCTCCAGTCTTCACCTTCTCCTTCTCCTTCTTCTGTTTCTTCTGCTTCACCCTCCAGACTTCACCTTCTCCTTCTCTTTCTTCTGCTTCTTCTGATTCACCCTCCAGACTTCACCTTCTGCTTCTCCTTCTTCTGATTCTTCTGATTCACCCTCCAGACTTCACCTTCTCCTTCTCCTTCTTCTGCTTCTTCTGATTCACCCTCCTGACTTCACCTTCTCCTTTTGCTTCTTCTACTTCTTCTGATTCACCCTCCTGACTTCACCTTCTCCTTCTCCTTCTTCTACTTCTTCTGCTTCACCCTCCAGACTTCACCTTCTCCTTCTCCTTCTTCTACTTCTTCTGATTCACCCTCCAGACTTCACCTTCTCCTTCTCCTTCTTCTGCTTCTTCTGATTCACCCTCCAGACTTCACCTTCTCCTTCTCCTTATTCTGCTTCTTCTGATTCACCCTCCAGACTTCACCTTCTCCTTCTCCTTATTCTGCTTCTTTTGATTCACCCTCCAGACTTCACCTTCTCCTTCTCCTTCCTCTGCTTCTTCTGATTCACCCTGCAGACTTCACCTTCTCCTTCTCCTTCTTCTGATTCTTCTGATTCACCCTCCAGACTTCACCTTCTCCTTCTCCATCTTCTGCTTCTTCTGATTCACCCTCCTGACTTCACCTTCTCCTTCTCCTTCTTCTACTTCTTCTGATTCACCCTCCTGACTTCACCTTCTCCTTCTCCATCTTCTTCTTCTTCTGCTTCACCCTCCAGACTTCAACTTCTCCTTCTGCTTCTTCTACTTCTGATTCACCCTCCAGACTTCACCTTCTCCTTCTCCTTCTTCTGCTTCTTCTGATTCACCCTCCAGACTTCACCTTCTCCTTCTCCTTCTTCTACTTCTTCTGATTCACCCTCCAGACTTCACCTTCTCCTTCTCCTTCTTCTGCTTCTTCTGATTCACTCTCCAGACTTAACCTTCTCCTTCTCCTTATTCTGCTTCTTCTGATTCACCCTCCAGACTTCACCTTCTCCTTCTCCTTCTTCTGCTTCTTCTTATTCACCCTCCAGACTTCACCTTCTCCTTCTCCTTCTTCTGCTTCTTCTGATTCACCCTCCAGACTTCACCTTCTCCTTCTCCTTCTTCTACTTCTTCTGATTCACCCTCCAGACTTCACCTTCTCCTTCTCCTTCTTCTGCTTCTTCTGATTCACCCTTCTGACTTCACCTTCTCCTTGTCCTTCTTCTACATCTTCTGATTCACCCTCCTGACTTCACCTTCTCCTTCTCCTTCTTCTACTTCTTCTGCTTCACCCTCCAGACTTCACCTTCTCCTTCTCCTTCTTCTACTTCTTCTGATTCACCCTCCATACTTCACCTTCTCCTTCTCCTTCTTCTACTTCTTCTGATTCACCCTCCAGACTTCACCTTCTCCTTCTCCTTCTTCTACTTCTTCTGATTCACCCTCCAGACTTCACCTTCTCCTTCTCCTTCTTCTGCTTCTTCTGATTCACCCTCCAGACTTCACCTTCTCCTTCTCCTTATTCTGCTTCTTCTGAATCACCCTCCAGACTTCACCTTCTCCTTCTCCTTCTTCTGCTTCTTCTGATTCACCCTCCAGACTTCACCTTCTCCTTCTCCTTCTTCTGCTTCTTCTGATTCACCCTCCAGACTTCACCTTCTCCTTCTCCTTCTTCTACGTCTTCTGATTCACCCTCCAGACTTCACCTTCTCCATCTCCTTCTTCTGCTTCTTCTGATTCACCCTCCAGACTTCACCTTCTCCTTCTCCTTCATCTACTTCTTCTGATTCACCCTCCAGACTTCACCTTCTCCTTCTCCTTCTTCTGCTTCTTCTGATTCACCCTCCAGACTTCACCTTCTCCTTCTCCTTCTTCTGCTTCTTCTGATTCACCCTCCAGACTTCACCTTCTCCTTCTCCTTCTTCTACTTCTTCTGATTCACCCTCCAGACTTCACCTTCTCCTTCTCCTTCGTCTACTTCTTCTGATTCACCCTCCAGACTACACCTTCTCCTTCTCCTTCTTCTACCTCTTCTGATTCACCCTCCAGACTTCACCTTCTCCTGCTCCTTCTTCTGTTTCTTCTGATTCACCCTCCAGACTTCATCTTCTCCTTCTCCTTCTTCTACTTCTTCTGATTCACCCTCCAGACTTCACCTTCTCCTTCTCCTTCTTCTACTTCTTCTGATTCACCCTCCAGACTTCATCTTCTCCTTCTCCTTCTTCTGCTTCTTCTGATTCACCCTCCAGACTTCACCTTCTCCTTCTCCTTCTTCTGCTTCTTCTGATTCACCCTCCAGACTTCAACTTCTCCTTCTCCTTCTTCTACTTCTTCTGATTCACCCTCCAGACTTCACCTTCTCCTTCTCCTTCTTCTACTTCTTCCGATTCACCCTCCAGACTTCATCTTCTCCTTCTCCTTCTTCTGCTTCTTCTGATTCACCCTCCAGACTTCACCTTCTCCTTCTCCTTCTTCTGCTTCTTCTGATTCACCCTCCAGACTTCACCTTCTCCTTCTCCTTCTTCTACTTCTTCTGATTCACCCTCCAGACTTCACCTTCTACTTCTCCTTCTTCTACTTCTTCTGATTCACCCTCCAGTCTTCACCTTCTCCTTCTCCTTCTTCTGTTTCTTCTGCTTCACCCTCCAGACTTCACCTTCTCCTTCTCTTTCTTCTGCTTCTTCTGATTCACCCTCCAGACTTCACCTTCTGCTTCTCCTTCTTCTGATTCTTCTGATTCACCCTCCAGACTTCACCTTCTCCTTCTCCTTCTTCTGCTTCTTCTGATTCACCCTCCTGACTTCACCTTCTCCTTTTGCTTCTTCTACTTCTTCTGATTCACCCTCCTGACTTCACCTTCTCCTTCTCCTTCTTCTACTTCTTCTGCTTCACCCTCCAGACTTCACCTTCTCCTTCTCCTTCTTCTACTTCTTCTGATTCACCCTCCAGACTTCACCTTCTCCTTCTCCTTCTTCTGCTTCTTCTGATTCACCCTCCAGACTTCACCTTCTCCTTCTCCTTATTCTGCTTCTTCTGATTCACCCTCCAGACTTCACCTTCTCCTTCTCCTTATTCTGCTTCTTTTGATTCACCCTCCAGACTTCACCTTCTCCTTCTCCTTCCTCTGCTTCTTCTGATTCACCCTGCAGACTTCACCTTCTCCTTCTCCTTCTTCTGATTCTTCTGATTCACCCTCCAGACTTCACCTTCTCCTTCTCCATCTTCTGCTTCTTCTGATTCACCCTCCTGACTTCACCTTCTCCTTCTCCTTCTTCTACTTCTTCTGATTCACCCTCCTGACTTCACCTTCTCCTTCTCCATCTTCTTCTTCTTCTGCTTCACCCTCCAGACTTCAACTTCTCCTTCTGCTTCTTCTACTTCTGATTCACCCTCCAGACTTCACCTTCTCCTTCTCCTTCTTCTGCTTCTTCTGATTCACCCTCCAGACTTCACCTTCTCCTTCTCCTTCTTCTGCTTCTTCTGATTCACCCTCCAGACTTCACCTTCTCCTTCTCCTTCTTCTACTTCTTCTGATTCACCCTCCAGACTTCACCTTCTCCTTCTCCTTCTTCTGCTTCTTCTGATACACCCTCCAGACTTCACCTTCTCCTTCTCCTTCGTCTACTTCTTCTGATTCACCCTCCAGACTTCATCTTCTCCTTCTCCTTCTTCTGCTTCTTCTGATTCACCCTCCAGACTTCACCTTCTCCTTCTCCTTCTTCTACTTCTTCTGATTCACCCTCCAGTCTTCACCTTCTCCTTCTCCTTCTTCTGTTTCTTCTGCTTCACCCTCCAGACTTCACCTTCTCCTTCTCTTTCTTCTGCTTCTTCTGATTCACCCTCCAGACTTCACCTTCTCCTTCTCCTTCTTCTACTTCTTCTGCTTCTCCCTCCAGACTTCACCTTCTCCTTCTCCTTCTTCTGCTTCTTCTGATTCACCCTCCAGACTTCACCTTCTCCTTCTCCTTCTTCTACTTCTTCTGATTCACCCTCCAGACTTCAGCTTCTCCTTCTCCTTCTTCTACTTCTTCTGATTCACCCTCCAGACTTCACCTTCTCCTTCTCCTTCTTCTCCTTCTTCTGATTCACCCTCCTGACTTCACGTTCTCCTTCTCCTTCTTCTGCTTCTTCTGCTTCACCCTCCAGACTTCACCTTCTCCTTCTCCTTCTTCTGCTTCTTCTGCTTCACCCTCCAGACTTTACCTTCTCCTTCTCCTTCCTCTGCTTCTTCTGCTTCACCCTCCTGACTTCACCTTCTCCTTCTCCTTCTTCTACTTCTTCTGATTCACCCTCCAGACTTCACCTTCTCCTTCTCCTTCTTCTGCTTCTTCTGCTTCACCCTCCAGACTTCACCTTCTCCTTCCCCTTCTTCTGCTTCTTCTGCTTCGCCCTCCAGACTTCACCTTCTCCTTCTCCTTCTTCTGCTTCTTCTGCTTCACCCTCCAGACTTCACCTTCTCCTTCTCCTTCTTCTGCTTCTTCTGCTTCACTCTCCTAACTTCACCTTCTCCTTCTCCTCCTTCTACTTCTTCTGATTCACCCTCCAGACTTCACCTTCTCCTTCTCCTTCTTCTGCTTCTTCTGCTTCACCCTCCAGACTTCACCTTCTCCTTCTCCTTCTTCTGCTTCTTCTGCTGCGCCCTCCAGACTTCACCTTCTCCTTCTCCTTCTTCTGCTTCTTCTGCTTCACCCTCCTGACTTCACCTTCTCCTTCTCCTTCTTCTACTTCTTCTGCTTCACCCCCCTGACTTCACCTGCTCCTTCTCCTTCTTCTGCTTCTTCTAATTCACCCTCCAGACTTCACCTTCTCCTTCTCCTTCTTCTGCTTCTTCTGATTCACCCTCCAGACTTCTCCTTCTCCTTCTCCTCCTTCTTCTTCTTCTGATTCACCCTCCTAACTTCACCTTCTCCTTCTCCTTCTTCTGCTTCTTCTGATTCACCCTCCTGACTTCACCTTCTCCTTCTCCTTCTTCTGCTTCTTCTGATTCACCCTCCAGACTTCACCTTCTCCTTCTCCTTCTTCTGCTTCTTCTGATTCACCCTCCAGACTTCACCTTCTCCTTCTCCTTCTTCTGATTCCCCTGATTCACCCTCCAGACCTCACCTTCTCCTTCTTCTACTTCTTCTGATTCACCCTCCAGACTTCATCTTTTCCTTCTCCTTCTTCTACTTCTTCTGATTCATCCTCCAGACTTCACCTTCTCCTTCTCCTTCTACTTCTTCTGATTCACCCTCCAGTCTTCACCTTCTCCTTCTCCTTCTTCTCTTTCTTCTGCTTCACCCTCCAGACTTCACTTTCTCCTTCTCTTTCTTCTGCTTCTTCTGATTCACCCTCCAGACTTCACCTTCTCCTTCTCCTTATAATGCTTCTTCTGATTCATCCTCCAGACTTCACCTTCTCCTCCTCCTTCTTCTGCTTCTTCTGATTCACCCTCCAGACTTCACCTTCTCCTTCTCCATCTTCTGCTTCTTCTGATTCACCCTCCAGACTTCACCTTCTCCTTCTCCTTCTTCTGCTTCTTCTGATTCACCCTCCAGACTTCACCTTCTCCTTCTCCTTCTTCTGCTTCTTCTGATTCACCCTCCAGACTTCACCTTCTCCTTCTCCTTCTTCTGCTTCTTCTGATTCACCCTTCAGACTTCACCTTCTCCTTCTCCTTCTTCTGCTTCTTCTGGTTCACCCTCCAGACCTCTCCTTCTCCTTCTCCTTCATCTACTTCTTCTGATTCACCCTCCAGACTTCATCTTCTCCTTCTCCTTCTTCTGCTTCTTCTGATTCACCCTCCAAACTTCACCTTCTCCTTCTCCTTCTTCTGCTTCTTCTGATTCACCCTCCAGACTTCACCTTCTCCTTCTCCTTCTTCTACTTCTTCTGCTTCTCCCCCCTGACTTCACCTTCTCCTTCTCCTTCTTCTGCTTCTTCTGATTCACCCTCCTAACTTCACCTTCTCCTTCTCCTTCTTCTGCTTCTTCTGATTCACCCTCCTGACTTCACCTTCTCCTTCTCCTTCTTCTGCTTCTTCTGATTCACCCTCCAGACTTCACCTTCTCCTTCTCCTTCTTCTCATTCTTCTGATTCACCCTCCAGACTTCACCTTCTCCTACTCCTTCTTCTACTTCTTCTGATTCACCCTCCAGACTTCACCTTCTCCTTCTCCTTCTTCTACTTCTTCTGATTCACCCTCCAGTCTTCACCTTCTCCTTCTCCTTCTTCTGCTTCTTCCGCTTCACCCTCCAGACTTCACCTTCTCCTTCTCTTTCTTCAGCTTCTTCTGATTCACCCTCCAGACTTCACATTCTCCTTCTCCTTCTTCTGATTCTTCTGATTCACTCTCCAGACTTCAACTTCTCCTTCTCCTTCTTCTGCTTCTTCTGATTCACCCTCCTGACTTCACCTTCTCCTTCTCCTTCTTCTACTTCTTCTGCTTCACCCTCCAGCCTCCAGACTTCACCTTCTCCTTCTCCGTCTTCTCCTTCTTCTGATTCACCCTCCAGACTTCACCTTCTCCTTCTTCTGCTTCTTCTGATTCACCCTCCAGACTTCACCTTCTCCTTCTCCTTCTTCTGCTTCTTCTGATTCACCCTCCAGACTTCACCATCTCCTTCTCCTTCTTCTGCTTCTTCTGATTCACCCTCCAGACTTCTCCTTCTCCTACTCCTTCTTCTACTTCTTCTGATTCACCCTCCAGACTTCATCTTCTCCTTCTCCTTCTTCTGCTTCTTCCGATTCACCCTCCAGACTTCACCTTCTCCTTCTCCTTCTTCTGCTTCTTCTGATTCACCCTCCAGACTTCACCTTCTCCTTCTCCTTCTTCTACTTCTTCTGATTCACCCTCCAGACTTCACCTTCTCCTTCTCCTTCTTCTACTTCTTCTGATTCACCCTCCAGACTTCACCTTCTCCTTCTCCTTCTTCTGCTTCTTCTGATTCACCCTCCAGACTTCACCTTCTCCTTCTCCTTCTTCTGCTTCTTCTGATTCACCCTCCAGACTTCACCTTCTCCTTCTCCTTCTTCTGCTTCTTCTGATTCACCCTTCAGACTTCACCTTCTCCTTCTCCTTCTTCTGCTTCTTCTGATTCACCCTCCAGACCTCACCTTCTCCTTCTCCTTCATCTACTTCTTCTGATTCACCCTCCAGACTTCATCTTCTCCTTCTCCTTCTTCTGCTTCTTCTGATTCACCCTCCAGACTTCACCTTCTCCTTCTCCTTCTTCTGCTTCTTCTGATTCACCCTCCAGACTTCACCTTCTCCTTCTCCTTCTTCTACTTCTTCTGCTTCACCCACCTGACTTCACCTTCTCCTTCTCCTTCTTCTGCTTCTTCTGATTCACCCTCCTAACTTCACCTTCTCCTTCTCCTTCTTCTGCTTCTTCTGATTCACCCTCCTGACTTCACCTTCTCCTTCTCCTTCTTCTGCTTCTTCTGATTCACCCTCCAGACTTCACCTTCTCCTTCTCCTTCTTCTCATTCTTCTGATTCCCCCTCCAGACTTCACCTTCTCCTACTCCTTCTTCTACTTCTTCTGATTCACCCTCCAGACTTCACCTTCTCCTTCTCCTTCTTCTACTTCTTCTGATTCACCCTCCAGTCTTCACCTTCTACTTCTCCTTCTTCTGCTTCTTCTGCTTCACCCTCCAGACTTCACCTTCTCCTTCTCTTTCTTCAGCTTCTTCTGATTCACCGTCCAGACTTCACCTTCTCCTTCTCCTTCTTCTGATTCTTCTGATTCACTCTCCAGACTTCACCTTCTCCTTCTCCTTCTTCTGCTTCTTCTGATTCACCCTCCTGACTTCACCTTCTCCTTCTCCTTCTTCTACCTCTTCTGATTCACCCTCCTGACTTCACCTTCTCCTTCTCCTTCTTCTACTTCTTCTGCTTCACCCTACAGCCTCCAGAATTCACCTTCTCCTTCTCCGTCTTCTACTTCTTCTGATTCACCCTCCAGACTTCACCTTCTCCTTCTCCTTCTTCTGCTTCTTCTGATTCACCCTCTAGACTTCACCTTCTCCTTCTCCTACTTCTACTTCTTCTGATTCACCCTCCAGACTTCACCATCTCCTTCTCCTTCTTCTGCTTCTTCTGATTCACCCTCCAGACTTCTCCTTCTCCTACTCCTTCTTCCACTTCTTCTGATTCACCCTCCAGACTTCATCTTCTCCTTCTCCTTCTTCTGCTTCTTCTGATTCACCCTCCAGACTTCACCTTCTCCTTCTCCTTCTTCTGCTTCTTCTGATTCACCCTCCAGACTTCACCTTCTCCTTCTCCTTCTTCTACTTCTTCTGATTCACCCTCCAGTCTTCACCTTCTCCTTCTCCTTCTTCTGTTTCTTCTGCTTCACCCTCCAGACTTCACCTTCTCCTTCTCTTTCTTCTGCTTCTTCTGATTCACCCTCCAGACTTCACCTTCTCCTTCTCCTTCTTCTACTTCTTCTGCTTCTCCCTCCAGACTTCACCTTCTCCTTCTCCTTCTTCTGCTTCTTCTGATTCACCCTCCAGACTTCACCTTCTCCTTCTCCTTCTTCTACTTCTTCTGATTCACCCTCCAGACTTCAGCTTCTCCTTCTCCTTCTTCTACTTCTTCTGATTCACCCTCCAGACTTCACCTTCTCCTTCTCCTTCTTCTCCTTCTTCTGATTCACCCTCCTGACTTCACGTTCTCCTTCTCCTTCTTCTGCTTCTTCTGCTTCACCCTCCAGACTTCACCTTCTCCTTCTCCTTCTTCTGCTTCTTCTGCTTCACCCTCCAGACTTTACCTTCTCCTTCTCCTTCCTCTGCTTCTTCTGCTTCACCCTCCTGACTTCACCTTCTCCTTCTCCTTCTTCTACTTCTTCTGATTCACCCTCCAGACTTCACCTTCTCCTTCTCCTTCTTCTGCTTCTTCTGCTTCACCCTCCAGACTTCACCTTCTCCTTCCCCTTCTTCTGCTTCTTCTGCTTCGCCCTCCAGACTTCACCTTCTCCTTCTCCTTCTTCTGCTTCTTCTGCTTCACCCTCCAGACTTCACCTTCTCCTTCTCCTTCTTCTGCTTCTTCTGCTTCACTCTCCTAACTTCACCTTCTCCTTCTCCTCCTTCTACTTCTTCTGATTCACCCTCCAGACTTCACCTTCTCCTTCTCCTTCTTCTGCTTCTTCTGCTTCACCCTCCAGACTTCACCTTCTCCTTCTCCTTCTTCTGCTTCTTCTGCTGCGCCCTCCAGACTTCACCTTCTCCTTCTCCTTCTTCTGCTTCTTCTGCTTCACCCTCCTGACTTCACCTTCTCCTTCTCCTTCTTCTACTTCTTCTGCTTCACCCCCCTGACTTCACCTGCTCCTTCTCCTTCTTCTGCTTCTTCTAATTCACCCTCCAGACTTCACCTTCTCCTTCTCCTTCTTCTGCTTCTTCTGATTCACCCTCCAGACTTCTCCTTCTCCTTCTCCTCCTTCTTCTTCTTCTGATTCACCCTCCTAACTTCACCTTCTCCTTCTCCTTCTTCTGCTTCTTCTGATTCACCCTCCTGACTTCACCTTCTCCTTCTCCTTCTTCTGCTTCTTCTGATTCACCCTCCAGACTTCACCTTCTCCTTCTCCTTCTTCTGCTTCTTCTGATTCACCCTCCAGACTTCACCTTCTCCTTCTCCTTCTTCTGATTCCCCTGATTCACCCTCCAGACCTCACCTTCTCCTTCTTCTACTTCTTCTGATTCACCCTCCAGACTTCATCTTTTCCTTCTCCTTCTTCTACTTCTTCTGATTCATCCTCCAGACTTCACCTTCTCCTTCTTCTTCTACTTCTTCTGATTCACCCTCCAGTCTTCACCTTCTCCTTCTCCTTCTTCTCTTTCTTCTGCTTCACCCTCCAGACTTCACTTTCTCCTTCTCTTTCTTCTGCTTCTTCTGATTCACCCTCCAGACTTCACCTTCTCCTTCTCCTTATAATGCTTCTTCTGATTCATCCTCCAGACTTCACCTTCTCCTCCTCCTTCTTCTGCTTCTTCTGATTCACCCTCCAGACTTCACCTTCTCCTTCTCCATCTTCTGCTTCTTCTGATTCACCCTCCAGACTTCACCTTCTCCTTCTCCTTCTTCTGCTTCTTCTGATTCACCCTCCAGACTTCACCTTCTCCTTCTCCTTCTTCTGCTTCTTCTGATTCACCCTCCAGACTTCACCTTCTCCTTCTCCTTCTTCTGCTTCTTCTGATTCACCCTTCAGACTTCACCTTCTCCTTCTCCTTCTTCTGCTTCTTCTGGTTCACCCTCCAGACCTCTCCTTCTCCTTCTCCTTCATCTACTTCTTCTGATTCACCCTCCAGACTTCATCTTCTCCTTCTCCTTCTTCTGCTTCTTCTGATTCACCCTCCAAACTTCACCTTCTCCTTCTCCTTCTTCTGCTTCTTCTGATTCACCCTCCAGACTTCACCTTCTCCTTCTCCTTCTTCTACTTCTTCTGCTTCTCCCCCCTGACTTCACCTTCTCCTTCTCCTTCTTCTGCTTCTTCTGATTCACCCTCCTAACTTCACCTTCTCCTTCTCCTTCTTCTGCTTCTTCTGATTCACCCTCCTGACTTCACCTTCTCCTTCTCCTTCTTCTGCTTCTTCTGATTCACCCTCCAGACTTCACCTTCTCCTTCTCCTTCTTCTCATTCTTCTGATTCACCCTCCAGACTTCACCTTCTCCTACTCCTTCTTCTACTTCTTCTGATTCACCCTCCAGACTTCACCTTCTCCTTCTCCTTCTTCTACTTCTTCTGATTCACCCTCCAGTCTTCACCTTCTCCTTCTCCTTCTTCTGCTTCTTCCGCTTCACCCTCCAGACTTCACCTTCTCCTTCTCTTTCTTCAGCTTCTTCTGATTCACCCTCCAGACTTCACATTCTCCTTCTCCTTCTTCTGATTCTTCTGATTCACTCTCCAGACTTCAACTTCTCCTTCTCCTTCTTCTGCTTCTTCTGATTCACCCTCCTGACTTCACCTTCTCCTTCTCCTTCTTCTACTTCTTCTGCTTCACCCTCCAGCCTCCAGACTTCACCTTCTCCTTCTCCGTCTTCTCCTTCTTCTGATTCACCCTCCAGACTTCACCTTCTCCTTCTTCTGCTTCTTCTGATTCACCCTCCAGACTTCACCTTCTCCTTCTCCTTCTTCTGCTTCTTCTGATTCACCCTCCAGACTTCACCATCTCCTTCTCCTTCTTCTGCTTCTTCTGATTCACCCTCCAGACTTCTCCTTCTCCTACTCCTTCTTCTACTTCTTCTGATTCACCCTCCAGACTTCATCTTCTCCTTCTCCTTCTTCTGCTTCTTCCGATTCACCCTCCAGACTTCACCTTCTCCTTCTCCTTCTTCTGCTTCTTCTGATTCACCCTCCAGACTTCACCTTCTCCTTCTCCTTCTTCTACTTCTTCTGATTCACCCTCCAGACTTCACCTTCTCCTTCTCCTTCTTCTACTTCTTCTGATTCACCCTCCAGACTTCACCTTCTCCTTCTCCTTCTTCTGCTTCTTCTGATTCACCCTCCAGACTTCACCTTCTCCTTCTCCTTCTTCTGCTTCTTCTGATTCACCCTCCAGACTTCACCTTCTCCTTCTCCTTCTTCTGCTTCTTCTGATTCACCCTTCAGACTTCACCTTCTCCTTCTCCTTCTTCTGCTTCTTCTGATTCACCCTCCAGACCTCACCTTCTCCTTCTCCTTCATCTACTTCTTCTGATTCACCCTCCAGACTTCATCTTCTCCTTCTCCTTCTTCTGCTTCTTCTGATTCACCCTCCAGACTTCACCTTCTCCTTCTCCTTCTTCTGCTTCTTCTGATTCACCCTCCAGACTTCACCTTCTCCTTCTCCTTCTTCTACTTCTTCTGCTTCACCCACCTGACTTCACCTTCTCCTTCTCCTTCTTCTGCTTCTTCTGATTCACCCTCCTAACTTCACCTTCTCCTTCTCCTTCTTCTGCTTCTTCTGATTCACCCTCCTGACTTCACCTTCTCCTTCTCCTTCTTCTGCTTCTTCTGATTCACCCTCCAGACTTCACCTTCTCCTTCTCCTTCTTCTCATTCTTCTGATTCCCCCTCCAGACTTCACCTTCTCCTACTCCTTCTTCTACTTCTTCTGATTCACCCTCCAGACTTCACCTTCTCCTTCTCCTTCTTCTACTTCTTCTGATTCACCCTCCAGTCTTCACCTTCTACTTCTCCTTCTTCTGCTTCTTCTGCTTCACCCTCCAGACTTCACCTTCTCCTTCTCTTTCTTCAGCTTCTTCTGATTCACTCTCCAGACTTCACCTTCTCCTTCTCCTTCTTCTGCTTCTTCTGATTCACCCTCCTGACTTCACCTTCTCCTTCTCCTTCTTCTACCTCTTCTGATTCACCCTCCTGACTTCACCTTCTCCTTCTCCTTCTTCTACTTCTTCTGCTTCACCCTACAGCCTCCAGAATTCACCTTCTCCTTCTCCGTCTTCTACTTCTTCTGATTCACCCTCCAGACTTCACCTTCTCCTTCT
Source organism: Somniosus microcephalus (assembly GCF_052327205.1). Taxonomy (NCBI): domain Eukaryota; kingdom Metazoa; phylum Chordata; class Chondrichthyes; order Squaliformes; family Somniosidae; genus Somniosus; species Somniosus microcephalus. The sequence continues at coordinate 579,862 of NW_028225300.1, read as the reverse complement.
CCTTCTTCTGCTTCTTCTGATTCACCCTCTAGACTTCACCTTCTCCTTCTCCTACTTCTACTTCTTCTGATTCACCCTCCAGACTTCACCATCTCCTTCTCCTTCTTCTGCTTCTTCTGATTCACCCTCCAGACTTCTCCTTCTCCTACTCCTTCTTCCACTTCTTCTGATTCACCCTCCAGACTTCATCTTCTCCTTCTCCTTCTTCTGCTTCTTCTGATTCACCCTCCAGACTTCACCTTCTCCTTCTCCTTCTTCTGCTTCTTCTGATTCACCCTCCAGACTTCACCTTCTCCTTCTCCTTCTTCTACTTCTTCTGATTCACCCTCCAGACTTCACCTTCTCCTTCTCCTTCTTCTACTTCTTCTGATTCACCCTCCAGACTTCACCTTCTCCTTCTCCTTCTTCTGCTTCTTCTGATTCACCCTCCAGACTTCACCTTCTCCTTCTCCTTCTTCTGCTTCTTCTGATTCACACTCCAGACTTCACCTTTTTCTTCTCCTTCTTCTGCTTCTTCTGATTCACCCTTCAGACTTCACCATATCCTTCTCCTTCTTCTGCTTCTTCTGATTCACCCTCCAGACCTCACCTTCTCCTTCTCCTTCTTCTACTTCTTCTGATTCACCCTCCAGACTTCATCTTCTCCTCCTCCTTCTTCTGCTTCTTCTGATTCACCCTCCAGACTTCACCTTCTCCTTCTCCTTTTTCTGCTTCTTCTGATTCACCCTCCAGACTTCGCCTTCTCATTCTCCTTCTTCTACTTCTTCTGATTCACCCTCCAGACTTCACCTTCTCCTTCTCCTTCTTCTACTTTTTCTGATTCACCCTCCAGTCTTCACCTCCTCCTTCTCCTTCTTCTGCTTCTTCTGATTCACCCTCCAGACTTCACCTTCTCCTTCTCCTTCTTCTGCTTCTTCTGATTCACCCTCCTGACTTCACCTTCTCATTCTCCTTCTTCTGCTTCTTCTGGTTCACCCTCCAGACTTCACCTTCTCCTTCTCCTTCTTCTACTTCTTCTGATTCACCCTCCAGACTTCACCTTCTCGTTCTCCTTCTTCTGCTTCTTCTGATTCACCCTCCAGACTTCACCTTCTCCTTCTCCTTCGTCTACTTCTTCTGATTCACCCTCCAGACTACACCTTCTCCTTCTCCTTCTTCTACTTCTTCTGATTCACCCTCCAGACTTCACCTTCTCCTTCTCCTTCTTCTACTTCTTCTGATTCACCCTCCAGTCTTCAACTTCTCCTTCTCCTTCTTCTGCTTCTTCTGATTCACCCTCCAGAGTTCACCTTCTCCTTCTCCTTCTTCTGCTTCTTCTGATTCACCCTCCAGAGTTCACCTTCTCCTTCTCCTTCTTCTACTTCTTCTGATTCACCCTCTAGACTTCACCTTCTCCTTCTCCTTCTTCTGCTTCTTCTGATTCACCCTCCAGACTTCACCTTCTCCTTCTCCTTCGTCTACTTCTTCTGATTCACCCTCCAGACTACACCATCTCCTTCTCCTTCTTCTACTTCTTCTGATTCACCCTCCAGACTTCACCTTCTCCTTCTCCTTATTCTGCTTCTTCTGAATCACCCTCCAGACTTCACCTTCTCCTTCTCCTTCTTCTGCTTCTTCTGATTCACCCTCCAGACTTCACCTTCTCCTTCTCCTTCTTCTGCTTCTTCTGATTCACCCTCCAGACTTCACCTTCTCCTTCTCCTTCTTCTACGTCTTCTGATTCACCCTCCAGACTTCACCTTCTCCATCTCCTTCTTCTGCTTCTTCTGATTCACCCTCCAGACTTCACCTTCTCCTTCTCCTTCATCTACTTCTTCTGATTCACCCTCCAGACTTCACCTTCTCCTTCTCCTTCTTCTGCTTCTTCTGATTCACCCTCCAGACTTCACCTTCTCCTTCTCCTTCTTCTGCTTCTTCTGATTCACCCTCCAGACTTCACCTTCTCCTTCTCCTTCTTCTACTTCTTCTGATTCACCCTCCAGACTTCACATTCTCCTTCTCCTTCGTCTACTTCTTCTGATTCACCCTCCAGACTACACCTTCTCCTTCTCCTTCTTCTACCTCTTCTGATTCACCCTCCAGACTTCACCTTCTCCTGCTCCTTCTTCTGTTTCTTCTGATTCACCCTCCAGACTTCATCTTCTCCTTCTCCTTCTTCTACTTCTTCTGATTCACCCTCCAGACTTCACCTTCTCCTTCTCCTTCTTCTACTTCTTCTGATTCACCCTCCAGACTTCATCTTCTCCTTCTCCTTCTTCTGCTTCTTCTGATTCACCCTCCAGACTTCACCTTCTCCTTCTCCTTCTTCTGCTTCTTCTGATTCACCCTCCAGACTTCAACTTCTCCTTCTCCTTCTTCTACTTCTTCTGATTCACCCTCCAGACTTCACCTTCTCCTTCTCCTTCTTCTACTTCTTCCGATTCACCCTCCAGACTTCATCTTCTCCTTCTCCTTCTTCTGCTTCTTCTGATTCACCCTCCAGACTTCACCTTCTCCTTCTCCTTCTTCTGCTTCTTCTGATTCACCCTCCAGACTTCACCTTCTCCTTCTCCTTCTTCTACTTCTTCTGATTCACCCTCCAGACTTCACCTTCTCCTTCTCCTTCTTCTACTTCTTCTGATTCACCCTCCAGTCTTCACCTTCTCCTTCTCCTTCTTCTGTTTCTTCTGCTTCACCCTCCAGACTTCACCTTCTCCTTCTCTTTCTTCTGCTTCTTCTGATTCACCCTCCAGACTTCACCTTCTGCTTCTCCTTCTTCTGATTCTTCTGATTCACCCTCCAGACTTCACCTTCTCCTTCTCCTTCTTCTGCTTCTTCTGATTCACCCTCCTGACTTCACCTTCTCCTTTTGCTTCTTCTACTTCTTCTGATTCACCCTCCTGACTTCACCTTCTCCTTCTCCTTCTTCTACTTCTTCTGCTTCACCCTCCAGACTTCACCTTCTCCTTCTCCTTCTTCTACTTCTTCTGATTCACCCTCCAGACTTCACCTTCTCCTTCTCCTTCTTCTGCTTCTTCTGATTCACCCTCCAGACTTCACCTTCTCCTTCTCCTTATTCTGCTTCTTCTGATTCACCCTCCAGACTTCACCTTCTCCTTCTCCTTATTCTGCTTCTTTTGATTCACCCTCCAGACTTCACCTTCTCCTTCTCCTTCCTCTGCTTCTTCTGATTCACCCTGCAGACTTCACCTTCTCCTTCTCCTTCTTCTGATTCTTCTGATTCACCCTCCAGACTTCACCTTCTCCTTCTCCATCTTCTGCTTCTTCTGATTCACCCTCCTGACTTCACCTTCTCCTTCTCCTTCTTCTACTTCTTCTGATTCACCCTCCTGACTTCACCTTCTCCTTCTCCATCTTCTTCTTCTTCTGCTTCACCCTCCAGACTTCAACTTCTCCTTCTGCTTCTTCTACTTCTGATTCACCCTCCAGACTTCACCTTCTCCTTCTCCTTCTTCGACTTCTTCTGATTCACCCTCCAGACTTCACCTTCTCCTTCTCCTTCTTCTGCTTCTTCTGATTCACCCTCCAGACTTCACCTTCTCCTTCTCCTTCTTCTACTTCTTCTGATTCACCCTCCAGACTTCACCTTCTCCTTCTCCTTCTTCTGCTTCTTCTGATACACCCTCCAGACTTCACCTTCTCCTTCTCCTTCGTCTACTTCTTCTGATTCACCCTCCAGACTTCATCTTCTCCTTCTCCTTCTTCTGCTTCTTCTGATTCACCCTCCAGACTTCACCTTCTCCTTCTCCTTCTTCTGCTTCTTCTGATTCACCCTCCAGACTTCAACTTCTCCTTCTCCTTCTTCTACTTCTTCTGATTCACCCTCCAGACTTCACCTTCTCCTTCTCCTTCTTCTACTTCTTCTGATTCACCCTCCAGTCTTCACCTTCTCCTTCTCCTTCTTCTGTTTCTTCTGCTTCACCCTCCAGACTTCACCTTCTCCTTCTCTTTCTTCTGCTTCTTCTGATTCACCCTCCAGACTTCACCTTCTCCTTCTCCTTCTTCTGATTCTTCTGATTCACCCTCCAGACTTCACCTTCTCCTTCTCCTTCTTCTGCTTCTTCTGATTCACCCTCCAGACTGCACCTTCTCCTTCTTCTACTTCTTCTGATTCACCCTCCAGACTTCACCTTCTCCTTCTCCTTCTTCTACTTCTTCTGCTTCTCCCTCCAGACTTCACCTTCTCCTTCTCCTTCTTCTGCTTCTTCTGATTCACCCTCCAGACTTCACCTTCTCCTTCTCCTTCTTCTACTTCTTCTGATTCACCCTCCAGACTTCAGCTTCTCCTTCTCCTTCTTCTACTTCTTCTGATTCACCCTCCAGACTTCACCTTCTCCTTCTCCTTCTTCTCCTTCTTCTGATTCACCCTCCTGACTTCACGTTCTCCTTCTCCTTCTTCTGCTTCTTCTGCTTCACCCTCCAGACTTCACCTTCTCCTTCTCCTTCTTCTGCTTCTTCTGCTTCACCCTCCAGACTTTACCTTCTCCTTCTCCTTCCTCTGCTTCTTCTGCTTCACCCTCCTGACTTCACCTTCTCCTTCTCCTTCTTCTACTTCTTCTGATTCACCCTCCAGACTTCACCTTCTCCTTCTCCTTCTTCTGCTTCTTCTGCTTCACCCTCCAGACTTCACCTTCTCCTTCCCCTTCTTCTGCTTCTTCTGCTTCGCCCTCCAGACTTCACCTTCTCCTTCTCCTTCTTCTGCTTCTTCTGCTTCACCCTCCAGACTTCACCTTCTCCTTCTCCTTCTTCTGCTTCTTCTGCTTCACTCTCCTAACTTCACCTTCTCCTTCTCCTCCTTCTACTTCTTCTGATTCACCCTCCAGACTTCACCTTCTCCTTCTCCTTCTTCTGCTTCTTCTGCTTCACCCTCCAGACTTCACCTTCTCCTTCTCCTTCTTCTGCTTCTTCTGCTGTGCCCTCCAGACTTCACCTTCTCCTTCTCCTTCTTCTGCTTCTTCTGCTTCACCCTCCTGACTTCACCTTCTCCTTCTCCTTCTTCTACTTCTTCTGCTTCACCCCCCTGACTTCACCTGCTCCTTCTCCTTCTTCTGCTTCTTCTAATTCACCCTCCAGACTTCACCTTCTCCTTCTCCTTCTTCTGCTTCTTCTGATTCACCCTCCAGACTTCTCCTTCTCCTTCTCCTCCTTCTTCTTCTTCTGATTCACCCTCCTAACTTCACCTTCTCCTTCTCCTTCTTCTGCTTCTTCTGATTCACCCTCCAGACTTCACCTTCTCCTTCTCCTTCTTCTACTTCTTCTGATTCACCCTCCAGACTTCACCTTCTCCTTCTCCTTCGTCTACTTCTTCTGATTCACCCTCCAGACTACACCTTCTCCTTCTCCTTCTTCTACCTCTTCTGATTCACCCTCCAGACTTCACCTTCTCCTGCTCCTTCTTCTGTTTCTTCTGATTCACCCTCCAGACTTCATCTTCTCCTTCTCCTTCTTCTACTTCTTCTGATTCACCCTCCAGACTTCACCTTCTCCTTCTCCTTCTTCTACTTCTTCTGATTCACCCTCCAGACTTCATCTTCTCCTTCTCCTTCTTCTGCTTCTTCTGATTCACCCTCCAGACTTCACCTTCTCCTTCTCCTTCTTCTGCTTCTTCTGATTCACCCTCCAGACTTCAACTTCTCCTTCTCCTTCTTCTACTTCTTCTGATTCACCCTCCAGACTTCACCTTCTCCTTCTCCTTCTTCTACTTCTTCCGATTCACCCTCCAGACTTCATCTTCTCCTTCTCCTTCTTCTGCTTCTTCTGATTCACCCTCCAGACTTCACCTTCTCCTTCTCCTTCTTCTGCTTCTTCTGATTCACCCTCCAGACTTCACCTTCTCCTTCTCCTTCTTCTACTTCTTCTGATTCACCCTCCAGACTTCACCTTCTCCTTCTCCTTCTTCTACTTCTTCTGATTCACCCTCCAGTCTTCACCTTCTCCTTCTCCTTCTTCTGTTTCTTCTGCTTCACCCTCCAGACTTCACCTTCTTTTTCTTCTCTTTCTTCTGCTTCTTCTGATTCACCCTCCAGACTTCACCTTCTGCTTCTCCTTCTTCTGATTCTTCTGATTCACCCTCCAGACTTCACCTTCTCCTTCTCCTTCTTCTGCTTCTTCTGATTCACCCTCCTGACTTCACCTTCTCCTTTTGCTTCTTCTACTTCTTCTGATTCACCCTCCTGACTTCACCTTCTCCTTCTCCTTCTTCTACTTCTTCTGCTTCACCCTCCAGACTTCACCTTCTCCTTCTCCTTCTTCTACTTCTTCTGATTCACCCTCCAGACTTCACCTTCTCCTTCTCCTTCTTCTGCTTCTTCTGATTCACCCTCCAGACTTCACCTTCTCCTTCTCCTTATTCTGCTTCTTCTGATTCACCCTCCAGACTTCACCTTCTCCTTCTCCTTATTCTGCTTCTTTTGATTCACCCTCCAGACTTCACCTTCTCCTTCTCCTTCCTCTGCTTCTTCTGATTCACCCTGCAGACTTCACCTTCTCCTTCTCCTTCTTCTGATTCTTCTGATTCACCCTCCAGACTTCACCTTCTCCTTCTCCATCTTCTGCTTCTTCTGATTCACCCTCCTGACTTCACCTTCTCCTTCTCCTTCTTCTACTTCTTCTGATTCACCCTCCTGACTTCACCTTCTCCTTCTCCATCTTCTTCTTCTTCTGCTTCACCCTCCAGACTTCAACTTCTCCTTCTGCTTCTTCTACTTCTGATTCACCCTCCAGACTTCACCTTCTCCTTCTCCTTCTTCTGCTTCTTCTGATTCACCCTCCAGACTTCACCTTCTCCTTCTCCTTCTTCTGCTTCTTCTGATTCACCCTCCAGACTTCACCTTCTCCTTCTCCTTCTTCTACTTCTTCTGATTCACCCTCCAGACTTCACCTTCTCCTTCTCCTTCTTCTGCTTCTTCTGATACACCCTCCAGACTTCACCTTCTCCTTCTCCTTCGTCTACTTCTTCTGATTCACCCTCCAGACTTCATCTTCTCCTTCTCCTTCTTCTGCTTCTTCTGATTCACCCTCCAGACTTCACCTTCTCCTTCTCCTTCTTCTGCTTCTTCTGATTCACCCTCCAGACTTCAACTTCTCCTTCTCCTTCTTCTACTTCTTCTGATTCACCCTCCAGACTTCACCTTCTCCTTCTCCTTCTTCTACTTCTTCTGATTCACCCTCCAGTCTTCACCTTCTCCTTCTCCTTCTTCTGTTTCTTCTGCTTCACCCTCCAGACTTCACCTTCTCCTTCTCTTTCTTCTGCTTCTTCTGATTCACCCTCCAGACTTCACCTTCTCCTTCTCCTTCTTCTGATTCTTCTGATTCACCCTCCAGACTTCACCTTCTCCTTCTCCTTCTTCTGCTTCTTCTGATTCACCCTCCAGACTGCACCTTCTCCTTCTTCTACTTCTTCTGATTCACCCTCCAGACTTCACGTTCTCCTTCTCCTTCTTCTGCTTCTTCTGCTTCACCCTCCAGACTTCACCTTCTCCTTCTCCTTCTTCTCCTTCTTCTGATTCACCCTCCTGACTTCACGTTCTCCTTCTCCTTCTTCTGCTTCTTCTGCTTCACCCTCCAGACTTCACCTTCTCCTTCTCCTTCTTCTGCTTCTTCTGCTTCACCCTCCAGACTTTACCTTCTCCTTCTCCTTCCTCTGCTTCTTCTGCTTCACCCTCCTGACTTCACCTTCTCCTTCTCCTTCTTCTACTTCTTCTGATTCACCCTCCAGACTTCACCTTCTCCTTCTCCTTCTTCTGCTTCTTCTGCTTCACCCTCCAGACTTCACCTTCTCCTTCCCCTTCTTCTGCTTCTTCTGCTTCGCCCTCCAGACTTCACCTTCTCCTTCTCCTTCTTCTGCTTCTTCTGCTTCACCCTCCAGACTTCACCTTCTCCTTCTCCTTCTGCTTCTTCTGCTTCACTCTCCTAACTTCACCTTCTCCTTCTCCTCCTTCTACTTCTTCTGATTCACCCTCCAGACTTCACCTTCTCCTTCTCCTTCTTCTGCTTCTTCTGCTTCACCCTCCAGACTTCACCTTCTCCTTCTCCTTCTTCTGCTTCTTCTGCTGCGCCCTCCAGACTTCACCTTCTCCTTCTCCTTCTTCTGCTTCTTCTGCTTCACCCTCCTGACTTCACCTTCTCCTTCTCCTTCTTCTACTTCTTCTGCTTCACCCCCCTGACTTCACCTGCTCCTTCTCCTTCTTCTGCTTCTTCTAATTCACCCTCCAGACTTCACCTTCTCCTTCTCCTTCTTCTGCTTCTTCTGATTCACCCTCCAGACTTCTCCTTCTCCTTCTCCTCCTTCTTCTTCTTCTGATTCACCCTCCTAACTTCACCTTCTCCTTCTCCTTCTTCTACTTCTTCTGATTCACCCTCCAGTCTTCACCTTCTCCTTCTCCTTCTTCTGTTTCTTCTGCTTCACCCTCCAGACTTCACCTTCTCCTTCTCTTTCTTCTGCTTCTTCTGATTCACCCTCCAGACTTCACCTTCTCCTTCTCCTTCTTCTGATTCTTCTGATTCACCCTCCAGACTTCACCTTCTCCTTCTCCTTCTTCTGCTTCTTCTGATTCACCCTCCAGACTGCACCTTCTCCTTCTTCTACTTCTTCTGATTCACCCTCCAGACTTCACCTTCTCCTTCTCCTTCTTCTACTTCTTCTGCTTCTCCCTCCAGACTTCACCTTCTCCTTCTCCTTCTTCTGCTTCTTCTGATTCACCCTCCAGACTTCACCTTCTCCTTCTCCTTCTTCTACTTCTTCTGATTCACCCTCCAGACTTCAGCTTCTCCTTCTCCTTCTTCTACTTCTTCTGATTCACCCTCCAGACTTCACCTTCTCCTTCTCCTTCTTCTCCTTCTTCTGATTCACCCTCCTGACTTCACGTTCTCCTTCTCCTTCTTCTGCTTCTTCTGCTTCACCCTCCAGACTTCACCTTCTCCTTCTCCTTCTTCTGCTTCTTCTGCTTCACCCTCCAGACTTTACCTTCTCCTTCTCCTTCCTCTGCTTCTTCTGCTTCACCCTCCTGACTTCACCTTCTCCTTCTCCTTCTTCTACTTCTTCTGATTCACCCTCCAGACTTCACCTTCTCCTTCTCCTTCTTCTGCTTCTTCTGCTTCACCCTCCAGACTTCACCTTCTCCTTCCCCTTCTTCTGCTTCTTCTGCTTCGCCCTCCAGACTTCACCTTCTCCTTCTCCTTCTTCTGCTTCTTCTGCTTCACCCTCCAGACTTCACCTTCTCCTTCTCCTTCTTCTGCTTCTTCTGCTTCACTCTCCTAACTTCACCTTCTCCTTCTCCTCCTTCTACTTCTTCTGATTCACCCTCCAGACTTCACCTTCTCCTTCTCCTTCTTCTGCTTCTTCTGCTTCACCCTCCAGACTTCACCTTCTCCTTCTCCTTCTTCTGCTTCTTCTGCTGCGCCCTCCAGACTTCACCTTCTCCTTCTCCTTCTTCTGCTTCTTCTGCTTCACCCTCCTGACTTCACCTTCTCCTTCTCCTTCTTCTACTTCTTCTGCTTCACCCCCCTGACTTCACCTGCTCCTTCTCCTTCTTCTGCTTCTTCTAATTCACCCTCCAGACTTCACCTTCTCCTTCTCCTTCTTCTGCTTCTTCTGATTCACCCTCCAGACTTCTCCTTCTCCTTCTCCTCCTTCTTCTTCTTCTGATTCACCCTCCTAACTTCACCTTCTCCTTCTCCTTCTTCTGCTTCTTCTGATTCACCCTCCTGACTTCACCTTCTCCTTCTCCTTCTTCTGCTTCTTCTGATTCACCCTCCAGACTTCACCTTCTCCTTCTCCTTCTTCTGCTTCTTCTGATTCACCCTCCAGACTTCACCTTCTCCTTCTCCTTCTTCTGATTCCCCTGATTCACCCTCCAGACCTCACCTTCTCCTTCTTCTACTTCTTCTGATTCACCCTCCAGACTTCATCTTTTCCTTCTCCTTCTTCTACTTCTTCTGATTCATCCTCCAGACTTCACCTTCTCCTTCTCCTTCTACTTCTTCTGCTTCACCCTCCAGACTTCACTTTCTCCTTCTCTTTCTTCTGCTTCTTCTGATTCACCCTCCAGACTTCACCTTCTCCTTCTCCTTATAATGCTTCTTCTGATTCATCCTCCAGACTTCACCTTCTCCTCCTCCTTCTTCTGCTTCTTCTGATTCACCCTCCAGACTTCACCTTCTCCTTCTCCATCTTCTGCTTCTTCTGATTCACCCTCCAGACTTCACCTTCTCCTTCTCCTTCTTCTGCTTCTTCTGATTCACCCTCCAGACTTCACCTTCTCCTTCTCCTTCTTCTGCTTCTTCTGATTCACCCTCCAGACTTCACCTTCTCCTTCTCCTTCTTCTGCTTCTTCTGATTCACCCTTCAGACTTCACCTTCTCCTTCTCCTTCTTCTGCTTCTTCTGATTCACCCTCCAGACCTCTCCTTCTCCTTCTCCTTCATCTACTTCTTCTGATTCACCCTCCAGACTTCATCTTCTCCTTCTCCTTCTTCTGCTTCTTCTGATTCACCCTCCAAACTTCACCTTCTCCTTCTCCTTCTTCTGCTTCTTCTGATTCACCCTCCAGACTTCACCTTCTCCTTCTCCTTCTTCTACTTCTTCTGCTTCTCCCCCCTGACTTCACCTTCTCCTTCTCCTTCTTCTGCTTCTTCTGATTCACCCTCCTAACTTCACCTTCTCCTTCTCCTTCTTCTGCTTCTTCTGATTCACCCTCCTGACTTCACCTTCTCCTTCTCCTTCTTCTGCTTCTTCTGATTCACCCTCCAGACTTCACCTTCTCCTTCTCCTTCTTCTCATTCTTCTGATTCACCCTCCAGACTTCACCTTCTCCTACTCCTTCTTCTACTTCTTCTGATTCACCCTCCAGACTTCACCTTCTCCTTCTCCTTCTTCTACTTCTTCTGATTCACCCTCCAGTCTTCACCTTCTCCTTCTCCTTCTTCTGCTTCTTCCGCTTCACCCTCCAGACTTCACCTTCTCCTTCTCTTTCTTCAGCTTCTTCTGATTCACCCTCCAGACTTCACATTCTCCTTCTCCTTCTTCTGATTCTTCTGATTCACTCTCCAGACTTCAACTTCTCCTTCTCCTTCTTCTGCTTCTTCTGATTCACCCTCCTGACTTCACCTTCTCCTTCTCCTTCTTCTACTTCTTCTGCTTCACCCTCCAGCCTCCAGACTTCACCTTCTCCTTCTCCGTCTTCTACTTCTTCTGATTCACCCTCCAGACTTCACCTTCTCCTTCTTCTGCTTCTTCTGATTCACCCTCCAGACTTCACCTTCTCCTTCTCCTTCTTCTGCTTCTTCTGATTCACCCTCCAGACTTCACCATCTCCTTCTCCTTCTTCTGCTTCTTCTGATTCACCCTCCAGACTTCTCCTTCTCCTACTCCTTCTTCTACTTCTTCTGATTCACCCTCCAGACTTCATCTTCTCCTTCTCCTTCTTCTGCTTCTTCCGATTCACCCTCCAGACTTCACCTTCTCCTTCTCCTTCTTCTGCTTCTTCTGATTCACCCTCCAGACTTCACCTTCTCCTTCTCCTTCTTCTACTTCTTCTGATTCACCCTCCAGACTTCACCTTCTCCTTCTCCTTCTTCTACTTCTTCTGATTCACCCTCCAGACTTCACCTTCTCCTTCTCCTTCTTCTGCTTCTTCTGATTCACCCTCCAGACTTCACCTTCTCCTTCTCCTTCTTCTGCTTCTTCTGATTCACCCTCCAGACTTCACCTTCTCCTTCTCCTTCTTCTGCTTCTTCTGATTCACCCTTCAGACTTCACCTTCTCCTTCTCCTTCTTCTGCTTCTTCTGATTCACCCTCCAGACCTCACCTTCTCCTTCTCCTTCATCTACTTCTTCTGATTCACCCTCCAGACTTCATCTTCTCCTTCTCCTTCTTCTGCTTCTTCTGATTCACCCTCCAGACTTCACCTTCTCCTTCTCCTTCTTCTGCTTCTTCTGATTCACCCTCCAGACTTCACCTTCTCCTTCTCCTTCTTCTACTTCTTCTGCTTCACCCCCCTGACTTCACCTTCTCCTTCTCCTTCTTCTGCTTCTTCTGATTCACCCTCCTAACTTCACCTTCTCCTTCTCCTTCTTCTGCTTCTTCTGATTCACCCTCCTGACTTCACCTTCTCCTTCTCCTTCTTCTGCTTCTTCTGATTCACCCTCCAGACTTCACCTTCTCCTTCTCCTTCTTCTCATTCTTCTGATTCCCCCTCCAGACTTCACCTTCTCCTACTCCTTCTTCTACTTCTTCTGATTCACCCTCCAGACTTCACCTTCTCCTTCTCCTTCTTCTACTTCTTCTGATTCACCCTCCAGTCTTCACCTTCTACTTCTCCTTCTTCTGCTTCTTCTGCTTCACCCTCCAGACTTCACCTTCTCCTTCTCTTTCTTCAGCTTCTTCTGATTCACCGTCCAGACTTCACCTTCTCCTTCTCCTTCTTCTGATTCTTCTGATTCACTCTCCAGACTTCACCTTCTCCTTCTCCTTCTTCTGCTTCTTCTGATTCACCCTCCTGACTTCACCTTCTCCTTCTCCTTCTTCTACCTCTTCTGATTCACCCTCCTGACTTCACCTTCTCCTTCTCCTTCTTCTACTTCTTCTGCTTCACCCTACAGCCTCCAGAATTCACCTTCTCCTTCTCCGTCTTCTACTTCTTCTGATTCACCCTCCAGACTTCACCTTCTCCTTCTCCTTCTTCTGCTTCTTCTGATTCACCCTCTAGACTTCACCTTCTCCTTCTCCTACTTCTACTTCTTCTGATTCACCCTCCAGACTTCACCATCTCCTTCTCCTTCTTCTGCTTCTTCTGATTCACCCTCCAGACTTCTCCTTCTCCTACTCCTTCTTCCACTTCTTCTGATTCACCCTCCAGACTTCATCTTCTCCTTCTCCTTCTTCTGCTTCTTCTGATTCACCCTCCAGACTTCACCTTCTCCTTCTCCTTCTTCTGCTTCTTCTGATTCACCCTCCAGACTTCACCTTCTCCTTCTCCTTCTTCTACTTCTTCTGATTCACCCTCCAGACTTCACCTTCTCCTTCTCCTTCTTCTACTTCTTCTGATTCACCCTCCAGACTTCACCTTCTCCTTCTCCTTCTTCTGCTTCTTCTGATTCACCCTCCAGACTTCACCTTCTCCTTCTCCTTCTTCTGCTTCTTCTGATTCACACTCCAGACTTCACCTTTTTCTTCTCCTTCTTCTGCTTCTTCTGATTCACCCTTCAGACTTCACCATATCCTTCTCCTTCTTCTGCTTCTTCTGATTCACCCTCCAGACCTCACCTTCTCCTTCTCCTTCTTCTACTTCTTCTGATTCACCCTCCAGACTTCATCTTCTCCTCCTCCTTCTTCTGCTTCTTCTGATTCACCCTCCAGACTTCACCTTCTCCTTCTCCTTTTTCTGCTTCTTCTGATTCACCCTCCAGACTTCGCCTTCTCATTCTCCTTCTTCTACTTCTTCTGATTCACCCTCCAGACTTCACCTTCTCCTTCTCCTTCTTCTACTTTTTCTGATTCACCCTCCAGTCTTCACCTCCTCCTTCTCCTTCTTCTGCTTCTTCTGATTCACCCTCCAGACTTCACCTTCTCCTTCTCCTTCTTCTGCTTCTTCTGATTCACCCTCCTGACTTCACCTTCTCATTCTCCTTCTTCTGCTTCTTCTGATTCACCCTCCAGACTTCACCTTCTCCTTCTCCTTCTTCTACTTCTTCTGATTCACCCTCCAGACTTCACCTTCTCGTTCTCCTTCTTCTGCTTCTTCTGATTCACCCTCCAGACTTCACCTTCTCCTTCTCCTTCGTCTACTTCTTCTGATTCAGTCTCCAGACTACACCTTCTCCTTCTCCTTCTTCTACTTCTTCTGATTCACCCTCCAGACTTCACCTTCTCCTTCTCCTTCTTCTACTTCTTCTGGTTCACCCTCCAGTCTTCAACTTCTCCTTCTCCTTCTTCTGCTTCTTCTGATTCACCCTCCAGACTTCACCTTCTCCTTCTCCTTCTTCTGCTTCTTCTGATTCACCCTCCTGACTTCACCTTCTCCTTCTCCTTCTTCTGCTTCTTCTGATTCACCCTCCAGAGTTCACCTTCTCCTTCTCCTTCTTCTACTTCTTCTGATTCACCCTCTAGACTTCACCTTCTCCTTCTCCTTCTTCTGCTTCTTCTGATTCACCCTCCAGACTTCACCTTCTCCTTCTCCTTCGTCTACTTCTTCTGATTCACCCTCCAGACTACACCATCTCCTTCTCCTTCTTCTACTTCTTCTGATTCACCCTCCAGACTTCACCTTCTCCTTCTCCTTCTTCTGCTTCTTCTGATTCACCCTCCAGACTTCACCTTCTCCTTCTCCTTCTTCTTCTTCTACTGATTCACTCTCCAGACTTCATCTTCTCCTTCTCCTTCTTCTGCTTCTTCTGATTCACCCTCCAGACTTCACCTTCTCCTTCTCCTTCGTCTACTTCTTCTGATTCACCTTCCAGACTACACCTTCTCCTTCTCCTTCTTCTACTTCTTCTGATTCACCCTCCAGACTTCACCTTCTCCTTCTCCTTCTTCTGCTTCTTCTGATTCACCCTCCAGACTTCACCTTCTCCTTCTCCTTCTTCTACTTCTTCTGATTCACCCTCCAGACTTCACCTTCTCCTTCTCCTTCTTCTACTTCTTCTGATTCACCCTCCAGACTTCACCTTCTCCTTCTCCTTCTTCTACTTCTTCTGCTTCTCCCTCCAGACTTCACCTTCTCTTCTCCTTCTTCTGCTTCTTCTGATTCACCCTCCAGACTTCACCTTCTCCTTCTCCTTCTTCTACTTCTTCTGATTCACCCTCCAGACTTCACCTTCTCCTTCTCCTTCTTCTACTTCTTCTGATTCACCCTCCAGACTTCACCATCTCCTTCTCCTTCTTCTACTTCTTTTGATTCACCCTCCTGACTTCACCTTCTCCTTCTCCTTCTTCTGCTTCTTCTGCTTCACCCTCCAGACTTCACCTTCTCCTTCTCCTCCTTCTGCTTCTTCTGCTTCACCCTCCAGACTTCACCTTCTCCTTCTCCTTCTTCTGCTTCTTCTGCTTCACCCTCCTGACTTCACCTTCTCCTACTCCTTCTTCTACTTCTTCTGATTCACCCTCCAGACTTCACCTTCTCCTTCTCCTTCTTCTGCTTCTTCTGCTTCACCCTCCAGACTTCACCTTCTCCTTCTCCTTCTTCTGCTTCGCCCTCCAGACTTCACATTCTCCTTCTCCTTCTTCTGCTTCACCCTCCAGACTTCACCTTCTCCTTCTCCTTCTTCTGCTTCTTCTGCTTCACCCTCCTGACTTCACCTTCTCCTTCTCCTTCTTCTACTTCTTCTGATTCACCCTCCAGACTTCACCTTCTCCTTCTCCTTCTTCTGCTTCTTCTGCTTCACCCTCCAGACTTCACCTTCTCCTTCTCCTTCTTCTGCTTCTTCTGCTGCGCCCTCCAGACTTCACCTTCTCCTTCTCCTTCTTCTGCTTCTTCTTCTTCACCCTCCTGACTTCACCTTCTCCTTCTCCTTCTTCTACTTCTTCTGCTTCACCCCCGTGACTTCACCTTCTCCTTCTCCTTCTTCTGCTTCTTCTGATTCACCCTCCTAACTTCACCTTCTCCTTCTCCTTCTTCTGCTTCTTCTGATTCACCCTCCTGACTTCACCTTCTCCTTCTCCTTCTTCTGCTTCTTCTGATTCACCCTCCAGACTTCACCTTCTCCTTCTCCTTCTTCTGCTTCTTCTGATTCACCTTCCAGACTTCACCTTCTCCTTTTCCTTCTTCTGCTTCTTCTGATTCACCCTCCAGACCTCACCTTCTCCTTCTCCTTCTTCTACTTCTTCTGATTCACCCTTCAGACTTCATCTTCTCCTTCGCCTTCTTCTGCTTCTTCTGATTCACCCTCCAGACCTCACCTTCTCCTTCTCCTTCTTCTGCTTCTTCTGATTCACCCTCCAGACTTCACCTTCTCCTTCTCCTTCTTCTACTTCTTCTGATTCATCCTCCAGACTTCACCTTCTCCTTCTCCTTCTTCTACTTCTTCTGATTCACCCTCCAGTCTTCACCTTCTGCTTCTCCTTCTTCTGCTTCTTCTGCTTCACCCTCCAGACTTCACCCTCTCCTTCTCTTTCTTCTGCTTCTTCTGATTCACCCTCCAGACTTCACCTTCTCCTTCTCCTTCTTCTGATTCTTCTGATTCACCCTCCAGACTTCACCTTCTCCTTCTCCTTCTTCTGCTTTTTCTGATTCACCCTCCTGACTTCACCTTCTCCTTCTCCTTCTTCTACTTCTTCTGATTCACCCTCCTAACTTCACCTTCTCCTTCTCCTTCTTCTACTTCTTCTGCTTCACCCTCCAGACTTCACCTTCTCCTTCTCCTTCTTCTACTTCTTCTGATTCACCCTCCAGACTTCACCTTCTCCTTCTCCTTCTTCTGCTTCTTCTGATTCACCCTCCAGACTTCACCTTCTCCTTCTCCTTATAATGCTTCTTCTGATTCACCCTCCAGACTTCACCTTCTCCTCCTCCTTCTTCTGCTTCTTCTGATTCACCCTCCAGACTTCACCTTCTCCTTCTCCTTCTTCTGCATCTTCTGATTCACCCTCCAAACTTCATCTTCTCCTTCTCCTTCTTCTGCTTCTTCCGATTCACCCTCCAGACTTCACCTTCTCCTTCTCCTTCTTCTGCTTCTTCTGATTCACCCTCCAGACTTCACCTTCTCCTTCTCCTTCTTCTACTTCTTCTGATTCACCCTCCAGACTTCACCTTCTCCTTCTCCTTCTTCTACTTCTTCTGATTCACCCTCCAGACTTCACCTTCTCCTTCTCTTTCTTCTGCTTCTTCTGATTCACCCTCCAGACTTCACCTTCTCCTTCTCCTTCTTCTACTTCTTCTGCTTCACCCTCCAGACTTCACCTTCTCCTTCTCCTTCTTCTACTTCTTCTGATTCACCCTCCAGACTTCACCTTCTCCTTCTCCTTCTTCTGCTTCTTCTGATTCACCCTCCAGACTTCACCTTCTCCTTCTCCTTATTCTGCTTCTTCTGATTCACCCTCCAGACTTCACCTTCTCCTTCTCCTTCTTCTGCTTCTTCTGATTCACCCTCCAGACTTCACCTTCTCCTTCTCCTTCTTCTGCTTCTTCTGATTCACCCTCCAGACTTCACCTTCTCCTTCTCCTTCTTCTGCTTCTTCTGATTCACCCTCCAGACTTCACCTTCTCCTTCTCCTTCTTCTACTCCTTCTGATTCACCCTCCAGACTTCACCTTCTCCTTCTCCTTCTTCTGCTTCTTCTGCTTCACCCTCCTGACTTCACCTTCTCCTACTCCTTCTTCTACTTCTTCTGATTCACCCTCCAGACTTCACCTTCTCCTTCTCCTTCTTCTGCTTCTTCTGCTTCACCCTCCAGACTTCAACTTCTCCTTCTCCTTCTTCTGCTTCGCCCTCCAGACTTCACATTCTCCTTCTCCTTCTTCTGCTTCACCCTCCAGACTTCACCTTCTCCTTCTCCTTCTTCTGCTTCTTCTGCTTCACCCTCCTGACTTCACCTTCTCCTTCTCCTTCTTCTACTTCTTCTGATTCACCCTCCAGACTTCACCTTCTCCTTCTCCTTCTTCTGCTTCTTCTGCTTCACCCTCCAGACTTCACCTTCTCCTTCTCCTTCTTCTGCTTCTTCTGCTGCGCCCTCCAGACTTCACCTTCTCCTTCTCCTTCTTCTGCTTCTTCTTCTTCACCCTCCTGACTTCACCTTCTCCTTCTCCTTCTTCTACTTCTTCTGCTTCACCCCCGTGACTTCACCTTCTCCTTCTCCTTCTTCTGCTTCTTCTGATTCACCCTCCTAACTTCACCTTCTCCTTCTCCTTCTTCTGCTTCTTCTGATTCACCCTCCTGACTTCACCTTCTCCTTCTCCTTCTTCTGCTTCTTCTGATTCACCCTCCAGACTTCACCTTCTCCTTCTCCTTCTTCTGCTTCTTCTGATTCACCTTCCAGACTTCACCTTCTCCTTCTCCTTCTTCTGCTTCTTCTGATTCACCCTCCAGACCTCACCTTCTCCTTCTCCTTCTTCTACTTCTTCTGATTCACCCTTCAGACTTCATCTTCTCCTTCGCCTTCTTCTGCTTCTTCTGATTCACCCTCCAGACCTCACCTTCTCCTTCTCCTTCTTCTGCTTCTTCTGATTCACCCTCCAGACTTCACCTTCTCCTTCTCCTTCTTCTACTTCTTCTGATTCATCCTCCAGACTTCACCTTCTCCTTCTCCTTCTTCTACTTCTTCTGATTCACCCTCCAGTCTTCACCTTCTGCTTCTCCTTCTTCTGCTTCTTCTGCTTCACCCTCCAGACTTCACCCTCTCCTTCTCTTTCTTCTGCTTCTTCTGATTCACCCTCCAGACTTCACCTTCTCCTTCTCCTTCTTCTGATTCTTCTGATTCACCCTCCAGACTTCACCTTCTCCTTCTCCTTCTTCTGCTTCTTCTGATTCACCCTCCTGACTTCACCTTCTCCTTCTCCTTCTTCTACTTCTTCTGATTCACCCTCCTAACTTCACCTTCTCCTTCTCCTTCTTCTACTTCTTCTGCTTCACCCTCCAGACTTCACCTTCTCCTTCTCCTTCTTCTACTTCTTCTGATTCACCCTCCAGACTTCACCTTCTCCTTCTCCTTCTTCTGCTTCTTCTGATTCACCCTCCAGACTTCACCTTCTCCTTCTCCTTATAATGCTTCTTCTGATTCACCCTCCAGACTTCACCTTCTCCTCCTCCTTCTTCTGCTTCTTCTGATTCACCCTCCAGACTTCACCTTCTCCTTCTCCTTCTTCTGCATCTTCTGATTCACCCTCCAAACTTCATCTTCTCCTTCTCCTTCTTCTGCTTCTTCCGATTCACCCTCCAGACTTCACCTTCTCCTTCTCCTTCTTCTGCTTCTTCTGATTCACCCTCCAGACTTCACCTTCTCCTTCTCCTTCTTCTACTTCTTCTGATTCACCCTCCAGACTTCACCTTCTCCTTCTCCTTCTTCTACTTCTTCTGATTCACCCTCCAGACTTCACCTTCTCCTTCTCTTTCTTCTGCTTCTTCTGATTCACCCTCCAGACTTCACCTTCTCCTTCTCCTTCTTCTACTTCTTCTGCTTCACCCTCCAGACTTCACCTTCTCCTTCTCCTTCTTCTACTTCTTCTGATTCACCCTCCAGACTTCACCTTCTCCTTCTCCTTCTTCTGCTTCTTCTGATTCACCCTCCAGACTTCACCTTCTCCTTCTCCTTATTCTGCTTCTTCTGATTCACCCTCCAGACTTCACCTTCTCCTTCTCCTTCTTCTGCTTCTTCTGATTCACCCTCCAGACTTCACCTTCTCCTTCTCCTTCTTCTGCTTCTTCTGATTCACCCTCCAGACTTCACCTTCTCCTTCTCCTTCTTCTGCTTCTTCTGATTCACCCTCCAGACTTCACCTTCTCCTTCTCCTTCTTCTACTCCTTCTGATTCACCCTCCAGACTTCACCTTCTCCTTCTCCTTCTTCTGCTGCTTCTGATTCACCCTCCAGACTTCACCTTCTCCTTCTCCTTATTCTGCTTCTTCTGATTCACCCTCCAGACTTCACCTTCTCCTTCTCCTTCTTCTGCTTCTTCTGATTCACCCTGCAGACTTCACCTTCTCCTTCTCCTTCTTCTGCTTCTTCTGATTCACCCTCCAGACTTCACCTTCTCCTTCTCCTTCTTCTACTTCTTCTGATTCACCCTCCAGACTTCACCTTCTCCTTCTCCTTCTTCTGCTTCTTCTGATTCACCCTCCAGACTTCACCTTCTCCTTCTCCTTCGTCTACTTCTTCTGATTCACCCTCCAGACTACACCTTCTCCTTCTCCTTCTTCTACTTCTTCTGATTCACCCTCCAGACTTCACCTTCTCCTTCTCCTTCTTCTGCTTCTTCTGATTCACCCTCCAGACTTCACCTTCTCCTGCTCCTTCTTCTACTTCTTGTGATTCACCCTCCAGACTTCACCTTCTCCTTCTCCTTCTTCTACTTCTTCTGATTCACCCTCCAGACTTCACCTTCTCCTTCTCCTTCTTCTACTTCTTCTGCTTCTCCCTCCAGACTTCACCTTCTCCTTCTCCTTCTTCTGCTTCTTCTGATTCACCCTCCAGACTTCACCTTCTCCTTCTCCTTCTTCTACTTCTTCTGATTCACCCTCCAGACTTCAGCTTCTCCTTCTCCTTCTTCTACTTCTTCTGATTCACCCTCCAGACTTCACCTTCTCCTTCTCCTTCTTCTACTTCTTCTGATTCACCCTCCTGACTTCACGTTCTCCTTCTCCTTCTTCTGCTTCTTCTGCTTCACCCTACAGACTTCACCTTCTCCTTCTCCTTCTTCTGCTTCTTCTGCTTCACCCTCCAGACTTTACCTTCTCCTTCTCCTTCTTCTGCTTCTTCTGCTTCACCCTCCTGACTTCACCTTCTCCTTCTCCTTCTTCTACTTCTTCTGATTCACCCTCCAGACTTCACCTTCTCCTTCTCCTTCTTCTGCTTCTTCTGCTTCACCCTCCAGACTTCACCTTCTCCTTCCCCTTCTTCTGCTTCTTCTGCTTCGCCCTCCAGACTTCACCTTCTCCTTCTCCTTCTTCTGCTTCTTTTGCTTCACCCTCCAGACTTCACCTTCTCCTTCTCCTTCTTCTGCTTCTTCTGCTTCACTCTCCTGACTTCACCTTCTCCTTCTCCTTCTTCTACTTCTTCTGATTCACCCTCCAGACTTCACCTTCTCCTTCTCCTTCTTCTGCTTCTTCTGCTTCACCCTCCAGACTTCACCTTCTCCTTCTCCTTCTTCTGCTTCTTCTGCTTCACCCTCCTGACTTCACCTTCTCCTTCTCCTTCTTCTACTTCTTCTGCTTCACCCCCTGACTTCACCTGCTCCTTCTCCTTCTTCTGCTTCTTCTGATTCACCCTCCTAACTTTACCTTCTCCTGCTCCTTCTTCTGCTTCTTCTGATTCACCCTCCTGACTTCACCTTCTCCTTCTCCTTCTTCTGCTTCTTCTAATTCACCCTCCAGACTTCACCTCCTCCTTTTCCTTCTTCTGCTTTTCTGATTCACCCTCCAGACTTCACCTTCTCCTTCTCCTTCTTCTGCTTCTTCTGATTCACCCTCCTAACTTCACCTTCTCCTTCTCCTTCTTCTGCTTCTTCTGATTCACCCTCCTGACTTCACCTTCTCCTTCTCCTTCTTCTGCTTCTTCTGATTCACCCTCCAGACTTCACCTTCTCCTTCTCCTTCTTCTGCTTCTTCTGATTCACCCTCCAGACTTCACCTTCTCCTTCTCCTTCTTCTGCTTCTTCTGATTCACCCTCCAGACCTCACCTTCTCCTTCTCCTTCTTCTACTTCTTCTGATTCACCCTCCAGACTTCATCTTCTCCTTCTCCTTCTTCTACTTCTTCTGATTCATCCTCCAGACTTCACCTTCTCCTTCTCCTTCTTCTACTTCTTCTGATTCACCCTCCAGTCTTCACCTTCTTCTTCTCCTTCTTCTGTTTCTTCTGCTTCACCCTCCAGACTTCACTGTCTCCTTCTCTTTCTTCTGCTTCTTCTGATTCACCCTCCAGACTTCACCTTCTCCTTCTCCTTATAATGCTTCTTCTGATTCACCCTCCAGACTTCACCTTCTCCTCCTCCTTCTTCTGCTTCTTCTGATTCACCCTCCAGACTTCACCTTCTCCTTCTCCTTCTTCTGCTTCTTCTGATTCACCCTCCAGACTTCACCTTCTCCTTCTCCTTCTTCTGCTTCTTCTGATTCACCCTCCAGACCTCACCTTCTCCTTCTCCTTCTTCTACTTCTTCTGATTCACCCTCCAGACTTCATCTTCTCCTTCTCCTTCCTCTACTTCTTCTGATTCATCCTCCAGACTTCACCTTCTCCTTCTCCTTCTTCTACTTCTTCTGATTCACCCTCCAGTCTTCACCTTCTCCTTCTCCTTCTTCTGTTTCTTCTGCTTCAACCTCCAGACTTCACTTTCTCCTTCTCTTTCTTCTGCTTCTTCTGATTCACCCTCCAGACTTCACCTTCTCCTTCTCCTTATAATGCTTCTTCTGATTCACCCTCCAGACTTCACCTTCTCCTCCTCCTTCTTCTGCTTCTTCTGATTCACCCTCCAGACTTCACCTTCTCCTTCTCCTTCTTCTGCATCTTCTGATTCACCCTCCAGACTTCACCTTCTCCTTCTCCTTCTTCTACTTCTTCTGATTCACCCTCCAGACTTCATCTTCTCCTTCTCC
The DNA here is from genome assembly GCF_052327205.1 of Somniosus microcephalus. Taxonomy (NCBI): domain Eukaryota; kingdom Metazoa; phylum Chordata; class Chondrichthyes; order Squaliformes; family Somniosidae; genus Somniosus; species Somniosus microcephalus. The sequence continues at coordinate 557,624 of NW_028225300.1, read as the reverse complement.
TTCTTCTGCTTCTTCCGATTCACCCTCCAGACTTCACCTTCTCCTTCTCCTTCTTCTGCTTCTTCTGATTCACCCTCCAGACTTCACCTTCTCCTTCTCCTTCTTCTACTTCTTCTGATTCACCCTCCAGACTTCACCTTCTCCTTCTCCTTCTTCTAATTCTTCTGATTCACCCTCCAGACATCACCTTCTCCTACTCCTTCTTCTGCTTCTTCTGATTCACCCTCCAGACTTCAACTTCTCCTTCTCCTTCTTCTGCTTCTTCTGATTCACCCTCCAGACTTCACCTTCTCCTTCTCCTTCTTCTGCTTCTTCTGATTCACCCTTCAGACTTCACCTTCTCCTTCTCCTTCTTCTGCTTCTTCTGATTCACCCTCCAGACCTCACCTTCTCCTTCTCCTTCATCTACTTCTTCTGATTCACCCTCCAGACTTCATCTTCTCCTTCTCCTTCTTCTGCTTCTTCTGATTCACCCTCCAGACTTCACCTTCTCCTTCTCCTTCTTCTGCTTCTTCTGATTCACCCTCCAGACTTCACCTTCTCCTTCTCCTTCTTCTACTTCTTCTGCTTCACCACCCTGACTTCACCTTCTCCTTCTCCTTCTTCTGCTTCTTCTGATTCACCCTCCTAACTTCACCTTCTCCTTCTCCTTCTTCTGCTTCTTCTGATTCACCCTCCTGATTTCACCTTCTCCTTCTCCTTCTTCTGCTTCTTCTGATTCACCCTCCAGACTTCACCTTCTCCTTCTCCTTCTTCTCATTCTTCTGATTCACCCTCCAGACTTCACCTTCTCCTACTCCTTCTTCGACTTCTTCTGATTCACCCTCCAGACTTCACCTTCTCCTTCTCCTTCTTCTACTTCTTCTGATTCACCCTCCAGTCTTCACCTTCTCCTTCTCCTTCTTCTGCTTCTTCTGCTTCACCCTCCAGACTTCACCTTCTCCTTCTCTTTCTTCAGCTTCTTCTGATTCATCCTCCAGACTTCACCTTCTCCTTCTCCTTCTTCTGATTCTTCTGATTCACTCTCCAGACTTCACCTTCTCCTTCTCCTTCTTCTGCTTCTTCTGATTCACCCTCCTGACTTCACCTTCTCCTTCTCCTTCTTCTACCTCTTCTGATTCACCCTCCTGACTTCACCTTCTCCTTCTCCTTCTTCTACTTCTTCTGATTCACCCTCCAGACTTCACCTTCTCCTTCTCCTTCTTCTGTTTCTTCTGATTCACCCTCCAGACTTCACCTTCTCCTTCTCCTTCGTCTACTTCTTCTGATTCACCCTCCAGACTACACCTTCTCCTTCTCCTTCTTCTACTTCTTCTGATTCACCCTCCAGACTTCACCTTCTCCTTCTCCTTCTTCTGCTTCTTCTGATTCACCCTCCAGACTTCACCTTCTCCTGCTCCTTCTTCTACTTCTTGTGATTCACCCTCCAGACTTCACCTTCTCCTTCTCCTTCTTCTACTTCTTCTGATTCACCCTCCAGACTTCACCTTCTCCTTCTCCTTCTTCTACTTCTTCTGCTTCTCCCTCCAGACTTCACCTTCTCCTTCTCCTTCTTCTGCTTCTTCTGATTCACCCTCCAGACTTCACCTTCTCCTTCTCCTTCTTCTACTTCTTCTGATTCACCCTCCAGACTTCAGCTTCTCCTTCTCCTTCTTCTACTTCTTCTGATTCACCATCCAGATTTCACCTTCTCCTTCTACTTCTTCTACTTCTTCTGATTCACCCTCCTGACTTCACGTTCTCCTTCTCCTTCTTCTGCTTCTTCTGCTTCACCCTCCAGACTTCACCTTCTCCTTCTCCTTCTTCTGCTTCTTCTGCTTCACCCTCCAGACTTTACCTTCTCCTTCTCCTTCTTCTGCTTCTTCTGCTTCACCCTCCTGACTTCACCTTCTCCTTCTCCTTCTTCTACTTCTTCTGATTCACCCTCCAGACTTCACCTTCTCCTTCTCCTTCTTCTGCTTTTTCTGCTTCACCCTCCAGACTTCACCTTCTCCTTCCCCTTCTTCTGCTTCTTCTGCTTCGCCCTCCAGACTTCACCTTCTCCTTCTCCTTCTTCTGCTTCTTCTGCTTCACCCTCCAGACTTCACCTTCTCCTTCTCCTTCTTCTGCTTCTTCTGCTTCACTCTCCTGACTTCACCTTCTCCTTCTCCTTCTTCTACTTCTTCTGATTCACCCTCCAGACTTCACCTTCTCCTTCTCCTTCTTCTGCTTCTTCTGATTCACCCTCCAGACTTCACCTTCTCCTTCTCCTTCGTCTACTTCTTCTGATTCACCCTCCAGACTACACCTTCTCCTTCTCCTTCTTCTACTTCTTCTGATTCACCCTCCAGACTTCACCTTCTCCTTCTCCTTCTTCTGCTTCTTCTGATTCACCCTCCAGACTTCACCTTCTCCTGCTCCTTCTTCTACTTCTTGTGGTTCACCCTCCAGACTTCACCTTCTCCTTCTCCTTATAATGCTTCTTCTGATTCACCCTCCAGACTTCACCTTCTCCTCCTCCTTCTTCTGCTTCTTCTGATTCACCCTCCAGACTTCACCTTCTCCTTCTCCTTCTTCTGCATCTTCTGATTCACCCTCCAGACTTCATCTTCTCCTTCTCCTTCTTCTGCTTCTTCCGATTCACCCTCCAGACTTCACCTTCTCCTTCTCCTTCTTCTGCTTCTTCTGATTCACCCTCCAGACTTCACCTTCTCCTTCTCCTTCTTCTACTTCTTCTGATTCACCCTCCAGACTTCACCTTCTCCTTCTCCTTCTTCTACTTCTTCTGATTCACCCTCCAGACTTCACCTTCTCCTTCTCTTTCTTCTGCTTCTTCTGATTCACCCTCCAGACTTCACCTTCTCCTTCTCCTTCTTCTACTTCTTCTGCTTCACCCTCCAGACTTCACCTTCTCCTTCTCCTTCTTCTACTTCTTCTGATTCACCCTCCAGACTTCACCTTCTCCTTCTCCTTCTTCTGCTTCTTCTGATTCACCCTCCAGACTTCACCTTCTCCTTCTCCTTATTCTGCTTCTTCTGATTCACCCTCCAGACTTCACCTTCTCCTTCTCCTTCTTCTGCTTCTTCTGATTCACCCTCCAGACTTCACCTTCTCCTTCTCCTTCTTCTGCTTCTTCTGATTCACCCTCCAGACTTCACCTTCTCCTTCTCCTTCTTCTGCTTCTTCTGATTCACCCTCCAGACTTCACCTTCTCCTTCTCCTTCTTCTACTCCTTCTGATTCACCCTCCAGACTTCACCTTCTCCTTCTCCTTCTTCTGCTGCTTCTGATTCACCCTCCAGACTTCACCTTCTCCTTCTCCTTATTCTGCTTCTTCTGATTCACCCTCCAGACTTCACCTTCTCCTTCTCCTTCTTCTGCTTCTTCTGATTCACCCTGCAGACTTCACCTTCTCCTTCTCCTTCTTCTGCTTCTTCTGATTCACCCTCCAGACTTCACCTTCTCCTTCTCCTTCTTCTACTTCTTCTGATTCACCCTCCAGACTTCACCTTCTCCTTCTCCTTCTTCTGCTTCTTCTGATTCACCCTCCAGACTTCACCTTCTCCTTCTCCTTCGTCTACTTCTTCTGATTCACCCTCCAGACTACACCTTCTCCTTCTCCTTCTTCTACTTCTTCTGATTCACCCTCCAGACTTCACCTTCTCCTTCTCCTTCTTCTGCTTCTTCTGATTCACCCTCCAGACTTCACCTTCTCCTGCTCCTTCTTCTACTTCTTGTGATTCACCCTCCAGACTTCACCTTCTCCTTCTCCTTCTTCTACTTCTTCTGATTCACCCTCCAGACTTCACCTTCTCCTTCTCCTTCTTCTACTTCTTCTGCTTCTCCCTCCAGACTTCACCTTCTCCTTCTCCTTCTTCTGCTTCTTCTGATTCACCCTCCAGACTTCACCTTCTCCTTCTCCTTCTTCTACTTCTTCTGATTCACCCTCCAGACTTCAGCTTCTCCTTCTCCTTCTTCTACTTCTTCTGATTCACCCTCCAGACTTCACCTTCTCCTTCTCCTTCTTCTACTTCTTCTGATTCACCCTCCTGACTTCACGTTCTCCTTCTCCTTCTTCTGCTTCTTCTGCTTCACCCTCCAGACTTCACCTTCTCCTTCTCCTTCTTCTGCTTCTTCTGCTTCACCCTCCAGACTTTACCTTCTCCTTCTCCTTCTTCTGCTTCTTCTGCTTCACCCTCCTGACTTCACCTTCTCCTTCTCCTTCTTCTACTTCTTCTGATTCACCCTCCAGACTTCACCTTCTCCTTCTCCTTCTTCTGCTTCTTCTGCTTCACCCTCCAGACTTCACCTTCTCCTTCCCCTTCTTCTGCTTCTTCTGCTTCGCCCTCCAGACATCACCTTCTCCTTCTCCTTCTTCTGCTTCTTCTGCTTCACCCTCCAGACTTCACCTTCTCCTTCTCCTTCTTCTGCTTCTTCTGCTTCACTCTCCTGACTTCACCTTCTCCTTCTCCTTCTTCTACTTCTTCTGATTCACCCTCCAGACTTCACCTTCTCCTTCTCCTTCTTCTGCTTCTTCTGCTTCACCCTCCAGACTTCACCTTCTCCTTCTCCTTCTTCTGCTTCTTCTGCTTCACCCTCCTGACTTCACCTTCTCCTTCTCCTTCTTCTACTTCTTCTGCTTCACCCCCTGACTTCACCTGCTCCTTCTCCTTCTTCTGCTTCTTCTGATTCACCCTCCTAACTTTACCTTCTCCTGCTCCTTCTTCTGCTTCTTCTGATTCACCCTCCTGACTTTACCTTCTCCTTCTCCTTCTTCTGCTTCTTCTAATTCACCCTCCAGACTTCACCTTCTCCTTTTCCTTCTTCTGCTTCTTCTGATTCACCCTCCAGACTTCACCTTCTCCTTCTCCTTCTTCTGCTTCTTCTGATTCACCCTCCTAACTTCACCTTCTCCTTCTCCTTCTTCTGCTTCTTCTGATTCACCCTCCTGACTTCACCTTCTCCTTCTCCTTCTTCTGCTTCTTCTGATTCACCCTCCAGACTTCACCTTCTCCTTCTCCTTCTTCTGCTTCTTCTGATTCACCCTCCAGACTTCACCTTCTCCTTCTCCTTCTTCTGCTTCTTCTGATTCACCCTCCAGACCTCACCTTCTCCTTCTCCTTCTTCTACTTCTTCTGATTCACCCTCCAGACTTCATCTTCTCCTTCTCCTTCTTCTACTTCTTCTGATTCATCCTCCAGACTTCACCTTCTCCTTCTCCTTCTTCTACTTCTTCTGATTCACCCTCCAGTCTTCACCTTCTTCTTCTCCTTCTTCTGTTTCTTCTGCTTCACCCTCCAGACTTCACTGTCTCCTTCTCTTTCTTCTGCTTCTTCTGCTTCACCCTCCTGACTTCACCTTCTCCTTCTCCTTCTTCTACTTCTTCTGCTTCACCCCCTGACTTCACCTGCTCCTTCTCCTTCTTCTGCTTCTTCTGATTCACCCTCCAGACTTCACCTTCTCCTCCTCCTTCTTCTGCTTCTTCTGATTCACCCTCCAGACTTCACCTTCTCCTTCTCCTTCTTCTGCTTCTTCTGATTCACCCTCCAGACTTCACCTTCTCCTTCTCCTTCTTCTGCTTCTTCTGATTCACCCTCCAGACCTCACCTTCTCCTTCTCCTTCTTCTACTTCTTCTGATTCACCCTCCAGACTTCATCTTCTCCTTCTCCTTCCTCTACTTCTTCTGATTCATCCTCCAGACTTCACCTTCTCCTTCTCCTTCTTCTACTTCTTCTGATTCACCCTCCAGTCTTCACCTTCTCCTTCTCCTTCTTCTGTTTCTTCTGCTTCACCCTCCAGACTTCACTTTCTCCTTCTCTTTCTTCTGCTTCTTCTGATTCACCCTCCAGACTTCACCTTCTCCTTCTCCTTATAATGCTTCTTCTGATTCACCCTCCAGACTTCACCTTCTCCTACTCCTTCTTCTGCTTCTTCTGATTCACCCTCCAGACTTCACCTTCTCCTTCTCCTTCTTCTGCATCTTCTGATTCACCCTCCAGACTTCACCTTCTCCTTCTCCTTCTTCTACTTCTTCTGATTCACCCTCCAGACTTCATCTTCTCCTTCTCCTTCTTCTGCTTCTTCCGATTCACCCTCCAGACTTCACCTTCTCCTTCTCCTTCTTCTGCTTCTTCTGATTCACCCTCCAGACTTCACCTTCTCCTTCTCCTTCTTCTACTTCTTCTGATTCACCCTCCAGACTTCACCTTCTCCTTCTCCTTCTTCTAATTCTTCTGATTCACCCTCCAGACTTCACCTTCTCCTTCTCCTTCTTCTGCTTCTTCTGATTCACCCTCCAGACTTCAACTTCTCCTTCTCCTTCTTCTGCTTCTTCTGATTCACCCTCCAGACTTCACCTTCTCCTTCTCCTTCTTCTGCTTCTTCTGATTCACCCTTCAGACTTCACCTTCTCCTTCTCCTTCTTCTGCTTCTTCTGATTCACCCTCCAGACCTCACCTTCTCCTTCTCCTTCATCTACTTCTTCTGATTCACCCTCCAGACTTCATCTTCTCCTTCTCCTTCTTCTGCTTCTTCTGATTCACCCTCCAGACTTCACCTTCTCCTTCTCCTTCTTCTGCTTCTTCTGATTCACCCTCCAGACTTCGCCTTCTCCTTCTCCTTCTTCTACTTCTTCTGCTTCACCACCCTGACTTCACCTTCTCCTTCTCCTTCTTCTGCTTCTTCTGATTCACCCTCCTAACTTCACCTTCTCCTTCTCCTTCTTCTGCTTCTTCTGATTCACCCTCCTGACTTCACCTTCTCCTTCTCCTTCTTCTGCTTCTTCTGATTCACCCTCCAGACTTCACCTTCTCCTTCTCCTTCTTCTCATTCTTCTGATTCACCCTCCAGACTTCACCTTCTCCTACTCCTTCTTCGACTTCTTCTGATTCACCCTCCAGACTTCACCTTCTCCTTCTCCTTCTTCTACTTCTTCTGATTCACCCTCCAGTCTTCACCTTCTCCTTCTCCTTCTTCTGCTTCTTCTGCTTCACCCTCCAGACTTCACCTTCTTCTTCTCTTTCTTCAGCTTCTTCTGATTCACCCTCCAGACTTCACCTTCTCCTTCTCCTTCTTCTGATTCTTCTGATTCACTCTCCAGACTTCACCTTCTCCTTCTCCTTCTTCTGCTTCTTCTGATTCACCCTCCTGACTTCACCTTCTCCTTCTCCTTCTTCTACCTCTTCTGATTCACCCTCCTGACTTCACCTTCTCCTTCTCCTTCTTCTACTTCTTCTGATTCACCCTCCAGACTTCACCTTCTCCTTCTCCTTCTTCTGCTTCTTCTGATTCACCCTCCAGACTTCACCTTCTCCTTCTCCTTCGTCTACTTCTTCTGATTCACCCTCCAGACTACACCTTCTCCTTCTCCTTCTTCTACTTCTTCTGATTCACCCTCCAGACTTCACCTTCTCCTTCTCCTTCTTCTGCTTCTTCTGATTCACCCTCCAGACTTCACCTTCTCCTGTTCCTTCTTCTACTTCTTGTGATTCACCCTCCAGACTTCACCTTCTCCTTCTCCTTCTTCTACTTCTTCTGATTCACCCTCCAGACTTCACCTTCTCCTTCTCCTTCTTCTACTTCTTCTGCTTCTCCCTCCAGACTTCACCTTCTCCTTCTCCTTCTTCTGCTTCTTCTGATTCACCCTCCAGACTTCACCTTCTCCTTCTCCTTCTTCTACTTCTTCTGATTCACCCTCCAGACTTCAGCTTCTCCTTCTCCTTCTTCTACTTCTTCTGATTCACCCTCCAGATTTCACCTTCTCCTTCTCCTTCTTCTACTTCTTCTGATTCACCCTCCTGACTTCACGTTCTCCTTCTCCTTCTTCTGCTTCTTCTGCTTCACCCTCCAGACATCACCTTCTCCTTCTCCTTCTTCTGCTTCTTCTGCTTCACCCTCCAGACTTTACCTTCTCCTTCTCCTTCTTCTGCTTCTTCTGCTTCACCCTCCTGACTTCACCTTCTCCTTCTCCTTCTTCTACTTCTTCTGATTCACCCTCCAGACTTCACCTCCTTCTCCTTCTTCTGCTTCTTCTGCTTCACCCTCCAGACTTCACCTTCTCCTTCTCCTTCTTCTGCTTCTTCTGCTTCACTCTCCTGACTTCACCTTCTCCTTCTCCTTCTTCTACTTCTTCTGATTCACCCTCCAGACTTCACCTTCTCCTTCTCCTTCTTCTGCTTCTTCTGATTCACCCTCCAGACTTCACCTTCTCCTTCTCCTTCTTCTGCTTCTTCTGATTCACCCTCCAGACTTCACCTTCTCCTGCTCCTTCTTCTACTTCTTGTGGTTCACCCTCCAGACTTCACCTTCTCCTTCTCCTTCTTCTACTTCTTCTGATTCACCCTCCAGACTTCACCTTCTCCTTCTCCTTCTTCTACTTCTTCTGCTTCTCCCTCCAGACTTCACCTCCTCCTTCTCCTTCTTCTGCTTCTTCTGATTCACCCTCCAGACTTCACCTTCTCCTGCTCCTTCTTCTACTTCTTCTGATTCACCCTCCAGACTTCAGCTTCTCCTTCTCCTTCTTCTACTTCTTCTGATTCACCCTCCAGACTTCACCTTCTCCTTCTCCTTCTTCTACTTCTTCTGATTCACCCTCCTGACTTCACGTTCTCTTTCTCCTTCTTCTGCTTCTTCTGCTTCACCCTCCAGACTTCACCTTCTCCTTCTCCTTCTTCTGCTTCTTCTGCTTCACCCTCCAGACTTTACCTTCTCCTTCTCCTTCTTCTGCTTCTTCTGCTTCACCCTCCTGACTTCACCTTCTCCTTCTCCTTCTTCTACTTCTTCTGATTCACCCTCCAGACTTCACCTTCTGCTTCTCCTTCTTCTGCTTCTTCTGCTTCACCCTCCAGACTTCACCTTCTCCTTCCCCTTCTTCTGCTTCTTCTGCTTCGCCCTCCAGACTTCACCTTCTCCTTCCCCTTCTTCTGCTTCTTCTGCTTCACCCTCCAGACTTCACCTTCTCCTTCTCCTTCTTCTGCTTCTTCTGCTTCACTCTCCTGACTTCACCTTCTCCTTCTCCTTCTTCTACTTCTTCTGATTCACCCTCCAGGCTTCACCTTCTCCTTCTCCTTCTTCTGCTTCTTCTGCTCACCCTCCAGACTTCACCTTCTCCTTCTCCTTCTTCTGCTTCTTCTGCTTCACCCTCCTGACTTCACCTTCTCCTTCTCCTTCTACTACTTCTTCTGCTTCACCCCCTGACTTCACCTGCTCCTTCTCCTTCTTCTGCTTCTTCTGATTCACCCTCCTAACTTTACCTTCTCCTGCTCCTTCTTCTGCTTCTTCTGATTCACCCTCCTGACTTCACCTTCTCCTTCTCCTTCTTCTGCTTCTTCGAATTCACCCTCCAGACTTCACCTTCTCCTTTTCCTTCTTCTGCTTCTTCTGATTCACCCTCCAGACTTCACCTTCTCCTTCTCCTTCTTCTGCTTCTTCTGATTCACCCTCCTAACTTCACCTTCTCCTTCTCCTTCTTCTGCTTCTTCTGATTCACCCTCCTGACTTCACCTTCTCCTTCTCCTTCTTCTGCTTCTTCTGATTCACCTTCCAGACTTCACCTTCTCCTTCTCCTTCTTCTGCTTCTTCTGATTCACCCTCCAGACTTCACCTTCTCCATCTCCTTCTTCTGCTTCTTCTGATTCACCCTCCAGACCTCACCTTCTCCTTCTCCTTCTTCTACTTCTTCTGATTCACCCTCCAGACTTCATCTTCTCCTTCTCCTTCTTCTACTTCTTCTGATTCATCCTCCAGACTTCACCTTCTCCTTCTTCTTCTACTTCTTCTGATTCACCCTCCAGTCTTCACCTTCTCCTTCTCCTTCTTCTGTTTCTTCTGCTTCACCCTCCAGACTTCACTTTCTCCTTCTCTTTCTTCTGCTTCTTCTGATTCACCCTCCAGACTTCACCTTCTCCTTCTCCTTATAATGCTTCTTCTGATTCACCCTCCAGACTTCACCTTCTCCTCCTCCTTCTTCTGCTTCTTCTGATTCACCCTCCAGACTTCACCTTCTCCTTCTCCTTCTTCTGCTTCTTCTGATTCACCCTCCAGACTTCACCTTCTCCTTCTCCTTCTTCTGCTTCTTCTGATTCACCCTCCAGACCTCACCTTCTCCTTCTCCTTCTTCTACTTCTTCTGATTCACCCTCCAGACTTCATCTTCTCCTTCTCCTTCCTCTACTTCTTCTGATTCATCCTCCAGACTTCACCTTCTCCTTCTCCTTCTTCTACTTCTTCTGATTCACCCTCCAGTCTTCACCTTCTCCTTCTCCTTCTTCTGTTTCTTCTGCTTCACCCTCCAGACTTCACTTTCTCCTTCTCTTTCTTCTGCTTCTTCTGATTCACCCTCCAGACTTCACCTTCTCCTTCTCCTTATAATGCTTCTTCTGATTCACCCTCCAGACTTCACCTTCTCCTCCTCCTTCTTCTGCTTCTTCTGATTCACCCTCCAGACTTCACCTTCTCCTTCTCCTTCTTCTGCATCTTCTGATTCACCCTCCAGACTTCTCCTTCTCCTTCTCCTTCTTCTACTTCTTCTGATTCACCCTCCAGACTTCATCTTCTCCTTCTCCTTCTTCTGCTTCTTCCGATTCACCCTCCAGACTTCACCTTCTCCTTCTCCATCTTCTGCTTCTTCTGATTCACCCTCCAGACTTCACCTTCTCCTTCTCCTTCTTCTACTTCTTCTGATTCACCCTCCAGACTTCACCTTCTCCTTCTCCTTCTTCTGCTTCTTCTGATTCACCCTCCAGACTTCAACTTCTCCTTCTCCTTCTTCGGCTTCTTCTGATTCACCCTCCAGACTTCACCTTCTCCTTCTCCTTCTTCTGCTTCTTCTGATTCACCCTTCAGACTTCACCTTCTCCTTCTCCTTCTGCTTCTTCTGATTCACCCTCCAGACCTCACCTTCTCCTTCTCCTTCATCTACTTCTTCTGATTCACCCTCCAGACTTCATCTTCTCCTTCTCCTTCTTCTGCTTCTTCTGATTCACCCTCCAGACTTCACCTTCTCCTTCTCCTTCTTCTGCTTCTTCTGATTCACCCTCCAGACTTCACCTTCTCCTTCTCCTTCTTCTACTTCTTCTGCTTCACCCCCCTGACTTCACCTTCTCCTTCTCCTTCTTCTGCTTCTTCTGATTCACCCTCCTAACTTCACCTTCTCCTTCTCCTTCTTCTGCTTCTTCTGATTCACCCTCCTGACTTCACCTTCTCCTTCTCCTTCTTCTGCTTCTTCTGATTCACCCTCCAGACTTCACCTTCTCCTTCTCCTTCTTCTCATTCTTCTGATTCACCCTCCAGACTTCACCTTCTCCTACTCCTTCTTCGACTTCTTCTGATTCACCCTCCAGACTTCACCTTCTCCTTCTCCTTCTTCTACTTCTTCTGATTCACCCTCCAGTCTTCACCTTCTCCTTCTCCTTCTTCTGCTTCTTCTGCTTCACCCTCCAGACTTCACCTTCTCCTTCTCTTTCTTCAGCTTCTTCTGATTCACCCTCCAGACTTCACCTTCTCCTTTTCCTTCTTCTGATTCTTCTGATTCACTCTCCAGACTTCACCTTCTCCTTCTCCTTCTTCTGCTTCTTCTGATTCACCCTCCTGACTTCAACTTCTCCTTCTCCTTCTTCTACCTCTTCTGATTCACCCTCCTGACTTCACCTTCTCCTTCTCCTTCTTCTACTTCTTCTGCTTCACCCTCCAGCCTCCAGACTTCACCTTCTCCTTCTCCGTCTTCTACTTCTTCTGATTCACCCTCCAGACTTCACCTTCTCCTTCTCCTTCTTCTGCTTCTTCTGATTCACCCTCCAGACTTCACCTTCTCCTTCTCCTTCTTCTGCTTCTTCTGATTCACCCTCCAGACTTCACCATCTCCTTCTCCTTCTTCTGCTTCTTCTGATTCACCCTCCAGACTTCTCCTTCTCCTACTCCTTCTTCTACTTCTTCTGATTCACCCTCCACACTTCATCTTCTCCTTCTCCTTCTTCTGCTTCTTCCGATTCACACTCCTAACTTCACCTTCTCCTTCTCCTTCTTCTGCTTCTTCTGATTCACCCTCCTGACTTCACCTTCTCCTTCTCCTTCTTCTGCTTCTTCTGATTCTCCCTCCAGACTTCACCTTCTCCTTCTCCTTCTTCTGCTTCTTCTGATTCACCCTCCAGACTTCACTTTCTCCTTCTCTTTCTTCTGCTTCTTCTGATTCACCCTCCAGACTTCACCTTCTCCTTCTCCTTATAATGCTTCTTCTGATTCACCCTCCAGACTTCACCTTCTCCTCCTCCTTCTTCTGCTTCTTCTGATTCACCCTCCAGACTTCACCTTCTCCTTCTCCTACTTCTGCTTCTTCTGATTCACCCTCCAGACTTCACCTTCTCCTTCTCCTTCTTCTGCTTCTTCTGATTCACCCTCCAGACCTCACCTTCTCCTTCTCCTTCTTCTACTTCTTCTGATTCACCCTCCAGACTTCATCTTCTCCTTCTCCTTCCTCTACTTCTTCTGATTCATCCTCCAGACTTCACCTTCTCCTTCTCCTTCTTCTACTTCTTCTGATTCACCCTCCAGTCTTCATCTTCTCCTTCTCCTTCTTCTGTTTCTTCTGCTTCACCCTCCAGACTTCACTTTCTCCTTCTCTTTCTTCTGCTTCTTCTGATTCACCCTCCAGACTTCACCTTCTCCTTCTCCTTATAATGCTTCTTCTGATTCACCCTCCAGACTTCACCTTCTCCTCCTCCTTCTTCTGCTTCTTCTGATTCACCCTCCAGACTTCACCTTCTCCTTCTCCTTCTTCTGCATCTTCTGATTCACCCTCCAGACTTCACCTTCTCCTTCTCCTTCTTCTACTTCTTCTGATTCACCCTCCAGACTTCATCTTCTCCTTCTCCTTCTTCTGCTTCTTCCGATTCACCCTCCAGACTTCACCTTCTCCTTCTCCTTCTTCTGCTTCTTCTGATTCACCCTCCAGACTTCACCTTCTCCTTCTCCTTCTTCTACTTCTTCTGATTCACCCTCCAGACTTCACCTTCTCCTTCTCCTTCTTCTACTTCTTCTGATTCACCCTCCAGACTTCACCTTCTCCTTCGCCTTCTTCTGCTTCTTCTGATTCACCCTCCAGACTTCAACTTCTCCTTCTCCTTCTTCTGCTTCTTCTGATTCACCCTCCAGACTTCACCTTCTCCTTCTCCTTCTTCTGCTTCTTCTGATTCACCCTTCAGACTTCACCTTCTCCTTCTCCTTCTTCTGCTTCTTCTGATTCACCCTCCAGACCTCACCTTCTCCTTCTCCTTCATCTACTTCTTCTGATTCACCCTCCAGACTTCATCTTCTCCTTCTCCTTCTTCTGCTTCTTCTGATTCACCCTCCAGACTTCACCTTCTCCTTCTCCTTCTTCTGCTTCTTCTGATTCACCCTCCAGACTTCACCTTCTCCTTCTCCTTCTTCTACTTCTTCTGCTTCACCCCCTGACTTCACCTTCTCCTTCTCCTTCTTCTGCTTCTTCTGATTCACCCTCCTAACTTCACCTTCTCCTTCTCCTTCTTCTGCTTCTTCTGATTCACCCTCCTGACTTCACCTTCTCCTTCTCCTTCTTCTGCTTCTTCTGATTCACCCTCCAGACTTCACCTTCTCCTTCTCCTTCTTCTCATTCTTCTGATTCACCCTCCAGTCTTCACCTTCTCCTACTCCTTCTTCTACTTCTTCTGATTCACCCTCCAGACTTCACCTTCTCCTTCTCCTTCTTCTACTTCTTCTGATTCACCCTCCAGTCTTCACCTTCTCCTTCTCCTTCTTCTGCTTCTTCTGCTTCACCCTCCAGACTTCACCTTCTCCTTCTCTTTCTTCAGCTTCTTCTGATTCACCCTCCAGACTTCACCTTCTCCTTCTCCTTCTTCTGATTCTTCTGATTCACTCTCCAGACTTCACCTTCTCCTTCTCCTTCTTCTGCTTCTTCTGATTCACCCTCCTGACTTCACCTTCTCCTTCTCCTTCTTCTACCTCTTCTGATTCACCCTCCTGACTTCACCTTCTCCTTCTCCTTCTTCTACTTCTTCTGCTTCACCCTCCAGCCTCCAGACTTCACCTTCTCCCTCTCCGTCTTCTACTTCTTCTGATTCACCCTCCAGACTTCACCTTCTCCTTCTCCTTCTTCTGCTTCTTCTGATTCACCCTCCAGACTTCACCTTCTCCTTCTCCTTCTTCTGCTTCTTCTGATTCACCCTCCAGACTTCACCATCTCCTTCTCCTTCTTCTGCTTCTTCTGATTCACCCTCCAGACTTCTCCTTCTCCTACTCCTTCTTCTACTTCTTCTGATTCACCCTCCAGACTTCATCTTCTCCTTCTCCTTCTTCTGCTTCTTCCGATTCACCCTCCAGACTTCACCTTCTCCTTCTCCTTCTTCTGCTTCTTCTGATTCACCCTCCAGACGTCACCTTCTCCTTCTCATTCTTCTACTTCTTCTGATTCACCCTCCAGACTTCACCTTCTCCTTCTCCTTCTTCTACTTCTTCTGATTCACCCTCCAGACTTCACCTTCTCCTTCTCCTTCTTCTGCTTCTTCTGATTCACCCTCCAGACTTTACCTTCTCCTTCTCCTTCTTCTGCTTCTTCTGATTCACCCTCCAGACTTCACCTTCTCCTTCTCCTTCTTCTGCTTCTTCTGATTCACCCTTCAGACTTCACCTTCTCCTTCTCCTTCTTCTGCTTCTTCTGATTCACCCTCCAGACCTCACCTTCTCCTTCTCCTTCATCTACTTCTTCTGATTCACCCTCCAGACTTCATCTTCTCCTTCTCCTTCTTCTGCTTCTTCTGATTCACCCTCCAGACTTCACCTTCTCCTTCTCCTTCTTCTGCTTCTTCTGATTCACCCTCCAGACTTCACCTTCTCCTTCTCCTTCTTCTACTTCTTCTGCTTCACCCCCCTGACTTCATCTTCTCCTTCTCCTTCTTCTGCTTCTTCTGATTCACCCTCCTAACTTCACCTTCTCCTTCTCCTTCTTCTGCTTCTTCTGATTCACCCTCCTGACTTCACCTTCTCCTTCTCCTTCTTCTGCTTCTTCTGATTCACCCTCCAGACTTCATCTTCTCCTTCTCCTTCTTCTCATTCTTCTGATTCACCCTCCAGACCTCACCTTCTCCTACTCCTTCTTCTACTTCTTCTGATTCACCCTCCAGACTTCACCTTCTCCTTCTCCTTCTTCTACTTCTTCTGATTCACCCTCCAGTCTTCACCTTCTCCTTCTCTTTCTTCAGCTTCTTCTGATTCACCCTCCAGACTTCACCTTCTCCTTCTCCTTCTCCTTCTTCTGATTCTTCTGATTCACTCTCCAGACTTCACCTTCTCCTTCTCCTTCTTCTGCTTCTTCTGATTCACCCTCCTGACTTCACCTTCTCCTTCTCCTTCTTCTACCTCTTCTGGTTCACCCTCCTGACTTCACCTTCTCCTTCTCCTTCTTCTACTTCTTCTGCTTCACCCTCCAGCCTCCAGACTTCACCTTCTCCTTCTCCGTCTTCTACTTCTTCTGATTCACCCTCCAGACTTCACCTTCTCCTTCTCCTTCTTCTGCTTCTTCTGATTCACCCTCCAGACTTCACCTTCTCCTTCTCCTTCTTCTGCTTCTTCTGATTCACCCTCCCGACTTCACCTTCTCCTTCTCCTTCTTCTACTTCTTCTGATTCACCCTCCAGACTTCACCTTCTCCTTCTCCTTCTTCTGCTTCTTCTGATTCACCCTCCAGACTTCACCTTCTCCTTCTCCTTCTTCTGCTTCTTCTGATTCACCCTCCAGACTTCACCTTCTCCTTATCCTTTTTCTGCTTCTTCTGATTCACCCTCCAGACTTCGCCTTCTTCTTCTCCTTCTTCTACTTCTTCTGATTCACCCTCCAGACTTCACCTTCTCCTTCTCCTTCTTCTGCTTCTTCTGATTCACCCTCCAGACTTCATCTTCTCCTCCTTTTTCTTCTGCTTCTTCTGATTCACCCTCCAGACTTCACCTTCTCCTTCTCCTTTTTCTGCTTCTTCTGATTCACCCTCCAGACTTCGCCTTCTCCTTCTCCTTCTTCTACTTCTTCTGATTCACCCTCCAGACTTCACCTTCTCCTTCTCCTTCTTCTACATTTTCTGATTCACCCTCCAGTCTTCACCTACTCCTTCTCCTTCTTCTGCTTCTTCTGATTCACCCTCCTGACTTCACCTTCTCATTCTCCTTCTTCTGCTTCTTCTGATTCGCCCTCCAGACTTCACCTTCTCCTTCTCCTTCTTCTACTTCTTCTGATTCACCCTCCAGACTTCACCTTCTCGTTCTCCTTCTTCTGCTTCTTCTGATTCACCCTCCAGTCTTCACCTTCTCCTTCTCCTTCGTCTACTTCTTCTGATTCACCCTCCAGACTACACCTTCTCCTTCTCCTTCTTCTACTTCTTCTGATTCACCCTCCAGACTTCACCTTCTCCTTCTCCTTCTTCTACTTCTTCTGATTCACCCTCCAGTCTTCAACTTCTCCTTCTCCTTCTTCTGCTTCTTCTGATTCACCCTCCAGACTTCACCTTCTCCTCCTCCTTCTTCTGCTTCTTCTGATTCACCCTCCTGACTTCACCTTCTCCTTCTCCTTCTTCTGCTTCTTCTGATTCACCCTCCAGACTTTACCTTCTCCTTCTCCTTCTTCTACTTCTTCTGATTCACCCTCTAGACTTCACCTTCTCCTTCTCCTTCTTCTGCTTCTTTGATTCACCCTCCAGACTTCACCTTCTCCTTCTCCTTCGTCTACTTCTTCTGATTCACCCTCCAGACTACACCATCTCCTTCTCCTTCTTCTACTTCTTCTGATTCACCCTCCAGACTTCACCTTCTCCTTCTCCTTCTTCTGCTTCTTCTGATTCACCCTCCAGACTTCACCTTCTCCTTCTCCTTCTTCTACTTCTTCTGATTCACCCTCCAGACTTCACCTTCTCCTTCTCCTTCTTCTACTTCTTCTGATTCACCCTCCAGACTTCACCATCTCCTTCTCCTTCTTCTACTTCTTTTGATTCACCCTCCTGACTTCACCTTCTCCTTCTCCTTCTTCTGCTTCTTCTGCTTCACCCTCCAGACTTCACCTTCTCCTTCTCCTTCTTCTGCTTCTTCTGCTTCACCCTCCAGACTTCACCTTCTCCTTCTCCTTCTTCTGCTTCTTCTGCTTCACCCTCCTGACTTCACCTTCTCCTACTCCTTCTTCTACTTCTTCTGATTCACCCTCCAGACTTCACCTTCTCCTTCTCCTTCTTCTGCTTCTTCTGCTTCACCCTCCAGACTTCACCTTCTCCTTCTCCTTCTTCTGCTTCGCCCTCCAGACTTCACATTCTCCTTCTCCTTCTTCTGCTTCTTCTGCTTCACCCTCCAGACTTCACCTTCTCCTTCTACATCTTCTGGTTCACCCTCCAGACTTCACCTTCTCCTTCTCCTTCTTCTGCTTCTTCTGCTTCACCCTCCTGACTTCACCTTCTCCTTCTCCTTCTTCTACTTCTTCTCATTCACCCTCCAGACTTCACCTTCTCCTTCTCCTTCTTCTGCTTCTTCTGCTTCACCCTCCAGACTTCACCTTCTCCTTCTCCTTCTTCTGCTTCTTCTGCTGCGCCCTCCAGACTTCACCTTCTCCTTCTCCTTCTTCTGCTTCTTCTGCTTCACCCTCCTGACTTCACCTTCTCCTTCTCCTTCTTCTACTTCTTCTGCTTCACCCCCCTGACTTCACCTTCTCCTTCTCCTTCTTCTGCTTCTTCTGATTCACACTCCTGACTTCACCTTCTCCTTCTCCTTCTTCTGCTTCTTCTGATTCACCCTCCAGACTTCACCTTCTCCTTCTTCTTCTTCTGCTTCTTCTGATTCACCTTCCAGACTTCACCTTCTCCTTCTCCTTCTTCTGCTTCTTCTGATTCGCCCTCCAGACCCCACCTTCTCCTTCTCCTTCTTCTTCTTCTTCTGATTCACCCTTCAGACTTCATCTTCTCCTTCGCCTTCTTCTGCTTCTTCTGATTCACCCTCCAGACCTCACCTTCTCCTTCTCCTTCTTCTGCTTCTTCTGATTCACCCTCCAGACTTCACCTTCTCCTTCTCCTACTTCTACTTCTTCTGCTTCACCCTCCAGACTTCACCTTCTCCTTCTCCTTCTTCTACTTCTTCTGATTCACCCTCCAGACTTCACCTTCTCCTTCTCCTTCTTCTGCTTCTTCTGATTCACCCTCCAGACTTCACCTTCTCCTCCTCCTTCTTCTGCTTCTTCTGATTCACCCTCCAGACTTCACCTTCTCCTTCTCCTTCTTCTACTTCTGCTGATTCACTCTCCAGACTTCACCTTCTCTTTCTTCTGCTTCTTCTGATTCACCCTCCAGACTTCATCTTCTCCTTCTCCTTCTTCTGCTTCTTCCGATTCACCCTCCAGACTTCACCTTCTCCTTCTCCTTCTTCTGCTTCTTCTGATTCACCCTCCAGACTTCACCATCTCCTTCTCCTTCTTCTGCTTCTTCTGATACACCCTCCAGACTTCTCCTTCTCCTACTCGTTCTTCTACTTCTTCTGATTCACCCTCCAGACTTCATCTTCTCCTTCTCCTTCTTCTGCTTCTTCTGATTCATCCTCCAGACTTCACCTTCTCCTTCTCCTTCTTCTGCTTCTTCTGATTCACCCTCCAGACTTCACCTTCTCCTTCTCCTTCTTCTGCTTCTTCTGATTCACCCTCCAGACTTCACCTTCTCCTTCTCCTTCTTCTGCTTCTTCTGATTCACCCTCCAGACTTCACCTTTTACTTCTCCTTCTTCTGCTTCTTCTGATTCACCCTTCAGACTTCACCATATCCTTCTCCTTCTTCTGCTTCTTCTGATTCACCCTCCAGACCTCACCTTCTCCTTCTCCTTCTTCTACTTCTTCTGATTCACCCTCCAGACTTCATCTTCTCCTCCTCCTTCTTCTGCTTCTTCTGATTCACCCTCCAGACTTCACCTTCTCCTTCTCCTTTTTCTGCTTCTTCTGATTCACCCTCCAGACTTCGCCTTCTCCTTCTCCTTCTTCCACTTCTTCTGATTCAGCCTCCAGACTACACCTTCTCCTTCTCCTACTTCTACTTTTTCTGATTCACCCTCCAGTCTTCACCTCCTCCTTCTCCTTCTTCTGCTTCTTCTGATTCACCCTCCAGACTTCACCTTCTCCTTCTCCTTCTTCTGCTTCTTCTGATTCACCCTCCTGACTTCACCTTCTCATTCTCCTTCTTCTGCTTCTTCTGATTCACCCTCCAGACTTCACCTTCTCCTTCTCCTTCTTCTGCTTCTTCTGCTTCGCCCTCCAGACTTCACCTTCTCCTTCTCCATCTTCTGCTTCTTCTGCTTTACCCTCCAGACTTCACCTTCTCCTTCTCCTTCTTCTGCTTCTTCTGCTTCACCCTCTTGACTTCTCCTTCTCCTTCTCCTTCTTCTACTTCTCCTGATTCACCCTCCAGACTTCACCTTCTCCTTCTCCTTCTTCTGCTTCTTCTGCTTCACCCTCCAGACTTCACCTTCTCACTCTCCTTCTTCTGCTTCTGCTGCTTCGCCCTCCAGACTTCACCTTCTCCTTCTCCTTCTTCTGATTCTTCTGATTCACTCTCCAGACTTCACCTTCTCCTTCTCCTTCTTCTGCTTCTTCTGATTCACCCTCCTGACTTCACCTTCACCTTCTCCATCTTCTACCTCTTCTGATTCACCCTCCTGACTTCACCTTCTCCTTCTCCTTCTTCTACTTCTTCTGCTTCACCCTCCAGCCTCCAGACTTCACCTTCTCCTTCTCCGTCTTCTACTTCTTCTGATTCACCCTCCAGACATCACCTTCTCCTTCTCCTTCTTCTGCTTCTTCTGATTCACCCTCCAGACTTCACCTTCTCCTTCTCCTTCTTCTGCTTCTTCTGATTCACCCTCCAGACTTCACCATCTCCTTCTCCTTCTTCTGCTTCTTCTGATTCACCCTCCAGACTTCTCCTTCTCCTACTCCTTCTTCTACTTCTTCTGATTCACCCTCCAGACTTCATCTTCTCCTTCTCCTTCTTCTGCTTCTTCTGATTCACCCTCCAGACTTCACCTTCTCCTTCTCCTTCTTCTGCTTCTTCTGATTCACCCTCCAGACTTCACCTTCTCCTTCTCCTTCTTCTACTTCTTCTGATTCACCCTCCAGACTTCACCTTCTCCTTCTCCTTCTTCTACTTCTTCTGATTCACCCTCCAGACTTCACCTTCTCCTTCTCCTTCTTCTGCTTCTTCTGATTCACCCTCCAGACTTCACCTTCTCCTTCTCCTTCTTCTGCTTCTTCTGATTCACCCTCCAGACTTCACCTTTTACTTCTCCTTCTTCTGCTTCTTCTGATTCACCCTTCAGACTTCACCATATCCTTCTCCTTCTTCTGCTTCTCCTGATTCGCCCTCCAGACCTCACCTTCTCCTTCTCCTTCTTCTACTTCTTCTGATTCACCCTCCAGACTTCATCTTCTCCTCCTCCTTCTTCTGCTTCTTCTGATTCACCCTCCAGACTTCGCCTTCTCCTTCTCCTTCTTCTACTTCTTCTGATTCACCCTCCAGACTTCACCTTCTCCTTCTCCTTCTTTTGCTTCTTCTGATTCACCCTCCTGACTTCACCTTCTCATTCTCCTTCTTCTGCTTCTTCTGATTCACCCTCCAGACTTCACCTTCTCCTTCTCCTTCTTCGACTTCTTCTGATTCACCCTCCAGACTTCACCTTCTCGTTCTCCTTCTTCTGCTTCTTCTGATTCACCCTCCAGACTTCACCTTCTCCTTCTCCTTCGTCTACTTCTTCTGATTCACCCTCCAGACTACACCTTCTCCTTCTCCTTCTTCTACTTCTTCTGATTCACCCTCCAGACTTCACCTTCTCCTTCTCCTTCTTCTACTTCTTCTGATTCACCCTCCAGTCTTCAACTTCTCCTTCTCCTTCTTCTGCTTCTTCTGATTCGCCCTCCAGACTTCACCTTCTCCTTCTCCTTCTTCTGCTTCTTCTGATTCACCCTCCTGACTTCACCTTCTCCTTCTCCTTCTTCTGCTTCTTCTGATTCACCCTCCAGACTTCACCTTCTCCTTCTCCTTCTTCTACTTCTTCTGCTTCACCCCCCTGACTTCACCTTCTCCTTCTCCTTCTTCTGCTTCTTCTGATTCACCCTCCTAACTTCACCTTCTCCTTCTCCTTCTTCTGCTTCTTCTGATTCACCCTCCTGACTTCACCTTCTCCTTCTCCTTCTTCTGCTTCTTCTGATTCACCCTCCAGACTTCACCTTCTCCTTCTCCTTCTTCTCATTCTTCTGATTCACCCTCCAGACTTCACCTTCTCCTACTCCTTCTTCTACTTCTTCTGATTCACCCTCCAGACTTCACCTTCTCCTTCTCCTTCTTCTACTTCTTCTGATTCACCCTCCAGTCTTCACCTTCTCCTTCTCCTTCTTCTGCTTCTTCTGCTTCACCCTCCAGACTTCACCTTCTCCTTCTCTTTCTTCAGCTTCTTCTGATTCACCCTCCAGACTTCACCTTCTCCTTCTCCTTCTTCTGATTCTTCTGATTCACTCTCCAGACTTCACCTTCTCCTTCTCCTTCTTCTGCTTCTTCTGATTCACCCTCCTGACTTCACCTTCACCTTCTCCTTCTTCTACCTCTTCTGATTCACCCTCCTGACTTCACCTTCTCCTTCTCCTTCTTCTACTTCTTCTGCTTCACCCTCCAGCCTCCAGACTTCACCTTCTCCTTCTCCGTCTTCTACTTCTTCTGATTCACCCTCCAGACTTCACCTTCTCCTTCTCCTTCTTCTGCTTCTTCTGATTCATCCTCCAGACTTCACCTTCTCCTTCTCCTTCTTCTGCTTCTTCTGATTCACCCTCCAGACTTCACCATCTCCTTCTCCTTCTTCTGCTTTTTCTGATTCACTCTGCAGACTTCTCCTTCTCCTACTCCTTCTTCTACTTCTTCTGATTCACCCTCCAGACTTCATCTTCTCCTTCTCCTTCTTCTGCTTCTTCTGATTCACCCTCCAGACTTCACCGTCTCCTTCTCCTTCTTCTGCTTCTTCTGATTCACCCTCCAGACTTCACCTTCTCCTTCTCCTTCTTCTACTTCTTCTGATTCACCCTCCAGACTTCACCTTCTCCTTCTCCTTCTTCTACTTCTTCTGATTCACCCTCCAGACTTCACCTTCTTCTTCTCCTTCTTCTGCTTCTTCTGATTCACCCTCCAGACTTCACCTTCTCCTTCTCCTTCTTCTGCTTCTTCTGATTCACCCTCCAGACTTCACCTTTTACTTCTCCTTCTTCTGCTTCTTCTGATTCACCCTTCAGACTTCACCATATCATTCTCCTTCTTCTGCTTCTTCTGATTCACCCTCTAGACTTCACCTTCTCCTTCTCCTTCTTCTGCTTCTTCTGATTCACCCTCCAGACTTCACCTTCTCCTTCTCCTTCGTCTACTTCTTCTGATTCACCCTCCAGACTACACCATCTCCTTCTCCTTCTTCTACTTCTTCTGATTCACCCTCCAGACTTCACCTTCTCCTTCTCCTTCTTCTGCTTCTTCTGATTCACCCTCCAGACTTCACCTTCTCCTTCTCCTTCTTCTACTTCTTCTGCTTCTCCCTCCAGACTTCACCTTCTCCTTCTCCTTCTTCTGCTTCTTCTGATTCACCCTCCAGACTTCACCTTCTCCTTCTCCTTCTTCTACTTCTTCTGATTCACCCTCCAGACTTCACCTTCTCCTTCTCCTTCTTCTGCTTCTTCTGCTTCACCCTCCAGACATCACCTTCTCCTTCTCCTTCTTCTGCTTCTTCTGCTTCGCCCTCCAGACTTCACCTTCTCCTTCTCCATCTTCTGCTTCTTCTGCTTCACCCTGCAGACTTCACCTTCTCCTTCTCCTTCTTCTGCTTCTTCTGCTTCACCCTCCTGACTTCACCTTGTCCTTCTCCTTCTTCTACTTCTCCTGATTCACCCTCCAGATTTCACCTTCTCCTTCTCCTTCTTCTGCTTCTTCTGCTTCACCCTCCAGACTTCACCTACTCCTTCTCCTTCTTCTGCTTCTTCTGCTTCGCCCTCCAGACTTCACCTTCTCCTTCTCCATCTTCTGCTTCTTCTGCTTCACCCTCCAGACTTCACCTTCTCCTTCTCTTTTTTCAGCTTCTTCTGATTCACCCTCCAGACTTCACCTTCTCCTTCTCCTTCTTCTGATTCTTCTGATTCACTCTCCAGACTTCACCTTCTCCTTCTCCTTCTTCTGCTTCTTCTGATTCACCCTCCTGACTTCAGCTTCACCTTCTCCATCTTCTACCTCTTCTGATTCACCCTCCTGACTTCACCTTCTCCTTCTCCTTCTTCTACTTCTTCTGCTTCACCCTCCAGCCTTCACCTTCTCCTTCTCCGTCTTCTACTTCTTCTGATTCACCCTCCAGACTTCACCTTCTCCTTCTCCTTCTTCTGCTTCTTCTGATTCACCCTCCAGACTTCACCTTCTCCTTCTCCTTCTTCTGCTTCTTCTGATTCACCCTCCAGACTTCACCATCTCCTTCTCCTTCTTCTGCTTCTTCTGATTCACCCTCCAGACTTCTCCTTCTCCTACTCCTTCTTCTACTTCTTCTGATTCACCCTCCAGACTTCATCTTCTCCTTCTCCTTCTTCTGCTTCTTCTGATTCACCCTCCAGACTTCACCTTCTCCTTCTCCTTCTTCTGCTTCTTCTGATTCACCCTCCAGACTTCACCTTCTCCTTCTCCTTCTTCTACTTCTTCTGATTCACCCTCCAGACTTCACCTTCTCCTTCTTCTACTTCTTCTGATTCACCCTCCAGACTTCACCTTCTCCTTCTCCTTCTTCTGCTTCTTCTGATTCACCCTCCAGACTTCACCTTCTCCTTCTCCTTCTTCTGCTTCTTCTGATTCACCCTCCAGACTTCACCTTTTACTTCTCCTTCTTCTGCTTCTTCTGATTCACCCTTCAGACTTCACCATATCCTTCTCCTTCTTCTGCTTCTTCTGATTCACCCTCCAGACCTCACCTTCTCCTTCTCCTTCTTCTACTTCTTCTGATTCACCCTCCAGACTTCATCTTCTCCTCCTCCTTCTTCTGCTTCTTCTGATTCACCCTCCAGACTTCACCTTCTCCTTCTCCTTTTTCTGCTTCTTCTGATTCACCCTCCAGACTTCGCCTTCTCCTTCTCCTTCTTCTACTTCTTCTGATTCACACTCCAGACTACACCTTCTCCTTCTCCTTCTTCTACTTTTTCTGATTCACCCTCCAGTCTTCACCTCCTCCTTCTCCTTCTTCTGCTTCTTCTGATTCACCCTCCAGACTTCACCTTCTCCTTCTCCTTCTTCTGCTTCTTCTGATTCACCCTCCTGACTTCACCTTCTCATTCTCCTTCTTCTGCTTCTTCTGATTCACCCTCCAGACTTCACCTTCTCCTTCTCCTTCTTCTACTTCTTCTGATTCACCCTCCAGACTTCACCTTCTCGTTCTCCTTCTTCTGCTTCTTCTGCTTCACCCTCCAGACTTCACCTTCTCCTTCTCCTTCTTCTGCTTCTTCTGCTTCGCCCTCCAGACTTCACCTTCTCCTTCTCCATCTTCTGCTTCTTCTGCTTCACCCTCCAGACTTCACCTTCTCCTTCTCCTTCTTCTGCTTCTTCTGCTTCACCCTCCTGACTTCACCTTCTCCTTCTCCTTCTTGTACTTCTCCTGATTCACCCTCCAGACTTCACCTTCTCCTTCTCCTTCTTCTGCTTCTTCTGCTTCACCCTCCAGACTTCACCTTCTCACTCTCCTTCTTCTGCTTCTTCTGCTTCGCCCTCCAGACTTCACCTTCTCCTTCTCCATCTTCTGCTTCTTCTGCTTCACCCTCCAGACTTCACCTTCTCCTTCTCTTTTTTCAACTTCTTCTGATTCACCCTCCAGACTTCACCTTCTCCTTCTCCTTCTTCTGATTCTTCTGATTCACTCTCCAGACTTCACCTTCTCCTTCTCCTTCTTCTGCTTCTTCTGATTCACCCTCCTGACTTCACCTTCACCTTCTCCATCTTCTACCTCTTCTGATTCACCCTCCTGACTTCACCTTCTCCTTCTCCTTCTTCTACTTCTTCTGCTTCACCCTCCAGCCTCCAGACTTCACCTTCTCCTTCTCCGTCTTTTACTTCTTCTGATTCACCCTCCAGACTTCACCTTCTCCTTCTCCTTCTTCTGCTTCTTCTGATTCACCCTCCAGACTTCACCTTCTCCTTCTCCTTCTTCTGCTTCTTCAGATTCACCCTCCAGACTTCACCATCTCCTTCTCCTTCTTCTGCTTCTTCTGATTCAACCTCCAGACTTCTCCTTCTGCTACTCCTTCTTCTACTTCTTCTGATTCACCGTCCAGACTTCATCTTCTCCTTCTCCTTCTTCTGCTTCTTCTGATTCACCCTCCAGACTTCACCTTCTCCTTCTCCTTCTTCTGCTTCTTCTGATTCACCCTCCAGACTTCACCTTCTCCTTCTCCTTCTTCTACTTCTTCTGATTCACCCTCCAGACTTCACCTTCTCCTTCTCCTTCTTCTACTTCTTCTGATTCACCCTCCAGACTTAACCTTCTCCTTCTCCTTCTTCTGCTTCTTCTGATTCACCCTCCAGACTTCACCTTCTCCTTCTCCTTCTTCTGCTTCTTCTGATTCACCCTCCAGACTTCACCTTTTACTTCTCCTTCTTCTGCTTCTTCTGATTCACCCTTCAGACTTCACCATATCCTTCTCCTTCTTCTGCTTCTTCTGATTCGCCCTCCAGACCTCACCTTCTCCTTCTCCTTCTTCTACTTCTTCTGATTCACCCTCCAGACTTCATCTTCTCCTCCTCCTTCTTCTGCTTCTTCTGATTCACCCTCCAGACTTCACCTTCTCCTTCTCTTTTTTCTGCTTCTTCTGATTCACCCTCCAGACTGCGCCTTCTCCTTCTCCTTCTTCTACTTCTTCTGATTCACCCTCCTGACTTCACCTTCTCCTTCTCCTTCTTCTGCTTCTTCTGATTCACCCTCCAGACTTCACCTTCTCCTTCTCCTTCTTCTGCTTCTTCTGATTCACCCTCCAGACTTCATCTTCTGCTCCTCCTTCTTCTGCTTCTTCTGATTCACCCTCCAGACTTCACCTTCTCCTTCTCCTTTTTCTGCTTCTTCTGATTCACCCTCCAGACTGCGCCTTCTCCTTCTCCTTCTTCTACTTCTTCTGATTCACCCTCCAGACTTCACCTTCTCCTTCTCCTTCTTCTGCTTCTTCTGATTCACCCTCCTGACTTCACCTTCTCATTCTCCTTCTTCTGCTTCTTCTGATTCACCCTCCAGACTTCACCTTCTCCTTCTCCTTCTTCTACTTCTTCTGATTCACCCTCCAGACTTCACCTTCTCGTTCTCCTTCTTCTGCTTCTTCTGATTCACCCTCCAGACTTCACCTTCTCCTTCTCCATCGTCTACTTCTTCTGATTCACCCTCCAGACTACACCTTCTCCTTCTCCTTCTTCTACTTCTTCTGATTCACTCTCCAGACTTCACCTTCTCCTTCTCCTTCTTCTACTTCTTCTGATTCACCCTCCAGTGTTCAACTTCTCCTTCTCCTTCTTCTGCTTCTTCTGATTCACCCTCCAGACTTCACCTTCTCCTTCTCCTTCTTCTGCTTCTTCTGATTCACCCTCCTGACTTCACCTTCTCTTTCTCCTTCTTCTGCTTCTTCTGATTCACCCTCCAGACTTCACCTTCTCCTTCTCCTTCTTCTACTTCTTCTGCTTCACCCCCCTGACTTCACCTTCTCCTTCTCCTTCTTCTGCTTCTTCTGATTCACCCCCTAACTTCACCTTCTCCTTCTCCTTCTTCTGCTTCTTCTGATACACCCTCCTGACTTCACCTTCTCCTTCTCCTTCTTCTGCTTCTTCTGATTCACCCTCCAGACTTCACCTTCTCCTTCTGCTTCTTCTCATTCTTCTGATTCACCCTCCAGACTTCACCTTCTCCTACTCCTTCTTCTACTTCTTCTGATTCACCCTCCAGACTTCACCTTCTCCTTCTCCTTTTTCTACTTCTTCTGATTCACCCTCCAGTCTTCACCTTCTCCTTCTCCTTCTTCTGCTTCTTCTGCTTCACCCTCCAGACTTCACCTTCTCCTTCTCTTTCTTCAGCTTCTTCTGATTCACCCTCCAGACTTCACCTTCTCCTTCTCCTTCTTCTGATTCTTCTGATTCACTCTCCAGACTTCACCTTCTCCTTCTCCTTCTTCTGCTTCTTCTGATTCACCCTCCTGACTTCACCTTCACCTTCTCCTTCTTCTACCTCTTCTGATTCACCCTCCTGACTTCACCTTCTCCTTCTCCTTCTTCTACTTCTTCTGCTTCACCCTCCAGCCTCCAGACTTCACCTTCTCCTTCTCCGTCTTCTACTTCTTCTGATTCACCCTCCAGACTTCACCTTCTCCTTCTCCTTCTTTTGCTTCTTCTGATTCACCCTTCAGACTTCACCTTCTCCTTCTCCTTCTTCTGCTTCTTCTGATTCACCCTCCAGACTTCACCATCTCCTTCTCCTTCTTCTGCTTTTTCTGATTCACCCTGCAGACTTCTCCTTCTCCTACTCCTTCTTCTACTTCTTCTGATTCACCCTCCAGACTTCATCTTCTCCTTCTCCTTCTTCTGCTTCTTCTGATTCACCCTCCAGACTTCACCGTCTCCTTCTCCTTCTTCTGCTTCTTCTGATTCACCCTCCAGACTTCACCTTCTCCTTCTCCTTCTTCTACTTCTTCTGATTCACCCTCCAGACTTCACCTTCTCCTTCTACTTCTTCTACTTCTTCTGATTCACCCTCCAGACTTCACCTTCTCCTTCTCCTTCTTCTGCTCCTTCTGATTCACCCTCCAGACTTCACCTTCTCCTTCTCCTTCTTCTGCTTCATCTGATTCACCCTCCAGACTTCACCTTTTACTTCTCCTTCTTCTGCTTCTTCTGATTCACCCTTCAGACTTCACCATATCATTCTCCTTCTTCTGCTTCTTCTGATTCACCCTCCAGACATCACCTTCTCCTTCTCCTTCTTCTACTTCTTCTGATTCACCCTCCAGACTTCATTTTCTCCTCCTCCTTCTTCTGCTTCTTCTGATTCACCCTCCAGACTTCACCTTCTCCTTCTCCTTTTTCTGCTTCTTCTGATTCACCCTCCAGAGTTCGCCTTCTCCTTCTCCTTCTTCTACTTATTCTGATTCACCCTCCAGACTTCACCTTCTCCTTCTTCTACTTTTTCTGATTCACCCTCCAGTCTTCACCTCCTCCTTCTCCTTCTTCTGCTTCTTCTGATTCACCCTCCAGACTTCACCTTCTCCTTCTCCTTCTTCTGCTTCTTCTGATTCACCCTCCTGACTTCTCCTTCTCATTCTCCTTCTTCTGCTTCTTCTGATTCACCCTCCAGACTTCACCTTCTCCTTCTCCTTCTTCGACTTCTTCTGATTCACCCTCCAGACTTCACCTTCTCGTTCTCCTTCTTCTGCTTCTTCTGATTCACCCTCCAGACTACACCTTCTACTTCTCCTTCGTCTGCTTCTTCTGATTCACCCTCCAGACTACACCTTCTCCTTCTCCTTCTTCTACTTCTTCTGATTCACCCTCCAGACTTCACCTTCTCCTTCTCCTTCTTCAACTTCTTCTGATTCACCCTCCAGTCTTCAACTTCTCCTTCTCCTTCTTCTGCTTCTTCTGATTCACCCTCCAGACTTCACCTTCTCCTTCTCCTTCTTCTGCTTCTTCTGATTCACCCTCCTGACTTCACCTTCTCCTTCTCCTTCTTCTGCTTCTTCTGATTCACCCTCCAGACTTCACCTTCTCCTTCTCCTTCTTCTACTTCTTCTGATTCACCCTCTAGACTTCACCTTCTCCTTCTCCTTCTTCTGCTTCTTCTGATTCACCCTCCAGACTTCACCTTCTCCTTTTCCTTCGTCTACTTCTTCTGATTCACCCTCCAGACTACACCATCTCCTTCTCCTTCTTCTACTTCTTCTGATTCACCCTCCAGACTTTACCTTCTCCTTCTCCTTCTTCTGCTTCTTCTGATTCACCCTCCAGACTTCACCTTCTCCTTCTCCTTCTTCTACTTCTACTGATTCACCCTCCAGACTTCACCTTCTCCTTCTCCTTCTTCTTCTTCTTCTGATTCACCCTCCAGACTTCACCTTCTCCTTCTCGTTCTTCTACTTCTTCTGCTTCTCCCTCCAGACTTCACCTTCTCCTTCTCCTTCTTCTGCTTCTTCTGATTCACCCTCCAGACTTCACCTTCTCCTTCTCCTTCTTCTACTTCTTCTGATTCACCCTCCAGACTTCACCTTCTCCTTCTCCATCTTCTACTTCTTCTGATTCACCCTCCAGACTTCACCTTCTCCTTCTCCTTCTTCTACTTCTTCTGATTCACCCTCCTGACTTCACCTTCTCCTTCTCCTTCTTCTGCTTCTTCTGCTTCACCCTCCAGACTTCACCTTCTCCTTCTCCTTCTTCTGCTTCTTCTGCTTCACCCTCCTGACTTCACCTTCTCCTTCTCCTTGTTCTGCTTCTTCTGCTTCACCCTCCTGACTTCACCTTCTCCTTCTCCTTCTTCTACTTCTCCTGATTCACCCTCCAGACTTCACCTTCTCCTTCTCCTTCTTCTGCTTCTTCTGCTTCACCCTCCAGACTTCACCTTCTCCTTCTCCTTCTTCTGCTTCTTCTGCTTCGCCCTCCAGACTTCACCTTCTCCTTCTCCATCTTCTGCTTCTTCTGCTTCACCCTCCAGACTTCACCTTCTCCTTCTCCTTCTTCTGCTTCTCCTGCTTCACCCTCCTGACTTCACCTTCTCCTTCTCCTTCTTCTACTTCTCCTGATTCACCCTCCAGACTTCACCTTCTCCTTTTCCTTCTTCTGCTTCTTCTGCTTCACCCTCCAGACTTCACCTTCTCCTTCTCCTTCTTCTGCTTCTTCTGCTTCGCCCTCCAGACTTAAGCTTCTACTTTTCCATCTTCTGCTTCTTCTGCTTCACCCTCCAGACTTCACCTTCTCCTTCTCTTTCTTCAGCTTCTTCTGATTCACCCTCCAGACTTCACCTTCTCCTTCTCCTTCTTCTGATTCTTCTGATTCACTCTCCAGACTTCACCTTCTCCTTCTCCTTCTTCTGCTTCTTCTGATTCACCCTCCTGACTTCACCTTCACCTTCTCCTTCTTCTACCTCTTCTGATTCACCCTCCTGACTTCACCTTCTCCTTCTCCTTCTTCTACTTCTTCTGCTTCACCCTCCAGCCTCCAGACTTCACCTTCTCCTTCTCCGTCTTCTACTTCTTCTGATTCACCCTCCAGACTTCACCTTCTCCTTCTCCTTCTTCTGCTTCTTCTGATTCACCCTCCAGACTTCACCATCTCCTTCTCCTTCTTCTGCTTCTTCTGATTCACCCTCCAGACTTCTCCTTCTCCTACTCCTTCTTCTACTTCTTCTGATTCACCCTCCAGACTTCATCTTCTCCTTCTCCTTCTTCTGCTTCTTCTGATTCACCCTCCAGACTTCACCTTCTCCTTCTCCTTCTTCTGCT
Organism: Somniosus microcephalus; assembly: GCF_052327205.1. NCBI lineage: Eukaryota > Metazoa > Chordata > Chondrichthyes > Squaliformes > Somniosidae > Somniosus > Somniosus microcephalus. The sequence goes on along the minus strand of NW_028225300.1, from coordinate 527,104 downwards.
TCTTCTGATTCACCCTCCAGACTTCACCTTCTTCTTCTCCTTCTTCTACTTCTTCTGATTCACCCTCCAGACTTCACCTTCTCCTTCTCCTTCTTCTACTTCTTCTGATTCACCCTCCAGACTTCACCTTCTCCTTCTCCTTCTTCTGCTTCTTCTGATTCACCCTCCAGACTTCACCTTCTCCTTCTCCTTCTTCTGCTTCTTCTGATTCACCCTCCAGACCTCACCTTCTCCTTCTCCATCTTCTACTTCTTCTGATTCACCCTCCAGACTTCATCTTCTCCTCCTCCTTCTTCTGCTTCTTCTGATTCACCCTCCAGACTTCACCTTCTCCTTCTCCTTTTTCTGCTTCTTCTGATTCACCCTCCAGACTTCGCCTTCTCCTTCTCCTTCTTCTACTTCTTCTGATTCACCCTCCAGACTTCACCTTCTCCTTCTCCTTCTTCTACTTTTTCTGATTCACCCACCAGTCTTCACCTCCTCCTTCTCCTTCTTCTGCTTCTTCTGATTCACCCTCCAGACTTCACCTTCTCCTTCTCCTTCTTCTGCTTCTTCTGATTCACCCTCCTGACTTCACCTTCTCATTCTCCTTCTTCTGCTTCTTCTGATTCACCCTCCAGACTTCACCTTCTCCTTCTCCTTCTTCTACTTCTTCTGATTCACCCTCCAGACTTCACCTTCTCCTTCTCCTTCTTCTACTTCTTCTGATTCACCCTCCAGACTTCACCTTCTCCTTCTCCTTCTTCTACTTCTTCTGATTCACCCTCCAGTCTTCAACTTCTCCTTCTCCTTCTTCTGATTCTTCTGATTCACCCTCTAGACTTCACCTTCTCCTTCTCCTTCTTCTGCTTCTTCTGATTCACCCTCCTGACTTCACCTTCTCCTTCTCCTTCTTCTGCTTCTTCTGATTCACCCTCCAGACTTCACCTTCTCCTTCTCCTTCTTCTACTTCTTCTGATTCACCCTCTAGACTTCACCTTCTCCTTCTCCTTCTTCTGCTTCTTCTGATTCACCCTCCAGACTTCACCTTCTCCTTCTCCTTCGTCTACTTCTTCTGATTCACCCTCCAGACTACACCATCTCCTTCTCCTTCTTCTACTTCTTCGGATTCACCCTCCAGACTTCACCTTCTCCTTCTCCTTCTTCTGCTTCTTCTGATTCACCCTCCAGACTTCACCTTCTCCTTCTCCTTCTTCTACTTCTACTGATTCACCCTCCAGACTTCACCTTCTCCTTCTCCTTCTTCTTCTTCTTCTGATTCACCCTCCAGACTTCACCTTCTCCTTCTCCTTCTTCTACTTCTTCTGCTTCTCCCTCCAGACTTCACCTTCTCCTTCTCCTTCTTCTGCTTCTTCTGATTCACCCTCCAGACTTCACCTTCTCCTTCTCCTTCTTCTACTTCTTCTGATTCACCCTCCAGACTTCACCTTCTCCTTCTCCATCTTCTACTTCTTCTGATTCACCCTCCAGACTTCACCTTCTCCTTCTCCTTCTTCTACTTCTTCTGATTCACCCTCCTGACTTCACCTTCTCCTTCTCCTTCTTCTGCTTCTTCTGCTTCACCCTCCAGACTTCACCTTCTCCTTCTCCTTCTTCTGCTTCTTCTGCTTCACCCTCCTGACTTCACCTTCTCCTTCTCCTTGTTCTGCTTCTTCTGCTTCACCCTCCTGACTTCACCTTCTCCTTCTCCTTCTTCTACTTCTCCTGATTCACCCTCCAGACTTCACCTTCTCCTTCTCCTTCTTCTGCTTCTTCTTCTTCACCCTCCAGACTTCACCTTCTCCTTCTCCTTCTTCTGCTTCTTCTGCTTCGCCCTCCAGACTTCACCTTCTCCTTCTCCATCTTCTGCTTCTTCTGCTTCACCCTCCAGACTTCACCTTCTCCTTCTCCTTCTTCTGCTTCTTCTGCTTCACCCTCCTGACTTCACCTTCTCCTTCCCCTTCTTCTACTTCTTCGGATTCACCCTCCAGACTTCACCTTCTCCTTCTCCTTCTTCTGCATCTTCTGCTTCACCCTCCAGACTTCACCTTCTCGTTCTCCTTCTTCTGCTTTTTCTGCTGCGCCCTCCAGACTTCACCTTCTCCTTCTCCTTCTTCTGCTTCTTCTGCTTCACCCTCCTGACTTCACCTTCTCCTTCTCCTTCTTCTACTTCTTCTGCTTCACCCCCCTGACTTCACCTTCTCCTTCTCCTTCTTCTGCTTCTTCTGATTCACCCTCCAGACTACACCATCTCCTTCTCCTTCTTCTACTTCTTCTGATTCACCCTCCAGACTTCACCTTCTCCTTCTCCTTCTTCTGCTTCTTCTGATTCACCCTCCAGACTTCACCTTCTCCTTCTCCTTCTTCTACTTCTACTGATTCACCCTCCAGACTTCACCTTCTCCTTCTCCTTCTTCTTCTTCTTCTGATTCACCCTCCAGACTTCACCTTCTCCTTCTCCTTCTTCTACTTCTTCTGCTTCTCCCTCCAGACTTCACCTTCTCCTTCTCCTTCTTCTGCTTCTTCTGATTCACCCTCCAGACTTCACCTTCTCCTTCTCCTTCTTCTACTTCTTCTGATTCACCCTCCAGACTTCACCTTCTCCTTCTCCATCTTCTACTTCTTCTGATTCACCCTCCAGACTTCACCTTCTCCTTCTCCTTCTTCTACTTCTTCTGATTCACCCTCCTGACTTCACCTTCTCCTTCTCCTTCTTCTGCTTCTTCTGCTTCACCCTCCAGACTTCACCTTCTCCTTCTCCTTCTTCTGCTTCTTCTGCTTCACCCTCCTGACTTCACCTTCTCCTTCTCCTTGTTCTGCTTCTTCTGCTTCACCCTCCTGACTTCACCTTCTCCTTCTCCTTCTTCTACTTCTCCTGATTCACCCTCCAGACTTCACCTTCTCCTTCTCCTTCTTCTGCTTCTTCTTCTTCACCCTCCAGACTTCACCTTCTCCTTCTCCTTCTTCTGCTTCTTCTGCTTCGCCCTCCAGACTTCACCTTCTCCTTCTCCATCTTCTGCTTCTTCTGCTTCACCCTCCAGACTTCACCTTCTCCTTCTCCTTCTTCTGCTTCTTCTGCTTCACCCTCCTGACTTCACCTTCTTCTTCCCCTTCTTCTACTTCTTCGGATTCACCCTCCAGACTTCACCTTCTCCTTCTCCTTCTTCTGCATCTTCTGCTTCACCCTCCAGACTTCACCTTCTCGTTCTCCTTCTTCTGCTTTTTCTGCTGCGCCCTCCAGACTTCACCTTCTCCTTCTCCTTCTTCTGCTTCTTCTGCTTCACCCTCCTGTCTTCACCTTCTCCTTCTCCTTCTTCTACTTCTTCTGCTTCACCCCCCTGACTTCACCTTCTCCTTCTCCTTCTTCTGCTTCTTCTGATTCACCCTCCAGACTTCACCTTCACCTTCTCCTTCGTCTACTTCTTCTGATTCACCCTGCAGACTACACCATCTCCTTCTCCTTCTTCTACTTCTTCTGATTCACCCTCCAGACTTCACCTTCTCCTTCTCCTTCTTCTGCTTCTTCTGATTCACCCTCCAGACTTCACCTTCTCCTTCTCCTTCTTCTACTTCTACTGATTCACCCTCCAGACTTCACCTTCTCCTTCTCCTTCTTCTTCTTCTTCTGATTCACCCTCCAGACTTCACCTTCTCCTTCTCCTTCTTCTACTTCTTCTGCTTCTCCCTCCAGACTTCACCTTCTCCTTCTCCTTCTTCTGCTTCTTCTGATTCACCCTCCAGACTTCACCTTCTCCTTCTCCTTCTTCTACTTCTTCTGATTCACCCTCCAGACTTCACCTTCTCCTTCTCCATCTTCTACTTCTTCTGATTCACCCTCCAGACTTCACCTTCTCCTTCTCCTTCTTCTACTTCTTCTGATTCACCCTCCTGACTTCACCTTCTCCTTCTCCTTCTTCTGCTTCTTCTGCTTCACCCTCCAGACTTCACCTTCTCCTTCTCCTTCTTCTGCTTCTTCTGCTTCACCCTCCTGACTTCACCTTCTCCTTCTCCTTCTTCTGCTTCTTCTGCTTCACCCTCCTGACTTCACCTTCTCCTTCTCCTTCTTCTACTTCTCCTGATTCACCCTCCAGACTTCACCTTCTCCTTCTCCTTCTTCTGCTTCTTCTGCTTCGCCCTCCAGACTTCACCTTCTCCTTCTCCATCTTCTGCTTCTTCTGCTTCACCCTCCAGACTTCACCTTCTCCTTCTCCTTCTTCTGCTTCTTCTGCTTCACCCTCCTGACTTCACCTTCTCCTTCTCCTTCTTCTACTTCTTCGGATTCACCCTCCAGACTTCACCTTCTCCTTCTCCTTCTTCTGCTTCTTCTGCTTCACCCTCCAGACTTCACCTTCTCCTTCTCCTTCTTCTGCTTTTTCTGCTGCGCCCTCCAGACTTCACCTTCTCCTTCTCCTTCTTCTGCTTCTTCTGCTTCACCCTCCTGACTTCACCTTCTCCTTCTCCTTCTTCTACTACTTCTGCTTCACCCCCCTGACTACACCTTCTCCTTCTCCTTCTTCTGCTTCTTCTGATTCACCCTCCTAACTTCACCTTCTCCTTCTCCTTCTTCTGCTTCTTCTGATTCACCCTCCTGACTTCGCCTTCTCCTTCTCCTTCTTCTGCTTCTTCTGATTCACCCTCCAGACTTCACCTTCTCCTTCTCCTTCTTCTGCTTCTTCTGATTCACCCTCCAGACTTCACCTTCTCCTTCTCCTTCTTCTGCTTCTTCTGATTCACCCTCCAGACCTCACCTTCTCCTTCTCCTTCTTCTACTTCTTCTGATTCACCCTCCAGACTTCATCTCCTCCTTCTCCTTCTTCTGCTTCTTCTGATTCACCCTCCAGACTTCACCTTCTCCTTCTCCTTCTTCTGCTTCTTCTGATTCACCCTCCAGACTTCACCTTCTCCTTCTCCTTCTTCTACTTCTTCTGATTCACCCTCCAGACTTCACCTTCTCCTTCTCCTTCTTCTACTTCTTCTGATTCACCCTCCAGTCTTCATCTTCTCCTTCTCCTTCTTCTGCTTCTTCTGCTTCACCCTCCAGACTTCACCATCTCCTTCTCTTTCTTCTGTTTCTTCTGATTCACCCTCCAGACTTCACCTTCTCCTTCTCCTTCTTCTGCTTCTCCTGATTCACCCTCCAGCCTTCACCTTCTCCTTCTCCTTCTTCTGCTTCTTCTGATTCAGCCTTCAGACTTCACCTTCTCCTTCTCCTTCTTCTGCTTCTTCTGATTCACCCTCCAGACCTCACCTTCTCCTTCTCCTTCTTCTGCTTCTTCTGATTCACCCTCCAGACTTCACCTTCTCCTTCTCCTTCTTCTGCTTCTTCTGATTCACCCTCCAGACCTCACCTTCTCCTTCTCCTTCTTCTACTTCTTCTGATTCACCCTCCAGACTTCATCTCCTCCTTCTCCTTCTTCTGCTTCTTCTGATTCACCCTCCAGACTTCACCTTCTCCTTCTCCTTCTTCTGCTTCTTCTGATTCACCCTCCAGACTTCACCTTCTCCTTCTCCTTCTTCTACTTCTTCTGATTCACCCTCCAGACTTCACCTTCTCCTTCTCCTTCTTCTACTTCTTCTGATTCACCCTCCAGTCTTCACCTTCTCCTTCTCCTTCTTCTGCTTCTTCTGCTTCACCCTCCAGACTTCACCATCTCCTTCTCTTTCTTCTGTTTCTTCTGATTCACCCTCCAGACTTCACCTTCTCCTTCTCCTTCTTCTGCTTCTCCTGATTCACCCTCCAGCCTTCACCTTCTCCTTCTCCTTCTTCTGCTTCTTCTGATTCAGCCTTCAGACTTCACCTTCTCCTTCTCCTTCTTCTGCTTCTTCTGATACACCCTCCAGACCTCACCTTCTCCTTCTCCTTTTTATACTTCTTCTGATTCACCCTCCTGACTTCACCTTCTCCTTCTCCTTCTTCTGCTTCTTCTGCTTCACCCTCCAGACTTCACCTTATCCTTCTCCTTCTTCTGCTTCTTCTGCTTCACCCTCCTGACTTCACCTTCTCCTTCTCCTTCTTCTGCTTCACCCTCCTGACTTTACCTTCTCCTTCTCCTTCTTCTACTTCTCCTGATTCACCCTCCAGACTTCACCTTCTCCTTCTCCTTCTTCTGCTTCTTCTGCTTCACCCTCCAGACTTCACCTTCTCCTTCTCCTTCTTCTGCTTCGCCCTCCAGACTTCACCTTCTCCTTCTCCATCTTCTGCTTCTTCTGCTTCACCCTCCAGACTTCACCTTCTCCTTCTCCTTCTTCTGCTTCTTCTGCTTCACCCTCCTGACTTCACCTTCTCCTTCTCCTTCTTCTACTTCTTCGGATTCACCCTCCAGACTTCACCTTCTCCTTCTCCTTCTTCTGCTTCTTCTGCTTCACCCTCCAGACTTCACCTTCTCCTTCTCCTTCTTCTGCTTTTTCTGCTGCGCCCTCCAGACTTCACCTTCTCCTTCTCCTTCTTCTGCATCTTCTGCTTCACCCTCCTGACTTCACCTTCTCCTTCTCCTTCTTCTACTTCTTCTGCTTCACCCCCCTGACTACACCTTCTCCTTCTCCTTCTTCTGCTTCTTCTGATTCACCCTCCTAACTTCACCTTCTCCTTCTCCTTCTTCTGCTTCTTCTGATTCACCCTCCTGACTTCACCTTCTCCTTCTCCTTCTTCTGCTTCTTCTGATTCACCCTCCAGACTTCACCTTCTCCTTCTCCTTCTTCTGCTTCTTCTGATTCACCCTCCAGACTTCACCTTCTCCTTCTCCTTCTTCTGCTTCTTCTGATTCACCCTCCAGACCTCACAATCTCCTTCTCCTTCTTCTACTTCTTCTGATTCACCCTCCAGACTTCATCTCCTCCTTCTCCTTCTTCTGCTTCTTCTGATTCACCCTCCAGACTTCACCTTCTCCTTCTCCTTCTTCTGCTTCTTCTGATTCACCCTCCAGACTTCACCTTCTCCTTCTCCTTCTTCTACTTCTTCTGATTCACCCTCCAGACTTCACCTTCTCCTTCTCCTTCTTCTACTTCTTCTGATTCTCCCTCCAGTCTTCACCTTCTCCTTCTCCTTCTTCTGCTTCTTCTGCTTCACCCTCCAGACTTCACCATCTCCTTCTCTTTCTTCTGCTTCTTCTGATTCACCCTCCAGACTTCACCTTCTCCTTCTCCTTCTTCTGCTTCTCCTGATTCACCCTCCAGCCTTCACCTTCTCCTTCTCCTTCTTCTGCTTCTTCTGATTCAGCCTTCAGACTTCACCTTCTCCTTCTCCTTCTTCTGCTTCTTCTGATTCACCCTCCAGACCTCACCTTCTCCTTCTCCTTCTTCTGCTTCTTCTGATTCACCCTCCAGACTTCACCTTCTCCTTCTCCTTCTTCTGCTATTTCTGATTCACCCTCCAGACTTCGCCTTCTCCTTCTCCTTCTTCTACTTCTTCTGGTTCACCCTCCAGACTTCACCTTCTCCTTCTCCTTCTTCTACTTCTTCTGATTCACCCTCCAGTCTTCACCTTCTCCTTCTCCTTCTTCTGCTTCTTCTGATTCACCCTCCAGACTTCACCTTCTCCTTCTCCTTCTTCTGCTTCTTCTGCTTAACCCTCCTGACTTCACCTTCTCCTTCTCCTTCTTCTACTTCTTCGGATTCACCCTCCAGACTTCACCTTCTCCTTCTCCTTCTTCTGCTTCTTCTGCTTCACCCTCCAGACTTCACCTTCTCCTTCTCCTTCTTCTGCTTTTTCTGCTGCGCCCTCCAGACTTCACCTTCTCCTTCTCCTTCTTCTGCTTCTTCTGCTTCACCCTCCTGACTTCACCTTCTCCTTCTCCTTCTTCTACTACTTCTGCTTCACCCCCCTGACTACACCTTCTCCTTCTCCTTCTTCTGCTTCTTCTGATTCACCCTCCTAACTTCACCTTCTCCTTCTCCTTCTTCTGCTTCTTCTGATTCACCCTCCTGACTTCACCTTCTCCTTCTCCTTCTTCTGCTTCTTCTGATTCACCCTCCAGACTTCACCTTCTCCTTCTCCTTCTTCTGCTTCTTCTGATTCACCCTCCAGACTTCACCTTCTCCTTCTCCTTCTTCTGCTTCTTCTGATTCACCCTCCAGACCTCACCTTCTCCTTCTCCTTCTTCTACTTCTTCTGATTCACCCTCCAGACTTCATCTCCTCCTTCTCCTTCTTCTGCTTCTTCTGATTCACCCTCCAGACTTCACCTTCTCCTTCTCCTTCTTCTGCTTCTTCTGATTCACCCTCCAGACTTCACCTTCTCCTTCTCCTTCTTCTACTTCTTCTGATTCACCCTCCAGACTTCACCTTCTCCTTCTCCTTCTTCTACTTCTTCTGATTCACCCTCCAGTCTTCACCTTCTCCTTCTCCTTCTTCTGCTTCTTCTGCTTCACCCTCCAGACTTCACCATCTCCTTCTCTTTCTTCTGCTTCTTCTGATTCACCCTCCAGACTTCACCTTCTCCTTCTCCTTCTTCTGCTTCTCCTGATTCACCCTCCAGCCTTCACCTTCTCCTTCTCCTTCTTCTGCTTCTTCTGATTCAGCCTTCAGACTTCACCTTCTCCTTCTCCTTCTTCTGCTTCTTCTGATTCACCCTCCAGACCTCACCTTCTCCTTCTCCTTTTTATACTTCTTCTGATTCACCCTCCTGACTTCACCTTCTCCTTCTCCTTCTTCTGCTTCTTCTGCTTCACCCTCCAGACTTCACCTTCTCCTTCTCCTTCTTCTGCTTCTTCTGCTTCACCCTCCTGACTTCACCTTCTCCTTCTCCTTCTTCTGCTTCACCCTCCTGACTTTACCTTCTCCTTCTCCTTCTTCTACTTCTCCTGATTCACCCTCCAGACTTCACCTTCTCCTTCTCCTTCTTCTGCTTCTTCTGCTTCACCCTCCAGACTTCACCTTCTCCTTCTCCTTCTTCTGCTTCGCCCTCCAGACTTCACCTTCTCCTTCTCCATCTTCTGCTTCTTCTGCTTCACCCTCCAGACTTCACCTTCTCCTTCTCCTTCTTCTGCTTCTTCTGCTTCACCCTCCTGACTTCACCTTCTCCTTCTCCTTCTTCTACTTCTTCGGATTCACCCTCCAGACTTCACCTTCTCCTTCTCCTTCTTCTGCTTCTTCTGCTTCACCCTCCAGACTTCACCTTCTCCTTCTCCTTCTTCTGCTTTTTCTGCTGCGCCCTCCAGACTTCACCTTCTCCTTCTCCTTCTTCTGCTTCTTCTGCTTCACCCTCCTGACTTCACCTTCTCCTTCTCCTTCTTCTACTTCTTCTGCTTCACCCCCCTGACTACACCTTCTCCTTCTCCTTCTTCTGCTTCTTCTGATTCACCCTCCTAACTTCACCTTCTCCTTCTCCTTCTTCTGCTTCTTCTGATTCACCCGCCTGACTTCACCTTCTCCTTCTCCTTCTTCTGCTTCTTCTGATTCACCCTCCAGACTTCACCTTCTCCTTCTCCTTCTTCTGCTTCTTCTGATTCACCCTCCAGACTTCACCTTCTCCTTCTCCTTCTTCTGCTTCTTCTGATTCACCCTCCAGACCTCACAATCTCCTTCTCCTTCTTCTACTTCTTCTGATTCACCCTCCAGACTTCATCTCCTCCTTCTCCTTCTTCTGCTTCTTCTGATTCACCCTCCAGACTTCACCTTCTCCTTCTCCTTCTTCTGCTTCTTCTGATTCACCCTCCAGACTTCACCTTCTCCTTCTCCTTCTTCTGCTATTTCTGATTCACCCTCCAGACTTCGCCTTCTCCTTCTCCTTCTTCTACTTCTTCTGGTTCACCCTCCAGACTTCACCTTCTCCTTCTCCTTCTTCTACTTCTTCTGATTCACCCTCCAGTCTTCACCTTCTCCTTCTCCTTCTTCTGCTTCTTCTGATTCACCCTCCAGACTTCACCTTCTCCTTCTCCTTCTTCTGCTTCTTCTGATTCACCCTCCTGACTTCACCTTCTCATTCTCCTTCTTCTGCTTCTTCTGATTCACCCTCCAGACTTCACCTTCTCCTTCTCCTTCTTCTACTTCTTCTGATTCACCCTCCAGACTTCACCTTCTCCTTCTCCTTCTTCTACTTCTTCTGATTCACCCTCCAGTCTTCAACTTCTCCTTCTCCTTCTTCTGATTCTTCTGATTCACCCTCTAGACTTCACCTTCTCCTTCTCCTTCTTCTGCTTCTTCTGATTCACCCTCCTGACTTCACCTTCTCCTTCTCCTTCTTCTGCTTCTTCTGATTCACCCTCCAGACTTCACCTTCTCCTTCTCCTTCTTCTACTTCTTCTGATTCACCCTCTAGACTTCACCTTCTCCTTCTCCTTCTTCTGCTTCTTCTGATTCACCCTCCAGACTTCACCTTCTCCTTCTCCTTCGTCTACTTCTTCTGATTCACCCTCCAGACTACACCATCTCCTTCTCCTTCTTCTACTTCTTCTGATTCGCCCTCCAGACTTCACCTTCTCCTTCTCCTTCTTCTGCTTCTTCTGATTCACCCTCCAGACTTTACCTTCTCCTTCTCCTTCTTCTACTTCTACTGATTCACCATCCAGACTTCACCTTCTCCTTCTCCTTCTTCTTCTTCTTCTGATTCACCCTCCAGACTTCACCTTCTCCTTCTCCTTCTTCTACTTCTTCTGCTTCACCCTCCTGACTTCACCTTCTCCTTCTCCTTGTTTTGCTTCTTCTGCTTCACCCTCCTGACTTCACCTTCTCCTTCTCCTTCTTCTACTTCTCCTGATTCACTCTCCAGACTTCACCTTCTCCTTCTCCTTCTTCTACTTCTTCTGATTCACCCTCCTGACTTCACCTTCTCCTTCTCCTTCTTCTGCTTCTTCTGCTTCGCCCTCCAGACTTCACCTTCTCCTTCTCCTTCTTCTGCTTCTTCTGCTTCACCCTCCTGACTTCACCTTCTCCTTCTCCTTGTTTTGCTTCTTCTGCTTCACCCTCCTGACTTCACCTTCTCCTTCTCCTTCTTCTACTTCTCCTGATTCACTCTCCAGACTTCACCTTCTCCTTCTCCTTCTTCTGCTTCTTCTTCTTCACCCTCCAGACTTCACCTTCTCCTTCTCCTTCTTCTGCTTCTTCTGCTTCGCCCTCCAGACTTCACCTTCTCCTTCTCCATCTTCTGCTTCTTCTGCTTCTCCCTCCAGACTTCACCTTCTCCTTCTCCTTCTTCTGCTTCTTCTGCTTCACCCTCCTGACTTCACCTTCTCCTTCCCCTTCTTCTACTTCTTCGGATTCACCCTCCAGACTTCACCTTCTCCTTTTCCTTCTTCTGCTTCTTCTGCTTCACCCTCCAGACTTCACCTTCTCCTTCTCCTTCTTCTGCTTTTTCTGCTGCGCCCTCCAGACTTCACCTTCTCCTTCTTCTGCTTCTTCTGCTTCACCCTCCTGACTTCACCTTCTCCTTCTCCTTCTTCTACTTCTTCTGCTTCACCCCCCTGACTTCACCTTCTCCTTCTCCTTCTTCTGCTTCTTCTGATTCACCCTCCAGACTTCACCTTCACCTTCTCCTTCGTCTACTTCTTCTGATTCACCCTCCAGACTACACCATCTCCTTCTCCTTCTTCTACTTCTTCTGATTCACCCTCCAGACTTCACCTTCTCCTTCTCCTTCTTCTGCTTCTTCTGATTCACCCTCCAGACTTCACCTTCTCCTTCTTCTACTTCTACTGATTCACCCTCCAGACTTCACCTTCTCCTTCTCCTTCTTCTTCTTCTTCTGATTCACCCTCCAGACTTCACCTTCTCCTTCTCCTTCTTCTACTTCTTCTGCTTCTCCCTCCAGACTTCACCTTCTCCTTCCCCTTCTTCTGCTTCTTCTGATTCACCCTCCAGACTTCACCTTCTCCTTCTCCTTCTTCTACTTCTTCTGATTCACCCTCCAGACTTCACCTTCCCCTTCTCCATCTTCTACTTCTTCTGATTCACCCTCCAGACTTCACCTTCTCCTTCTCCTTCTTCTACTTCTTCTGATTCACCCTCCTGACTTCACCTTCTCCTTCTTCTGCTTCTTCTGCTTCACCCTCCAGACTTCACCTTCTCCTTCTCCTTCTTCTGCTTCTTCTGCTTCACCCTCCTGACTTCACCTTCTCCTTCTCCTTCTTCTGCTTCTTCTGCTTCACCCTCCTGACTTCACCTTCTCCTTCTCCTTCTTCTACTTTTCCTGATTCACCCTCCAGACTTCACCTTCTCCTTCTCCTTCTTCTGCTTCTTCTGCTTCACCCTCCAGACTTCACCTTCTCCTTCTCCTTCTTCTGCTTCTTCTGCTTCGCCCTCCAGACTTCACCTTCTCCTTCTCCATCTTCTGCTTCTTCTGCTTCACCCTCCAGACTTCACCTTCTCCTTCTCCTTCTTCTGCTTCTTCTGCTTCACCCTCCTGACTTCACCTTCTCCTTCTCCTTCTTCTACTTCTTCGGATTCACCCTCCAGACTTCACCTTCTCCTTCTCCTTCTTCTGTTTCTTCTGCTTCACCCTCCAGACTTCACCTTCTCCTTCTCCTTCTTCTGCTTTTTCTGCTGCGCCCTCCAGACTTCACCTTCTCCTTCTCCTTCTTCTGCTTCTTCTGCTTCACCCTCCTGACTCCACCTTCTCCTTCTCCTTCTTCTACTTCTTCTGCTTCACCCCCCTGACTACACCTTCTCCTTCTCCTTCTTCTGCTTCTTCTGATTCACCCTCCTAACTTCACCTTCTCCTTCTCCTTCTTCTGCTTCTTCTGATTCACCCTCCTGACTTCACCTTCTCCTTCTCCTTCTTCTGCTTCTTCTGATTCACCCTCCAGACTTCACCTTCTCCTTCTCCTTCTTCTGCTTCTTCTGATTCACCCTCCAGACTTCACCTTCTCCTTCTCCTTCTTCTGCTTCTTCTGATTCACCCTCCAGACCTCACCTTCTCCTTCTCCTTCTTCTACTTCTTCTGATTCACCCTCCAGACTTCATCTCCTCCTTCTCCTTCTTCTGCTTCTTCTGATTAACCCTCCAGACTTCACCTTCTCCTTCTCCTTCTTCTGCTTCTTCTGATTCACCCTCCAGACTTCACCTTCTCCTTCTCCTTCTTCTACTTCTTCTGATTCACCCTCCAGACTTCACCTTCTCCTTCTCCTTCTTCTGCTTCTCCTGATTCACCCTCCAGCCTTCACCTTCTCCTTCTCCTTCTTCTGCTTCTTCTGATTCAGCCTTCAGACTTCACCTTCTCCTTCTCCTTCTTCTGCTTCTGATTCCCCCTCCAGACCTCACCTTCTCCTTCTCCTTTTTATACTTCTTCTGATTCACCCTCCTGACTTCACCTTCTCCTTCTCCTTCTTCTGCTTCTTCTGCTTCACCCTCCAGACTTCACCTTCTCCTTCTCCTTCTTCTGCTTCTTCTGCTTCACCCTCCTGACTTCACCTTCTCCTTCTCCTTCTTCTGCTTCTTCTGCTTCACCCTCCTGACTTTACCTTCTCCTTCTCCTTCTTCTACTTCTCCTGATTCACCCTCCAGACTTCACCTTCTCCTTCTCCTTCTTCTGCTTCTTCTGCTTCACCCTCCTGACTTCACCTTCTCCTTCTCCTTCTTCTACTTCTTCGGATTCACCCTCCAGACTTCACCTTCTCCTTCTCCTTCTTCTGCTTCTTCTGCTTCACCCTCCAGACTTCACCTTCTCCTTCTCCTTCTTCTGCTTTTTCTGCTGCGCCCTCCAGACTTCACCTTCTCCTTCTCCTTCTTCTGCTTCTTCTGCTTCACCCTCCTGACTTCACCTTCTCCTTCTCCTTCTTCTACTTCTTCTGCTTCACCCCCCTGACTACACCTTCTCCTTCTCCTTCTTCTGCTTCTTCTGATTCACCCTCCTAACTTCACCTTCTCCTTCTCCTTCTTCTGCTTCTTCTGATTCAACTCCAGACCTCACCTTCTCCTTCTCCTTCTTCTACTTCTTCTGATTCACCCTCCAGAATTCATCTCCTCCTTCTCCTTCTTCTGCTTCTTCTGATTCACCCTCCAGACTTCACCATCTCCTTCTCTTTCTTCTGCTTCTTCTGATTCACCCTCCAGACTTCACCTTCTCCTTCTCCTTCTTCTGCTTCTCCTGATTCACCCTCCAGCCTTCACCTTCTCCTTCTCCTTCTTCTGCTTCTTCTGATTCAGCCTTCAGACTTCACCTTCTCCTTCTCCTTCTTCTGCTTCTTCTGATTCCCCCTCCAGACCTCACCTTCTCCTTCTCCTTTTTATACTTCTTCTGATTCACCCTCCTGACTTCACCTTCTCCTTCTCCTTCTTCTGCTTCTTCTGCTTCACCCTCCAGACTTCACCTTCTCCTTCTCCTTCTTCTGCTTCTTCTGCTTCACCCTCCTGACTTCACCTTCTCCTTCTCCTTCTTCTGCTTCTTCTGCTTCACCCTCCTGACTTTACCTTCTCCTTCTCCTTCTTCTACTTCTCCTGATTCACCCTCCAGACTTCACCTTCTCCTTCTCCTTCTTCTGCTTCTTCTGCTTCACCCTCCTGACTTCACCTTCTCCTTCTCCTTCTTCTACTTCTTCGGATTCACCCTCCAGACTTCACCTTCTCCTTCTCCTTCTTCTGCTTCTTCTGCTTCACCCTCCAGACTTCACCTTCTCCTTCTCCTTCTTCTGCTTTTTCTGCTGCGCCCTCCAGACTTCACCTTCTCCTTCTCCTTCTTCTGCTTCTTCTGCTTCACCCTCCTGACTTCACCTTCTCCTTCTCCTTCTTCTACTTCTTCTGCTTCACCCCCCTGACTACACCTTCTCCTTCTCCTTCTTCTGCTTCTTCTGATTCACCCTCCTAACTTCACCTTCTCCTTCTCCTTCTTCTGCTTCTTCTGATTCACCCTCCTGACTTCACCTTCTCCTTCTCCTTATTCTGCTTCTTCTGATTCACCCTCCAGACTTCACCTTCTCCTTCTCCTTCTTCTGCTTCTTCTGATTCACCCTCCAGACTTCACCTTCTCCTTCTCCTTCTTCTGCTTCTTCTGATTCAACTCCAGACCTCACCTTCTCCTTCTCCTTCTTCTACTTGTTCTGATTCACCCTCCAGAATTCATCTCCTCCTTCTCCTTCTTCTGCTTCTTCTGATTCACCCTCCAGACTTCACCTTCTCCTTCTCCTTCTTCTGCTTCTTCTGATTCACCCTCCAGACTTCACCTTCTCCTTCACCTTCTTCTACTTCTTCTGATTCACCCTCCAGACTTCACCTTCTCCTTCTCCTTCTTCTACTTCTTCTGATTCACCCTCCAGTCTTCACCTTCTCCTTCTCCTTCTTCTGCTTCTTCTGCTTCACCCTCCTGACTTCACCTTCTCCATCCCCTTCTTCTACTTCTTCGGATTCACCCTCCAGACTTCACCTTCTCCTTTTCCTTCTTCTGCTTCTTCTGCTTCACCCTCCAGACTTCACCTTCTCCTTCTCCTTCTTCTGCTTTTTCTGCTGCGCCCTCCAGACTTCACCTTCTCCTTCTCCTTCTTCTGCTTCTTCTGCTTCACCCTCCTGACTTCACCATCTCCTTCTCCTTCTTCTACTTCTTCTGCTTCACCCCCCTGACTTCACCTTCTCCTTCTCCTTCTTCTGCTTCTTCTGATTCACCCTCCAGACTTCACCTTCACCTTCTCCTTCGTCTACGTCTTCTGATTCACCCTCCAGACTACACCATCTCCTTCTCCTTCTTCTACTTCTTCTGATTCACCCTCCAGACTTCACCTTCTCCTTCTCCTTCTTCTGCTTCTTCTGATTCACCCTCCAGACTTCACCTTCTCCTTCTTCTACTTCTACTGATTCACCCTCCAGACTTCACCTTCTCCTTCTCCTTCTTCTTCTTCTTCTGATTCACCCTCCAGACTTCACCTTCTCCTTCTCCTTCTTCTACTTCTTCTGCTTCTCCCTCCAGACTTCACCTTCTCCTTCTCCTTCTTCTGCTTCTTCTGATTCACCCTCCAGACTTCACCTTCTCCTTCTCCTTCTTCTACTTCTTCTGATTCACCCTCCTGACTTCACCTTCTCCTTCTTCTGCTTCTTCTGCTTCACCCTCCAGACTTCACCTTCTCCTTCTCCTTCTTCTGCTTCTTCTGCTTCACCCTCCTGACTTCACCTTCTCCTTCTCCTTCTTCTGCTTCTTCTGCTTCACCCTCCTGACTTCACCATCGCCTTCTCATTCTTCTACTTTTCCTGATTCACCCTCCAGACTTCACCTTCTCCTTCTCCTTCTTCTGCTTCTTCTGCTTCACCCTCCAGACTTCACCTTCTCCTTCTCCTTCTTCTGCTTCTTCTGCTTCGCCCTCCAGACTTCACCTTCTCCTTCTCCATCTTCTGCTTCTTCTGCTTCACCCTCCAGACTTCACCTTCTCCTTCTCCTTCTTCTGCTTCTTCTGCTTCACCCTCCTGACTTCACCTTCTCCTTCTCCTTCTTCTACTTCTTCGGATTCACCCTCCAGACTTCACCTTCTCCTTCTCCTTCTTCTGTTTCTTCTGCTTCACCCTCCAGACTTCACCTTCTCCTTCTCCTTCTTCTGCTTTTTCTGCTGCGCCCTCCAGACTTCACCTTCTCCTTCTCCTTCTTCTGCTTCTTCTGCTTCACCCTCCTGACTCCACCTTCTCCTTCTCCTTCTTCTACTTCTTCTGCTTCACCCCCCTGACTACACCTTCTCCTTCTCCTTCTTCTGCTTCTTCTGATTCACCCTCCTAACTTCACCTTCTCCTTCTCCTTCTTCTGCTTCTTCTGATTCACCCTCCTGACTTCACCTTCTCCTTCTCCTTCTTCTGCTTCTTCTGATTCACCCTCCAGACTTCACCTTCTCCTTCTCCTTCTTCTGCTTCTTCTGATTCACCCTCCAGACTTCACCTTCTCCTTCTCCTTCTTCTGCTTCTTCTGATTCACCCTCCAGACCTCACCTTCTCCTTCTCCTTCTTCTACTTCTTCTGATTCACCCTCCAGACTTCATCTCCTCCTTCTCCTTCTTCTGCTTCTTCTGATTAACCCTCCAGACTTCACCTTCTCCTTCTCCTTCTTCTGCTTCTTCTGATTCACCCTCCAGACTTCAACTTCTCCTTCTCCTTCTTCTACTTCTTCTGATTCACCCTCCAGACTTCACCTTCTCCTTCTCCTTCTTCTACTTCTTCTGATTCACCCTCCAGTCTTCACCTTCTCCTTCTCCTTCTTCTGCTTCTTCTGCTTCACCCTCCAGACTTCACCATCTCCTTCTCTTTCTTCTGCTTCTTCTGATTCACCCTCCAGACTTCACCTTCTCCTTCTCCTTCTTCTGCTTCTCCTGATTCACCCTCCAGCCTTCACCTTCTCCTTCTCCTTCTTCTGCTTCTTCTGATTCAGCCTTCAGACTTCACCTTCTCCTTCTCCTTCTTCTGCTTCTTCTGATTCCCCCTCCAGACCTCACCTTCTCCTTCTCCTTTTTATACTTCTTCTGATTCACCCTCCTGACTTCACCTTCTCCTTCTCCTTCTTCTGCTTCTTCTGCTTCACCCTCCAGACTTCACCTTCTCCTTCTCCTTCTTCTGCTTCTTCTGCTTCACCCTCCTGACTTCACCTTCTCCTTCTCCTTCTTCTGCTTCTTCTGCTTCACCCTCCTGACTTTACCTTCTCCTTCTCCTTCTTCTACTTCTCCTGATTCACCCTCCAGACTTCACCTTCTCCTTCTCCTTCTTCTGCTTCTTCTGCTTCACCCTCCAGACTTCACCTTCTCCTTCTCCTTCTTCTGCTTCTTCTGCTTCGCCCTCCAGACTTCACCTTCTCCTTCTCCATCTTCTGCTTCTTCTGCTTCACCATCCAGACTTCACCTTCTCCTTCTCCTTCTTCTGCTTCTTCTGCTTCACCCTCCTGACTTCACCTTCTCCTTCTCCTTCTTCTACTTCTTCGGATTCACCCTCCAGACTTCACCTTCTCCTTCTCCTTCTTCTGCTTCTTCTGCTTCACCCTCCAGACTTCACCTTCTCCTTCTCCTTCTTCTGCTTTTTCTGCTGCGCCCTCCAGACTTCACCTTCTCCTTCTCCTTCTTCTGCTTCTTCTGCTTCACCCTCCTGACTTCACCTTCTCCTTCTCCTTCTTCTACTTCTTCTGCTTCACCCCCCTGACTACACCTTCTCCTTCTCCTTCTTCTGCTTCTTCTGATTCACCCTCCTAACTTCACCTTCTCCTTCTCCTTCTTCTGCTTCTTCTGATTCACCCTCCTGACTTCACCTTCTCCTTCTCCTTATTCTGCTTCTTCTGATTCACCCTCCAGACTTCACCTTCTCCTTCTCCTTCTTCTGCTTCTTCTGATTCACCCTCCAGACTTCACCTTCTCCTTCTCCTTCTTCTGCTTCTTCTGATTCACCCTCCAGACCTCACCTTCTCCTTCTCCTTCTTCTACTTCTTCTGATTCACCCTCCAGAATTCATCTCCTCCTTCTCCTTCTTCTGCTTCTTCTGATTCACCCTCCAGACTTCACCTTCTCCTTCTCCTTCTTCTGCTTCTTCTGATTCACCCTCCAGACTTCACCTTCTCCTTCTCCTTCTTCTACTTCTTCTGATTCACCCTCCAGACTTCACCTTCTCCTTCTCCTTCTTCTACTTCTTCTGATTCACCCTCCAGTCTTCACCTTCTCCTTCTCCTTCTTCTGCTTCTTCTGCTTCACCCTCCAGACTTCACCATCTCCTTCTCTTTCTTCTCCTTCTTCTGATTCACCCTCCAGACTTCACCTTCTCCTTCTCCTTCTTCTGCTTCTCCTGATTCACCCTCCAGCCCTCACCTTCTCCTTCTCCTTCTTCTGCTTCTTCTGATTCAGCCTTCAGACTTCACCTTCTCCTTCTCCTTCTTCTGCTTCTTCTGATTCACCCTCCAGACCTCACCTTCTCCTTCTCCTTTTTATACTTCTTCTGATTCACCCTCCGGACTTCATCTTCTCCTTCTCCTTCTTCTGCTTCTTCTGATTCACCCTCCAGACTTCACCTTCTCCTTCTCCTTCTTCTGCTATTTCTGATTCACCCTCCAGACTTCGCCTTCTCCTTCTCCTTCTTCTACTTCTTCTGGTTCCCCCTCCAGACTTCACCTTCTCCTTCTCCTTCTTCTACTTCTTCTGATTCACCCTCCAGTCTTCACCTTCTCCTTCTCATTCTTCTGCTTCTTCTGATTCACCCTCCAGACTTCACCTTCTCCTTCTCCTTCTTCTGCTTCTTCTGATTCACCCTCCTGACTTCACCTTCTCCTTCTCCTTCTTCTGCTTCTTCTGATTCACCCTCCAGACTTCACCTTCTCCTTCTCCTTCTTCTACTTCTTCTGATTCACCCTCCAGACTTCACCTTCTCCTTCTACTTCTTCTGCTTCTTCTGATTCACCCTCCTGACTTCACCTTCTCCTTCTCCTTCTTCTGCTTCTTCTGATTCACCCTCCAGACTTCACCTTCTCCTTCTTCTGCTTCTTCTGATTCACCCTCCAGAATTCACCCTCTCCTTCTCCTTCTTCTGCTTCTTCTGATTCACCCTCCAGACTTCACCTTCTCCTTCTCCTTCTTCTACTTCTTCTGATTCACCCTCCAGACTTCACCTTCTCCTTCTCCTGCTTCTGCTTCTTCTGATTCACCCTCCAGACTTCACATTCTCCTTCTCCTTCGTCTACTTCTTCTGATTCACCCTCCAGACTACACCTTCTCCTTCTCCTTCTTCTACTTCTTCTGATTCACCCTCCAGACTTCTCCTTCTCCTTCTCCTTCTTCTGCTTCTTCTGATTCACCCTCCAGACTTCACCTTCTCCTTCTCCTTCTTCTACTTCTACTGATTCACCCTCCAAACGTCACCTTCTCCTTCTCCTTCTTCTACTTCTTCTGCTTCTCCCTCCAGACTTCACCTTCTCCTTCTCCTTCTTCTGCTTCTTCTGAATCACCCTCCAGACTTCACCTTCTCCTTCTCCTTCTTCTACTTCTTCTGATTCACCCTCCAGACTTCACCTTCTCCTTCTCCTGCTTCTGCTTCTTCTGCTTCACCCTCCTGACTTCGCCTTCTCCTTCTCCTTCTTCTGCTTCTTCTGCTTCACCCTCCAGACTTCACCTTCTCCTTCTCCTTCTTCTGCTTCTTCTGCTTCACCCTCCAGACTTCACCTTCTCCTTCTCCTGCTTCTGCTTCTTCTGCTTCACCCTCCTGACTTCACCTTCTCCTTCTCCTTCTTCTACTTCTTCTAATTCACCCTCCAGACTTCACCTTCTCCTTCTCCTTCTTCTGCTTCTTCTGATTCTCCCTCCAGACTTCACCTTCTCCTTCTCCTTCTTCTACTTCTTCTGATTCACCCTCCAGACTTCACCTTCTCCTTCTCCTTCTTCTGTTTCTTCTGATTCACCCTCCAGACTTCACCTTCTCCTTCTCCTTCTTCTACTTCTTCTGATTCACCCTCCAGACTTCACCTTCTCCTTCTCCTTCTTCTACTTCTTCTGCTTCTCCCTCCAGACTTCACCTTCTCCTTCTCCTTCTTCTGCTTCTTCTGATTCACCCTCCAGACTTCACCTTCTCCTTCTCTTTCTTCTGCTTCTTCTGATTCACCCTCCAGACTTCACCTCCTCCTTCTCCTTCTTCTGATCCTTCTGATTCACCCTCCAGACTTCACCTTCTCCTTCTCCTTCTTCTGCTCCTTCTGATTCACCCTCCTGACTTCACCTTCTCCTTCTCCTTCTTCTACTTCTTCTGATTCACCCTCCTGACTTCACCTTCTCCTTCTCCTTCTTCTACTTCTTCTGCTTCACCCTCCAGACTTCACCTTCTCCTTCTCCTTTTTCTACTTCTTCTGATTCACCCTCCAGACTTCACCTTCTCCTACTCCTTCTTTTGCTTCTTCTGCTTCACACTCCAGACTTCACCTTCTCCTTCTCCTTCTTCTGCTTCTTCTGGTTCACCCTCCTTACTTCACCTTCTCCTTCTCCTTCTTCTGCTTCTTCTGATTCACCCTCCTGACTTCACCTTCTCCTTCTCCTTATTCTGCTTCTTCTGTTTCACCCTCCAGACTTCACCTTCTCCTTCTCCTTCTTCTGCTTCTTCTGATACACCCTCCAGACTTCACCTTCTCCTTCTCCTTCTTCTGCTTCTTCTGATTCACCCTCCAGACTTCACCTTCTCCTTCTCCTTCTTCTAATTCTTCTGATTCACCCTCCAGACTTCACCTTCTCCTTATCCTTCTTCTACGTCTTCTGCTTCTCCCTCCAGACTTCACCTTCTCCTTCTCCTTCTTCTGCTTCTTCTGATTCACCCTCCAGACTTCACCTTCTCCTTCTCCTTCTTCTGATTCTTCTGATTCACCCTCCAGACTTCAACTTCTCCTTCTCCTTCTTCTGCTTCTTATGATTCACCCTCCTGACTTCATCTTCTCCTTCTCCTTCTTCTACTTCTTCTGATTCACCCTCCTGACTTCACCTTCTCCTGCTCCTTCTTCTACTTCTTCTGCTTCACCCTCCAGACTTCACCTTCTCCTTCTCCTTCTTCTACTTCTTCTGATTCACCCTTCAGACTTCACCTTCTCCTTCTCCTTTTTCTGCTTCTTCTGATTCACCCTCCAGACTTCACCTTCTCCTTCTCCTTATTCTGCTTCTTCTGATACACCCTCCAGACTTCACCTTCTCCTTCTCCTTCTTCTGCTTCTTCTGATTCACCCTCCAGACTTCACCTTCTCCTTCTCCTTCTTCTGCTTCTTCTGATTCACCCTCCAGACTTCACCTTCTCCTTCTCCTTCGTCTACTTCTTCTGATTCACCCTCCAGACTACACCTTCTCCTTCTCCTTCTTCTACTTCTTCTGATTCACCCTCCAGACTTCACCTTCTCCTTCTCCTTCTTCTGTTTCTTCTGATTCACCGTCCAGACTTCACCTTCTCCTTCTCCTTCTTCTACTACTTCTGATTCACCCTCCAGACTTCACCTTCTCCTTCTCCTTCTTCTACTTCTTCTGATTCACCCTCCAGACTTCATCTTCTCCTTCTCCTTCTTCTGCTTCTTCTGATTCACCCTCCAGACTTCACCTTCTCCTTCTCCTTCTTCTGCTTCTTCTGATTCCCCCTCCAGACTTCACCTTCTCCTTCTCCTTCTTCTACTTCTTCTGATTCAACCTCCAGACTTCACCTTCTCCTTCTCCTTCTTCTACTTCTTCTGATTCACCCTCCAGTCTTCACCTTCTCCTTCTCCTTCTTCTGTTTCTTCTGCTTCACCCTCCAGACTTCATCTTCTCCTTCTCTTCCTTCTGCTTCTTCTGATTCACCCTCCAGACTTCACCTTCTACTTCTCCTTCTTCTGATTCTTCTGATTCACCCTCCAGACTTCACCTTCTCCTTCTCCTTCTTCTGCTTCTTCTGATTCACCCTCCTGACTTCACCTTCTCCTACTTCTTCTTCTACTTCTTCTGATTCACCCTCCTGACTTCACCTTCTCCTTCTCCTTCTTCTACTTCTTCTGCTTCACCCTCCAGACTTCACCTTCTCCTTCTCCTTCTTCTACTTCTTCTGATTCACCCTCCAGACTTCATCTTCTCCTTCTCCTTCTTCTGCTTCTTCTGATTCACCCTCCAGACTTCACCTTCTCCTTCTCCTTATTCTGCTTCTTCTGATTCACCCTCCAGACTTCACCTTCTCCTTCTCCTTATTCTGCTTCTTCTGATTCACTTCCAGACTTCACCTTCTCCTTCTCCTTCCTCTGCTTCTTCTGATTCACCCTCCAGACTTCACCTTCTCCTTCTCCTTCTTCTGATTCTTCTGATTCACCCGCCAGACTTCACCTTCTCCTTCTCCTTCTTCTGCTTCTTCTGATTCACCCTCCTGACTTCACCTTCTCCTTCTCCTTCTTCTACTTCTTCTGATTCACCCTCCTGACTTCACCTTCTCCTTCTCCTTCTTCTACTTCTTCTGCTTCACCCTCCAGACTTCACCTTCTCCTTCTCCTTCTTCTACTTCTTCTGATTCACCCTCCAGACTTCACCTTCTCCTTCTCCTTCTTCTGCTTCTTCTGATTCACCCTCCAGACTTCACCTTCTCCTTCTCCTTATTCTGCTTCTTCTGATTCACCCTCTAGACTTCACCTTCTCCTTCTCCTTCTTCTGCTTCTTCTGATTCACACTCCAGACTTCACCTTCTCCTTCTCCTTCTTCTACTTCTTCTGATTCACCCTCCAGACTTCACCTTCTCCTTCTCTTTCTTCTGCTTCTTCTGATTCACCCTCCAGACTTCACCTTCTCCTTCTCCTTCTTCTGATTCTTCTGATTCACCCTCCAGACTTCACCTTCTCCTTCTCCTTCTTCTGCTTCTTCTGATTCACCCTCCTGACTTCACCTTCTCCTTCTCCTTCTTCTACTTCTTCTGATTCACCCTCCTGACTTCACCTTCTCCTTCTCCTTCTTCTACTTCTTCTGCTTCACCCTCCAGACTTCACCTTCTCCTTCTCCTTATTCTACTTCTTCTGATTCACCCTCCAGACTTGACCTTCTCCTTCTCCTTCTTCTACTTCTTCTGATTCACCCTCCAGACTTCACCTTCTCCTTCTCCTTCTTCTGCTTCTTCTGCTTCACCGTCCTGACTTCACCTTCTCCTTCTCCTTCTTCTACTTCTTCTGCTTCATCCCCCTGACATCACTTGCTCCTTCTCCTTCTTCTGCTTCTACTGACTCACCCTCCTAACTTCACCTTCTCCTTCTCCTTCTTCTGCTTCTTCTGATTCACCCTCCTGACTTCACCTTCTCCTTCTCCTTCTTCTGCTTCTTCTGATTCACCCTCCAGACTTCTCCTTCTCCTTCTCCTTCTTCTGCTTCTTCTGATTCACCCTCCAGACTTCACCTTCTCCTTCTCCTTCTTCTGCTTCTTCTGATTCACCCTCCAGACCTCACCTTCTCCTTCTCCTTCTTCTACTTCTTCTGATTCACCCTCCAGACTTCATCTTCTCCTTCTCCTTCTTCTGCTTCTTCTGATTCACCCTCCAGACTTCACCTTCTCCTTCTCCTTCTTCTACTTCTTCTGCTTCTTCTGATTCACCCTCCTGACTTCACCTTCTCCTTCTCCTTCTTCTACTTCTTCTGATTCACCCTCCTGACTTCACCTTCTCCTTCTCCTTCTTCTGCTTCTTCTGATTCACCCTCCTGACTTCACCTTCTCCTTCTCCTTCTTCTACTTCTTCTGATTCACCCTCCTGACTTCACCTTCTCCTTCTCCTTCTTCTACTTCTTCTGCTTCACCCTCCAGACTTCACCTTCTCCTTCTTCTGCTTCTTCTGATTCACCCTTCAGACTTCACCTTCTCCTTCTCCTTTTTCTGCTTCTTCTGATTCACCCTCCAGACTTCACCTTCTCCTTCTCCTTATTCTGCTTCTTCTGATTCACCCTCCAGACTTCACCTTCTCCTTCTCCTTCTTCTGCTTCTTCTGATTCACCCTCCAGACTTCACCTTCTCCTTCTCCTTCTTCTGCTTCTTCTGATTCACCCTCCAGACTTCACCTTCTCCTTCTCCTTCTTCTGCTTTTTCTGATTCACCCTCCAGACTTCACCTTCTCCTTCTCCTTCTTCTACTTCTTCTGATTCACCCTCCAGACTTCACCTTCTCCTTCTCTTTCTTCTGCTTCTTCTGATTCACCCTCCAGACTTCACCTTCTCCTTCTCCTTCTTCTGATTCTTCTGATTCACCCTCCAGACTTCACCTTCTCCTTCTCCTTCTTCTGCTTCTTCTGATTCACCCTCCTGACTTCACCTTCTCCTTCTCCTTCTTCTACTTCTTCTGATTCACCCTCCTGACTTCACCTTCTCCTTCTCCTTCTTCTACTTCTTCTTCTTCACCCTGCAGACTTCACCTTCTCCTTCTCCTTCTTCTACTTCTTCTGATTCACCCTCCAGACTTCACCTTCTCCTTCTCCTTCTTTTGCTTCTTCTGCTTCACACTCCAGAATTCACCTTCTCCTTCTCCTTCTTCTGCTTCTTCTGATTCACCCTCCTTACTTCACCTTCTCCTTCTCCTTCTTCTGCTTCTTCTGATTCACCCTCCTGACTTCACCTTCTCCTTCTCCTTATTCTGCTTCTTCTGTTTCACCCTCCAGACTTCTCCTTCTCCTTCTCCTTCTTCTGCTTCTTCTGATTCACCCTCCAGACTTCACCTTCTCCTTCTCCTTCTTCTGCTTCTTCTGATCCACCCTCCAGACTTCACCTTCTCCTTCTCCTTCTTCTACTTCTTCTGATTCACCCTCCAGACTTCACCTTCTCCTTCTCCTTCTTCTGCTTCTTCTGGTTCACCCTCCAGACTTCACCTTCTCCTTCTCCTTCGTCTACTTCTTCTGATTCACCCTCCAGACTACACCTTCTCCTTCTCCTTCTTCTACTTCCTCTGATTCACCCTCCAGACTTCACCTTCTCCTTCTCCTTCTTCTGTTTCTTCTGATTCACCCTCCAGACTTCACCTTCTCCTTCTCCTTTTTCTACTTCTTCTGATTCACCCTCCAGACTGCACCTTCTCCTTCTCCTTCTTCTACTTCTTCTGATTCACCCTCCAGACTTCACCTTCTCCTTCTCCTTCTTCTACTTCTTCTGCTTCTCCCTCCAGACTTCACCTTCTCCTTCTCCTTCTTCTGGTTCTTCTGATTCACCCTCCAGACTTCACCTTCTCCTTCTCCTTCTTCTACTTCTTCTGATTCACCCTCCAGACTTCACCTTCTCCTTCTCCTTCTTCTACTTCTTCTGCTTCTCCCTCCAGACTTCACCTTCTCCTTCTCCTTCTTCTGCTTCTTCTGATTCACCCTCCAGACTTCACCTTCTCCTTCTCCTTCTTCTGATTCTTCTGATTCACCCTCCAGACTTCACCTTCTCCTTCTCCTTCTTCTGCTTCTTATGATTCACCCTCCTGACTTCATCTTCTCCTTCTCCTTCTTCTACTTCTTCTGATTCACCCTCCTGACTTCACCTTCTCCTGCTCCTTCTTCTACTTCTTCTGCTTCACCCTCCAGACTTCACCTTCTCCTTCTCCTTCTTCTACTTCTTCTGATTCACCCTTCAGACTTCACCTTCTCCTTCTCCTTCTTCTGCTTCTTCTGATTCACCCTCCAGACTTCACCTTCTCCTACTCCTTCTTTTGCTTCTTCTGCTTCACACTCCAGACTTCACCTTCTCCTTCTCCTTCTTCTGCTTCTTCTGGTTCACCCTCCTTACTTCACCTTCTCCTTCTCCTTCTTCTGCTTCTTCTGATTCACCCTCCTGACTTCACCTTCTCCTTCTCCTTATTCTGCTTCTTCTGTTTCACCCTCCAGACTTCACCTTCTCCTTCTCCTTCTTCTGCTTCTTCTGATACACCCTCCAGACTTCACCTTCTCCTTCTCCTTCTTCTGCTTCTTCTGATTCACCCTCCAGACTTCACCTTCTCCTTCTCCTTCTTCTAATTCTTCTGATTCACCCTCCAGACTTCACCTTCTCCTTATCCTTCTTCTACGTCTTCTGCTTCTCCCTCCAGACTTCACCTTCTCCTTCTCCTTCTTCTGCTTCTTCTGATTCACCCTCCAGACTTCACCTTCTCCTTCTCCTTTTTCTGCTTCTTCTGATTCACCCTCCAGACTTCACCTTCTCCTTCTCCTTATTCTGCTTCTTCTGATTCACCCTCCAGACTTCACCTTCTCCTTCTCCTTCTTCTGCTTCTTCTGATTCACCCTCCAGACTTCACCTTCTCCTTCTCCTTCTTCTGCTTCTTCTGATTCACCCTCCAGACTTCACCTTCTCCTTCTCCTTCTTCTGCTTTTTCTGATTCACCCTCCAGACTTCACCTTCTCCTTCTCCTTCTTCTACTTCTTCTGATTCACCCTCCAGACTTCACCTTCTCCTTCTCTTTCTTCTGCTTCTTCTGATTCACCCTCCAGACTTCACCTTCTCCTTCTCCTTCTTCTGATTCTTCTGATTCACCCTCCAGACTTCACCTTCTCCTTCTCCTTCTTCTGCTTCTTCTGATTCACCCTCCTGACTTCACCTTCTCCTTCTCCTTCTTCTACTTCTTCTGATTCACCCTCCTGACTTCACCTTCTCCTTCTCCTTCTTCTACTTCTTCTTCTTCACCCTGCAGACTTCACCTTCTCCTTCTCCTTCTTCTACTTCTTATGATTCACCCTCCAGACTTCACCTTCTCCTTCTCCTTCTTTTGCTTCTTCTGCTTCACACTCCAGAATTCACCTTCTCCTTCTCCTTCTTCTGCTTCTTCTGATTCACCCTCCTTACTTCACCTTCTCCTTCTCCTTCTTCTGCTTCTTCTGATTCACCCTCCTGACTTCACCTTCTCCTTCTCCTTATTCTGCTTCTTCTGTTTCACCCTCCAGACTTCTCCTTCTCCTTCTCCTTCTTCTGCTTCTTCTGATTCACCCTCCAGACTTCACCTTCTCCTTCTCCTTCTTCTGCTTCTTCTGATCCACCCTCCAGACTTCACCTTCTCCTTCTCCTTCTTCTACTTCTTCTGATTCACCCTCCAGACTTCACCTTCTCCTTCTCCTTCTTCTGCTTCTTCTGGTTCACCCTCCAGACTTCACCTTCTCCTTCTCCTTCGTCTACTTCTTCTGATTCACCCTCCAGACTACACCTTCTCCTTCTCCTTCTTCTACTTCCTCTGATTCACCCTCCAGACTTCACCTTCTCCTTCTCCTTCTTCTGTTTCTTCTGATTCACCCTCCAGACTTCACCTTCTCCTTCTCCTTTTTCTACTTCTTCTGATTCACCCTCCAGACTGCACCTTCTCCTTCTCCTTCTTCTACTTCTTCTGATTCACCCTCCAGACTTCACCTTCTCCTTCTCCTTCTTCTACTTCTTCTGATTCACCCTTCAGACTTCACCTTCTCCTTCTCCTTCTTCTGCTTCTTCTGATTCACCCTCCAGACTTCACCTTCTCCTACTCCTTCTTTTGCTTCTTCTGCTTCACACTCCAGACTTCACCTTCTCCTTCTCCTTCTTCTGCTTCTTCTGGTTCACCCTCCTTACTTCACCTTCTCCTTCTCCTTCTTCTGCTTCTTCTGATTCACCCTCCTGACTTCACCTTCTCCTTCTCCTTATTCTGCTTCTTCTGTTTCACCCTCCAGACTTCACCTTCTCCTTCTCCTTCTTCTGCTTCTTCTGATACACCCTCCAGACTTCACCTTCTCCTTCTCCTTCTTCTGCTTCTTCTGATTCACCCTCCAGACTTCACCTTCTCCTTCTCCTTCTTCTAATTCTTCTGATTCACCCTCCAGACTTCACCTTCTCCTTATCCTTCTTCTACGTCTTCTGCTTCTCCCTCCAGACTTCACCTTCTCCTTCTCCTTCTTCTGCTTCTTCTGATTCACCCTCCAGACTTCACCTTCTCCTTCTCCTTTTTCTGCTTCTTCTGATTCACCCTCCAGACTTCACCTTCTCCTTCTCCTTATTCTGCTTCTTCTGATTCACCCTCCAGACTTCACCTTCTCCTTCTCCTTCTTCTGCTTCTTCTGATTCACCCTCCAGACTTCACCTTCTCCTTCTCCTTCTTCTGCTTCTTCTGATTCACCCTCCAGACTTCACCTTCTCCTTCTCCTTCTTCTGCTTTTTCTGATTCACCCTCCAGACTTCACCTTCTCCTTCTCCTTCTTCTACTTCTTCTGATTCACCCTCCAGACTTCACCTTCTCCTTCTCTTTCTTCTGCTTCTTCTGATTCACCCTCCAGACTTCACCTTCTCCTTCTCCTTCTTCTGATTCTTCTGATTCACCCTCCAGACTTCACCTTCTCCTTCTCCTTCTTCTGCTTCTTCTGATTCACCCTCCTGACTTCACCTTCTCCTTCTCCTTCTTCTACTTCTTCTGATTCACCCTCCTGACTTCACCTTCTCCTTCTCCTTCTTCTACTTCTTCTTCTTCACCCTGCAGACTTCACCTTCTCCTTCTCCTTCTTCTACTTCTTCTGATTCACCCTCCAGACTTCACCTTCTCCTTCTCCTTCTTTTGCTTCTTCTGCTTCACACTCCAGAATTCACCTTCTCCTTCTCCTTCTTCTGCTTCTTCTGATTCACCCTCCTTACTTCACCTTCTCCTTCTCCTTCTTCTGCTTCTTCTGATTCACCCTCCTGACTTCACCTTCTCCTTCTCCTTATTCTGCTTCTTCTGTTTCACCCTCCAGACTTCTCCTTCTCCTTCTCCTTCTTCTGCTTCTTCTGATTCACCCTCCAGACTTCACCTTCTCCTTCTCCTTCTTCTGCTTCTTCTGATCCACCCTCCAGACTTCACCTTCTCCTTCTCCTTCTTCTACTTCTTCTGATTCACCCTCCAGACTTCACCTTCTCCTTCTCCTTCTTCTGCTTCTTCTGGTTCACCCTCCAGACTTCACCTTCTCCTTCTCCTTCGTCTACTTCTTCTGATTCACCCTCCAGACTACACCTTCTCCTTCTCCTTCTTCTACTTCCTCTGATTCACCCTCCAGACTTCACCTTCTCCTTCTCCTTCTTCTGTTTCTTCTGATTCACCCTCCAGACTTCACCTTCTCCTTCTCCTTTTTCTACTTCTTCTGATTCACCCTCCAGACTGCACCTTCTCCTTCTCCTTCTTCTACTTCTTCTGATTCACCCTCCAGACTTCACCTTCTCCTTCTCCTTCTTCTACTTCTTCTGCTTCTCCCTCCAGACTTCACCTTCTCCTTCTCCTTCTTCTGGTTCTTCTGATTCACCCTCCAGACTTCACCTTCTCCTTCTCCTTCTTCTACTTCTTCTGATTCACCCTCCAGACTTCACCTTCTCCTTCTCCTTCTTCTACTTCTTCTGCTTCTCCCTCCAGACTTCACCTTCTCCTTCTCCTTCTTCTGCTTCTTCTGATTCACCCTCCAGACTTCACCTTCTCCTTCTCCTTCTTCTGATTCTTCTGATTCACCCTCCAGACTTCACCTTCTCCTTCTCCTTCTTCTGCTTCTTATGATTCACCCTCCTGACTTCATCTTCTCCTTCTCCTTCTTCTACTTCTTCTGATTCACCCTCCTGACTTCACCTTCTCCTGCTCCTTCTTCTACTTCTTCTGCTTCACCCTCCAGACTTCACCTTCTCCTTCTCCTTCTTCTACTTCTTCTGATTCACCCTTCAGACTTCACCTTCTCCTTCTCCTTCTTCTGCTTCTTCTGATTCACCCTCCAGACTTCACCTTCTCCTACTCCTTCTTTTGCTTCTTCTGCTTCACACTCCAGACTTCACCTTCTCCTTCTCCTTCTTCTGCTTCTTCTGGTTCACCCTCCTTACTTCACCTTCTCCTTCTCCTTCTTCTGCTTCTTCTGATTCACCCTCCTGACTTCACCTTCTCCTTCTCCTTATTCTGCTTCTTCTGTTTCACCCTCCAGACTTCACCTTCTCCTTCTCCTTCTTCTGCTTCTTCTGATACACCCTCCAGACTTCACCTTCTCCTTCTCCTTCTTCTGCTTCTTCTGATTCACCCTCCAGACTTCACCTTCTCCTTCTCCTTCTTCTAATTCTTCTGATTCACCCTCCAGACTTCACCTTCTCCTTATCCTTCTTCTACGTCTTCTGCTTCTCCCTCCAGACTTCACCTTCTCCTTCTCCTTCTTCTGCTTCTTCTGATTCACCCTCCAGACTTCACCTTCTCCTTCTCCTTCTTCTGATTCTTCTGATTCACCCTCCAGACTTCAACTTCTCCTTCTCCTTCTTCTGCTTCTTATGATTCACCCTCCTGACTTCATCTTCTCCTTCTCCTTCTTCTACTTCTTCTGATTCACCCTCCTGACTTCACCTTCTCCTGCTCCTTCTTCTACTTCTTCTGCTTCACCCTCCAGACTTCACCTTCTCCTTCTCCTTCTTCTACTTCTTCTGATTCACCCTTCAGACTTCACCTTCTCCTTCTCCTTTTTCTGCTTCTTCTGATTCACCCTCCAGACTTCACCTTCTCCTTCTCCTTATTCTGCTTCTTCTGATACACCCTCCAGACTTCACCTTCTCCTTCTCCTTCTTCTGCTTCTTCTGATTCACCCTCCAGACTTCACCTTCTCCTTCTCCTTCTTCTGCTTCTTCTGATTCACCCTCCAGACTTCACCTTCTCCTTCTCCTTCGTCTACTTCTTCTGATTCACCCTCCAGACTACACCTTCTCCTTCTCCTTCTTCTACTTCTTCTGATTCACCCTCCAGACTTCACCTTCTCCTTCTCCTTCTTCTGTTTCTTCTGATTCACCGTCCAGACTTCACCTTCTCCTTCTCCTTCTTCTACTACTTCTGATTCACCCTCCAGACTTCACCTTCTCCTTCTCCTTCTTCTACTTCTTCTGATTCACCCTCCAGACTTCATCTTCTCCTTCTCCTTCTTCTGCTTCTTCTGATTCACCCTCCAGACTTCACCTTCTCCTTCTCCTTCTTCTGCTTCTTCTGATTCACCCTCCAGACTTCACCTTCTCCTTCTCCTTCTTCTACTTCTTCTGATTCAACCTCCAGACTTCACCTTCTCCTTCTCCTTCTTCTACTTCTTCTGATTCACCCTCCAGTCTTCACCTTCTCCTTCTCCTTCTTCTGTTTCTTCTGCTTCACCCTCCAGACTTCATCTTCTCCTTCTCTTCCTTCTGCTTCTTCTGATTCACCCTCCAGACTTCACCTTCTACTTCTCCTTCTTCTGATTCTTCTGATTCACCCTCCAGACTTCACCTTCTCCTTCTCCT
The DNA here is from genome assembly GCF_052327205.1 of Somniosus microcephalus. NCBI lineage: Eukaryota > Metazoa > Chordata > Chondrichthyes > Squaliformes > Somniosidae > Somniosus > Somniosus microcephalus. The sequence goes on along the minus strand of NW_028225300.1, from coordinate 495,588 downwards.
TCTTCTGCTTCTTCTGATTCACCCTCCTGACTTCACCTTCTCCTACTTCTTCTTCTACTTCTTCTGATTCACCCTCCTGACTTCACCTTCTCCTTCTCCTTCTTCTACTTCTTCTGCTTCACCCTCCAGACTTCACCTTCTCCTTCTCCTTCTTCTACTTCTTCTGATTCACCCTCCAGACTTCATCTTCTCCTTCTCCTTCTTCTGCTTCTTCTGATTCACCCTCCAGACTTCACCTTCTCCTTCTCCTTATTCTGCTTCTTCTGATTCACCCTCCAGACTTCACCTTCTCCTTCTCCTTATTCTGCTTCTTCTGATTCACTTCCAGACTTCACCTTCTCCTTCTCCTTCCTCTGCTTCTTCTGATTCACCCTCCAGACTTCACCTTCTCCTTCTCCTTCTTCTGATTCTTCTGATTCACCCGCCAGACTTCACCTTCTCCTTCTCCTTCTTCTGCTTCTTCTGATTCACCCTCCTGACTTCACCTTCTCCTTCTCCTTCTTCTACTTCTTCTGATTCACCCTCCTGACTTCACCTTCTCCTTCTCCTTCTTCTACTTCTTCTGCTTCACCCTCCAGACTTCACCTTCTCCTTCTCCTTCTTCTACTTCTTCTGATTCACCCTCCAGACTTCACCTTCTCCTTCTCCTTCTTCTGCTTCTTCTGATTCACCCTCCAGACTTCACCTTCTCCTTCTCCTTATTCTGCTTCTTCTGATTCACCCTCTAGACTTCACCTTCTCCTTCTCCTTCTTCTGCTTCTTCTGATTCACACTCCAGACTTCACCTTCTCCTTCTCCTTCTTCTACTTCTTCTGATTCACCCTCCAGACTTCACCTTCTCCTTCTCTTTCTTCTGCTTCTTCTGATTCACCCTCCAGACTTCACCTTCTCCTTCTCCTTCTTCTGATTCTTCTGATTCACCCTCCAGACTTCACCTTCTCCTTCTCCTTCTTCTGCTTCTTCTGATTCACCCTCCTGACTTCACCTTCTCCTTCTCCTTCTTCTACTTCTTCTGATTCACCCTCCTGACTTCACCTTCTCCTTCTCCTTCTTCTACTTCTTCTGCTTCACCCTCCAGACTTCACCTTCTCCTTCTCCTTATTCTACTTCTTCTGATTCACCCTCCAGACTTGACCTTCTCCTTCTCCTTCTTCTACTTCTTCTGATTCACCCTCCAGACTTCACCTTCTCCTTCTCCTTCTTCTGCTTCTTCTGCTTCACCGTCCTGACTTCACCTTCTCCTTCTCCTTCTTCTACTTCTTCTGCTTCATCCCCCTGACATCACTTGCTCCTTCTCCTTCTTCTGCTTCTACTGATTCACCCTCCTAACTTCACCTTCTCCTTCTCCTTCTTCTGCTTCTTCTGATTCACCCTCCTGACTTCACCTTCTCCTTCTCCTTCTTCTGCTTCTTCTGATTCACCCTCCAGACTTCTCCTTCTCCTTCTCCTTCTTCTGCTTCTTCTGATTCACCCTCCAGACTTCACCTTCTCCTTCTCCTTCTTCTGCTTCTTCTGATTCACCCTCCAGACCTCACCTTCTCCTTCTCCTTCTTCTACTTCTTCTGATTCACCCTCCAGACTTCATCTTCTCCTTCTCCTTCTTCTGCTTCTTCTGATTCACCCTCCAGACTTCACCTTCTCCTTCTCCTTCTTCTACTTCTTCTGCTTCTTCTGATTCACCCTCCTGACTTCACCTTCTCCTTCTCCTTCTTCTACTTCTTCTGATTCACCCTCCTGACTTCACCTTCTCCTTCTCCTTCTTCTGCTTCTTCTGATTCACCCTCCTGACTTCACCTTCTCCTTCTCCTTCTTCTACTTCTTCTGATTCACCCTCCTGACTTCACCTTCTCCTTCTCCTTCTTCTACTTCTTCTGCTTCACCCTCCAGACTTCACCTTCTCCTTCTTCTGCTTCTTCTGATTCACCCTTCAGACTTCACCTTCTCCTTCTCCTTTTTCTGCTTCTTCTGATTCACCCTCCAGACTTCACCTTCTCCTTCTCCTTATTCTGCTTCTTCTGATTCACCCTCCAGACTTCACCTTCTCCTTCTCCTTCTTCTGCTTCTTCTGATTCACCCTCCAGACTTCACCTTCTCCTTCTCCTTCTTCTGCTTCTTCTGATTCACCCTCCAGACTTCACCTTCTCCTTTTCCTTCTTCTGCTTTTTCTGATTCACCCTCCAGACTTCACCTTCTCCTTCTCCTTCTTCTACTTCTTCTGATTCACCCTCCAGACTTCACCTTCTCCTTCTCTTTCTTCTGCTTCTTCTGATTCACCCTCCAGACTTCACCTTCTCCTTCTCCTTCTTCTGATTCTTCTGATTCACCCTCCAGACTTCACCTTCTCCTTCTCCTTCTTCTGCTTCTTCTGATTCACCCTCCTGACTTCACCTTCTCCTTCTCCTTCTTCTACTTCTTCTGATTCACCCTCCTGACTTCACCTTCTCCTTCTCCTTCTTCTACTTCTTCTTCTTCACCCTGCAGACTTCACCTTCTCCTTCTCCTTCTTCTACTTCTTCTGATTCACCCTCCAGACTTCACCTTCTCCTTCTCCTTCTTTTGCTTCTTCTGCTTCACACTCCAGAATTCACCTTCTCCTTCTCCTTCTTCTGCTTCTTCTGATTCACCCTCCTTACTTCACCTTCTCCTTCTCCTTCTTCTGCTTCTTCTGATTCACCCTCCTGACTTCACCTTCTCCTTCTCCTTATTCTGCTTCTTCTGTTTCACCCTCCAGACTTCTCCTTCTCCTTCTCCTTCTTCTGCTTCTTCTGATTCACCCTCCAGACTTCACCTTCTCCTTCTCCTTCTTCTGCTTCTTCTGATCCACCCTCCAGACTTCACCTTCTCCTTCTCCTTCTTCTACTTCTTCTGATTCACCCTCCAGACTTCACCTTCTCCTTCTCCTTCTTCTGCTTCTTCTGGTTCACCCTCCAGACTTCACCTTCTCCTTCTCCTTCGTCTACTTCTTCTGATTCACCCTCCAGACTACACCTTCTCCTTCTCCTTCTTCTACTTCCTCTGATTCACCCTCCAGACTTCACCTTCTCCTTCTCCTTCTTCTGTTTCTTCTGATTCACCCTCCAGACTTCACCTTCTCCTTCTCCTTTTTCTACTTCTTCTGATTCACCCTCCAGACTGCACCTTCTCCTTCTCCTTCTTCTACTTCTTCTGATTCACCCTCCAGACTTCACCTTCTCCTTCTCCTTCTTCTACTTCTTCTGCTTCTCCCTCCAGACTTCACCTTCTCCTTCTCCTTCTTCTGGTTCTTCTGATTCACCCTCCAGACTTCACCTTCTCCTTCTCCTTCTTCTACTTCTTCTGATTCACCCTCCAGACTTCACCTTCTCCTTCTCCTTCTTCTACTTCTTCTGCTTCTCCCTCCAGACTTCACCTTCTCCTTCTCCTTCTTCTGCTTCTTCTGATTCACCCTCCAGACTTCACCTTCTCCTTCTCCTTCTTCTGATTCTTCTGATTCACCCTCCAGACTTCACCTTCTCCTTCTCCTTCTTCTGCTTCTTATGATTCACCCTCCTGACTTCATCTTCTCCTTCTCCTTCTTCTACTTCTTCTGATTCACCCTCCTGACTTCACCTTCTCCTGCTCCTTCTTCTACTTCTTCTGCTTCACCCTCCAGACTTCACCTTCTCCTTCTCCTTCTTCTACTTCTTCTGATTCACCCTTCAGACTTCACCTTCTCCTTCTCCTTCTTCTGCTTCTTCTGATTCACCCTCCAGACTTCACCTTCTCCTTCTCCTTCGTCTACTTCTTCTGATTCACCCTCCAGACTACACCTTCTCCTTCTCCTTCTTCTACTTCTTCTGATTCACCCTCCAGACTTCACCTTCTCCTTCTTCTGTTTCTTCTGATTCACCGTCCAGACTTCACCTTCTCCTTCTCCTTCTTCTACTACTTCTGATTCACCCTCCAGACTTCACCTTCTCCTTCTCCTTCTTCTACTTCTTCTGATTCACCCTCCAGACTTCATCTTCTCCTTCTCCTTCTTCTGCTTCTTCTGATTCACCCTCCAGACTTCACCTTCTCCTTCTCCTTCTTCTGCTTCTTCTGATTCACCCTCCAGACTTCACCTTCTCCTTCTCCTTCGTCTACTTCTTCTGATTCACCCTCCAGACTACACCTTCTCCTTCTCCTTCTTCTACTTCTTCTGATTCACCCTCCAGACTTCACCTTCTCCTTCTTCTGTTTCTTCTGATTCACCGTCCAGACTTCACCTTCTCCTTCTCCTTCTTCTACTACTTCTGATTCACCCTCCAGACTTCACCTTCTCCTTCTCCTTCTTCTACTTCTTCTGATTCACCCTCCAGACTTCATCTTCTCCTTCTCCTTCTTCTGCTTCTTCTGATTCACCCTCCAGACTTCACCTTCTCCTTCTCCTTCTTCTGCTTCTTCTGATTCACCCTCCAGACTTCACCTTATCCTTCTCCTTCTTCTACTTCTTCTGATTCACCCTCCAGACTTCACCTTCTCCTTCTCCTTCTTCTACTTCTTCTGATTCACCCTCCAGTCTTCACCTTCTCCTTCTCCTTCTTCTGTTTCTTCTGCTTCACCCTCCAGACTTCACCTTCTCCTTCTCTTTCTTCTGCTTCTTCTGATTCACCCTCCAGACTTCACCTTCTACTTCTCCTTCTTCTGATTCTTCTGATTCACCCTCCAGACTTCACCTTCTCCTTCTCCTTCTTCTGCTTCTTCTGATTCACCCTCCTGACTTCACCTTCTCCTACTTCTTCTTCTACTTCTTCTGATTCACCCTCCTGACTTCACCTTCTCCTTCTCCTTCTTCTACTTCTTCTGCTTCACCCTCCAGACTTCACCTTCTCCTTCTCCTTCTTCTACTTCTTCTGATTCACCCTCCAGACTTCATCTTCTCCTTCTCCTTCTTCTGCTTCTTCTGATTCACCCTCCAGACTTCACCTTCTCTTTCTCCTTATTCTGCTTCTTCTGATTCACCCTCCAGACTTCACCTTCTCCTTCTCCTTATTCTGCTTCTTCTGATTCACCCTCCAGACTTCATCTTCTCCTTCTCCTTCTTCTGCTTCTTCTGATTCACCCTCCAGACTTCACCTTCTCCTTCTCCTTCCTCTGCTTCTTCTGATTCACCCTCCAGACTTCACCTTCTCCTTCTCCTTCTTCTGCTTCTTCTGATTCACCCTCCTGACTTCACCTTCTCCTTCTCCTTCTTCTACTTCTTCTGATTCACCCTCCTGACTTCACCTTCTCCTTCTCCTTCTTCTACTTCTTCTGCTTCACCCTCCAGACTTCACCTTCTCCTTCTCCTTCTTCTACTTCTTCTGATTCACCCTCCAGACTTCACCTTCTCCTTCTCCTTCTTCTACTTCTTCTGCTTCTCCCTCCAGACTTCACCTTCTCCTTCTCCTTATTCTGCTTCTTCTGATTCACCCTCCAGACTTCACCTTCTCCTTCTCCTTCTTCTGCTTCTTCTGATTCACCCTCCAGACTTCACCTTCTCCTTCTCCTTATTCTGCTTCTTCTGATTCACCCTCTAGACTTCACCTTCTCCTTCTCCTTCTTCTGCTTCTTCTGATTCACACTCCAGACTTCACCTTCTCCTTCTCCTTCTTCTACTTCTTCTGATTCACCCTCCAGACTTCAACTTCTCCTTCTCTTTCTTCTGCTTCTTCTGATTCACCCCCCAGACTTCACCTTCTCCTTCTCCTTCTTCTGATTCTTCTGATTCACCCTCCAGACTTCACCTTCTCCTTCTCCTTCTTCTGCTTCTTCTGATTCACCCTCCTGACTTCACCTTCTCCTTCTCCTTCTTCTACTTCTTCTGATTCACCCTCCTGACTTCACCTTCTCCTTCTCCTTCTTCTACTTCTTCTGCTTCACCCTCCAGACTTCACCTTCTCCTTCTCCTTATTCTACTTCTTCTGATTCACCCTCCAGACTTGACCTTCTCCTTCTCCTTCTTCTACTTCTTCTGATTCACCCACCAGACTTCACCTTCTCCTTCTCCTTCTTCTGCTTCTTCTGCTTCACCGTCCTGACTTCACCTTCTCCTTCTCCTTCTTCTACTTCTTCTGCTTCATCCCCCTGACATCACCTGCTCCTTATCCTTCTTCTGCTTCTTCTGATTCACCCTCCTAACTTCACCTTCTCCTTCTCCTTCTTCTGCTTCTTCTGATTCACCCTCCTGACTTCACCTTCTCCTTCTCCTTCTTCTGCTTCTTCTGATTCACCCTCCAGACTTCACCTTCTCCTTCTCCTTCTTCTGCATCTTCTGATTCACCCTCCAGACTTCACCTTCTCCTTCTCCTTCTTCTGCTTCTTCTGATTCACCCTCCAGACCTCACCTTCTCCTTCTCCTTATTCACCCTCCAGACATCATCTTCTCCTTCTCCTTCTTCTGCTTCTTCTGATTCACCCTCCAGACTTCACCTTCTCCTTCTCCTTCTTCTGCTTCTTCTGATTCACCCTCCAGACTTCACCTTCTCCTTCTCCTTCTTCTACTTCTTCTGATTCACCCTCCAGACTTCACCTTCTCCTTCTCCTTCTTCTACTTCTTCTGATTCACCCTCCAGTCTTCACCTTCTCCTTCTCCTTCTTCTGTTTCTTCTGCTTCACCCTCCAGACTTCACCTTCTCCTTCTCTTTCTTCTGCTTCTTCTGATTCACCCTCCAGACTTCACCTTCTCCTTCTCCTTCTTCTGATTCTTCTGATTCACCCTCCAGACTTCAGCTTCTCCTTCTCCTTCTTCTGCTTCTTCTGATTCACCCTCCTGACTTCACCTTCTCCTTCTCCTTCTTCTACTTCTTCTGATTCACCCTCCTGACTTCACCTTCTCCTTCTCCTTCTTCTACTTCTTCTGCTTCACCCTCCAGACTTCACCTTCTCCTTCTCCTTCTTCTACTTCTTCTGATTCACCCTTCAGACTTCACCTTCTGCTTCTCCTTTTTCTGCTTCTTCTGATTCACCCTCCAGACTTCACCTTCTCCTTCTCCTTATTCTGCTTCTTCTGATTCACCCTCCAGACTTCACCTTCTCCTTCTCCTTCTTCTGCTTCTTCTGATTCACCCTCCAGACTTCACCTTCTCCTTCTCCTTCTTCTGCTTCTTCTGATTCACCCTCCAGACTTCACCTTCTCCTTCTCCTTCTTCTGCTTTTTCTGATTCACCCTCCAGACTTCACCTTCTCCTTCTCCTTCTTCTACTTCTTCTGATTCACCCTCCAGACTTCACCTTCTCCTTCTCTTTCTTCTGCTTCTTCTGATTCACCCTCCAGACTTCACCTTCTCCTTCTCCTTCTTCTGATTCTTCTGATTCACCCTCCAGACTTCACCTTCTCCTTCTCCTTCTTCTACTTCTTCTGATTCACCCTTCAGACTTCACCTTCTCCTTCTCCTTCTTTTGCTTCTTCTGCTTCGCACTCCAGACTTCACCTTCTCCTTCTCCTTCTTCTGCTTCTTCTGATTCACCCTCCTTACTTCACCTTCTCCTTCTCCTTCTTCTGCTTCTTCTGATTCACCCTCCTGACTTCACCTTCTCCTTCTCCTTCTTCTACTTCTTCTGATTCACCCTCCTGACTTCACCTTCTCCTTCTCCTTCTTCTACTTCTTCTGATTCACCCTCCAGACTTCACCTTCTCCTTCTCCTTCTTCTGCTTCTTCTGATTCACCCTCCAGACCTCACCTTCTCCTTCTCCTTCTTCTACTTCTTCTGATTCACCCTCCAGACTTCATCTTCTCCTTCTCCTTCTTCTGCTTCTTCTGATTCACCCTCCAGACTTCACCTTCTCCTTCTCCTTCTTCTGCTTCTTCTGATTCACCCTCCAGACTTCACCTTCTCCTTCTCCTTCTTCTACTTCTTCTGATTCACCCTCCAGACTTCACCTTCTCCTTCTCCTTCTTCTACTTCTTCTGATTCACCCTCCAGTCTTCACCTTCTCCTTCTCCTTCTTCTGTTTCTTCTGCTTCACCCTCCAGACTTCACCTTCTCCTTCTCTTTCTTCTGCTTCTTCTGATTCTCCCTCCAGACTTCACCTTCTCCTTCTCCTTCTTCTGATTCTTCTGATTCACCCTCCAGACTTCACCTTCTCCTTCTCCTTCTTCTGCTTCTTCTGATTCACCCTCCTGACTTCACCTTCTCCTTCTCCTTCTTCTACTTCTTCTGATTCACCCTCCTGACTTCACCTTCTCCTTCTCCTTCTTCTGCTTTTTCTGATTCACCCTCCAGACTTCACCTTCTCCTTCTCCTTCTTCTACTTCTTCTGATTCACCCTCCAGACTTCACCTTCTCCTTCTCTTTCTTCTGCTTCTTCTGATTCACCCTCCAGACTTCACCTTCTCCTTCTCCTTCTTCTGATTCTTCTGATTCACCCTCCAGACTTCACCTTCTCCTTCTCCTTCTTCTGCTTCTTCTGATTCACCCTCCTGACTTCACCTTCTCCTTCTCCTTCTTCTACTTCTTCTGATTCACCCTCCTGACTTCACCTTCTCCTTCTCCTTCTTCTACTTCTTCTGCTTCCCCCTGCAGACTTCACCTTCTCCTTTTCCTTCTTCTACTTCTTCTGATTCACCCTTCAGACTTCACCTTCTGCTTCTCCTTTTTCTGCTTCTTCTGATTCACCCTCCAGACTTCACCTTCTCCTTCTCCTTATTCTGCTTCTTCTGATTCACCCTCCTTACTTCACCTTCTCCTTCTCCTTCTTCTGCTTCTTCTGATTCACCCTCCTGACTTCACCTTCTCCTTCTCCTTCTTCTACTTCTTCTGATTCACCCTCCTGACTTCACCTTCTCCTTCTCCTTCTTCTGCTTTTTCTGATTCACCCTCCAGACTTCACCTTCTCCTTCTCCTTCTTCTACTTCTTCTGATTCACCCTCCAGACTTCACCTTCTCCTTCTCTTTCTTCTGCTTCTTCTGATTCACCCTCCAGACTTCACCTTCTCCTTCTCCTTCTTCTGATTCTTCTGATTCACCCTCCAGACTTCACCTTCTCCTTCTCCTTCTTCTGCTTCTTCTGATTCACCCTCCTGACTTCACCTTCTCCTTCTCCTTCTTCTACTTCTTCTGATTCACCCTCCTGACTTCACCTTCTCCTTCTCCTTCTTCTACTTCTTCTGCTTCCCCCTGCAGACTTCACCTTCTCCTTTTCCTTCTTCTACTTCTTCTGATTCACCCTTCAGACTTCACCTTCTGCTTCTCCTTTTTCTGCTTCTTCTGATTCACCCTCCAGACTTCACCTTCTCCTTCTCCTTCTTCTGCTTCTTCTGATTCACCCTCCTTACTTCACCTTCTCCTTCTCCTTCTTCTGCTTCTTCTGATTCACCCTCCTGACTTCACCTTCTCCTTCTCCTTCTTCTACTTCTTCTGATTCACCCTCCTGACTTCACCTTCTCCTTCTCCTTCTTCTACTTCTTCTGATTCACCCTCCAGACTTCACCTTCTCCTTCTCCTTCTTCTGCTTCTTCTGATTCACCCTCCAGACCTCACCTTCTCCTTCTCCTTCTTCTACTTCTTCTGATTCACCCTCCAGACTTCATCTTCTCCTTCTCCTTCTTCTGCTTCTTCTGATTCACCCTCCAGACTTCACCTTCTCCTTCTCCTTCTTCTGCTTCTTCTGATTCACCCTCCAGACTTCACCTTCTCCTTCTCCTTCTTCTACTTCTTCTGATTCACCCTCCAGACTTCACCTTCTCCTTCTCCTTCTTCTACTTCTTCTGATTCACCCTCCAGTCTTCACCTTCTCCTTCTCCTTCTTCTGTTTCTTCTGCTTCACCCTCCAGACTTCACCTTCTCCTTCTCTTTCTTCTGCTTCTTCTGATTCTCCCTCCAGACTTCACCTTCTCCTTCTCCTTCTTCTGATTCTTCTGATTCACCCTCCAGACTTCACCTTCTCCTTCTCCTTCTTCTGCTTCTTCTGATTCACCCTCCTGACTTCACCTTCTGCTTCTCCTTCTTCTACTTCTTCTGATTCACCCTCCTGACTTCACCTTCTCCTTCTCCTTCTTCTGCTTTTTCTGATTCACCCTCCAGACTTCACCTTCTCCTTCTCCTTCTTCTACTTCTTCTGATTCACCCTCCAGACTTCACCTTCTCCTTCTCTTTCTTCTGCTTCTTCTGATTCACCCTCCAGACTTCACCTTCTCCTTCTCCTTCTTCTGATTCTTCTGATTCACCCTCCAGACTTCACCTTCTCCTTCTCCTTCTTCTGCTTCTTCTGATTCACCCTCCTGACTTCACCTTCTCCTTCTCCTTCTTCTACTTCTTCTGATTCACCCTCCTGACTTCACCTTCTCCTTCTCCTTCTTCTACTTCTTCTGCTTCCCCCTGCAGACTTCACCTTCTCCTTTTCCTTCTTCTACTTCTTCTGATTCACCCTTCAGACTTCACCTTCTGCTTCTCCTTTTTCTGCTTCTTCTGATTCACCCTCCAGACTTCACCTTCTCCTTCTCCTTATTCTGCTTCTTCTGATTCACCCTCCAGACTTCACCTTCTCCTTCTCCTTCTTCTGCTTCTTCTGATTCACCCTCCAGACTTCACCTTCTCCTTCTCCTTCTTCTGCTTCTTCTGATTCACCCTCCAGACTTCACCTTCTCCTTCTCCTTCTTCTGCTTTTTCTGATTCACCCTCCAGACTTCACCTTCTCCTTCTCCTTCTTCTACTTCTTCTGATTCACCCTCCAGACTTCACCTTCTCCTTCTCTTTCTTCTGCTTCTTCTGATTCACCCTCCAGACTTCACCTTCTCCTTCTCCTTCTTCTGATTCTTCTGATTCACCCTCCAGACTTCACCTTCTCCTTCTCCTTCTTCTGCTTCTTCTGATTCACCCTCCTGACTTCACCTTCTCCTTCTCCTTCTTCTACTTCTTCTGATTCACCCTCCTGACTTCACCTTCTCCTTCTCCTTCTTCTACTTCTTCTGCTTCCCCCTGAAGACTTCACCTTCTCCTTCTCCTTCTTCTACTTCTTCTGATTCACCCTCCAGACTTCACCTTCTCCTTCTCCTTCTTTTGCTTCTTCTGCTTCACACTCCAGACTTCACCTTCTCCTTCTCCTTCTTCTGCTTCTTCTGATTCACCCTCCTTACTTCACCTTCTCCTTCTCCTTCTTCTGCTTCTTCTGATTCACCCTCCTGACTTCACCTTCTCCTTCTCCTTATTCTGCTTCTTCTGTTTCACCCTCCAGACTTCACCTTCTCCTTCTCCTTCTTCTGCTTCTTCTGATTCACCCTCCAGACTTCACCTTCTCCTTCTCCTTCTTCTGCTTCTTCTGATTCACCCTCCAGACTTCACCTTCTCCTTCTCCTTCTTCTACTTCTTCTGATTCACCCTCCAGACTTCACCTTCTCCTTCTCCTTCTTCTGCTTCTTCTGGTTCACCCTCCAGACTTCACCTTCTCCTTCTCCTTCGTCTACTTCTTCTGATTCACCCTCCAGACTACACCTTCTCCTTCTCCTTCTTCTACTTCTTCTGATTCACCCTCCAGACTTCACCTTCTCGTTCTCCTTCTTCTGTTTCTTCTGATTCACCCTCCAGACTTCACCTTCTCCTTCTCCTTCTTCTACTTCTTCTGATTCACCCTCCAGACTTCACCTTCTCCTTCTCCTTCTTCTACTTCTTCTGATTCACCCTCCAGACTTCACCTTCTCCTTCTCCTTCTTCTACTTCTTCTGCTTCTCCCTCCAGACTTCACCTTCTCCTTCTCCTTCTTCTGCTTCTTCTGATTCACCCTCCAGACTTCACCTTCTCCTTCTCTTTCTTCTGCTTCTTCTGATTCACCCTCCAGACTTCACCTTCTCCTTCTCCTTCTTCTGATTCTTCTGTTTCACCCTCCAGACTTCACCTTCGCCTTCTCCTTCTTCTGCTTCTTCTGATTCACCCTCCTGACTTCACCTTCTCCTTCTCCTTCTTCTACTTCTTCTGATTCACCCTCCTGACTTCACCTTCTCCTTCTCCTTCTTCTACTTCTTCTGCTTCACCCTCCAGACTTCACCTTCTCCTTCTCCTTCTTCTACTTCTTCTGATTCACCCTCCAGACTTCACCTTCTCCTTCTCCTTCTTTTGCTTCTTCTGCTTCACACTCCAGACTTCACCTTCTCCTTCTCCTTCTTCTGCTTCTTCTGATTCACCCTCCTTACTTCACCTTCTCCTTCTCCTTCTTCTGCTTCTTCTGATTCACCCTCCTGACTTCACCTTCTCCTTCTCCTTATTCTGCTTCTTCTGTTTCACCCTCCAGACTTCACCTTCTCCTTCTCCTTCTTCTGCTTCTTCTGATTCACCCTCCAGACTTCACCTTCTCCTTCTCCTTTTCTGCTTCTTCTGATTCACCCTCCAGACTTCACCTTCTCCTTCTCCTTCCTCTGCTTCTTCTGATTCACCCTCCAGACTTCACCTTCTCCTTCTCCTTCTTCTGCTTCTTCTGATTCACCCTCCTGACTTCACCTTCTCCTTCTCCTTCTTCTACTTCTTCTGATTCACCCTCCTGACTTCACCTTCTCCTTCTCCTTCTTCTACTTCTTCTGCTTCACCCTCCAGACTTCACCTTCTCCTTCTCCTTCTTCTACTTCTTCTGATTCACCCTCCAGACTTCACCTTCTCCTTCTCCTTCTTCTACTTCTTCTGCTTCTCCCTCCAGACTTCACCTTCTCCTTCTCCTTATTCTGCTTCTTCTGATTCACCCTCCAGACTTCACCTTCTCCTTCTCCTTCTTCTGCTTCTTCTGATTCACCCTCCAGACTTCACCTTCTCCTTCTCCTTATTCTGCTTCTTCTGATTCACCCTCTAGACTTCACCTTCTCCTTCTCCTTCTTCTGCTTCTTCTGATTCACACTCCAGACTTCACCTTCTCCTTCTCCTTCTTCTACTTCTTCTGATTCACCCTCCAGACTTCAACTTCTCCTTCTCTTTCTTCTGCTTTATCTGATTCACCCTCCAGACTTCACCTTCTCCTTCTCCTTCTTCTGATTCTTCTGATTCACCCTCCAGAATTCACCTTCTCCTTCTCCTTCTTCTGCTTCTTCTGATTCACCCTCCTGACTTCACCTTCTCCTTCTCCTTCTTCTACTTCTTCTGATTCACCCTCCTGACTTCACCTTCTCCTTCTCCTTCTTCTACTTCTTCTGCTTCACCCTCCAGACTTCACCTTCTCCTTCTCCTTATTCTACTTCTTCTGATTCACCCTCCAGACTTGACCTTCTCCTTCTCCTTCTTCTACTTCTTCTGATTCACCCTCCAGACTTCACCTTCTCCTTCTCCTTCTTCTGCTTCTTCTGCTTCACCGTCCTGACTTCACCTTCTCCTTCTCCTTCTTCTACTTCTTCTGCTTCATCCCCCTGACATCACCTGCTCCTTCTCCTTCTTCTGCTTCTTCTGATTCACCCTCCTAACTTCACCTTCTCCTTCTCCTTCTTCTGCTTCTTCTGATTCACCCTCCTGACTTCACCTTCTCCTTCTCCTTCTTCTGCTTCTTCTGATTCACCCTCCAGACTTCACCTTCTCCTTCTCCTTCTTCTGCATCTTCTGATTCACCCTCCAGACTTCACCTTCTCCTTCTCCTTCTTCTGCTTCTTCTGATTCACCCTCCAGACCACACCTTCTCCTTCTCCTTCTTCTACTTCTTCTGATTCACCCTCCAGACATCATCTTCTCCTTCTCCTTCTTCTGCTTCTTCTGATTCACCCTCCAGACTTCACCTTCTCCTTCTCCTTCTTCTGCTTCTTCTGATTCACCCTCCAGACTTCACCTTCTCCTTCTCCTTCTTCTACTTCTTCTGATTCACCCTCCAGACTTCACCTTCTCCTTCTCCTTCTTCTACTTCTTCTGATTCACCCTCCAGTCTTCACCTTCTCCTTCTCCTTCTTCTGTTTCTTCTGCTTCACCCTCCAGACTTCACCTTCTCCTTCTCTTTCTTCTGCTTCTTCTGATTCACCCTCCAGACTTCACCTTCTCCTTCTCCTTCTTCTGATTCTTCTGATACACCCTCCAGACTTCAGCTTCTCCTTCTCCTTCTTCTGCTTCTTCTGATTCACCCTCCTGACTTCACCTTCTCCTTCTCCTTCTTCTACTTCTTCTGATTCACCCTCCTGACTTCACCTTCTCCTTCTCCTTCTTCTACTTCTTCTGCTTCACCCTCCAGACTTCACCTTCTCCTTCTCCTTCTTCTACTTCTTCTGATTCACCCTTCAGACTTCACCTTCTGCTTCTCCTTTTTCTGCTTCTTCTGATTCACCCTCCAGACTTCACCTTCTCCTTCTCCTTATTCTGCTTCTTCTGATTCACCCTCCAGACTTCACCTTCTCCTTCTCCTTCTTCTGCTTCTTCTGATTCACCCTCCAGACTTCACCTTCTCCTTCTCCTTCTTCTGCTTCTTCTGATTCACCCTCCAGACTTCACCTTCTCCTTCTCCTTCTTCTGCTTTTTCTGATTCACCCTCCAGACTTCACCTTCTCCTTCTCCTTCTTCTACTTCTTCTGATTCACCCTCCAGACTTCACCTTCTCCTTCTCTTTCTTCTGCTTCTTCTGATTCACCCTCCAGACTTCACCTTCTCCTTCTCCTTCTTCTGATTCTTCTGATTCACCCTCCAGACTTCACCTTCTCCTTCTCCTTCTTCTACTTCTTCTGATTCACCCTTCAGACTTCACCTTCTCCTTCTCCTTCTTTTGCTTCTTCTGCTTCGCACTCCAGACTTCACCTTCTCCTTCTCCTTCTTCTGCTTCTTGTGATTCACCCTCCTTACTTCACCTTCTCCTTCTCCTTCTTCTGCTTCTTCTGATTCACCCTCCTGACTTCACCTTCTCCTTCTCCTTCTTCTACTTCTTCTGATTCACCCTCCTGACTTCACCTTCTCCTTCTCCTTCTTCTACTTCTTCTGATTCACCCTCCAGACTTCACCTTCTCCTTCTCCTTCTTCTGCTTCTTCTGATTCACCCTCCAGACCTCACCTTCTCCTTCTCCTTCTTCTACTTCTTCTGATTCACCCTCCAGACTTCATCTTCTCCTTCTCCTTCTTCTGCTTCTTCTGATTCACCCTCCAGACTTCACCTTCTCCTTCTCCTTCTTCTGCTTCTTCTGATTCACCCTCCAGACTTCACCTTCTCCTTCTCCTTCTTCTACTTCTTCTGATTCACCCTCCAGACTTCACCTTCTCCTTCTCCTTCTTCTACTTCTTCTGATTCACCCTCCAGTCTTCACCTTCTCCTTCTCCTTCTTCTGTTTCTTCTGCTTCACCCTCCAGACTTCACCTTCTCCTTCTCTTTCTTCTGCTTCTTCTGATTCTCCCTCCAGACTTCACCTTCTCCTTCTCCTTCTTCTGATTCTTCTGATTCACCCTCCAGACTTCACCTTCTCCTTCTCCTTCTTCTGCTTCTTCTGATTCACCCTCCTGACTTCACCTTCTCCTTCTCCTTCTTCTACTTCTTCTGATTCACCCTCCTGACTTCACCTTCTCCTTCTCCTTCTTCTACTTCTTCTGCTTCACCCTCCAGACTTCACCTTCTCCTTCTCCTTCTTCTACTTCTTCTGATTCACCCTTCAGACTTCACCTTCTGCTTCTCCTTTTTCTGCTTCTTCTGATTCACCCTCCAGACTTCACCTTCTCCTTCTCCTTATTCTGCTTCTTCTGATTCACCCTCCAGACTTCACCTTCTCCTTCTCCTTCTTCTGCTTCTTCTGATTCACCCTCCAGACTTCACCTTCTCCTTCTCCTTCTTCTGCTTCTTCTGATTCACCCTCCAGACTTCACCTTCTCCTTCTCCTTCTTCTGCTTTTTCTGATTCACCCTCCAGACTTCACCTTCTCCTTCTCCTTCTTCTACTTCTTCTGATTCACCCTCCAGACTTCACCTTCTCCTTCTCTTTCTTCTGCTTCTTCTGATTCACCCTCCAGACTTCACCTTCTCCTTCTCCTTCTTCTGATTCTTCTGATTCACCCTCCAGACTTCACCTTCTCCTTCTCCTTCTTCTGCTTCTTCTGATTCACCCTCCTGACTTCACCTTCTCCTTCTCCTTCTTCTACTTCTTCTGATTCACCCTCCTGACTTCACCTTCTCCTTCTCCTTCTTCTACTTCTTCTGCTTCCCCCTGCAGACTTCACCTTCTCCTTTTCCTTCTTCTACTTCTTCTGATTCACCCTTCAGACTTCACCTTCTGCTTCTCCTTTTTCTGCTTCTTCTGATTCACCCTCCAGACTTCACCTTCTCCTTCTCCTTATTCTGCTTCTTCTGATTCACCCTCCAGACTTCACCTTCTCCTTCTCCTTCTTCTGCTTCTTCTGATTCACCCTCCAGACTTCACCTTCTCCTTCTCCTTCTTCTGCTTCTTCTGATTCACCCTCCAGACTTCACCTTCTCCTTCTCCTTCTTCTGCTTTTTCTGATTCACCCTCCAGACTTCACCTTCTCCTTCTCCTTCTTCTACTTCTTCTGATTCACCCTCCAGACTTCACCTTCTCCTTCTCTTTCTTCTGCTTCTTCTGATTCACCCTCCAGACTTCACCTTCTCCTTCTCCTTCTTCTGATTCTTCTGATTCACCCTCCAGACTTCACCTTCTCCTTCTCCTTCTTCTGCTTCTTCTGGTTCACCCTCCTGACTTCACCTTCTCCTTCTCCTTCTTCTACTTCTTCTGATTCACCCTCCTGACTTCACCTTCTCCTTCTCCTTCTTCTACTTCTTCTGCTTCCCCCTGAAGACTTCACCTTCTCCTTCTCCTTCTTCTACTTCTTCTGATTCACCCTCCAGACTTCACCTTCTCCTTCTCCTTCTTTTGCTTCTTCTGCTTCACACTCAAGACTTCACCTTCTCCTTCTCCTTCTTCTACTTCTTCTGATTCACCCTCCTTACTTCACCTTCTCCTTCTCCTTCTTCTGCTTCTTCTGATTCACCCTCCTGACTTCACCTTCTCCTTCTCCTTATTCTGCTTCTTCTGTTTCACCCTCCAGACTTCACCTTCTCCTTCTCCTTCTTCTGCTTCTTCTGATTCACCCTCCAGACTTCACCTTCTCCTTCTCCTTCTTCTGCTTCTTCTGATTCACCCTCCAGACTTCACCTTCTCCTTCTCCTTCTTCTACTTCTTCTGATTCACCCTCCAGACTTCACCTTCTCCTTCTCCTTCTTCTGCTTCTTCTGGTTCACCCTCCAGACTTCACCTTCTCCTTCTCCTTCTTCTACTTCTTCTGATTCACCCTCCAGACTACACCTTCTCCTTCTCCTTCTTCTACTTCTTCTGATTCACCCTCCAGACTTCACCTTCTCGTTCTCCTTCTTCTGTTTCTTCTGATTCACCCTCCAGACTTCACCTTCTCCTTCTCCTTCTTCTACTTCTTCTGATTCACCCTCCAGACTTCACCTTCTCCTTCTCCTTCTTCTACTTCTTCTGATTCACCCTCCAGACTTCACCTTCTCCTTCTCCTTCTTCTACTTCTTCTGCTTCTCCCTCCAGACTTCACCTTCTCCTTCTCCTTCTTCTGCTTCTTCTGATTCACCCTCCAGACTTCACCTTCTCCTTCTCTTTCTTCTGCTTCTTCTGATTCACCCTCCAGACTTCACCTTCTCCTTCTCCTTCTTCTGATTCTTCTGTTTCACCCTCCAGACTTCACCTTCGCCTTCTCCTTCTTCTGCTTCTTCTGATTCACCCTCCTGACTTCACCTTCTCCTTCTCCTTCTTCTACTTCTTCTGATTCACCCTCCTGACTTCACCTTCTCCTTCTCCTTCTTCTACTTCTTCTGCTTCACCCTCCAGACTTCACCTTCTCCTTCTCCTTCTTCTACTTCTTCTGATTCACCCTCCAGACTTCACCTTCTCCTTCTCCTTCTTTTGCTTCTTCTGCTTCACACTCCAGACTTCACCTTCTCCTTCTCCTTCTTCTGCTTCATCTGATTCACCCTCCTTACTTCACCTTCTCCTTCTCCTTCTTCTGCTTCTTCTGATTCACCCTCCTGACTTCACCTTCTCCTTCTCCTTATTCTGCTTCTTCTGTTTCACCCTCCAGACTTCACCTTCTCCTTCTCCTTCTTCTGCTTCTTCTGATTCACCCTCCAGACTTCACCTTCTCCTTCTCCTTTTCTGCTTCTTCTGATTCACCCTCCAGACTTCACCTTCTCCTTCTCCTTCTTCTACTTCTTCTGATTCACCCTCCAGACTTCACCTTCTCCTTCTCCTTCTTCTACTTCTTCTGCTTCTCCCTCCAGACTTCACCTTCTCCTTCTCCTTCTTCTGCTTCTTCTGATTCACCCTCCAGACTTCATCTTCTCCTTCTCCTTCTTCTACTTCTTCTGATTCACCCTCCAGACTTCACCTTCTACTTCTCCTTCTTCTACTTCTTCTGATTCACCCTCCAGACTTCACCTTCTCCTTCTCCTTCTTCTACTTCTTCCGATTCACCCTCCTGACTTCACCTTCTCCTTCTCCTTCTTCTGCTCACCCTCCTGACTTCACCTTCTCCTTCTCCTTCTTCTACTTCTTCTGATTCACCCTCCAGACTTCACCTTCTCCTTCTCCTTCTTCTGCTTCCTCTGCTTCACCCTCCAGACTTCACCTTCTCCTTCTCCTTCTTCTGCTTCTTCTGCTTCGCCCTCCAGACATCACCTTCTCCTTCTGCTTCTTCTGCTTCTTCTGCTTCACCCTCCAGACTTCACCTTCTCCTTCTCCTTCTTCTGCTTCTTCTGCTTCACTCTCCTGACTTCACCTTCTCCTTCTCCTTCTTCTACTTCTTCTGATTCACCCTCCAGACTTCACCTTCTCCTTCTCCTTCTTCTGCTTCTTCTGCTTCACCCTCCAGACTTCATCTTCTCCTTCTCCTTCTTCTGCTTCTTCTGCTGCGCCCTCCAGACTTCACCTTCTCCTTCTCCTTCTTCTGCTTCTTCTGCTTCACCCTCCTGACTTCACCTTCTCCTTCTCCTTCTTCTACTTCTTCTGTTTCACCCCCCTGACTTCACCTGCTCCTTCTCCTTATTCTGCTTCTTCTGATTCACCCTCCTAACTTTATCTTCTCCTTCTCCTTCTTCTGCTTCTTCTGATTCACCCTCCTGACTTCACCTTCTCCTTCTCCTTCTTCTGCTTCTTCTAATTCACCCTCCAGACTTCACCTACTCCTTCTCCTTCTTCTGCTTCTTCTGATTCACCCTCCAGACTTCACCTTCTCCTTCTCCTTCTTCTGCTTCTTCTGATTGACCCTCCAGACCTCACCTTCTCCTTCTCCTTCTTCTACTTCTTCTGATTCACCCTCCAGACTTCATCTTCTCCTTCTCCTTCTTCTGCTTCTTCTGATTGACCCTCCAGACTTCACCTTCTCCTTCTCCTTCTTCTGCTTCTTCTGATTCACCCTCCAGACTTCACCTTCTCCTTCTCCTTCTTCTACTTCTTCTGATTCACCCTCCTGACTTCACCTTCTCCTTCTCCTTCTTCTGCTTCTTCTGCTTCACCCTCCAGACTTCACCTTCTCCTGCTCCTTCTTCTGCTTCTTCTGCTTCACCCTCCAGACTTCACCTTCTCCTTCTCCTTCTTCTGCTTCTTCTGCTTCACCCTCCTGACTTCACCTTCTCCTTCTCCTTCTTCTACTTCTTCTGATTCACCCTCCAGACTTCACCTTCTCCTTCTCCTTCTTCTGCTTCTTCTGCTTCACCCTCCAGACTTCACCTTCTCCTTCTCCTTCTTCTGCTTCTTCTGCTTCGCCCTCCAGACTTCACCTTCTCCTTCTCCATCTTCTGCTTCTTCTGCTTCACTCTCCTGATTTCACCTTCTCCTTCTCCTTCTTCTACTTCTTCTGATTCACCCTCCAGACTTCACCTTCTCCTTCTCCTTCTTCTGCTTCTTCTGCTTCACCCTCTAGACTTCAACTTCTCCTTCTCCTTCATCTGCTTCTTCTGCTGCGCCCTCCAGACTTCACCTTCTCCTTCTCCTTCTTCTGCTTCTTCTGCTTCACCGTCCTGACTTCACCTTCTCCTTCTCCTTCTTCTACTTCTTCTGCTTCACCCCCCTGACTTCACCTGCTCCTTCTCCTTCTTCTGCTTCTTCTGATTCACCCTCCTAACTTCACCTTCTCCTTCTCCTTCTTCTGCTTCTTCTGATTCACCCTCCTGACTTCACCTTCTCCTTCTCCTTCTTCTGCTTCTTCTGATTCACCCTCCAGTCTTCATCTTCTCCTTCTCCTTCTTCTGCTTCTTCTGATTCACCCTCCAGACTTCACCTTCTCCTTCTCCTTCTTCTGCTTCTTCTGATTCACCCTCCAGACTTCACCTTCTCCTTCTCCTTCTTCTGCTTCTTCTGATTCACCCTCCAGACTTCACCTTCTCCTTCTCTTTCTTCTGCTTCTTTTGATTCACCCTCCAGACTTCACCTTCTCCTTCTCCTTCTTCTGCTTCTTCTGTTTCACCCTCCAGACTTCATCTTCTCCTTCTCCTTCTTCTGCTTCTTCTGATTCACCCTCCAGACTTCACCTTCTCCTTCTCCTTCTTCTACTTCTTCTGATTCACCCTCCAGACTTCACCTTCTCCTTCTCCTTCTTCTACTTCTTCAGATTCACCCTCCAGTCTTCACTTTCTCCTTGTCCTTCTTCTGTTTCTTCTGCTTCACCCTCCAGACTTCACCTTCTCCTTCTCTTTCTTCTGCTTCTTCTGATCCACCCTCCAGGCTTCACCCTCTCCTTCTCCTTCTTCTGATTCTTCTGATTCACCCTCCAGACTTCACCTTCTCCTTCTCCTTCTTCTGCTTCTTCTGATTCACCCTCCAGACTTCACCTTCTCCTTCTCCTTCTTCTGCTTCTTCTGATTCACCCTCCAGACTTCATCTTCTCCTTCTCCTTCTTCTGCTTCTTCTGATTCACCCTCCAGACTTCACCTTCTCCTTCTCCTTCTTCTGCTTCTTCTGATTCACCCTCCAGACTTCACCTTCTCCTTCTCCTTCTTCTACTTCTTCTGATTCACCCTCCAGACTTCACCTTCTCCTTCTCCTTCTTCTACTTCTTCAGATTCACCCTCCAGTCTTCACCTTCTCCTTCTCCTTCTTCTGTTTCTTCTGCTTCACCCTCCAGACTTCACCTTCTCCTTCTCCTTCTTCTGCTTCTTCTGCTTCACCCTCCAGACTTCACCTTCTCCTTCTCTTTCTTCTGCTTCTTCTGATTTACCCTCCAGACTTCACCTTCTCCTTCTCCTTCTTCTGATTCTTCTGATTCACCCTCCAGACTTCACCTTCTCCTTCTCCTTCTTCTGCTTCTTCTGATTCACCCTCCTGACTTCACCTTCTCCTTCTCCTTCTTCTACTTCTTCTGATTCACCCTCCTGATTCACCTTCTCCTTCTCCTTCTTCTGCTTCTTCTGCTTCACCCTCCAGACTTCACCTGCTCCTTCTCCTTCTTCTACTTCTTCTGATTCACCCTCCAGACTTCACCTTCTCCTTCTCCTTCTTCTGCTTCTTCTGATTCACCCTCCAGACTTCACCTTCTCCTTCTCCTTATTCTGCATCTTCTGATTCACCCTCCAGACTTCACCTTCTCCTTCTCCTTCTTCTGCTTCTTCTGATTCACCCTCCAGATTTCACTTTATCCTTCTCCTTCTTCTGCTTCTTCTGATTCACCCTCCAGACTTCACCTTCTCCTTCTCCTTCTTCTACTTCTTCTGATTCACCCTCCAGACTTCATCTTCTCCTTCTCCTTCTTCTGCTTCTTCTGATTCACCCTCCAGACTTCACCTTCTCCTTCTCCTTCTTCTGCTTCTTCTGATTCACCCTCCAGACTTCACCTTATCCTTCTCCTTCTTCTGCTTCTTCTGATTCACCCTCCAGACTTCACCTTCTCCTTCTCCTTCTTCTACTTCTTCTGATTCACCCTCCAGACTTCATCCTCTCCTTCTCCTTCTTCTGCTTCTTCTGATCCACCCTCCAGGCTTCACCCTCTCCTTCTCCTTCTTCTGATTCTTCTGATTCACCCTCCAGACTTCACCTTCTCCTTCTCCTTCTTCTGCTTCTTCTGATTCACCCTCCAGACTTCACCTTCTCCTTCTCCTTCTTCTGCTTCTTCTGATTCACCCTCCAGACTTCATCTTCTCCTTCTCCTTCTTCTGCTTCTTCTGATTCACCCTCCAGACTTCACCTTCTCCTTCTCCTTCTTCTGCTTCTTCTGATTCACCCTCCAGACTTCACCTTCTCCTTCTCCTTCTTCTACTTCTTCTGATTCACCCTCCAGACTTCACCTTCTCCTTCTCCTTCTTCTACTTCTTCAGATTCACCCTCCAGTCTTCACCTTCTCCTTCTCCTTCTTCTGTTTCTTCTGCTTCACCCTCCAGACTTCACCTTCTCCTTCTCCTTCTTCTGCTTCTTCTGCTTCACCCTCCAGACTTCACCTTCTCCTTCTCTTTCTTCTGCTTCTTCTGATTTACCCTCCAGACTTCACCTTCTCCTTCTCCTTCTTCTGATTCTTCTGATTCACCCTCCAGACTTCACCTTCTCCTTCTCCTTCTTCTGCTTCTTCTGATTCACCCTCCTGACTTCACCTTCTCCTTCTCCTTCTTCTACTTCTTCTGATTCACCCTCCTGATTCACCTTCTCCTTCTCCTTCTTCTGCTTCTTCTGCTTCACCCTCCAGACTTCACCTGCTCCTTCTCCTTCTTCTACTTCTTCTGATTCACCCTCCAGACTTCACCTTCTCCTTCTCCTTCTTCTGCTTCTTCTGATTCACCCTCCAGACTTCACCTTCTCCTTCTCCTTATTCTGCATCTTCTGATTCACCCTCCAGACTTCACCTTCTCCTTCTCCTTCTTCTGCTTCTTCTGATTCACCCTCCAGATTTCACTTTATCCTTCTCCTTCTTCTGCTTCTTCTGATTCACCCTCCAGACTTCACCTTCTCCTTCTCCTTCTTCTACTTCTTCTGATTCACCCTCCAGACTTCATCTTCTCCTTCTCCTTCTTCTGCTTCTTCTGATTCACCCTCCAGACTTCACCTTCTCCTTCTCCTTCTTCTGCTTCTTCTGATTCACCCTCCAGACTTCACCTTATCCTTCTCCTTCTTCTGCTTCTTCTGATTCACCCTCCAGACTTCACCTTCTCCTTCTCCTTCTTCTACTTCTTCTGATTCACCCTCCAGACTTCATCCTCTCCTTCTCCTTCTTCTGCTTCTTCTGATTCACCCTCCAGACTTCACCTTCTCCTTCTCCTTCTTCTGCTTCTTCTGATTCACCCTCCAGACTTCACCTTCTCCTTCTCCGTCTTATCCTTCTTCTGATTCACCCTCCAGACTTCACCTTCTCCTTCTCCTTCTTCTACTTCTTCTGATTCACCCTCCAGACTTCATCTTCTCCTTCTCCTTCTTCCGCTTCTTCTGATTCACCCTCCAGACTTCGCCTTCTCCTTCTCCTTCTTCTACTTCTTCTGATTCACCCTCCAGACTTCACCTTCTCCTTCTCCTTCTTCTACTTCTTCTGATTCACCCTCCAGACTTCACCTTCTCCTTCTCCTTCTTCTGCTTCTTCTGATTCACCCTCCAGACTTCACCTTCTCCTTCTCCTTCTCCTGCTTCTTCTGATTCACCCTCCAGACTTCACCTTCTCCTTCTCCTTCTTCTGCTTCTTCTGATTCACCCTCCAGACTTCACCTTCTCCTTCTCCTTCTTCTGCTTCTTCTGATTCACCCTCCAGACTTCACCTTCTCCTTCTCCTTCTTCTACTTCTTCTGATTCACCCTCCAGACTTCACCTTCTCCTTCTCCTTCTTCTGCTTCTTCTAATTCACCCTCCAGACTTCACCTTCTCCTTCTCCTTCTTCTACTTCTTCTGATTCACCCTCCAGACTTCACCTTCTCCTTCTCCTTCTTTTACTTCTTCTGATTCACCCTCCAGACTTCACTTTCTCCTTCTCCTTCTTCTACTTCTTCTGATTCACCCTCCTGACTTCACCTTCTCCTTCTCCTTCTTATGCTTCTTCTGCTTCACCCTCCAGACTTCACCTTCTCCTTCTCCTTCTTCTGCTTCTTCTGCTTCACCCTCCAGACTTCACCTTCTCCTTCTCCTTCTTCTGCTTCTTCTGCTTCACCCTCCTGACTTCACCTTCTCCTTCTCCTTCTTCTGCTTCTTCTGATTCACCCTCCAGACTTCACCTTCTCCTTCTCCTTCTTCTGATTCTTCTGATTCACCCTCCAGACTTCACCTTCTCCTTCTCCTTCTTCTGCTTCTTCTGATTCACCCTCCTGACTTCACCATCTCCTTCTCCTTCTTCTACTTCTTCTGATTCACCCTCCTGACTTCACCTTCTCCTTCTCCTTCTTCTGCTTCTTCTCTTCACCCTCCAGACTTCACCTTCTCCTTCTCCTTCTTCTACTTCTTCTGATTCACCCTCCAGACTTCACCTTCTCCTTCTCCTTCTTCTGCTTCTTCTGATTCACCCTCCTGACTTCACCTTCTCCTTCTCCTTCTTCTGCTTCTTCTGATTCACCCTCCAGTCTTCATCTTCTCCTTCTCCTTCTTCTGCTTCTTCTGATTCACCCTCCAGACTTCACCTTCTCCTTCTCCTTCTTCTGCTTCTTCTGATTCACCCTCCAGACTTCACCTTCTCCTTCTCCTTCTTCTGCTTCTTCTGATTCACCCTCCAGACTTCACCTTCTCCTTCTCTTTCTTCTGCTTCTTCTGATTCACCCTCCAGACTTCACCTTCTCCTTCTCCTTCTTCTGCTTCTTCTGTTTCACCCTCCAGACTTCATCTTCTCCTTCTCCTTCTTCTGCTTCTTCTGATTCACCCTCCAGACTTCACCTTCTCCTTCTCCTTCTTCTACTTCTTCTGATTCACCCTCCAGACTTCACCTTCTCCTTCTCCTTCTTCTACTTCTTCAGATTCACCCTCCAGTCTTCACTTTCTCCTTGTCCTTCTTCTGTTTCTTCTGCTTCACCCTCCAGACTTCACCTTCTCCTTCTCTTTCTTCTGCTTCTTCTGATCCACCCTCCAGGCTTCACCCTCTCCTTCTCCTTCTTCTGATTCTTCTGATTCACCCTCCAGACTTCACCTTCTCCTTCTCCTTCTTCTGCTTCTTCTGATTCACCCTCCAGACTTCACCTTCTCCTTCTCCTTCTTCTGCTTCTTCTGATTCACCCTCCAGACTTCATCTTCTCCTTCTCCTTCTTCTGCTTCTTCTGATTCACCCTCCAGACTTCACCTTCTCCTTCTCCTTCTTCTGCTTCTTCTGATTCACCCTCCAGACTTCACCTTCTCCTTCTCCTTCTTCTACTTCTTCTGATTCACCCTCCAGACTTCACCTTCTCCTTCTCCTTCTTCTACTTCTTCAGATTCACCCTCCAGTCTTCACCTTCTCCTTCTCCTTCTTCTGTTTCTTCTGCTTCACCCTCCAGACTTCACCTTCTCCTTCTCCTTCTTCTGCTTCTTCTGCTTCACCCTCCAGACTTCACCTTCTCCTTCTCTTTCTTCTGCTTCTTCTGATTTACCCTCCAGACTTCACCTTCTCCTTCTCCTTCTTCTGATTCTTCTGATTCACCCTCCAGACTTCACCTTCTCCTTCTCCTTCTTCTGCTTCTTCTGATTCACCCTCCTGACTTCACCTTCTCCTTCTCCTTCTTCTACTTCTTCTGATTCACCCTCCTGATTCACCTTCTCCTTCTCCTTCTTCTGCTTCTTCTGCTTCACCCTCCAGACTTCACCTGCTCCTTCTCCTTCTTCTACTTCTTCTGATTCACCCTCCAGACTTCACCTTCTCCTTCTCCTTCTTCTGCTTCTTCTGATTCACCCTCCAGACTTCACCTTCTCCTTCTCCTTATTCTGCATCTTCTGATTCACCCTCCAGACTTCACCTTCTCCTTCTCCTTCTTCTGCTTCTTCTGATTCACCCTCCAGATTTCACTTTATCCTTCTCCTTCTTCTGCTTCTTCTGATTCACCCTCCAGACTTCACCTTCTCCTTCTCCTTCTTCTACTTCTTCTAATTCACCCTCCAGACTTCATCTTCTCCTTCTCCTTCTTCTGCTTCTTCTGATTCACCCTCCAGACTTCACCTTCTCCTTCTCCTTCTTCTGCTTCTTCTGATTCACCCTCCAGACTTCACCTTATCCTTCTCCTTCTTCTGCTTCTTCTGATTCACCCTCCAGACTTCACCTTCTCCTTCTCCTTCTTCTACTTCTTCTGATTCACCCTCCAGACTTCATCCTCTCCTTCTCCTTCTTCTGCTTCTTCTGATCCACCCTCCAGGCTTCACCCTCTCCTTCTCCTTCTTCTGATTCTTCTGATTCACCCTCCAGACTTCACCTTCTCCTTCTCCTTCTTCTGCTTCTTCTGATTCACCCTCCAGACTTCACCTTCTCCTTCTCCTTCTTCTGCTTCTTCTGATTCACCCTCCAGACTTCATCTTCTCCTTCTCCTTCTTCTGCTTCTTCTGATTCACCCTCCAGACTTCACCTTCTCCTTCTCCTTCTTCTGCTTCTTCTGATTCACCCTCCAGACTTCACCTTCTCCTTCTCCTTCTTCTACTTCTTCTGATTCACCCTCCAGACTTCACCTTCTCCTTCTCCTTCTTCTACTTCTTCAGATTCACCCTCCAGTCTTCACCTTCTCCTTCTCCTTCTTCTGTTTCTTCTGCTTCACCCTCCAGACTTCACCTTCTCCTTCTCCTTCTTCTGCTTCTTCTGCTTCACCCTCCAGACTTCACCTTCTCCTTCTCTTTCTTCTGCTTCTTCTGATTTACCCTCCAGACTTCACCTTCTCCTTCTCCTTCTTCTGATTCTTCTGATTCACCCTCCAGACTTCACCTTCTCCTTCTCCTTCTTCTGCTTCTTCTGATTCACCCTCCTGACTTCACCTTCTCCTTCTCCTTCTTCTACTTCTTCTGATTCACCCTCCTGATTCACCTTCTCCTTCTCCTTCTTCTGCTTCTTCTGCTTCACCCTCCAGACTTCACCTGCTCCTTCTCCTTCTTCTACTTCTTCTGATTCACCCTCCAGACTTCACCTTCTCCTTCTCCTTCTTCTGCTTCTTCTGATTCACCCTCCAGACTTCACCTTCTCCTTCTCCTTATTCTGCATCTTCTGATTCACCCTCCAGACTTCACCTTCTCCTTCTCCTTCTTCTGCTTCTTCTGATTCACCCTCCAGATTTCACTTTATCCTTCTCCTTCTTCTGCTTCTTCTGATTCACCCTCCAGACTTCACCTTCTCCTTCTCCTTCTTCTACTTCTTCTGATTCACCCTCCAGACTTCATCTTCTCCTTCTCCTTCTTCTGCTTCTTCTGATTCACCCTCCAGACTTCACCTTCTCCTTCTCCTTCTTCTGCTTCTTCTGATTCACCCTCCAGACTTCACCTTATCCTTCTCCTTCTTCTGCTTCTTCTGATTCACCCTCCAGACTTCACCTTCTCCTTCTCCTTCTTCTACTTCTTCTGATTCACCCTCCAGACTTCATCCTCTCCTTCTCCTTCTTCTGCTTCTTCTGATTCACCCTCCAGACTTCACCTTCTCCTTCTCCTTCTTCTGCTTCTTCTGATTCACCCTCCAGACTTCACCTTCTCCTTCTCCGTCTTATCCTTCTTCTGATTCACCCTCCAGACTTCACCTTCTCCTTCTCCTTCTTCTACTTCTTCTGATTCACCCTCCAGACTTCATCTTCTCCTTCTCCTTCTTCCGCTTCTTCTGATTCACCCTCCAGACTTCGCCTTCTCCTTCTCCTTCTTCTACTTCTTCTGATTCACCCTCCAGACTTCACCTTCTCCTTCTCCTTCTTCTACTTCTTCTGATTCACCCTCCAGACTTCACCTTCTCCTTCTCCTTCTTCTGCTTCTTCTGATTCACCCTCCAGACTTCACCTTCTCCTTCTCCTTCTCCTGCTTCTTCTGATTCACCCTCCAGACTTCACCTTCTCCTTCTCCTTCTTCTGCTTCTTCTGATTCACCCTCCAGACTTCACCTTCTCCTTCTCCTTCTTCTGCTTCTTCTGATTCACCCTCCAGACTTCACCTTCTCCTTCTCCTTCTTCTACTTCTTCTGATTCACCCTCCAGACTTCACCTTCTCCTTCTCCTTCTTCTGCTTCTTCTAATTCACCCTCCAGACTTCACCTTCTCCTTCTCCTTCTTCTACTTCTTCTGATTCACCCTCCAGACTTCACCTTCTCCTTCTCCTTCTTTTACTTCTTCTGATTCACCCTCCAGACTTCACTTTCTCCTTCTCCTTCTTCTACTTCTTCTGATTCACCCTCCTGACTTCACCTTCTCCTTCTCCTTCTTATGCTTCTTCTGCTTCACCCTCCAGACTTCACCTTCTCCTTCTCCTTCTTCTGCTTCTTCTGCTTCACCCTCCAGACTTCACCTTCTCCTTCTCCTTCTTCTGCTTCTTCTGCTTCACCCTCCTGACTTCACCTTCTCCTTCTCCTTCTTCTGCTTCTTCTGATTCACCCTCCAGACTTCACCTTCTCCTTCTCCTTCTTCTGATTCTTCTGATTCACCCTCCAGACTTCACCTTCTCCTTCTCCTTCTTCTGCTTCTTCTGATTCACCCTCCTGACTTCACCATCTCCTTCTCCTTCTTCTACTTCTTCTGATTCACCCTCCTGACTTCACCTTCTCCTTCTCCTTCTTCTGCTTCTTCTCTTCACCCTCCAGACTTCACCTTCTCCTTCTCCTTCTTCTACTTCTTCTGATTCACCCTCCAGACTTCACCTTCTCCTTCTCCTTCTTCTGCTTCTTCTGATTCACCCTCCAGACTTCACCTTCTCCTTCTCCTTATTCTGCATCTTCTGATTCACCCTCCAGACTTCACCTTCTCCTTCTCCTTCTTCTGCTTCTTCTGATTCACCCTCCAGACTTCACCTTCTCCTTCTCCTTCTTCTGCTTCTTCTGATTCACCCTCCAGACTTCACCTTCTCCTTCTCCTTCTTCTACTTCTTCTGATTCACCCTCCAGACTTCATCTTCTCCTTCTCCTTCTTCTGCTTCTTCTGATTCACCCTCCAGACTTCACCTTCTCCTTCTCCTTCTTCTGCTTCTTCTGATTCACCCTTCAGACTTCACCTTCTCCTTCTCCTTCTTCTACTTCTTCTGATTGACCCTCCAGTCTTCACCTTCTCCTTCTCCTTCTTCTGCTTCTTCTGATTCACCCTCCAGACTTCACCTTCTCCTTCTCCTTCTCCTGCTTCTTCTGATTCACCCTCCAGACATCACCTTCTCCTTCTCCTTCTTCTGCTTCTTCTGATTCACCCTCCAGACTTCACCTTCTCCTTCTCCTTCTTCTGCTTCTTCTGATTCACCCTCCAGACTTCACCTTCTCCTTCTCCTTCTTCTACTTCTTCTGATTCACCCTCCAGACTTCACCTTCTCCTTCTCCTTCTTCTGCTTCTTCTAATTCACCCTCCAGACTTCACCTTCTCCTTCTCCTTCTTCTGCTTCTTCTGCTTCACCCTCCAGACTTCAGCTTCTCCTTCTCCTTCTTCTGCTTCTTCTGCTTCACCCTCCTGACTTCACCTTCTCCTTCTCCTTCTTCTGCTTCTTCTGATTCACCCTCCAGACTTCACCTTCTCCTTCTCCTTCTTCTGCTTCACCCTCCAGACCTCACCTTCTCCTTCTCCTTCTTCTGCTTCTTCTGCTTCACCCTCCAGACTTCACCTTCTCCTTCTCCTTCTTCTGCTTCTTCTGTTTTACCCTCTAGACTTCACCTTCTCCTTCTCCATCTTCTGCTTCTTCTGCTTCACCCTCCTGACTTCACCTTCTCCTTCTCCTTCTTCTACTTCTTCTGATTCACCCTCCAGACTTCACCTTCTCCTTCTCCTACTTCTGCTTCTGCTGCTTCACCCTCCAGACTTCACCTTCTCCTTCTCCTTCTTCTGCTTCTTCTGCTGCGCCCTCCAGACTTCACCTTCTCCTTCTCCTTCTTCTACTTCTTCTGCTTCACCCCCCTGACTTCACCTTCTCCTTCTCCTTCTTCTGCTTCTTCTGATTCACCCTCCTGACTTCACCTTCTCCTTCTCCTTCTTCTGCTTCTTCTGAGTCACCCTCCTGACTTCACCTTCTCCTTCTCCTTCTTCTGCTTCTTCTGATTCACCCTCCAGACTTCACCTTCTCCTTCTCCTTCTTCTGCTTCTTCTGATTCACCCTCCAGACTTCACCTTCTCCTTCTCCTTCTTCTGCTTCTTCTGATTCACCCTCCAGACCTCACCTTCTCCTTCTCCTTCTTCCACTTCTTCTGATTCACCCTCCAGACTTCATCTTCTCCTTCTCCTTCTTCTGCTTCTCTGATTCACCCTCCAGACTTCACCATCTACTGCTCCTTCTTCTGCTTCTTCTGATTCACCCTCCAGACTTCACCTTCTCCTTCTCCTTCTTCTGCTTCTTCTGATTCACCCTCCAGACTTCACCTTCTCCTTCTCCTTCTTCGACTTCTTCTGATTCACCCTCCAGTCTTCACCTTCTCCTTCTCTTTCTTCTGCTTCTTCTGATTCACCTTCCAGACTTCACCTTCTCCTTCTCCTTCTTCTGATTCTTCTGATTCACCCTCCAGACTTCACCTTCTCCTTCTCCTTCTTCTGCTTCTTCTGATTCACCCTCCTGACTTCACCTTCTTCTTCTCCTTCTTCTACTTCTTCTGATTCACCCTCCAGACTTCACCTTCTCCTTCTCCTTCTTCTGCTTCTTTTGATTCACCCTCCTGACTTCACCTTCTCCTTCTCCTTCTTCTACTTCTTCTGATTCACCCTCCTGATTCACCTTCTCCTTCTCCTTCTTCTGCTTCTTCTGCTTCACCCTCCAGACTTCACCTGCTCCTTCTCCTTCTTCTACTTCTTCTGATTCACCCTCCAGACTTCACCTTCTCCTTCTCCTTCTTCTGCTTCTTCTGATTCACCCTCCAGACTTCACCTTCTCCTTCTCCTTATTCTGCATCTTCTGATTCACCCTCCAGACTTCACCTTCTCCTTCTCCTTCTTCTGCTTCTTCTGATTCACCCTCCAGATTTCACTTTATCCTTCTCCTTCTTCTGCTTCTTCTGATTCACCCTCCAGACTTCACCTTCTCCTTCTCCTTCTTCTACTTCTTCTGATTCACCCTCCAGACTTCATCTTCTCCTTCTCCTTCTTCTGCTTCTTCTGATTCACCCTCCAGACTTCACCTTCTCCTTCTCCTTCTTCTGCTTCTTCTGATTCACCCTCCAGACTTCACCTTCTCCTTCTCCTTCTTCTACTTCTTCTGATTCACCCTCCAGACTTCACCTTCTCCTTCTCCTTCTTCTACTTCTTCAGATTCACCCTCCAGTCTTCACCTTCTCCTTCTCCTTCTTCTGTTTCTTCTGCTTCACCCTCCAGACTTCACCTTCTCCTTCTCCTTCTTCTGCTTCTTCTGCTTCACCCTCCAGACTTCACCTTCTCCTTCTCTTTCTTCTGCTTCTTCTGATTTACCCTCCAGACTTCACCTTCTCCTTCTCCTTCTTCTGATTCTTCTGATTCACCCTCCAGACTTCACCTTCTCCTTCTCCTTCTTCTGCTTCTTCTGATTCACCCTCCTGACTTCACCTTCTCCTTCTCCTTCTTCTACTTCTTCTGATTCACCCTCCTGATTCACCTTCTCCTTCTCCTTCTTCTGCTTCTTCTGCTTCACCCTCCAGACTTCACCTGCTCCTTCTCCTTCTTCTACTTCTTCTGATTCACCCTCCAGACTTCACCTTCTCCTTCTCCTTCTTCTGCTTCTTCTGATTCACCCTCCAGACTTCACCTTCTCCTTCTCCTTATTCTGCATCTTCTGATTCACCCTCCAGACTTCACCTTCTCCTTCTCCTTCTTCTGCTTCTTCTGATTCACCCTCCAGATTTCACTTTATCCTTCTCCTTCTTCTGCTTCTTCTGATTCACCCTCCAGACTTCACCTTCTCCTTCTCCTTCTTCTACTTCTTCTGATTCACCCTCCAGACTTCATCTTCTCCTTCTCCTTCTTCTGCTTCTTCTGATTCACCCTCCAGACTTCACCTTCTCCTTCTCCTTCTTCTGCTTCTTCTGATTCACCCTCCAGACTTCACCTTATCCTTCTCCTTCTTCTGCTTCTTCTGATTCACCCTCCAGACTTCACCTTCACCTTCTCCTTCTTCTACTTCTTCTGATTCACCCTCCAGACTTCATCCTCTCCTTCTCCTTCTTCTGCTTCTTCTGATTCACCCTCCAGACTTCACCTTCTCCTTCTCCTTCTTCTGCTTCTTCTGATTCACCCTCCAGACTTCACCTTCTCCTTCTCCGTCTTATCCTTCTTCTGATTCACCCTCCAGACTTCACCTTCTCCTTCTCCTTCTTCTACTTCTTCTGATTCACCCTCCAGACTTCATCTTCTCCTTCTCCTTCTTCCGCTTCTTCTGATTCACCCTCCAGACTTCGCTTTCTCCTTCTCCTTCTTCTACTTCTTCTGATTCACCCTCCAGACTTCACCTTCTCCTTCTCCTTCTTCTACTTCTTCTGATTCACCCTCCAGACTTCACCTTCTCCTTCTCCTTCTTCTGCTTCTTCTGATTCACCCTCCAGACTTCACCTTCTCCTTCTCCTTCTCCTGCTTCTTCTGATTCACCCTCCAGACTTCACCTTCTCCTTCTCCTTCTTCTGCTTCTTCTGATTCACCCTCCAGACTTCACCTTCTCCTTCTCCTTCTTCTGCTTCTTCTGATTCACCCTCCAGACTTCACCTTCTCCTTCTCCTTCTTCTACTTCTTCTGATTCACCCTCCAGACTTCACCTTCTCCTTCTCCTTCTTCTGCTTCTTCTAATTCACCCTCCAGACTTCACCTTCTCCTTCTCCTTCTTCTACTTCTTCTGATTCACCCTCCAGACTTCACCTTCTCCTTCTCCTTCTTTTACTTCTTCTGATTCACCCTCCAGACTTCACTTTCTCCTTCTCCTTCTTCTACTTCTTCTGATTCACCCTCCTGACTTCACCTTCTCCTTCTCCTTCTTATGCTTCTTCTGCTTCACCCTCCAGACTTCACCTTCTCCTTCTCCTTCTTCTGCTTCTTCTGCTTCACCCTCCAGACTTCACCTTCTCCTTCTCCTTCTTCTGCTTCTTCTGCTTCACCCTCCTGACTTCACCTTCTCCTTCTCCTTCTTCTGCTTCTTCTGATTCACCCTCCAGACTTCACCTTCTCCTTCTCCTTCTTCTGATTCTTCTGATTCACCCTCCAGACTTCACCTTCTCCTTCTCCTTCTTCTGCTTCTTCTGATTCCCCCTCCTGACTTCACCTTCTCCTTCTCCTTCTTCTACTTCTTCTGATTCACCCTCCTGACTTCACCTTCTCCTTCTCCTTCTTCTGCTTCTTCTCTTCACCCTCCAGACTTCACCTTCTCCTTCTCCTTCTTCTACTTCTTCTGATTCACCCTCCAGACTTCACCTTCTCCTTCTCCTTCTTCTGCTTCTTCTGATTCACCCTCCAGACTTCACCTTCTCCTTCTCCTTATTCTGCATCTTCTGATTCACCCTCCAGACTTCACCTTCTCCTTCTCCTTCTTCTGCTTCTTCTGATTCACCCTCCAGACTTCACCTTCTCCTTCTCCTTCTTCTGCTTCTTCTGATTCACCCTCCAGACTTCACCTTCTCCTTCTCCTTCTTCTACTTCTTCTGATTCACCCTCCAGACTTCATCTTCTCCTTCTCCTTCTTCTGCTTCTTCTGATTCACCCTCCAGACTTCACCTTCTCCTTCTCCTTCTTCTGCTTCTTCTGATTCACCCTTCAGACTTCACCTTCTCCTTCTCCTTCTTCTACTTCTTCTGATTGACCCTCCAGTCTTCACCTTCTCCTTCTCCTTCTTCTGCTTCTTCTGATTCACCCTCCAGACTTCACCTTCTCCTTCTCCTTCTCCTGCTTCTTCTGATTCACCCTCCAGACATCACCTTCTCCTTCTCCTTCTTCTGCTTCTTCTGATTCACCCTCCAGACTTCACCTTCTCCTTCTCCTTCTTCTGCTTCTTCTGATTCACCCTCCAGACTTCACCTTCTCCTTCTCCTTCTTCTACTTCTTCTGATTCACCCTCCAGACTTCACCTTCTCCTTCTCCTTCTTCTGCTTCTTCTAATTCACCCTCCAGACTTCACCTTCTCCTTCTCCTTCTTCTGCTTCTTCTGCTTCACCCTCCAGACTTCAGCTTCTCCTTCTCCTTCTTCTGCTTCTTCTGCTTCACCCTCCTGACTTCACCTTCTCCTTCTCCTTCTTCTGCTTCTTCTGATTCACCCTCCAGACTTCACCTTCTCCTTCTCCTTCTTCTGCTTCACCCTCCAGACCTCACCTTCTCCTTCTCCTTCTTCTGCTTCTTCTGCTTCACCCTCCAGACTTCACCTTCTCCTTCTCCTTCTTCTGCTTCTTCTGTTTTACCCTCTAGACTTCACCTTCTCCTTCTCCATCTTCTGCTTCTTCTGCTTCACCCTCCTGACTTCACCTTCTCCTTCTCCTTCTTCTACTTCTTCTGATTCACCCTCCAGACTTCACCTTCTCCTTCTCCTACTTCTGCTTCTGCTGCTTCACCCTCCAGACTTCACCTTCTCCTTCTCCTTCTTCTGCTTCTTCTGCTGCGCCCTCCAGACTTCACCTTCTCCTTCTCCTTCTTCTACTTCTTCTGCTTCACCCCCCTGACTTCACCTTCTCCTTCTCCTTCTTCTGCTTCTTCTGATTCACCCTCCTGACTTCACCTTCTCCTTCTCCTTCTTCTGCTTCTTCTGAGTCACCCTCCTGACTTCACCTTCTCCTTCTCCTTCTTCTGCTTCTTCTGATTCACCCTCCAGACTTCACCTTCTCCTTCTCCTTCTTCTGCTTCTTCTGATTCACCCTCCAGACTTCACCTTCTCCTTCTCCTTCTTCTGCTTCTTCTGATTCACCCTCCAGACCTCACCTTCTCCTTCTCCTTCTTCCACTTCTTCTGATTCACCCTCCAGACTTCATCTTCTCCTTCTCCTTCTTCTGCTTCTCTGATTCACCCTCCAGACTTCACCATCTACTGCTCCTTCTTCTGCTTCTTCTGATTCACCCTCCAGACTTCACCTTCTCCTTCTCCTTCTTCTGCTTCTTCTGATTCACCCTCCAGACTTCACCTTCTCCTTCTCCTTCTTCGACTTCTTCTGATTCACCCTCCAGTCTTCACCTTCTCCTTCTCTTTCTTCTGCTTCTTCTGATTCACCTTCCAGACTTCACCTTCTCCTTCTCCTTCTTCTGATTCTTCTGATTCACCCTCCAGACTTCACCTTCTCCTTCTCCTTCTTCTGCTTCTTCTGATTCACCCTCCTGACTTCACCTTCTTCTTCTCCTTCTTCTACTTCTTCTGATTCACCCTCCTGACTTCACCTTCTCCTTCTCCTTCTTCTACTTCTTCTGCTTCACCCTCCAGACTTCACCTTCTCCTTCTCCTTCTTCTACTTCTTCTGATTCACCCTCCAGACTTCACCTTCTCCTTCTCCTTCTTCTACTTCTTCTGATTCACCCTCCAGACTTCACCTTCTCCTTCTCCTTCTTCTGCTTCTTCTGATTCACCCTCCAGACTTCACCTTCTCCTTCTCCTTCTTCTGCTTCTTCTGATTCACCCTCCAGACTTCACCTTCTCCTTCTCCTTCTTCTACTTCTTCTGATTCACCCTCCAGACTTCACCTTCTCCTTCTCCTTCTTCTACTTCTTCTGATTCACCCTCCAGTCTTCACCTTCTCCTTCTCCTTCTTCTGCTTCCTCTGATTCACCCTCCAGACTTCACCTTCTCCTTCTCCTTCTCCTGCTTCTTCTGATTCACCCTCCAGACTTCACCTTCTCCTTCTCCTTCTTCTGCTTCTTCTGATTCACCCTCCAGACTTCACCTTCTCCTTCTCCTTCTTCTGCTTCTTCTGATTCACCCTCCAGACTTCACCTTCTCCTTCTCCTTCTTCTACTTCTTCTGATTCACCCTCCAGACTTCACCTTCTCCTTCTCCTTCTTCTGCTTCTTCTAATTCACCCTCCAGACTTCACCTTCTCCTTCTCCTTCTTCTACTTCTTCTGATTCACCCTCCAGACTTCACCTTCTCCTTCTCCTTCTTTTACTTCTTCTGATTCACCCTCCAGACTTCACTTTCTCCTTCTCCTTCTTCTACTTCTTCTGATTCACCCTCCTGACTTCACCTTCTCCTTCTCCTTCTTATGCTTCTTCTGATTCACCCTCCAGACTTCACCTTCTCCTTCTCCTTCTTCTGCTTCTTCTGCTTCACCCTCCAGACTTCACCTTCTCCTTCTCCTTCTTCTGCTTCTTCTGCTTCACCCTCCTGACTTCACCTTCTCCTTCTCCTTCTTCTGCTTCTTCTGATTCACCCTCCAGACTTCACCTTCTCCTTCTCCTTCTTCTGATTCTTCTGATTCACCCTCCAGACTTCACCTTCTCCTTCTCCTTCTTCTGCTTCTTCTGATTCACCCTCCTGACTTCACCTTCTCCTTCTCCTTCTTCTACTTCTTCTGATTCACCCTCCTGACTTCACCTTCTCCTTCTCCTTCTTCTGCTTCTTCTCTTCACCCTCCAGACTTCACCTTCTCCTTCTCCTTCTTCTACTTCTTCTGATTCACCCTCCAGACTTCACCTTCTCCTTCTCCTTCTTCTGCTTCTTCTGATTCACCCTCCAGACTTCACCTTCTCCTTCTCCTTATTCTGCATCTTCTGATTCACCCTCCAGACTTCACCTTCTCCTTCTCCTTCTTCTGCTTCTTCTGATTCACCCTCCAGACTTCACCTTCTCCTTCTCCTTCTTCTGCTTCTTCTGATTCACCCTCCAGACTTCACCTTCTCCTTCTCCTTCTTCTACTTCTTCTGATTCACCCTCCAGACTTCATCTTCTCCTTCTCCTTCTTCTGCTTCTTCTGATTCAGCCTCCAGACTTCACCTTCTCCTTCTCCTTCTTCTGCTTCTTCTGATTCACCCTCCAGACTTCACCTTCTCCTTCTCCTTCTTCTGCTTCTTCTGATTCACCCTCCAGACTTCACCTTCTCCTTCTCCTTCTTCTACTTCTTCTGATTCACCCTCCAGACTTCACCTTCTCCTTCTCCTTCTTCTACTTCTTCTGATTCACCCTCCAGTCTTCACCTTCTCCTTCTCCTTCTTCTGCTTCCTCTGATTCACCCTCCAGACTTCACCTTCTCCTTCTCCTTCTTCTGCTTCTTCTGATTCACCCTCCAGACTTCACCTTCTCCTTCTCCTTCTTCTGCTTCTTCTGATTCACCCTCCAGACTTCACCTTCTCCTTCTCCTTCTTCTACTTCTTCTGATTCACCCTCCAGACTTGACCTTCTCCTTCTCCTTCTTCTGCTTCTTCTAATTCACCCTCCAGACTTCACCTTCTCCTTCTCCTTCTTCTACTTCTTCTGATTCACCCTCCAGACTTCACCTTCTCCTTCTCCTTCTTTTACTTCTTCTGATTCACCCTCCAGACTTCACTTTCTCCTTCTCCTTCTTCTACTTCTTCTGATTCACCCTCCTGACTTCACCTTCTCCTTCTCCTTCTTATGCTTCTTCTGCTTCACCCTCCAGACTTCACCTTCTCCTTCTCCTTCTTCTGCTTCTTCTGCTTCACCCTCCAGACTTCACCTTCTCCTTCTCCTTCTTCTGCTTCTTCTGCTTCACCCTCCTGACTTCACCTTCTCCTTCTCCTTCTTCTGCTTCTTCTGATTCACCCTCCAGACTTCACCTTCTCCTTCTCCTTCTTCTGATTCTTCTGATTCACCCTCCAGACTTCACCTTCTCCTTCTCCTTCTTCTGCTTCTTCTGATTCACCCTCCTGACTTCACCTTCTCCTTCTCCTTCTTCTACTTCTTCTGATTCACCCTCCTGACTTCACCTTCTCCTTCTCCTTCTTCTGCTTCTTCTCTTCACCCTCCAGACTTCACCTTCTCCTTCTCCTTCTTCTACTTCTTCTGATTCACCCTCCAGACTTCACCTTCTCCTTCTCCTTCTTCTGCTTCTTCTGATTCACCCTCCAGACTTCACCTTCTCCTTCTCCTTATTCTGCATCTTCTGATTCACCCTCCAGACTTCACCTTCTCCTTCTCCTTCTTCTGCTTCTTCTGATTCACCCTCCAGACTTCACCTTCTCCTTCTCCTTCTTCTGCTTCTTCTGATTCACCCTCCAGACTTCACCTTCTCCTTCTCCTTCTTCTACTTCTTCTGATTCACCCTCCAGACTTCATCTTCTCCTTCTCCTTCTTCTGCTTCTTCTGATTCAGCCTCCAGACTTCACCTTCTCCTTCTCCTTCTTCTGCTTCTTCTGATTCACCCTCCAGACTTCACCTTCTCCTTCTCCTTCTTCTCCTTCTTCTGATTCACCCTCCAGACTTCGCCTTCTCGTTCTCCTTCTTCTACTTCTTCTGATTCACCCTCCAGACTTCACCTTCTCCTTCTCCTTCTTCTGCTTCTTCTGATTCACCCTCCAGACTTCACCTTCTCCTTCTCCTTCTTCTGCTTCTTCTGATTCACCCTTCAGACTTCACCTTCTCCTTCTCCTTCTTCTACTTCTTCTGATTCACCCTCCAGTCTTCACCTTCTCCTTCTCCTTCTTCTGCTTCTTCTGATTCACCCTCCAGACTTCACCTTCTCCTTCTCCTTCTCCTGCTTCTTCTGATTCACCCTCCAGACATCACCTTCTCCTTCTCCTTCTTCTGCTTCTTCTGAGTCACCCTCCAGACTTCACCTTCTCCTTCTCCTTCTTCTGCTTCTTCTGATTCACCCTCCAGACTTCACCTTCTCCTTCTCATTCTTCTACTTCTTCTGATTCACCCTCCAGACTTCACCTTCTCCTTCTCCTTCTTCTGCTTCTTCTAATTCACCCTCCAGACTTCACCTTCTCCTTCTCCTTCTTCTACTTCTTCTGATTCACCCTCCAGACTTCACCTTCTCCTTCTCCTTCTTATACTTCTTCTGATTCACCCTCCAGACTTCACTTTCTCCTTCTCCTTCTTCTACTTCTTCTGATTCACCCTCCTGACTTCACCTTCTCCTTCTCCTTCTTATGCTTCTTCTGCTTCACCCTTCAGACATCACCTTCTCCTTCTCCTTCTTCTGCTTCTTCTGCTTCACCCTCCAGACTTCACCTTCTCCTTCTCCTTCTTCTGCTTCTTCTGCTTCACCCTCCTGACTTCACCTTCTCCTTCTCCTTCTTCTGCTTCTTCTGATTCACCCTCCAGACTTCACCTTCTCCTTCTCCTTCTTCTGCTTCACCCTCCAGACCTCACCTTCTCCTTCTCCTTCTTCTGCTTCTTCTGCTTCACCCTCCAGACTTCACCTTCTCCTTCTCCTTCTTCTGCTTCTTCTGCTTTACCCTCTAGACTTCACCTTCTCCTTCTCCATCTTCTGCTTCTTCTGCTTCACCCTCCTGACTTCACCTTCTCCTACTCCTTCTTCTACTTCTTCTGATTCACCCTCCAGACTTCACCTTCTCCTTCTCCTACTTCTGCTTCTGCTGCTTCACCCTCCAGACTTCACCTTCTCCTTCTCCTTCTTCTGCTTCTTCTGCTGCGCCCTCCAGACTTCACCTTCTCCTTCTCCTTCTTCTACTTCTTCTGCTTCACCCCCCTGACTTCACCTTCTCCTTCTCCTTCTTCTGCTTCTTCTGATTCACCCTCCTGACTTCACCTTCTCCTTCTCCTTCTTCTGCTTCTTCTGAGTCACCCTCCTGACTTCACCTTCTCCTTCTCCTTCTTCTGCTTCTTCTGATTCACCCTCCAGACTTCACCTTCTCCTTCTCCTTCTTCTACTTCTTCTGATTCACCCTCCAGACTTCACCTTCTCCTTCTCCTTCTTCTGCTTCTTCTGATTCACCCTCCAGACTTCACCTTCTCCTTCTCCTTATTCTGCATCTTCTGATTCACCCTCCAGACTTCACCTTCTCCTTCTCCTTCTTCTGCTTCTTCTGATTCACCCTCCAGACTTCACCTTCTCCTTCTCCTTCTTCTGCTTCTTCTGATTCACCCTCCAGACTTCACCTTCTCCTTCTCCTTTTTCTACTTCTTCTGATTCACCCTCCAGACTTCATCTTCTCCTTCTCCTTCTTCTGCTTCTTCTGATTCAGCCTCCAGACTTCACCTTCTCCTTCTCCTTCTTCTGCTACTTCTGATTCACCCTCCAGACTTCACCTTCTCCTTCTCCTTCTTCTCCTTCTTCTGATTCACCCTCCAGACTTCACCTTCTCCTTCTCCTTCTTCTACTTCTTCTGATTCACCCTCCAGACTTCACCTTCTCCTTCTCCTTCTTCTGCTTCTTCTGATTCACCCTCCAGACTTCACCTTCTCCTTCTCCTTCTTCTGCTTCTTCTGATTCACCCTTCAGACTTCACCTTCTCCTTCTCCTTCTTCTACTTCTTCTTATTCACCCTCCAGTCTTCACCTTCTCCTTCTCCTTCTTCTGCTTCTTCTGATTCACCCTCCAGACTTCACCTTCTCCTTCTCCTTCTCCTGCTTCTTCTGATTCACCCTCCAGACATCACCTTCTCCTTCTCCTTCTTCTGCTTCTTCTGATTCACCCTCCAGACTTCACCTTCTCCTTCTCCTTCTTCTGCTTCTTCTGATTCACCCTCCAGACTTCACCTTCTCCTTCTCCTTCTTCTACTTCTTCTGATTCACCCTCCAGACTTCACCTTCTCCTTCTCCTTCTTCTGCTTCTTCTAATTCACCCTCCAGACTTCACCTTCTCCTTCTCCTTCTTCTACTTCTTCTGATTCACCCTCCAGACTTCACCTTCTCCTTCTCCTTCTTCTACTTCTTCTGATTCACCCTCCAGACTTCACTTTCTCCTTCTCCTTCTTCTACTTCTTCTGATTCACCCTCCTGACTTCACCTTCTCCTTCTCCTTCTTATGCTTCTTCTGCTTCACCCTCCAGACTTCACCTTCTCCTTCTCCTTCTTCTGCTTCTTCTGCTTCACCCTCCAGACTTCACCTTCTCCTTCTCCTTCTTCTGCTTCTTCTGCTTCACCCTCCAGACTTCACCTTCTCCTTCTCCTTCTTCTGCTTCTTCTGCTTCACCCTCCAGACTTCACCTTCTCCTTCTCCTTCTTCTGCTTCTTCTGCTTCACCCTCCAGACTTCACCTTCTCCTTCTCCTTCTTCTGCTTCTTCTGATTCACCCTCCAGACTTCACCTTCTCCTTCTCCTTTTTCTACTTCTTCTGATTCACCCTCCAGACTTCATCTTCTCCTTCTCCTTCTTCTGCTTCTTCTGATTCAGCCTCCAGACTTCACCTTCTCCTTCTCCTTCTTCTGCTACTTCTGATTCACCCTCCAGACTTCACCTTCTCCTTCTCCTTCTTCTCCTTCTTCTGATTCACCCTCCAGACTTCACCTTCTCCTTCTCCTTCTTCTACTTCTTCTGATTCACCCTCCAGACTTCACCTTCTCCTTCTCCTTCTTCTGCTTCTTCTGATTCACCCTCCAGACTTCACCTTCTCCTTCTCCTTCTTCTGCTTCTTCTGATTCACCCTTCAGACTTCACCTTCTCCTTCTCCTTCTTCTACTTCTTCTGATTCACCCTCCAGTCTTCACCTTCTCCTTCTCCTTCTTCTGCTTCTTCTGATTCACCCTCCAGACTTCACCTTCTCCTTCTCCTTCTCCTGCTTCTTCTGCTTCACCCTCCAGACATCACCTTCTCCTTCTCCTTCTTCTGCTTCTTCTGATTCACCCTCCAGACTTCACCTTCTCCTTCTCCTTCTTCTGCTTCTTCTGATTCACCCTCCAGACTTCACCTTCTCCTTCTCCTTCTTCTACTTCTTCTGATTCACCCTCCAGACTTCACCTTCTCCTTCTCCTTCTTCTGCTTCTTCTAATTCACCCTCCAGACTTCACCTTCTCCTTCTCCTTCTTCTACTTCTTCTGATTCACCCTCCAGACTTCACCTTCTCCTTCTCCTTCTTCTACTTCTTCTGATTCACCCTCCAGACTTCACTTTCTCCTTCTCCTTCTTCTACTTCTTCTGATTCACCCTCCTGACTTCACCTTCTCCTTCTCCTTCTTATGCTTCTTCTGCTTCACCCTCCAGACTTCACCTTCTCCTTCTCCTTCTTCTGCTTCTTCTGCTTCACCCTCCAGACTTCACCTTCTCCTTCTCCTTCTTCTGCTTCTTCTGCTTCACCCTCCTGACTTCACCTTCTCCTACTCCTTCTTCTGCTTCTTCTGATTCACCCTCCAGACTTCACCTTCTCCTTCTCCTTCTTCTGCTTCACCCTCCAGACCTCACCTTCTCCTTCTCCTTCTTCTGCTTCTTCTGCTTCACCCTCCAGACTTCACCTTCTCCTTCTCCTTCTTCTGCTTCTTCTGCTTTACCCTCTAGACTTCACCTTCTCCTTCTCCATCTTCTGCTTCTTCTGCTTCACCCTCCTGACTTCACCTTCTCCTTCTCCTTCTTCTACTTCTTCTGATTCACCCTCCAGACTTCACCTTCTCCTTCTCCTACTTCTGCTTCTGCTGCTTCACCCTCCAGACTTCACCTTCTCCTTCTCCTTCTTCTGCTTCTTCTGCTGCGCCCTCCAGACTTCACCTTCTCCTTCTCCTTCTTCTACTTCTTCTGCTTCACCCCCCTGACTTCACCTTCTCCTTCTCCTTCTTCTGCTTCTTCTGATTCACCCTCCTGACTTCACCTTCTCCTTCTCCTTCTTCTGCTTCTTCTGAGTCACCCTCCTGACTTCACCTTCTCCTTCTCCTTCTTCTGCTTCTTCTGATTCACCCTCCAGACTTCACCTTCTCCTTCTCCTTCTTCTGCTTCTTCTGATTCACCCTCCTGACTTCACCTTCTCCTTCTCCTTCTTCTGCTTCTTCTAATTCACCCTCCAGACTTCACCTTCTCCTTCTCCTTCTTCTGCT
This sequence comes from Somniosus microcephalus, assembly GCF_052327205.1. NCBI lineage: Eukaryota > Metazoa > Chordata > Chondrichthyes > Squaliformes > Somniosidae > Somniosus > Somniosus microcephalus. Next base: position 452,865 of record NW_028225300.1, on the reverse strand, counting down.
TCTTCTGATTCACCCTCCAGACTTCACCTTCTCCTTCTCCTTCTTCTGCTTCTTCTGATTGACCCTCCAGACCTCACCTTCTCCTTCTCCTTCTTCTACTTCTTCTGATTCACCCTCCAGACTTCATCTTCTCCTTCTCCTTCTTCTGCTTCTTCTGATTCACCCTCCAGACTTCACCTTCTCCTTCTCCTTCTTCTGCTTCTTCTGATTCACCCTCCAGACTTCACCTTCTCCTTCTCCTTCTTCTGCTTCTTCTGATTCACCCTCCAGACTTCACCTTCTCCTTCTCCTTCTTCTACTTCTTCTGATTCACCCTCCAGACTTCATCTTCTCCTTCTCCTTCTTCTGCTTCTTCTGATTCAGCCTCCAGACTTCACCTTCTCCTTCTCCTTCTTCTGCTTCTTCTGATTCACCCTCCAGACTTCACCTTCTCCTTCTCCTTCTTCTGCTTCTTCTGATTCACCCTCCAGACTTCACCTTCTCCTTCTCCTTCTTCTACTTCTTCTGATTCACCCTCCAGACTTCACCTTCTCCTTCTCCTTCTTCTACTTCTTCTGATTCACCCTCCAGTCTTCACCTTCTCCTTCTCCTTCTTCTGCTTCCTCTGATTCACCCTCCAGACTTCACCTTCTCCTTCTCCTTCTTCTGCTTCTTCTGATTCACCCTCCAGACTTCACCTTCTCCTTCTCCTTCTTCTGCTTCTTCTGATTCACCCTCCAGACTTCACCTTCTCCTTCTCCTTCTTCTACTTCTTCTGATTCACCCTCCAGACTTCACCTTCTCCTTCTCCTTCTTCTGCTTCTTCTAATTCACCCTCCAGACTTCACCTTCTCCTTCTCCTTCTTCTACTTCTTCTGATTCACCCTCCAGACTTCACCTTCTCCTTCTCCTTCTTTTACTTCTTCTGATTCACCCTCCAGACTTCACTTTCTCCTTCTCCTTCTTCTACTTCTTCTGATTCACCCTCCTGACTTCACCTTCTCCTTCTCCTTCTTATGCTTCTTCTGCTTCACCCTCCAGACTTCACCTTCTCCTTCTCCTTCTTCTGCTTCTTCTGCTTCACCCTCCAGACTTCACCTTCTCCTTCTCCTTCTTCTGCTTCTTCTGCTTCACCCTCCTGACTTCACCTTCTCCTTCTCCTTCTTCTGCTTCTTCTGATTCACCCTCCAGACTTCACCTTCTCCTTCTCCTTCTTCTGATTCTTCTGATTCACCCTCCAGACTTCACCTTCTCCTTCTCCTTCTTCTGCTTCTTCTGATTCACCCTCCTGACTTCACCTTCTCCTTCTCCTTCTTCTACTTCTTCTGATTCACCCTCCTGACTTCACCTTCTCCTTCTCCTTCTTCTGCTTCTTCTGATTCACCCTCCAGACTTCACCTTCTCCTTCTCCTTCTTCTGCTTCTTCTGATTCACCCTCCAGACTTCACCTTCTCCTTCTCCTTCTTCTACTTCTTCTGATTCACCCTCCAGACTTCACCTTCTCCTTCTCCTTCTTCTGCTTCTTCTAATTCACCCTCCAGACTTCACCTTCTCCTTCTCCTTCTTCTACTTCTTCTGATTCACCCTCCAGACTTCACCTTCTCCTTCTCCTTCTTTTACTTCTTCTGATTCACCCTCCAGACTTCACTTTCTCCTTCTCCTTCTTCTACTTCTTCTGATTCACCCTCCTGACTTCACCTTCTCCTTCTCCTTCTTATGCTTCTTCTGCTTCACCCTCCAGACTTCACCTTCTCCTTCTCCTTCTTCTGCTTCTTCTGCTTCACCCTCCAGACTTCACCTTCTCCTTCTCCTTCTTCTGCTTCTTCTGCTTCACCCTCCTGACTTCACCTTCTCCTTCTCCTTCTTCTGCTTCTTCTGATTCACCCTCCAGACTTCACCTTCTCCTTCTCCTTCTTCTGATTCTTCTGATTCACCCTCCAGACTTCACCTTCTCCTTCTCCTTCTTCTGCTTCTTCTGATTCACCCTCCTGACTTCACCTTCTCCTTCTCCTTCTTCTACTTCTTCTGATTCACCCTCCTGACTTCACCTTCTCCTTCTCCTTCTTCTGCTTCTTCTCTTCACCCTCCAGACTTCACCTTCTCCTTCTCCTTCTTCTACTTCTTCTGATTCACCCTCCAGACTTCACCTTCTCCTTCTCCTTCTTCTGCTTCTTCTGATTCACCCTCCAGACTTCACCTTCTCCTTCTCCTTATTCTGCATCTTCTGATTCACCCTCCAGACTTCACCTTCTCCTTCTCCTTCTTCTGCTTCTTCTGATTCACCCTCCAGACTTCACCTTCTCCTTCTCCTTCTTCTGCTTCTTCTGATTCACCCTCCAGACTTCACCTTCTCCTTCTCCTTCTTCTACTTCTTCTGATTCACCCTCCAGACTTCATCTTCTCCTTCTCCTTCTTCTGCTTCTTCTGATTCAGCCTCCAGACTTCACCTTCTCCTTCTCCTTCTTCTGCTTCTTCTGATTCACCCTCCAGACTTCACCTTCTCCTTCTCCTTCTTCTCCTTCTTCTGATTCACCCTCCAGACTTCACCTTCTCCTTCTCCTTCTTCTACTTCTTCTGATTCACCCTCCAGACTTCACCTTCTCCTTCTCCTTCTTCTGCTTCTTCTGATTCACCCTCCAGACTTCACCTTCTCCTTCTCCTTCTTCTGCTTCTTCTGATTCACCCTTCAGACTTCACCTTCTCCTTCTCCTTCTTCTACTTCTTCTGATTCACCCTCCAGTCTTCACCTTCTCCTTCTCCTTCTTCTGCTTCTTCTGATTCACCCTCCAGACTTCACCTTCTCCTTCTCCTTCTCCTGCTTCTTCTGATTCACCCTCCAGACATCACCTTCTCCTTCTCCTTCTTCTGCTTCTTCTGATTCACCCTCCAGACTTCACCTTCTCCTTCTCCTTCTTCTGCTTCTTCTGATTCACCCTCCAGACTTCACCTTCTCCTTCTCCTTCTTCTACTTCTTCTGATTCACCCTCCAGACTTCACCTTCTCCTTCTCCTTCTTCTGCTTCTTCTAATTCACCCTCCAGACTTCACCTTCTCCTTCTCCTTCTTCTACTTCTTCTGATTCACCCTCCAGACTTCACCTTCTCCTTCTCCTTCTTATACTTCTTCTGATTCACCCTCCAGACTTCACTTTCTCCTTCTCCTTCTTCTACTTCTTCTGATTCACCCTCCTGACTTCACCTTCTCCTTCTCCTTCTTATGCTTCTTCTGCTTCACCCTCCAGACTTCACCTTCTCCTTCTCCTTCTTCTGCTTCTTCTGCTTCACCCTCCAGACTTCACCTTCTCCTTCTCCTTCTTCTGCTTCTTCTGCTTCACCCTCCTGACTTCACCTTCTCCTTCTCCTTCTTCTGCTTCTTCTGATTCACCCTCCAGACTTCACCTTCTCCTTCTCCTTCTTCTGCTTCACCCTCCAGACCTCACCTTCTCCTTCTCCTTCTTCTGCTTCTTCTGCTTCACCCTCCAGACTTCACCTTCTCCTTCTCCTTCTTCTGCTTCTTCTGCTTTACCCTCTAGACTTCACCTTCTCCTTCTCCATCTTCTGCTTCTTCTGCTTCACCCTCCTGACTTCACCTTCTCCTACTCCTTCTTCTACTTCTTCTGATTCACCCTCCAGACTTCACCTTCTCCTTCTCCTACTTCTGCTTCTGCTGCTTCACCCTCCAGACTTCACCTTCTCCTTCTCCTTCTTCTGCTTCTTCTGCTGCGCCCTCCAGACTTCACCTTCTCCTTCTCCTTCTTCTACTTCTTCTGCTTCACCCCCCTGACTTCACCTTCTCCTTCTCCTTCTTCTGCTTCTTCTGATTCACCCTCCTGACTTCACCTTCTCCTTCTCCTTCTTCTGCTTCTTCTGAGTCACCCTCCTGACTTCACCTTCTCCTTCTCCTTCTTCTGCTTCTTCTGATTCACCCTCCAGACTTCACCTTCTCCTTCTCCTTCTTCTACTTCTTCTGATTCACCCTCCAGACTTCACCTTCTCCTTCTCCTTCTTCTGCTTCTTCTGATTCACCCTCCAGACTTCACCTTCTCCTTCTCCTTATTCTGCATCTTCTGATTCACCCTCCAGACTTCACCTTCTCCTTCTCCTTCTTCTGCTTCTTCTGATTCACCCTCCAGACTTCACCTTCTCCTTCTCCTTCTTCTGCTTCTTCTGATTCACCCTCCAGACTTCACCTTCTCCTTCTCCTTTTTCTACTTCTTCTGATTCACCCTCCAGACTTCATCTTCTCCTTCTCCTTCTTCTGCTTCTTCTGATTCAGCCTCCAGACTTCACCTTCTCCTTCTCCTTCTTCTGCTTCTTCTGATTCACCCTCCAGACTTCACCTTCTCCTTCTCCTTCTTCTCCTTCTTCTGATTCACCCTCCAGACTTCACCTTCTCCTTCTCCTTCTTCTACTTCTTCTGATTCACCCTCCAGACTTCACCTTCTCCTTCTCCTTCTTCTGCTTCTTCTGATTCACCCTCCAGACTTCACCTTCTCCTTCTCCTTCTTCTGCTTCTTCTGATTCACCCTTCAGACTTCACCTTCTCCTTCTCCTTCTTCTACTTCTTCTGATTCACCCTCCAGTCTTCACCTTCTCCTTCTCCTTCTTCTGCTTCTTCTGATTCACCCTCCAGACTTCACCTTCTCCTTCTCCTTCTCCTGCTTCTTCTGATTCACCCTCCAGACATCACCTTCTCCTTCTCCTTCTTCTGCTTCTTCTGATTCACCCTCCAGACTTCACCTTCTCCTTCTCCTTCTTCTGCTTCTTCTGATTCACCCTCCAGACTTCACCTTCTCCTTCTCCTTCTTCTACTTCTTCTGATTCACCCTCCAGACTTCACCTTCTCCTTCTCCTTCTTCTGCTTCTTCTAATTCACCCTCCAGACTTCACCTTCTCCTTCTCCTTCTTCTACTTCTTCTGATTCACCCTCCAGACTTCACCTTCTCCTTCTCCTTCTTCTACTTCTTCTGATTCACCCTCCAGACTTCACTTTCTCCTTCTCCTTCTTCTACTTCTTCTGATTCACCCTCCTGACTTCACCTTCTCCTTCTCCTTCTTATGCTTCTTCTGCTTCACCCTCCAGACTTCACCTTCTCCTTCTCCTTCTTCTGCTTCTTCTGCTTCACCCTCCAGACTTCACCTTCTCCTTCTCCTTCTTCTGCTTCTTCTGCTTCACCCTCCTGACTTCACCTTCTCCTTCTCCTTCTTCTGCTTCTTCTGATTCACCCTCCAGACTTCACCTTCTCCTTCTCCTTCTTCTGCTTCACCCTCCAGACCTCACCTTCTCCTTCTCCTTCTTCTGCTTCTTCTGCTTCACCCACCAGACTTCACCTTCTCCTTCTCCTTCTTCTGCTTCTTCTGCTTTACCCTCTAGACTTCACCTTCTCCTTCTCCATCTTCTGCTTCTTCTGCTTCACCCTCCTGACTTCACCTTCTCCTTCTCCTTCTTCTACTTCTTCTGATTCACCCTCCAGACTTCACCTTCTCCTTCTCCTACTTCTGCTTCTGCTGCTTCACCCTCCAGACTTCACCTTCTCCTTCTCCTTCTTCTGCTTCTTCTGCTGCGCCCTCCAGACTTCACCTTCTCCTTCTTCTACTTCTTCTGCTTCACCCCCCTGACTTCACCTTCTCCTTCTCCTTCTTCTGCTTCTTCTGATTCACCCTCCTGACTTCACCTTCTCCTTCTCCTTCTTCTGCTTCTTCTGAGTCACCCTCCTGACTTCACCTTCTCCTTCTCCTTCTTCTGCTTCTTCTGATTCACCCTCCAGACTTCACCTTCTCCTTCTCCTTCTTCTGCTTCTTCTGATTCACCCTCCAGACTTCACCTTCTCCTTCTCCTTCTTCTGCTTCTTCCGATTCACCCTCCAGACCTCACCTTCTCCTTCTCCTTCTTCCACTTCTTCTGATTCACCCTCCAGACTTCATCTTCTCCTTCTCCTTCTTCTGCTTCTCTGATTCACCCTCCAGACTTCACCATCTACTGCTCCTTCTTCTGCTTCTTCTGATTCACCCTCCAGACTTCACCTTCTCCTTCTCCTTCTTCTGCTTCTTCTGATTCACCCTCCAGACTTCACCTTCTCCTTCTCCTTCTTCGACTTCTTCTGATTCACCCCCCAGTCTTCACCTTCTCCTTCTCTTTCTTCTGCTTCTTCTGATTCACCTTCCAGACTTCACCTTCTCCTTCTCGTTCTTCTGATTCTTCTGATTCACCCTCCAGACTTCACCTTCTCCTTCTCCTTCTTCTGCTTCTTCTGATTCACCCTCCTGACTTCACCTTCTTCTTCTCCTTCTTCTACTTCTTCTGATTCACCCTCCTGACTTCACCTTCTCCTTCTCCTTCTTCTACTTCTTCTGCTTCACCCTCCAGACTTCACCTTCTCCTTCTCCTTCTTCTACTTCTTCTGATTCACCCTCCAGACTTCACCTTCTCCTTCTCCTTCTTCTACTTCTTCTGATTCACCCTCCAGACTTCACCTTCTCCTTCTCCTTCTTCTGCTTCTTCTGATTCACCCTCCAGACTTCACCTTCTCCTTCTCCTTCTTCTGCTTCTTCTGATTCACCCTCCAGACTTCACCTTCTCCTTCTCCTTCTTCTACTTCTTCTGATTCACCCTCCAGTCTTCACCTTCTCCTTCTCCTTCTTCTGCTTCTTCTGATTCACCCTCCAGACTTCACCTTCTCCTTCTCCTTCTTCTGCTTCTTCTGATTCACCCTCCAGACTTCACCTTCTCCTTCTCCTTCTTCTGCTTCTTCTGATTCACCCTCCAGACTTCACCTTCTCCTTCTCCTTCTTCTGCTTCTTCTGATTCACCCTCCAGACTTCACCTTCTCCTTCTCCTTCTTCTACTTCTTCTGATTCACCCTCCAGACTTCACCTTCTCCTTCTCCTTCTTCTGCTTCTTCTGATTCACCCTCCAGACTTCACCTTCTCCTTCTCCTTCGTCTACTTCTTCTGATTCACCCTCCAGACTACACCTTCTCCTTCTCCTTCTTCTACTTCTTCTGATTCACCCTCCAGACTTCACCTTCTCCTTCTCCTTCTTCTGCTTCTTCTGATTCACCCTACAGACTTCACCTTCTCCTTCTCCTTCTTCTACGTCTTCTGATTCACCCTTCAGACTTCACCTTCTCCTTCTCCTTCTTCTACTTCTTCTGATTCACCCACCAGACTTCACCTTCTCCTTCTCCTTCTTCTACTTCTTCTGATTCACCCTCCAGACTTCACCTTCTCCTTCTCCTTCTTCTACTTCTTCTGACTCACCCTCCAGACTTCACCTTCTCCTTCTCCTTCTTCTACTTCTTCTGATTCACCCTCCTGACTTCACCTTCTCCTTCTCCTTCTTCTGCTTCTTCTGATTCACCCTTCAGACTTCACCTTCTCCTTCTCCTTCTTCTACTTCTTCTGATTCACCCTCCAGACTTCACCTTCTCCTTCTCCTTCTTCTCCTTCTTCTGCTTCTCCCTCCAGACTTCACCTTCTCCTTCTCCTTCTTCTGCTTCTTCTGATTCACACTCCAGACTTCACCTTCTCTTTCTCCTTCTTCTACTTCTTCTGATTCACCCTCCAGACTTCACCTTCTCCTTCTCCTTCTTCTACTTCTTCTGATTTACCCTCCAGACTTCACCTTCTCCTTCTCCTTCTTCTACTTCTTCTGATTCACCCTCCTGACTTCACCTTCTCCTTCTCCTTCTTATGCTTCTTCCGCTTCACCCTCCAGACTTCACCTTCTCCTTCTCCTTCTTCTGCTTCTTCTGCTTCACCCTCCAGACTTCACCTTCTCCTTCTCCTTCTTCTGCTTCTTCTGCTTCACCCTCCTGACTTCACCTTCTCCTTCTCCTTCTTCTACTTCTTCCTGATTCACCCTCCAGATTTCACCTTCTCCTTCTCCTTCTTCTGCTTCTTCTGCTTCACCCTCCAGACTTCACCTTCTCCTTCTCCTTCTTCTGCTTCTTCTGCTTCACCCTTCAGATTTCACCTTCTCCTTCTCCTTCTTCTGCTTCTTCTGCTTCACCCTCCTGACTTCACCTTCTCCTTCTCCTTCTTCTACTTCTTCTGCTTCACCCTCCAGACTCCACCTTCTCCTTCTCCTTCTTCTACTTCTTCTGATTCACCCTCCAGACTTCACTTTCTCCTTCTCCTTCTTCTACTCCTTCTGATTCACCCTCCAGACTTCACCTTCTCCTTCTCCTTCTTCTGCTTCTTCTGATTCACCCTCCAGACTTCACCTTCTCCTTCTCCTTCTTCTGCTTCTTCTGATTCACCCTCCAGACTTCACCTTCTCCTTCTCCTTCTTCTCCTTCTTCTGATTCACCCTCCAGACTTCATCTTCTCCTTCTCCTTCTTCTGCTTCTTCTGATTCACCCTCCAGTCTTCACCTTCTCCTTCTCCTTCTTCTACTTCTTCTGATTCACCCTCCAAACTTCACCTTCTCCTTCTCCTTCTTCTGCTTCTTCTGATTCACCCTCCAGACTTCACCTTCTCCTTCTCCTTCTTCTGCTTCTTCTGATTCACCCTCCAGACTTCACCTTCTCCTTCTCCTTCTTCTGCTTCTTCTGATTCACCCTCCAGACTTCACCTTCTCCTTCTCCTTCTTCGACTTCTTCTGATTCACCCTCCAGTCTTCACCTTCTCCTACTCTTTCTTCTGCTTCTTCTGATTCACCTTCCAGACTTCACCTTCTCCTTCTCCTTCTTCTGATTCTTCTGATTCACCCTCCAGACTTCACCTTCTCCTTCTCCTTCTTCTGCTTCTTCTGATTCACCCTCCTGACTTCACCTTCTTCTTCTCCTTCTTCTACTTCTTCTGATTCACCCTCCTGACTTCACCTTCTCCTTCTCCTTCTTCTACTTCTTCTGCTTCACACTCCAGACTTCACCTTCTCCTTCTCCTTCTTCTGCTTCTTCTGATTCACCCTCCAGACTTCACCTTCTCCTTCTCCTTCTTCTACTTCTTCTGATTCACCCTCCTGACTTCACCTTCTCCTTCTCCTTCTTATGCTTCTTCCGCTTCACCCTCCAGACTTCACCTTCTCCTTCTCCTTCTTCTGCTTCTTCTGCTTCACCCTCCAGACTTCACCTTCTCCTTCTCCTTCTTCTGCTTCTTCTGCTTCACCCTCCTGACTTCACCTTCTCCTTCTCCTTCTTCTACTTCTTCCTGATTCACCCTCCAGATTTCACCTTCTCCTTCTCCTTCTTCTGCTTCTTCTGCTTCACCCTCCAGACTTCACCTTCTCCTTCTCCTTCTTCTGCTTCTTCTGCTTCACCCTTCAGATTTCACCTTCTCCTTCTCCTTCTTCTGCTTCTTCTGCTTCACCCTCCTGACTTCACCTTCTCCTTCTCCTTCTTCTACTTCTTCTGCTTCACCCTCCAGACTCCACCTTCTCCTTCTCCTTCTTCTACTTCTTCTGATTCACCCTCCAGACTTCACTTTCTCCTTCTCCTTCTTCTACTCCTTCTGATTCACCCTCCAGACTTCACCTTCTCCTTCTCCTTCTTCTGCTTCTTCTGATTCACCCTCCAGACTTCACCTTCTCCTTCTCCTTCTTCTGCTTCTTCTGATTCACCCTCCAGACTTCACCTTCTCCTTCTCCTTCTTCTCCTTCTTCTGATTCACCCTCCAGACTTCATCTTCTCCTTCTCCTTCTTCTGCTTCTTCTGATTCACCCTCCAGTCTTCACCTTCTCCTTCTCCTTCTTCTACTTCTTCTGATTCACCCTCCAAACTTCACCTTCTCCTTCTCCTTCTTCTGCTTCTTCTGATTCACCCTCCAGACTTCACCTTCTCCTTCTCCTTCTTCTGCTTCTTCTGATTCACCCTCCAGACTTCACCTTCTCCTTCTCCTTCTTCTGCTTCTTCTGATTCACCCTCCAGACTTCACCTTCTCCTTCTCCTTCTTCGACTTCTTCTGATTCACCCTCCAGTCTTCACCTTCTCCTACTCTTTCTTCTGCTTCTTCTGATTCACCTTCCAGACTTCACCTTCTCCTTCTCCTTCTTCTGATTCTTCTGATTCACCCTCCAGACTTCACCTTCTCCTTCTCCTTCTTCTGCTTCTTCTGATTCACCCTCCTGACTTCACCTTCTTCTTCTCCTTCTTCTACTTCTTCTGATTCACCCTCCTGACTTCACCTTCTCCTTCTCCTTCTTCTACTTCTTCTGCTTCACACTCCAGACTTCACCTTCTCCTTCTCCTTCTTCTGCTTCTTCTGATTCACCCTCCAGACTTCACCTTCTCCTTCTCCTTCTTCGACTTCTTCTGATTCACCCTCCAGTCTTCACCTTCTCCTTCTCTTTCTTCTGCTTCTTCTGATTCACCTTCCAGACTTCACCTTCTCCTTCTCCTTCTTCTGATTCTTCTGATTCACCCTCCAGACTTCACCTTCTCCTTCTCCTTCTTCTGCTTCTTCTGATTCACCCTCCTGACTTCACCTTCTTCTTCTCCTTCTTCTACTACTTCTGATTCACCCTCCTGACTTCACCTTCTCCTTCTCCTTCTTCTACTTCTTCTGCTTCACCCTCCAGACTTCACCTTCTCCTTCTCCTTCTTCTACTTCTTCTGATTCACCCTCCAGACTTCACCTTCTCCTTCTCCTTCTTCTACTTCTTCTGATTCACCCTCCAGACTTCACCTTCTCCTTCTCCTTCTTCTGCTTCTTCTGATTCACCCTCCAGACTTCACCTTCTCCTTCTCCTTCTTCGACTTCTTCTGATTCACCCTCCAGTCTTCACCTTCTCCTTCTCTTTCTTCTGCTTCTTCTGATTCACCTTCCAGACTTCACCTTCTCCTTCTCCTTCTTCTGATTCTTCTGATTCACCCTCCAGACTTCACCTTCTCCTTCTCCTTCTTCTGCTTCTTCTGATTCACCCTCCTGACTTCACCTTCTTCTTCTCCTTCTTCTACTTCTTCTGATTCACCCTCCTGACTTCACCTTCTCCTTCTCCTTCTTCTACTTCTTCTGCTTCACCCTCCAGACTTCACCTTCTCCTTCTCCTTCTTCTACTTCTTCTGATTCACCCTCCAGACTTCACCTTCTCCTTCTCCTTCTTCTACTTCTTCTGATTCACCCTCCAGACTTCACCTTCTCCTTCTCCTTCTTCTGCTTCTTCTGATTCACCCTCCAGACTTCACCTTCTCCTTCTCCTTCTTCTGCTTCTTCTGATTCACCCTCCAGACTTCACCTTCTCCTTCTCCTTCTTCTACTTCTTCTGATTCACCCTCCAGACTTCATCTTCTCCTTCTCCTTCTTCTGCTTCTTCTGATTCACCCTCCAGACTTCACCTTCTCCTTCTCCTTCTTCTGCTTCTTCTGCTTCACCCTCCAGACTTCACCTTCTCCTTCTCCTTCTTCTGCTTCTTCTGCTTCACCCTCCAGACTTCACCTTCTCCTTCTCCTTCTTCTGCTTCTTCTGCTTCACCCTCCTGACTTCACCTTCTCCTTCTCCTTCTTCTACTTCTTCTGATTCACCCTCCAGATTTCACCTTCTCCTTCTCCTTCTTCTGCTTCTTCTGCTTCACCCTCCAGACTTCACCTTCTCCTTCTCCTTCTTCTGCTTATTCTGCTTCACCCTTCAGATTTCACCTTCTCCTTCTCCTTCTTCTGCTTCTTCTGCTTCACCCTCCTGACTTCACCTTCTCCTTCTCCTTCTTCTACTTCTTCTGCTTCACCCTCCAGACTTCACCTTCTCCTTCTCCTTCTTCTACTTCTTCTGATTCACCCTCCAGACTTCACCTTCTCCTTCTCCTTCTTCTGCTTCTTCTGATTCACCCTCCAGACTTCACCTTCTCCTTCTCCTTCTTCTGCTTCTTCTGATTCACCCTCCAGACTTCACCTTCTCCTTCTCCTTCTTCTCCTTCTTCTGATTCACCCTCCAGACTTCATCTTCTCCTTCTCCTTCTTCTGCTTCTTCTGATTCACCCTCCAGTCTTCACCTTCTCCTTCTCCTTCTTCTACTTCTTCTGATTCACCCTCCAAACTTCACCTTCTCCTTCTCCTTCTTCTGCTTCTTCTGATTCACCCTCCAGACTTCACCTTCTCCTTCTCCTTCTTCTGCTTCTTCTGATTCACCCTCCAGACTTCACCTTCTCCTTCTCCTTCTTCTGCTTCTTCTGATTCACCCTCCAGACTTCACCTTCTCCTTCTCCTTCTTCGACTTCTTCTGATTCACCCTCCAGTCTTCACCTTCTCCTACTCTTTCTTCTGCTTCTTCTGATTCACCTTCCAGACTTCACCTTCTCCTTCTCCTTCTTCTGATTCTTCTGATTCACCCTCCAGACTTCACCTTCTCCTTCTCCTTCTTCTGCTTCTTCTGATTCACCCTCCTGACTTCACCTTCTTCTTCTCCTTCTTCTACTTCTTCTGATTCACCCTCCTGACTTCACCTTCTCCTTCTCCTTCTTCTACTTCTTCTGCTTCACCCTCCAGACTTCACCTTCTCCTTCTCCTTCTTCTGCTTCTTCTGATTCACCCTCCAGACTTCACCTTCTCCTTCTCCTTCTTCGACTTCTTCTGATTCACCCTCCAGTCTTCACCTTCTCCTTCTCTTTCTTCTGCTTCTTCTGATTCACCTTCCAGACTTCACCTTCTCCTTCTCCTTCTTCTGATTCTTCTGATTCACCCTCCAGACTTCACCTTCTCCTTCTCCTTCTTCTGCTTCTTCTGATTCACCCTCCTGACTTCACCTTCTTCTTCTCCTTCTTCTACTTCTTCTGATTCACCCTCCTGACTTCACCTTCTCCTTCTCCTTCTTCTACTTCTTCTGCTTCACCCTCCAGACTTCACCTTCTCCTTCTCCTTCTTCTACTTCTTCTGATTCACCCTCCAGACTTCACCTTCTCCTTCTCCTTCTTCTACTTCTTCTGATTCACCCTCCAGACTTCACCTTCTCCTTCTCCTTCTTCTGCTTCTTCTGATTCACCCTCCGGACTTCACCTTCTCCTTCTCCTTCTACTGCTTCTTCTGATTCACCCTCCAGACTTCACCTTCTCCTTCTCCTTCTTCTACTTCTTCTGATTCACCCTCCAGACTTCATCTTCTCCTTCTCCTTCTTCTGCTTCTTCTGATTCACCCTCCAGACTTCGCCTTCTCCTTCTCCTTCTTCTACTTCTTCTGATTCACCCTCCAGACTTCACCTTCTCCTTCTCCTTCTTCTGCTTCTTCTGATTCCCCCTCCAGACTTCACCTTCTCCTTCTCCTTCTTCTGCTTCTTCTGATTCACCCTTCAGACTTCACCTTCTCCTTCTCCTTCTTCTACTTCTTCTGATTCACCCTCCAGACTTCATCTTCTCCTTCTCCTTCTTCTGCTTCTTCTGATTCACCCTCCAGACTTCACCTTCTCCTTCTCCTTCTTCTGCTTCTTCTGATTCACCCTCCAGACTTCGCCTTCTCCTTCTCCTTCTTCTACTTCTTCTGATTCACCCTCCAGACTTCGCCTTCTGCTTCTCCTTCTTCTACTTCTTCTGATTCACCCTCCAGTCTTCACCTTCTCCTTCTCCTTCTTCTGCTTCTTCTGATTCACCCTCCAGACTTCACCTTCTCCTTCTCCTTCTTCTGCTTCTTCTGATTCACCCTCCAGACTTCACCTTCTCCTTCTCCTTCTTCTGCTTCTTCTGATTCACGCTCCAGACTTCACCTTCTCCTTCTCCTTCTTCTGCTTCTTCTGATTCACCCTCCAGACTTCACCTTCTCCTTCTCCTTCTTCTGCTTCTTCTGATTCACCCTCCAGACTTCACCTTCTCCTTCTCCTTTTTCTACTTCTTCTGATTCACCCTCCAGACTTCATCTTCTCCTTCTCCTTCTTCTGCTTCTTCTGATTCAGCCTCCAGACTTCACCTTCTCCTTCTCCTTCTTCTGCTTCTTCTGATTCACCCTCCAGACTTCACCTTCTCCTTCTCCTTCTTCTACTTCTTCTGATTCACCCTCCAGACTTCACCTTCTCCTTCTCCTTCTTCTGCTTCTTCTAATTCACCCTCCAGACTTCACCTTCTCCTTCTCCTTCTTCTACTTCTTCTGATTCACCCTCCAGACTTCAGCTTCTCCTTCTCCTTCTTCTACTTCTTCTGATTCACCCTCCAGACTTCACTTTCTCCTTCTCCTTCTTCTACTTCTTCTGATTCACCCTCCTGACTTCACCTTCTCCTTCTCCTTCTTATGCTTCTTCTGCTTCACCCTCCAGACTTCACCTTCTCCTTCTCCTTCTTCTGCTTCTTCTGCTTCACCCTCCAGACTTCACCTTCTCCTTCTCCTTCTTCTGCTTCTTCTGCTTCACCCTCCTGACTTCACCTTCTCCTTCTCCTTCTTCTGCTTCTTCTGATTCACCCTCCAGACTTCACCTTCTCCTTCTCCTTCTTCTGCTTCACCCTCCAGACCTCACCTTCTCCTTCTCCTTCTTCTGCTTCTTCTGCTTCACCCTCCAGACATCACCTTCTCCTTCTCCTTCTTCTGCTTCTTCTGCTTTACCCTCTAGACTTCACCTTCTCCTTCTCCATCTTCTGCTTCTTCTGCTTCACCCTCCTGACTTCACCTTCTCCTTCTCCTTCTTCTACTTCTTCTGATTCACCCTCCAGACTTCACCTTCTCCTTCTCCTACTTCTGCTTCTGCTGCTTCACCCTCCAGACTTCACCTTCTCCTTCTCCTTCTTCTGCTTCTTCTGCTGCGCCCTCCAGACTTCACCTTCTCCTTCTCCTTCTTCTACTTCTTCTGCTTCACCCCCCTGACTTCACCTTCTCCTTCTCCTTCTTCTGCTTCTTCTGATTCACCCTCCTGACTTCACCTTCTCCTTCTCCTTCTTCTGCTTCTTCTGAGTCACCCTCCTGACTTCACCTTCTCCTTCTCCTTCTTCTGCTTCTTCTGATTCACCCTCCAGACTTCACCTTCTCCTTCTCCTTCTTCTGCTTCTTCTGATTCACCCTCCAGACTTCACCTTCTCCTTCTCCTTCTTCTGCTTCTTCTGATTCACCCTCCAGACCTCACCTTCTCCTTCTCCTTCTTCCACTTCTTCTGATTCACCCTCCAGACTTCATCTTCTCCTTCTCCTTCTTCTGCTTCTCTGATTCACCCTCCAGACTTCACCATCTACTGCTCCTTCTTCTGCTTCTTCTGATTCACCCTCCAGACTTCACCTTCTCCTTCTCCTTCTGCTGCTTCTTCTGATTCACCCTCCAGACTTCACCTTCTCCTTCTCCTTCTTCGACTTCTTCTGATTCACCCTCCAGTCTTCACCTTCTCCTTCTCTTTCTTCTGCTTCTTCTGATTCACCTTCCAGACTTCACCTTCTCCTTCTCCTTCTTCTGATTCTTCTGATTCACCCTCCAGACTTCACCTTCTCCTTCTCCTTCTTCTGCTTCTTCTGATTCACCCTCCTGACTTCACCTTCTTCTTCTCCTTCTTCTACTTCTTCTGATTCACCCTCCTGACTTCACCTTCTCCTTCTCCTTCTTCTACTTCTTCTGCTTCACCCTCCAGACTTCACCTTCTCCTTCTCCTTCTTCTACTTCTTCTGATTCACCCTCCAGACTTCACCTTCTCCTTCTCCTTCTTCTACTTCTTCTGATTCACCCTCCAGACTTCACCTTCTCCTTCTCCTTCTTCTGCTTCTTCTGATTCACCCTCCAGACTTCACCTTCTCCTTCTCCTTCTTCTGCTTCTTCTGATTCACCCTCCAGACTTCACCTTCTCCTTCTCCTTCTTCTACTTCTTCTGATTCACCCTCCAGTCTTCACCTTCTCCTTCTCCTTCTTCTGCTTCTTCTGATTCACCCTCCAGACTTCACCTTCTCCTTCTCCTTCTTCTGCTTCTTCTGATTCACCCTCCAGACTTCACCTTCTCCTTCTCCTTCTTCTGCTTCTTCTGATTCACCCTCCAGACTTCACCTTCTCCTTCTCCTTCTTCTGCTTCTTCTGATTCACCCTCCAGACTTCACCTTCTCCTTCTCCTTCTTCTACTTCTTCTGATTCACCCTCCAGACTTCACCTTCTCCTTCTCCTTCTTCTGCTTCTTCTGATTCACCCTCCAGACTTCACCTTCTCCTTCTCCTTCGTCTACTTCTTCTGATTCACCCTCCAGACTACACCTTCTCCTTCTCCTTCTTCTACTTCTTCTGATTCACCCTCCAGACTTCACCTTCTCCTTCTCCTTCTTCTGCTTCTTCTGATTCACCCTACAGACTTCACCTTCTCCTTCTCCTTCTTCTACGTCTTCTGATTCACCCTTCAGACTTCACCTTCTCCTTCTCCTTCTTCTACTTCTTCTGATTCACCCTCCAGACTTCACCTTCTCCTTCTCCTTCTTCTCCTTCTTCTGCTTCTCCCTCCAGACTTCACCTTCTCCTTCTCCTTCTTCTGCTTCTTCTGATTCACACTCCAGACTTCACCTTCTCCTTCTCCTTCTTCTACTTCTTCTGATTCACCCTCCAGACTTCACCTTCTCCTTCTCCTTCTTCTACTTCTTCTGACTCACCCTCCAGACTTCACCTTCTCCTTCTCCTTCTTCTACTTCTTCTGATTCACCCTCCTGACTTCACCTTCTCCTTCTCCTTCTTCTGCTTCTTCTGATTCACCCTCCAGACTTCACCTTCTCCTTCTCCTTCTTCTGCTTCTTCTGATTCACCCTCCAGACTTCACCTTCTCCTTCTCCTTCTTCTGCTTCTTCTGATTCACCCTCCAGACTTCATCTTCTCCTTCTCCTTCTTCTGCTTCTTCTGATTCACCCTCCAGACTTCACCTTCTCCTTCTCCTTCTTCTACTTCTTCTGATTCACCCTCCAGACTTCATCTTCTCCTTCTCCTTCTTCTGCTTCTTCTGATTCACCCTCCAGCATTCACCTTCTCCTTCTCCTTCTTCTGCTTCTTCTGATTCACCCTCCAGACTTCGCCTTCTCCTTCTCCTTCTTCTACTTCTTCTGATTCACCCTCCAGACTTCACCTTCTCCTTCTCCTTCTTCTACTTCTTCTGATTCACCCTCCAGTCTTCACCTTCTCCTTCTTCTTCTGCTTCTTCTGATTCACCCTCCAGACTTCACCTTCTCCTTCTCCTTCTTCTGCTTCTTCTGATTCACCCTCCAGACTTCACCTTCTCCTTCTCCTTCTTCTGCTTCTTCTGATTCACCCTCCAGACTTCACCTTCTCCTTCTCCTTCTTATGCTTCTTCTGATTCACCCTCCAGACTTCACCTTCTCCTTCTCCTTCTTCTACTTCTTCTGATTCACCCTCCAGACTTCACCTTCTCCTTCTCCTTCTTCTGCTTCTTCTGATTCACCCTCCAGAATTCACCTTCTCCTTCTCCTTCGTCTACTTCTTCTGATTCACCCTCCAGACGACACCTTCTCCTTCTCCTTCTTCTACTTCTTCTGATTCACCCTCCAGACTTCACCTTCTCCTTCTCCTTCTTCTGCTTCTTCTGATTCACCCTTCAGACTTCACCTTCTCCTTCTCCTTCTTCTACTTCTTCTGATTCACCCTCCAGACTTCACCTTCTCCTTCTCCTTCTTCTCCTTCTTCTGCTTCTCCCTCCAGACTTCACCTTCTCCTTCTCCTTCTTCTGCTTCTTCTGATTCACACTCCAGACTTCACCTTCTCTTTCTCCTTCTTCTACTTCTTCTGATTCACCCTCCAGACTTCACCTTCTCCTTCTCCTTCTTCTACTTCTTCTGATTTACCCTCCAGACTTCACCTTCTCCTTCTCCTTCTTCTACTTCTTCTGATTCACCCTCCTGACTTCACCTTCTCCTTCTCCTTCTTATGCTTCTTCCGCTTCACCCTCCAGACTTCACCTTCTCCTTCTCCTTCTTCTGCTTCTTCTGCTTCACCCTCCAGACTTCACCTTCTCCTTCTCCTTCTTCTGCTTCTTCTGCTTCACCCTCCAGACTTCACCTTCTCCTTCTCCTTCTTCTACTTCTTCCTGATTCACCCTCCAGATTTCACCTTCTCCTTCTCCTTCTTCTGCTTCTTCTGCTTCACCCTCCAGACTTCACCTTCTCCTTCTCCTTCTTCTGCTTCTTCTGCTTCACCCTTCAGATTTCACCTTCTCCTTCTCCTTCTTCTGCTTCTTCTGCTTCACCCTCCTGACTTCACCTTCTCCTTCTCCTTCTTCTACTTCTTCTGCTTCACCCTCCAGACTTCACCTTCTCCTTCTCCTTCTTCTACTTCTTCTGATTCACCCTCCAGACTTCACTTTCTCCTTCTCCTTCTTCTACTCCTTCTGATTCACCCTCCAGACTTCACCTTCTCCTTCTCCTTCTTCTGCTTCTTCTGATTCACCCTCCAGACTTCACCTTCTCCTTCTCCTTCTTCTGCTTCTTCTGATTCACCCTCCAGACTTCACCTTCTCCTTCTCCTTCTTCTCCTTCTTCTGATTCACCCTCCAGACTTCATCTTCTCCTTCTCCTTCTTCTGCTTCTTCTGATTCACCCTCCAGTCTTCACCTTCTCCTTCTCCTTCTTCTACTTCTTCTGATTCACCCTCCAAACTTCACCTTCTCCTTCTCCTTCTTCTGCTTCTTCTGATTCACCCTCCAGACTTCACCTTCTCCTTCTCCTTCTTCTGCTTCTTCTGATTCACCCTCCAGACTTCACCTTCTCCTTCTCCTTCTTCTGCTTCTTCTGATTCACCCTCCAGACTTCACCTTCTCCTTCTCCTTCTTCGACTTCTTCTGATTCACCCTCCAGTCTTCACCTTCTCCTACTCTTTCTTCTGCTTCTTCTGATTCACCTTCCAGACTTCACCTTCTCCTTCTCCTTCTTCTGATTCTTCTGATTCACCCTCCAGACTTCACCTTCTCCTTCTCCTTCTTCTGCTTCTTCTGATTCACCCTCCTGACTTCACCTTCTTCTTCTCCTTCTTCTACTTCTTCTGATTCACCCTCCTGACTTCACCTTCTCCTTCTCCTTCTTCTACTTCTTCTGCTTCACACTCCAGACTTCACCTTCTCCTTCTCCTTCTTCTGCTTCTTCTGATTCACCCTCCAGACTTCACCTTCTCCTTCTCCTTCTTCGACTTCTTCTGATTCACCCTCCAGTCTTCACCTTCTCCTTCTCTTTCTTCTGCTTCTTCTGATTCACCTTCCAGACTTCACCTTCTCCTTCTCCTTCTTCTGATTCTTCTGATTCACCCTCCAGACTTCACCTTCTCCTTCTCCTTCTTCTGCTTCTTCTGATTCACCCTCCTGACTTCACCTTCTTCTTCTCCTTCTTCTACTACTTCTGATTCACCCTCCTGACTTCACCTTCTCCTTCTCCTTCTTCTACTTCTTCTGCTTCACCCTCCAGACTTCACCTTCTCCTTCTCCTTCTTCTACTTCTTCTGATTCACCCTCCAGACTTCACCTTCTCCTTCTCCTTCTTCTACTTCTTCTGATTCACCCTCCAGACTTCACCTTCTCCTTCTCCTTCTTCTGCTTCTTCTGATTCACCCTCCAGACTTCACCTTCTCCTTCTCCTTCTTCTGCTTCTTCTGATTCACCCTGCAGACTTCACCTTCTCCTTCTCCTTCTTCTACTTCTTCTGATTCACCCTCCAGACTTCATCTTCTCCTTCTCCTTCTTCTGCTTCTTCTGATTCACCCTCCAGACTTCACCTTCTCCTTCTCCTTCTTCTGCTTCTTCTGCTTCACCCTCCAGACTTCACCTTCTCCTTCTCCTTCTTCTGCTTCTTCTGCTTCACCCTCCAGACTTCACCTACTCCTTCTCCTTCTTCTGCTTCTTCTGCTTCACCCTCCTGACTTCACCTTCTCCTTCTCCTTCTTCTACTTCTTCTGATTCACCCTCCAGATTTCACCTTCTCCTTCTCCTTCTTCTGCTTCTTCTGATTCACCCTCCGGACTTCACCTTCTCCTTCTCCTTCTTCTCCTTCTTCTGATTCACCCTCCAGACTTCATCTTCTCCTTCTCCTTCTTCTGCTTCTTCTGATTCACCCTCCAGTCTTCACCTTCTCCTTCTCCTTCTTCTACTTCTTCTGATTCACCCTCCAAACTTCACCTTCTCCTTCTCCTTCTTCTGCTTCTTCTGATTCACCCTCCAGACTTCACCTTCTCCTTCTCCTTCTGCTGCTTCTTCTGATTCACCCTCCAGACTTCACCTTCTCCTTCTCCTTCTTCTGCTTCTTCTGATTCACCCTCCAGACTTCACCTTCTCCTTCTCCTTCTTCGACTTCTTCTGATTCACCCTCCAGTCTTCACCTTCTCCTACTCTTTCTTCTGCTTCTTCTGATTCACCTTCCAGACTTCACCTTCTCCTTCTCCTTCTTCTGATTCTTCTGATTCACCCTCCAGACTTCACCTTCTCCTTCTGCTTCTTCTGCTTCTTCTGATTCACCCTCCTGACTTCACCTTCTTCTTCTCCTTCTTCTACTTCTTCTGATTCACCCTCCTGACTTCACCTTCTCATTCTCCTTCTTCTACTTCTTCTGCTTCACCCTCCAGACTTCACCTTCTCCTTCTCCTTCTTCTGCTTCTTCTGTTCACCCTCCAGACTTCACCTTCTCCTTCTCCTTCTTCGACTTCTTCTGATTCACCCTCCAGTCTTCACCTTCTCCTTCTCTTTCTTCTGCTTCTTCTGATTCACCTTCCAGACTTCACCTTCTCCTTCTCCTTCTTCTGATTCTTCTGATTCACCCTCCAGACTTCACCTTCTCCTTCTCCTTCTTCTGCTTCTTCTGATTCACCCTCCTGACTTCACCTTCTTCTTCTCCTTCTTCTACTTCTTCTGATTCACCCTCCTGACTTCACCTTCTCCTTCTCCTTCTTCTACTTCTTCTGCTTCACCCTCCAGACTTCACCTTCTCCTTCTCCTTCTTCTACTTCTTCTGATTCACCCTCCAGACTTCACCTTCTCCTTCTCCTTCTTCTACTTCTTCTGATTCACCCTCCAGACTTCACCTTCTCCTTCTCCTTCTTCTGCTTCTTCTGATTCACCCTCCGGACTTCACCTTCTCCTTCTCCTTCTACTGCTTCTTCTGATTCACCCTCCAGACTTCACCTTCTCCTTCTCCTTCTTCTACTTCTTCTGATTCACCCTCCAGACTTCATCTTCTCCTTCTCCTTCTTCTGCTTCTTCTGATTCACCCTACAGACTTCGCCTTCTCCTTCTCCTTCTTCTACTTCTTCTGATTCACCCTCCAGACTTCACCTTCTCCTTCTCCTTCTTCTGCTTCTTCTGATTCCCCCTCCAGACTTCACCTTCTCCTTCTCCTTCTTCTGCTTCTTCTGATTCACCCTTCAGACTTCACCTTCTCCTTCTCCTTCTTCTACTTCTTCTGATTCACCCTCCAGACTTCATCTTCTCCTTCTCCTTCTTCTGCTTCTTCTGATTCACCCTCCAGACTTCACCTTCTCCTTCTCCTTCTTCTGCTTCTTCTGATTCACCCTCCAGACTTCGCCTTCTCCTTCTCCTTCTTCTACTTCTTCTGATTCACCCTCCAGACTTCGCCTTCTCCTTCTCCTTCTTCTACTTCTTCTGATTCACCCTCCAGTCTTCACCTTCTCCTTCTCCTTCTTCTGCTTCTTCTGATTCACCCTCCAGACTTCACCTTCTCCTTCTCCTTCTTCTGCTTCTTCTGATTCACCCTCCAGACTTCACCTTCTCCTTCTCCTTCTTCTGCTTCTTCTGATTCACGCTCCAGACTTCACCTTCTCCTTCTCCTTCTTCTGCTTCTTCTGATTCACCCTCCAGACTTCACCTTCTCCTTCTCCTTCTTCTACTTCTTCTGCTTCACCCTCCTGACTTCACCTTCTCCTTCTCCTTCTTCTACTTCTTCTGCTTCACCCTCCAGACTTCACCTTCTCCTTCTCCTTCTTCTACTTCTTCTGATTCACCCTCCAGACTTCACTTTCTCCTTCTCCTTCTTCTACTCCTTCTGATTCACCCTCCAGACTTCACCTTCTCCTTCTCCTTCTTCTGCTTCTTCTGATTCACCCTCCAGACTTCACCTTCTCCTTCTCCTTCTTCTGCTTCTTCTGATTCACCCTCCAGACTTCACCTTCTCCTTCTCCTTCTTCTCCTTCTTCTGATTCACCCTCCAGACTTCATCTTCTCCTTCTCCTTCTTCTGCTTCTTCTGATTCACCCTCCAGTCTTCACCTTCTCCTTCTCCTTCTTCTACTTCTTCTGATTCACCCTCCAAACTTCACCTTCTCCTTCTCCTTCTTCTGCTTCTTCTGATTCACCCTCCAGACTTCACCTTCTCCTTCTCCTTCTTCTGCTTCTTCTGATTCACCTTCCAGACTTCACCTTCTCCTTCTCCTTCTTCTGCTTCTTCTGATTCACCCTCCAGACTTCACCTTCTCCTTCTCCTTCTTCGACTTCTTCTGATTCACCCTCCAGTCTTCACCTTCTCCTACTCTTTCTTCTGCTTCTTCTGATTCACCTTCCAGACTTCACCTTCTCCTTCTCCTTCTTCTGATTCTTCTGATTCACCCTCCAGACTTCACCTTCTCCTTCTCCTTCTTCTGCTTCTTCTGATTCACCCTCCTGACTTCACCTTCTTCTTCTCCTTCTTCTACTTCTTCTGATTCACCCTCCTGACTTCACCTTCTCCTTCTCCTTCTTCTACTTCTTCTGCTTCACCCTCCAGACTTCACCTTCTCCTTCTCCTTCTTCTGCTTCTTCTGATTCACCCTCCAGACTTCACCTTCTCCTTCTCCTTCTTCGACTTCTTCTGATTCACCCTCCAGTCTTCACCTTCTCCTTCTCTTTCTTCTGCTTCTTCTGATTCACCTTCCAGACTTCACCTTCTCCTTCTCCTTCTTCTGATTCTTCTGATTCACCCTCCAGACTTCACCTTCTCCTTCTCCTTCTTCTGCTTCTTCTGATTCACCCTCCTGACTTCACCTTCTTCTTCTCCTTCTTCTACTTCTTCTGATTCACCCTCCTGACTTCACCTTCTCCTTCTCCTTCTTCTACTTCTTCTGCTTCACCCTCCAGACTTCACCTTCTCCTTCTCCTTCTTCTACTTCTTCTGATTCACCCTCCAGACTTCACCTTCTCCTTCTCCTTCTTCTACTTCTTCTGATTCACCCTCCAGACTTCACCTTCTCCTTCTCCTTCTTCTGCTTCTTCTGATTCACCCTCCAGACTTCACCTTCTGCTTCTCCTTCTTCTGCTTCTTCTGATTCACCCTCCAGACTTCACCTTCTCCTTCTCCTTCTTCTACTTCTTCTGATTCACCCTCCAGACTTCATCTTCTCCTTCTCCTTCTTCTGCTTCTTCTGATTCACCCTCCAGACTTCGCCTTCTCCTTCTCCTTCTTCTACTTCTTCTGATTCACCCTCCAGACTTCACCTTCTCCTTCTCCTTCTTCTGCTTCTTCTGATTCACCCTCCAGACTTCACATTCTCCTTTTCCTTCTTCTGCTTCTTCTGATTCACCCTCCAGACTTCATCTTCTCCTTCTCCTTCTTCTGCTTCTTCTGATTCACCCTCCAGACTTCACCTTCTCCTTCTCCTTCTTCTGCTTCTTCTGATACACCCTCCAGACTTCGCCTTCTCCTTCTCCTTCTTCTACTTCTTCTGATTCACCCTCCAGACTTCGCCTTCTCCTTCTCCTTCTTCTACTTCTTCTGATTCACCCTCCAGTCTTCACCTTCTCCTTCTCCTTCTTCTGCTTCTTCTGATTCACCCTCCAGACTGCACCTTCTCCTTCTCCTTCTTCTGCTTCTTCTGATTCACCCTCCAGACTTCACCTTCTCCTTCTCCTTCTTCTGCTTCTTCTGATTCACCCTCCAGACTTCACCTTCTCCTTCTCCTTCTTCTGCTTCTTCTGATTCACCCTCCAGACTTCACCTTCTCCTTCTCCTTCTTCTACTTCTTCTGATTCACCCTCCAGACTTCACCTTCTCCTTCTCCTTCTTCTGCTTCTTCTGATTCACCCTCCAGACTTCACCTTCTCCTTCTCCTTCTTCTACTTCTTCTGATTCACCCTCCAGACTACACCTTCTCCTTCTCCTTCTTCTACTTCTTCTGATTCACCCTCCAGACTTCACCTTCTCCTTCTCCTTCTTCTGCTTCTTCTGATTCACCCTTCAGACTTCACCTTCTCCTTCTCCTTCTTCTACTTCTTCTGATTCACCCTCCAGACTTCTCCTTCTCCTTCTCCTTCTTCTCCTTCTTCTGCTTCTCCCTCCAGACTTCTCCTTCTCCTTCTCCTTCTTCTGCTTCTTCTGATTCACACTCCAGACTTCACCTTCTCCTTCTCCTTCTTCTACTTCTTCTGATTCACCCTCCAGACTTCACCTTCTCCTTCTCCTTCTTCTACTTCTTCTGATTCACCCTCCAGACTTCACCTTCTTCTTCTCCTTCTTCTACTTCTTCTGATTCACCCTCCTGACTTCACCTTCTCCTTCTCCTTCTTCTGCTTCTTCTGATTCACCCTCCAGACTTCACCTTCTCCTTCTCCTTCTTCTGCTTCTTCTGATTCACCCTCCAGACTTCACCTTCTCCTTCTCCTTCTTCTACTTCTTCTGATTCACCCTCCAGACTTCATCTTCTCCTTCTCCTTGTTCTGCTTCTTCTGATTCACCCTCCAGACTTCACCTTCTCCTTCTCCTTCTTCTGCTTCTTCTGATTCACCCTCCAGACTTCGCCTTCTCCTTCTCCTTCTTCTACTTCTTCTGATTCACCCTCCAGACTTCACCTTCTCCTTCTCCTTCTTCTACTTCTTCTGATTCACCCTCCAGTCTTCACCTTCTCCTTCTCCTTCTTCTGCTTCTTCTGATTCACCCTCCAGACTTCACCTTCTCCTTCTCCTTCTTCTGCTTCTTCTGATTCACCCTCCAGACTTCATCTTCTCCTTCTCCTTCTTCTGCTTCTTCTGATTCACCCTCCAGACTTCACCTTCTCCTTCTCCTTCTTCTGCTTCTTCTGATTCACCCTCCAGACTTCACCTTCTCCTTCTCCTACTTCTACTTCTTCTGATTCACCCTCCAGACTTCACGTTCTCCTTCTCCTTCTTCTGCTTCTTCTGATTCACCCTCCAGACGTCACCTTCTCCTTCTCCTTCGTCTACTTCTTCTGATTCACCCTCCAGACGACACCTTCTCCTTCTCCTTCTTCTACTTCTTCTGATTCACCCTCCAGACTTCACCTTCTCCTTCTCCTTCTTCTGCTTCTTCTGATTCACCCTCCAGTCTTCACCTTCTCCTTCTCCTTCTTCTGCTTCTTCTGATTCACCCTCCAGACTTCACCTTCTCCTTCTCCTTCTTCTGCTTCTGCTGATTCACCCTCCAGACTTCACCTTCTCCTTCTCCTTCTTCTGCTTCTTCTGATTCACCCTCCAGACTTCACCTTCTCCTTCTCCTTCTTCTGCTTCTTCTGATTCACCCTCCAGACTTCACCTTCTCCTTCTCCTTCTTCTACTTCTTCTGATTCACCCTCCAGACTTCACCTTCTCCTTCTCCTTCTTCTGCTTCTTCTGATTCACCCTCCAGACGACACCTTCTCCTTCTCCTTCTTCTACTTCTTCTGATTCACCCTCCAGACTTCACCTTCTCCTTCTCCTTCTTCTGCTTCTTCTGATTCACCCTACAGACTTCACCTTCTCCTTCTCCCTCTTCTACGTCTTCTGATTCACCCTTCAGACTTCACCTTCTCCTTCTCCTTCTTCTACTTCTTCTGATTCACCCTCCAGACTTCACCTTCTCCTTCTCCTTCTTCTCCTTCTTCTGCTTCTCCCTCCAGACTTCACCTTCTCCTTCTCCTTCTTCTGCTTCTTCTGATTCACACTCCAGACTTCACCTTCTCCTTCTCCTTCTTCTACTTCTTCTGATTCACCCTCCAGACTTCACCTTCTCCTTCTCCTTCTTCTACTTCTTCTGATTTACCCTCCAGACTTCACCTTCTCCTTCTCCTTCTTCTACTTCTTCTGATTCACCCTCCTGACTTCACCTTCTCCTTTATCCTTCTTATGCTTCTTCCGCTTCACCCTCCAGACTTCACCTTCTCCTTCTCCTTCTTCTGCTTCTTCTGCTTCACCCTCCAGACTTCACCTTCTCCTTCTCCTTCTTCTGCTTCTTCTGCTTCACCCTCCTGACTTCACCTTCTCCTTCTCCTTCTTCTACTTCTTCTGATTCACCCTCCAGATTTCACCTTCTCCTTCTCCTTCTTCTGCTTCTTCTGCTTCACCCTCCAGACTTCACCTTCTCCTTCTCCTTCTTATGCTTCTTCCGCTTCACCCTCCAGACTTCACCTTCTCCTTCTCCTTCTTCTGCTTCTTCTGCTTCACCCTCCAGACTTCACCTTCTCCTTCTCCTTTTTCTGCTTCTTCTGCTTCACCCTCCTGACTTCACCTTCTCCTTCTCCTTCTTCTACTTCTTCTGATTCACCCTCCAGATTTCACCTTCTCCTTCTCCTTCTTCTGCTTCTTCTGCTTCACCCTCCAGACTTCACCTTCTCCTTCTCCTTCTTCTGCTTCTTCTGCTTCACCCTTCAGATTTCACCTTCTCCTTCTCCTTCTTCTGCTTCTTCTGCTTCACCCTCCTGACTTCACCTTCTCCTTCTCCTTCTTCTACTTCTTCTGCTTCACCCTCCAGACTTCACCTTCTCCTTCTCCTTCTTCTACTTCTTCTGATTCACCCTCCAGACTTCACTTTCTCCTTCTCCTTCTTCTACTCCTTCTGATTCACCCTCCAGACTTCACCTTCTCCTTCTCCTTCTTCTGCTTCTTCTGATTCACCCTCCAGACTTCACCTTCTCCTTCTCCTTCTTCTGCTTCTTCTGATTCACCCTCCAGACTTAATCTTCTCCTTCTCCTTCTTCTGCTTCTTCTGATTCACCCTCCAGACTTCACCTTCTCCTTCTCCTTCTTCTACTTCTTCTGATTCACCCTCCAAACTTCACCTTCTCCTTCTCCTTCTTCTGCTTCTTCTGATTCACCCTCCAGACTTCACCTTCTCCTTCTCCTTCTTCTGCTTCTTCTGATTCACCCTTCAGACTTCACCTTCTCCTTCTCCTTCTTCTGCTTCTTCTGATTCACCCTCCAGACCTCACCTTCTCCTTCTCCTTCTTCTACTTCATCTGATTCACCCTCCAGACTTCATCTTCTCCTTCTCCTTCTTCTGCTTCTTCTGATTCACCCTCCAGACTTCACCTTCTCCTTCTCCTTCTTCTGCTTCTTCTGATTCACCCTCCAGACTTCGCCTTCTTCTTCTCCTTCTTCTACTTCTTCTGATTCACCCTCCAGACTTCACCTTCTCCTTCTCCTTCTTCTACTTCTTCTGATTCACCCTCCAGTCTTCACCTTCTCCTTCTCCTTCTTCTGCTTCTTCTGATTCACCCTCCAGACTTCACCTTCTCCTTCTCCTTCTTCTGCTTCTGCTGATTCACCCTCCAGACTTCACCTTCTCCTTCTCCTTCTTCTGCTTCTTCTGATTCACCCTCCAGACTTCACCTTCTCCTTCTCCTTCTTCTGCTTCTTCTGATTCACCCTCCAGACTTCACCTTCTCCTTCTCCTTCTTCTACTTCTTCTGATTCACCCTCCAGACTTCACCTTCTCCTTCTCCTTCTTCTGCTTCTTCTGATTCACCCTCCAGACGACACCTTCTCCTTCTCCTTCTTCTACTTCTTCTGATTCACCCTCCAGACTTCACCTTCTCCTTCTCCTTCTTCTGCTTCTTCTGATTCACCCTACAGACTTCACCTTCTCCTTCTCCCTCTTCTACGTCTTCTGATTCACCCTTCAGACTTCACCTTCTCCTTCTCCTTCTTCTACTTCTTCTGATTCACCCTCCAAACTTCACCTTCTCCTTCTCCTTCTTCTCCTTCTTCTGCTTCTCCCTCCAGACTTCACCTTCTCCTTCTCCTTCTTCTGCTTCTTCTGATTCACACTCCAGACTTCACCTTCTCCTTCTCCTTCTTCTACTTCTTCTGATTCACCCTCCAGACTTCACCTTCTCCTTCTCCTTCTTCTACTTCTTCTGATTTACCCTCCAGACTTCACCTTCTCCTTCTCCTTCTTCTACTTCTTCTGATTCACCCTCCTGACTTCACCTTCTCCTTTATCCTTCTTATGCTTCTTCCGCTTCACCCTCCAGACTTCACCTTCTCCTTCTCCTTCTTCTGCTTCTTCTGCTTCACCCTCCAGACTTCACCTTCTCCTTCTCCTTCTTCTGCTTCTTCTGCTTCACCCTCCTGACTTCACCTTCTCCTTCTCCTTCTTCTACTTCTTCTGATTCACCCTCCAGATTTCACCTTCTCCTTCTCCTTCTTCTGCTTCTTCTGCTTCACCCTCCAGACTTCACCTTCTCCTTCTCCTTCTTCTGCTTCTTCTGCTTCACCCTTCAGGTTTCACCTTCTCCTTCTCCTTCTTCTGCTTCTTCTGCTTCACCCTCCTGACTTCACCTTCTCCTTCTCCTTCTTCTACTTCTTCTGCTTCACCCTCCAGACTTCACCTTCTCCTTCTCCTTCTTCTACTTCTTCTGATTCACCCTCCAGACTTCACTTTCTCCTTCTCCTTCTTCTACTCCTTCTGATTCACCCTCCAGACTTCACCTTCTCCTTCTCCTTCTTCTGCTTCTTCTGATTCACCCTCCAGACTTCACCTTCTCCTTCTCCTTCTTCTGCTTCTTCTGATTCACCCTCCAGACTTCACCTTCTCCTTCTCCTTCTTCTCCTTCTTCTGATTCACCCTCCAGACTTCATCTTCTCCTTCTCCTTCTTCTGCTTCTTCTGATTCACCCTCCAGACTTCACCTTCTCCTTCTCCTTCTTCTACT
This sequence comes from Somniosus microcephalus, assembly GCF_052327205.1. Lineage (NCBI taxonomy): Eukaryota > Metazoa > Chordata > Chondrichthyes > Squaliformes > Somniosidae > Somniosus > Somniosus microcephalus. Next base: position 424,200 of record NW_028225300.1, on the reverse strand, counting down.
TCTTCTGATTCACCCTCCAAACTTCACCTTCTCCTTCTCCTTCTTCTGCTTCTTCTGATTCACCCTCCAGATTTCACCTTCTCCTTCTCCTTCTTCTGCTTCTTCTGATTCACCCTTCAGACTTCACCTTCTCCTTCCCCTTCTTCTGCTTCTTCTGATTCACCCTCCAGACCTCACCTTCTCCTTCTCCTTCTTCTACTTCATCTGATTCACCCTCCAGACTTCATCTTCTCCTTCTCCTTCTTCTGCTTCTTCTGATTCACCCTCCAGACTTCACCTTCTCCTTCTCCTTCTTCTGCTTCTTCTGATTCACCCTCCAGACTTCGCCTTCTTCTTCTCCTTCTTCTACTTCTTCTGATTCACCCTCCAGACTTCACCTTCTCCTTCTCCTTCTTCTACTTCTTCTGATTCACCCTCCAGACCTCACCTTCTCCTTCTCCTTCTTCTGCTTCTTCTGATTCACCCTCCAGACTTCACCTTCTCCTTCTCCTTCTTCTGCTTCTTCTGATTCACCCTCCAGACTTCACCTTCTCCTTCTCCTTCTTCTACTTCTTCTGATTCACCCTCCAGACTTCACCTTCTCCTTCTCCTTCTTCTGCTTCTTCTGATTCACCCTCCAGACTTCACCTTCTCCTTCTCCTTTTTCTGCTTCTTCTGATTCACCCTTCAGACTTCACCTTCTCCTTCTCCTTCTTCTACTTCTTCTGATTCACCCTCCAGACTTCACCTTCTCCTTCTCCTTCTTCTACTTCTTCTGCTTCTCCCTCCAGACTTCACCTTCTCCTTCTCCTTCTTCTGCTTCTTCTGATTCACACTCCAGACTTCACCTTCTCCTTCTCCTTCTTCTACTTCTTCTGATTCACCCTCCAGACTTCACCTTCTCCTTCTCCTTCTTCTACTTCTTCTGATTCACCCTCCAGACTTCACCTTCTCCTTCTCCTTCTTCTACTTCTTCTGATTCACCCTCCTGACTTCACCTTCTCCTTCTCCTTCTTATGCTTCTTCAGCTTCACCCTCCAGACTTCACCTTCTCCTTCTCCTTCTTCTGCTTCTTCTGCTTCACCCTCCAGACTTCACCTTCTCCTTCTCCTTCTTCTGCTTCTTCTGCTTCACCCTCCTGACTTCACCTTCTCCTTCTCCTTCTTCTACTTCTTCTGATTCACCCTCCAGACTTCACCTTCTCCTTCTCCTTCTTCTGCTTCTTCTGCTTCACCCTCCAGACTTCACCTTCTCCTTCTCCTTCTTCTGCTTCTTCTGCTTCACCCTTCAGATTTCACCTTCTCCTTCTCCTTCTTCTGCTTATTCTGCTTCACCCTCCTGACTTCACCTTCTCCTTCTCCTTCTTCTACTTCTTCTGCTTCACCCTCCAGACTTCACCTTCTCCTTCTCCTTCTTCTACTTCTTCTGATTCACCCTCCAGACTTCACTTTCTCCTTCTCCTTCTTCTGCTTCTTCTGTTTCACCCTCCAGACTTCACCTTCTCCTTATCCTTCTTCTGCTTCTTCTGATTCACCCTCCAGACTTCACCTTCTCCTTCTCCTTCTTCTGCTTCTTCTGATTCACCCTCCAGACTTCACCTTCTCCTTCTCCTTCTTCTACTTCTTCTGATTCACCCTCCAGACTTCATCTTCTCCTTCTCCTTCTTCTGCTTCTTCTGATTCACCCTTCAGACTTCACCTTCTCCTTCTCCTTCTTCTACTTCTTCTGATTCACCCTCCAAACTTAACCTTCTCCTTCTCCTTCTTCTGCTTCTTCTGATTCACCCTTCAGACTTCACCTTCTCCTTCTCCTTATTCTGCTTCTTCTGATTCACCCTTCAGACTTCACCTTCTCCTTCTCCTTCTTCTGCTTCTTCTGATTCACCCTCCAGACCTCACCTTCTCCTTCTCCTTCTTCTACTTCATCTGATTCACCCTCCAGACTTCATCTTCTCCTTCTCCTTCTTCTGCTTCTTCTGATTCACCCTCCAGACTTCACCTTCTCCTTCTCCTTCTTCTGCTTCTTCTGATTCACCCTCCAGACTTCGCCTTCTCCTTCTCCTTCTTCTACTTCTTCTGATTCACCCTCCAGACTTCACCTTCTCCTTCTCCTTCTTCCACTTCTTCTGATTCACTCTCCAGTCTTCACCTTCTCCTTCTCCTTCTTCTGCTTCTTCTGATTCACCCTCCAGACTTCACCTTCTCCTTCTCCTTCTTCTGCTTCTTCTGATTCACCCTCCAGACTTCACCTTCTCCTTCTCCTTCTTCTGCTTCTTCTGATTCACCCCCCAGACATCACCTTCTCCTTCTCCTTTTTCTGCTTCTTCTGATTCACATTCCAGACTTCACCTTCTCCTTCTTCTACTTCTTCTGATTCACCCTCCAGACTTCACCTTCTCCTTCTCCTTCTTCTGCTTCTTCTGATTCACCCTCCAGACTTCACCTTCTCCTTCTCCTTCGTCTACTTCTTCTGATTCACCCTCCAGACTACAGCTTCTCCTTCTCCTTCTTCTACTTCTTCTGATTCACCCTCCAGACTTCACCTTCTCCTTCTCCTTCTTCTGCTTCTTCTGATTCACCCTACAGACTTCACCTTCTCCTTCTCCTTCTTCTACGTCTTCTGATTCACCCTTCAGACTTCACCTTCTCCTTCTCCTTCTTCTACTTCTTCTGATTCACCCTCCAGACTTCACCTTCTCCTTCTCCTTCTTCTACTTCTTCTGCTTCTCCCTCCAGACTTCACCTTCTCCTTCTCCTTCTTCTGCTTCTTCTGATTCACACTCCAGACTTCACCTTCTCCTTCTCCTTCTTCTACTTCTTCTGATTCACCCTCCAGACTTCACCTTCTCCTTCTCCTTCTTCTACTTCTTCTGATTCACCCTCCAGACTTCACCTTCTCCTTCTCCTTCTTCTACTTCTTCTGATTCACCCTCCTGACTTCACCTTCTCCTTCTCCTTCTTATGCTTCTTCCGCTTCACCCTCCAGACTTCACCTTCTCCTTCTCCTTCTTCTGCTTCTTCTGCTTCACCCTCCAGACTTCACCTTCTCCTTCTCCTTCTTCTGCTTCTTCTGCTTCACCCTCCTGACTTCACCTTCTCCTTCTCCTTCTTCTACTTCTTCTGATTGACCCTCCAGACTTCACCTTCTCCTTCTCCTTCTTCTGCTTATTCTGCTTCACCCTCCAGACTTCACCTTCTCCTTCTCCTTCTTCTGCTTCTTCTGCTTCACCCTTCAGATTTCACCTTCTCCTTCTCCTTCTTCTGCTTCTTCTGCTTCACCCTCCTGACTTCACCTTCTCCTTCTCCTTCTTCTACTTCTTCTGATTCACCCTCCAGACTTCACCTTCTCCATCTCCTTCTTCTGCTTCTTCTGCTTCACCCTCCAGACTTCACCTTCTCCTTCTCCTTCTTCTGCTTCTTCTGCTGCGCCCTCCAAACTTCACCATCTCCTTCTCCTTCTTCTGCTTCTTCTGCTTCACCCCCCTGACTTCACCTTCTCTTCTCTTTTCTTCTGCTTCTTCTGATTCACCCTCCTAACTTCACCTTCTCCTTCTCCTTCATCTGCTTCTTCTGATTCACCCTCCTGACTTCACCTTCTCCTTCTCCTTCTCCTGCTTCTTCTGATTCACCTTCCAGACTTCACCTTCTCCTTCTCCTTCTTCTGCTTCTTCTGATTCACCCTCCAGACTTCACCTTCTCCTTCTCCTTCTTCTCCTTCTTCTGATTCACCCTCCAGACTTCATCTTCTCCTTCTCCTTCTTCTGCTTCTTCTGATTCAACCTCCAGACTTCACCTTCTCCTTCTCCTTCTTCTACTTCTTCTGATTCACCCTCCAGACTTCACCTTCTCCTTCTCCTTCTTCTACTTCTTCTGATTCACCCTCCAGACTTCACCTTCTCCTTCTCCTTCTTCTGCTTCTTCTGATTCACCCTCCAGACTTCACCTTCTCCTTCTCCTTCTTCTGCTTCTTCTGATTCACCCTCCAGACTTCACCTTCTCCTTCTCCTTCTTCTGCTTCTTCTGATTCACCCTCCAGACTTCACCTTCTCCTTCTCCTTCTTCTGCTTCTTCTGATTCACCCTCCAGACTTCACCTTCTCCTTCTCCTTCTTCTACTTCTTCTGATTCACCCTCCAGACTTCACCTTCTCCTTCTCCTTCTTCTGCTTCTTCTGATTCACCCTCCAGACTTCACCTTCTCCTTCTCCTTCTTCTGCTTCTTCTGATTCACCCTTCAGACTTCACCTTCTCCTTCTCCTTCTTCTACTTCTTCTGATTCACCCTCCACACTTCACCTTCTCCTTCTCCTTCTTCTACTTCTTCTGCTTCTCCCTCCAGACTTCACCTTCTCCTTCTCCTTCTTCTGCTTCTTCTGATTCACACTCCAGACTTCACCTTCTCCTTCTCCTTCTTCTACTTCTTCTGATTCACCCTCCAGACTTCACCTTCTCCTTCTCCTTCTTCTACTTCTTCTGATTCACCCTCCAGACTTCACCTTCTCCTTCTCCTTCTTCTACTTCTTCTGATTCACCCTCCTGACTTCACCTTCTCCTTCTCCTTCTTATGCTTCTTCAGCTTCACCCTCCAGACTTCACCTTCTCCTTCTCCTTCTTCTGCTTCTTCTGCTTCACCCTCCAGACTTCACCTTCTCCTTCTCCTTCTTCTGCTTCTTCTGCTTCACCCTCCTGACTTCACCTTCTACTTCTCCTTCTTCTACTTCTTCTGATTCACCCTCCAGACTTCACCTTCTCCTTCTCCTCCTTCTGCTTCTTCTGCTTCACCCTCCAGACTTCACCTTCTCCTTCTCCTTCTTCTGCTTCTTCTGATTCACCCTTCAGATTTCACCTTCTCCTTCACCTTCTTCTGCTTCTTCTGCTTCACCCTCCTGACTTCACCTTCTCCTTCTCCTTCTTCTACTTCTTCTGCTTCACCCTCCAGACTTCACCTTCTCCTTCTCCTTCTTCTACTTCTTCTGATTCACCCTCCAGACTTCACTTTCTCCTTCTCCTTCTTCTGCTTCTTCTGTTTCACCCTCCAGACTTCAACTTCTCCTTATCCTTCTTCTGCTTCTTCTGATTCACCCTCCAGACTTCACCTTCTCCTTCTCCTTCTTCTGCTTCTTCTGATTCACCCTCCAGACTTCACCTTCTCCTTCTCCTTCTTCTACTTCTTCTGATTCACCCTCCAGACTTCAGCTTCTCCTTCTCCTTCTTCTGCTTCTTCTGATTCACCCTTCAGACTTCACCTTCTCCTTCTCCTTCTTCTACTTCTTCTGATTCACCCTCCAAACTTAACCTTCTCCTTCTCCTTCTTCTGCTTCTTCTGATTCACCCTCCAGACTTCACCTTCTCCTTCTCCTTCTTCTGCTTCTTCTGATTCACCCTCCAGACTTCACCTTCTCCTTCTCCTTCTTCTACTTCTTCTGATTCACCCTCCAGACTTCACTTTCTCCTTCTCCTTCTTCTGCTTCTTCTGTTTCACCCTCCAGACTTCAACTTCTCCTTATCCTTCTTCTGCTTCTTCTGATTCACCCTCCAGACTTCACCTTCTCCTTCTCCTTCTTCTGCTTCTTCTGATTCACCCTCCAGACTTCACCTTCACCTTCTCCTTCTTCTACTTCTTCTGATTCACCCTCCAGACTTCACCTTCTCCTTCTCCTTCTTCTACTTCTTCTGATTCACCCTCCAGACTTCACCTTCTCCTTCTCCTTCTTCTACTTCTTCTGATTCACCCTCCTGACTTCACCTTCTCCTTCTCCTTCTTATGCTTCTTCAGCTTCACCCTCCAGACTTCACCTTCTCCTTCTCCTTCTTCTGCTTCTTCTGCTTCACCCTCCAGACTTCACCTTCTCCTTCTCCTTCTTCTGCTTCTTCTGCTTCACCCTCCTGACTTCACCTTCTACTTCTCCTTCTTCTACTTCTTCTGATTCACCCTCCAGACTTCACCTTCTCCTTCTCCTCCTTCTGCTTCTTCTGCTTCACCCTCCAGACTTCACCTTCTCCTTCTCCTTCTTCTGCTTCTTCTGATTCACCCTTCAGATTTCACCTTCTCCTTCACCTTCTTCTGCTTCTTCTGCTTCACCCTCCTGACTTCACCTTCTCCTTCTCCTTCTTCTACTTCTTCTGCTTCACCCTCCAGACTTCACCTTCTCCTTCTCCTTCTTCTACTTCTTCTGATTCACCCTCCAGACTTCACTTTCTCCTTCTCCTTCTTCTGCTTCTTCTGTTTCACCCTCCAGACTTCAACTTCTCCTTATCCTTCTTCTGCTTCTTCTGATTCACCCTCCAGACTTCACCTTCTCCTTCTCCTTCTTCTGCTTCTTCTGATTCACCCTCCAGACTTCACCTTCTCCTTCTCCTTCTTCTACTTCTTCTGATTCACCCTCCAGACTTCAGCTTCTCCTTCTCCTTCTTCTGCTTCTTCTGATTCACCCTTCAGACTTCACCTTCTCCTTCTCCTTCTTCTACTTCTTCTGATTCACCCTCCAAACTTAACCTTCTCCTTCTCCTTCTTCTGCTTCTTCTGATTCACCCTCCAGACTTCACCTTCTCCTTCTCCTTCTTCTGCTTCTTCTGATTCACCCTTCAGACTTCACCTTCTCCTTCTCCTTCTTCTGCTTCTTCTGATTCACCCTCCAGACCTCACCTTCTCCTTCTCCTTCTTCTACTTCATCTGATTCACCCTCCAGACTTCATCTTCTCCTTCTCCTTCTTCTGCTTCTTCTGATTCACCCTCCAGACTTCACCTTCTCCTTCTCCTTCTTCTGCTTCTTCTGATTCACCCTCCAGACTTCGCCTTCTCCTTCTCCTTCTTCTACTTCTTCTGATTCACCCTCCTGACTTCACCTTCTCCTTCTCCTTCTTCTACTTCTTCTGATTCACTCTCCAGTCTTCACCTTCTCCTTCTCCTTCTTCTGCTTCTTCTGATTCACCCTCCAGACTTCACCTTCTCCTTCTCCTTCTTCTGCTTCTTCTGATTCACCCTCCAGACTTCACCTTCTCCTTCTCCATCTTCTGCTTCTTCTGATTCACCCTCCAGACTTCACCTTCTCCTTCTCCTTTTTCTGCTTCTTCTGATTCACATTCCAGACTTCACCTTCTCCTTCTTCTACTTCTTCTGATTCACCCTCCAGACTTCACCTTCTCCTTCTCCTTCTTCTGCTTCTTCTGATTCACCCTCCAGACTTCACCTTCTCCTTCTCCTTCGTCTACTTCTTCTGATTCACCCTCCAGACTACACCTTCTCCTTCTCCTTCTTCTACTTCTTCTGATTCACCCTCCAGACTTCACCTTCTCCTTCTCCTTCTTCTGCTTCTTCTGATTCACCCTACAGACTTCACCTTCTCCTTTTCCTTCTTCTACGTCTTCTGATTCACCCTTCAGACTTCACCTTCTCCTTCTCCTTCTTCTACTTCTTCTGATTCACCCTCCAGACTTCACCTTCTCCTTCTCCTTCTTCTACTTCTTCTGCTTCTCCCTCCAGACTTCACCTTCTCCTTCTCCTTCTTCTGCTTCTTCTGATTCAGACTCCAGACTTCACCTTCTCCTTCTCCTTCTTCTACTTCTTCTGATTCACCCTCCAGACTTCACCTTCTCCTTCTCCTTCTTCTACTTCTTCGGATTCACCCTCCAGACTTCACCTTCTCCTTCTCCTTCTTCTACTTCTTCTGATTCACCCTCCTGACTTCACCTTCTCCTTCTCCTTCTTATGCTTCTTCCGCTTCACCCTCCAGACTTCACCTTCTCCTTCTCCTTCTTCTGCTTCTTCTGCTTCACCCTCCAGACTTCACCTTCTCCTTCTCCTTCTTCTGCTTCTTCTGCTTCACCCTCCTGACTTCACCTTCTCCTTCTCCTTCTTCTACTTCTTCTGATTCACCCTCCAGACTTCACCTTCTCCTTCTCCTTCTTCTGCTTCTTCTGCTTCACCCTCCAGACTTCACCTTCTCCTTCTCCTTCTTCTGCTTCTTCTGCTTCTCCCTTCAGATTTCACCTTCTCCTTCTCCTTCTTCTGCTTCTTCTGCTTCACCCTCCTGACTTCACCTTCTCCTTCTCCTTCTTCTACTTCTTCTGATTCACCCTCCAGACTTCACCTTCTCCATCTCCTTCTTCTGCTTCTTCTGCTTCACCCTCCAGACTTCACCTTCTCCTTCTCCTTCTTCTGCTTCTTCTGCTGCGCCCTCCAGACTTCACCTTCTCCTTCTCCTTCTTCTGCTTCTTCTGCTTCACCCTCCAGACTTCATCTTCTCCTTCTCCTTCTTCTGCTTCTTCTGATTCACCCTCCAGACTTCACCTTCTCCTTCTCCTTCTTCTACTTCTTCTGATTCACCCTCCAGACTTCACCTTCTCCTTCTCCTTCTTCTACTTCTTCTCATTCACCCTCCAGACTTCACCTTCTCCTTCTCCTTCTTCTGCTTCTTCTGATTCACCCTCCAGACTTCAACTTCTCCTTCTCCTTCTTCTGCTTCTTCTGGTTCACCCTCCAGACTTCACCTTCTCCTTCTTCTTCTTCTGCTTCTTCTGATTCACCCTTCAGACTTCACCTTCTCCTTCTCCTTCTTCTGCTTCTTCTGATTCACCCTCCAGACCTCACCTTCTCCTTCTCCTTCTTCTACTTCTTCTGATTCACCCTCCAGACTTCACCTTCTCCTTCTCCTTCTTCTGATTCTTCTGATTCACCCTCCAGACTTCACCTTCTCCTTCTCCTTCTTCTGCTTCTTCTGATACACCCTCCTGACTTCACCTTCTCCTTCTCCTTCTTCTACTTCTTCTGGTTCACCCTCCTGACTTCACCTTCTCCTTCGACTTCTTCTACTTCTTCTGCTTCACCCACCAGACTTCACCTTCTCCTTCTCCTTCTTCTACTTCTTCTGATTCACCCTGCAGACTTCACCTTCTCCTTCTCCTTCTTCTGCTTCTTCTGATTCACCCTCCAGACTTTACCTTCTCCTTCTCCTTCTTCTGCTTCTTCTGATTCACCCTCCAGACTTCACCTTCTCCTTCTCCTTCTTCTACTTCTTCTGATTCTCCCTCCAGACTTCATCTTCTCCTTCTTCTTCTTCTGCTTCTTCTGATTCACCCTCCAGACTTCACCTTCTCCTTCACCTTCTTCTGCTTCTTCTGATTCACGCTCCAGACTTCACCTTCTCCTTCTCCTTCTTCTACTTCTTCTGATTCACCCTCCAGACTTCACCTTCTCCTTCTCCTTCTTCTACTTCTTCTGATTCACCCTCCAGACTTCACCTTCTCCTTCTCCTTCTTCTGCTTCTTCTGATTCACCCTCCAGACTTCACCTTCTCCTTCTCCTTCTTCTGCTTCTTCTGATTCACCCTCCAGACTTCACCTTCTCCTTCTCCTTCTTCTGCTTCTTCTGCTTCACCCTTCAGACTTCACCTTCTCCTTCTTCTTCTTCTGCTTCTTCTGATTCACCCTCCAGACCTCACCTTCTCCTTCTTCTGCTTCTTCTGATTCACCCTCCTGACTTCACCTTCTCCTTCTCCTTCTTCTGCTTCTTCTGATTCACCCTCCAGACTTCACCTTCTCCTTCTCCTTCTTCTGCTTCTTCTGATTCACCCTCCAGACTTCACCTTCTCCTTCTCCTTCTTCTACTTCTTCTGATTCACCCTCCAGATTTCACCTTCTCCTTCTCCTTCTTCTACTTCTTCTGCTTCTCCCTCCAGACTTCAGCTTCTCCTTCTCCTTCTTCTGCTTCTTATAATTCACGCTCCAGACTTCACCTTCTCCTTCTCCTTCTTCTACTTCTTCTGATTCACCCTCCAGAATTCACCTTCTCCTTCTCCTTCTTCTACTTCTTCTGATTCACCCTCCAGACTTCACCTTCTCCTTCTCCTTCTTCTACTTCTTCTGATTCACCCTCCTGACTTCACCTTCTCCTTCTTCTGCTTCTTCTGCTTCACCCTCTAGACTTCACCTTCTCCTTCTCCTTCTTCTGCTTCTTCTGCTTCACCCTCCAGACTTCACCTTCTCCTTCTCCTTCTTCTGCTTCTTCTGCTTCTCCCTCCTGACTTCACCTTCTCCTTCTCCTTCTTCTACTTCTTCTGATTCACCCTCCAGACTTCACCTTCTCCTTCTCCTTCTTCTGCTTCTTCTGCTTCACCCTCCAGACTTCACCTTCTCCTTCTCCTTCTTCTGCTTCTTCTGCTTCGCCCTCCAGACTTCACCTTCCCCTTCTCCTTCTTCTGCTTCTCCTGCTTCACCCTCCAGACTTCACCTTCTCCTTCTCCTTATTCTGTTTCTTCTGATTCACCCTCCAGACTTCAACTTCTACTTCTCCTTCTTCTGCTTCTTCTGATTCACCCTCCAGACTTCACCTTCTCCTTCTCCTTCTTCTGCTTCTTCTGATTCACCCTCCAGACTTCACCTTCTCCTTCTCCTTCTTCTACTTCTTCTGATTCACCCTCCAGACTTCACCTTTTCCTTCTCCTTCTTCTACTTCTTCTGATTCACCCTCCAGACTTCACCTTCTCCTTCTCCTTCTTCTGCTTCTTCTGATTCACCCTCCAGACTTCAAATTCTACTTCTCCTTCTTCTGCTTCTTCTGATTCACCCTCCAGACTTCACCTTCTCCTTCTCCTTCTTCTGCTTCTTCTGATTCACCCTTCAGACTTCACCTTCTCCTTCTTCTTCTTCTGCTTCTTCTGATTCACCCTCCAGACCTCACCTTCTCCTTCTCCTTCTTCTACTTCTTCTGATTCACCCTCCAGACTTCATCTTCTCCTTCTCCTTCTTCTGCTTCTTCTGATTCACCCTCCAAACTTCACCTTCTCCTTCTCCTTCTTCTGCTTCTTCTGATTCACCCTCCAGACTTCACCTTCTCCTTCTCCTTCTTCTACTTCTTCCGATTCGCCCTCCAGACTTCACCTTTTCCTTCTCCTTCTTCTACTTCTTCTGATTCAACCTTCAGACTTCACCTTCTCCTTCTTCTTCTTCTGCTTCTTCTGATTCACCCTCCAGACCTCACCTTCTCCTTCTCCTTCTTCTACTTCTTCTGATTCACCCTCCAGACTTCATCTTCTCCTTCTCCTTCTTCTGCTTCTTCTGATTCACCCTCCAAACTTCACCTTCTCCTTCTCCTTCTTCTGCTTCTTCTGATTCACCCTCCAGACTTCACCTTCTCCTTCTCCTTCTTCTACTTCTTCTGATTCGCCCTCCAGGCTTCACCTTCTCCTTCTCCTTCTTCTACTTCTTCCGATTCACCCTCCACTCTTCACCTTCTCCTTCTCCTTCTTCTGCTTCTTCTGATTCACCCTCCAGACTTTACCTTCTCCTTCTCCTTCTTCTGCTTCTTTTGATTCACCCTCCTGACTTCACCTTCTCCTTCTCCTTCTGCTGCTTCTTCTGATTCACCCTCCAGACTTCACCTTCTCCTTCTCCTTCTTCTACTTCTTCTGATTCACCCTCCAGACTTAACCTTCTCCTTCTACTTCTTCTGCATCTTTTGATTCACCCTCCAGACGTCACCTTCTCCTTCTCCTTCTTCTGCTTCTTCTGATTCACCCTCCAGACTTCACCTTCTCCTTCTCCTTCTTCTGCTTCTTCTGATTCACCCTCCAGACTTCACCTTCTCCTTCTCCTTCTTCTACTTCTTCTGATTCACCCTCCAGACTTCACCTTCTCCTTCTCCATCTTCTACTTCTTCTGCTTCTCCCTCCAGACTTAACCTTCTCCTTCTACTTCTTCTGCATCTTTTGATTCACCCTCCAGACGTCACCTTCTCCTTCTCCTTCTTCTGCTTCTTCTGATTCACCCTCCAGACTTCACCTTCTCCTTCTCCTTCTTCTGCTTCTTCTGATTCACCCTCCAGACTTCACCTTCTCCTTCTCCTTCTTCTACTTCTTCTGATTCACCCTCCAGACTTCACCTTCTCCTTCTCCTTCTTCTACTTCTTCTGATTCACCCTCCAGAATTCACCTTCTCCTTCTTCTACTTCTTCTGATTCACCCTCCAGACTTCACCTTCTCCTTCTCCTTCTTCTCCTTCTTCTGATTCACCCTCCAGACTTCATCTTCTCCTTCTCCTTCTTCTGCTTCTTCTGATTCACCCTCCAGACTTCACCTTCTCCTTCTCCTTCTTCTACTTCTTCTGATTCACCCTCCAGACTTCACCTTCTCCTTCTCCTTCTTCTACTTCTTCTGATTCACCTTCCAGACTTCACCTTCTCCTTCTCCTTCTTCTGCTTCTTCTGATTGACCCTCCAGACTTCACCTTCTCCTTCTCCTTCTTCTGCTTCTTCTGGTTCACCCTCCAGACTTCACCTTCTCCTTCTTCTTCTTCTGCTTCTTCTGATTCACCCTTCAGACTTCACCTTCTCCTTCTCCTTCTTCTGCTTCTTCTGATTCACCCTCCAGACCTCACCTTCTCCTTCTCCTTCTTCTACTTCTTCTGATTCACCCTCCAGACTTCACCTTCTCCTTCTCCTTCTTCTGATTCTTCTGATTCACCCTCCAGACTTCACCTTCTCCTTCTCCTTCTTCTGCTTCTTCTAATTCACCCTCCTGACTTCACTATCTCCTTCTCCTTCTTCTACTTCTTCTGATTCACCCTCCTGACTTCACCTTCTCCTTCGACTTCTTCTACTTCTTCTGCTTCACCCACCAGACTTCACCTTCTCCTTCTCCTTCTTCTACTTCTTCTGATTCACCCTCCAGACTTCACCTTCTCCTTCTCCTTCTTCTGCTTCTTCTGATTCACCCTCCAGACTTTACCTTCTCCTTCTCCTTCTTCTGCTTCTTCTGATTCACCCTCCAGACTTCACCTTCTCCTTCTCCTTCTTCTACTTCTTCTGATTCACCCTCCAGACTTCATCTTCTCCTTCTTCTTCTTCTGCTTCTTCTGATTCACCCTCCAGACTTCACCTTCTCCTTCTCCTTCTTCTGCTTCTTCTGATTCACGCTCCAGACTTCACCTTCTCCTTCTCCTTCTTCTACTTCTTCTGATTCACCCTCCAGACTTCACCTTCTCCTTCTCCTTCTTCTACTTCTTCTGATTCACCCTCCAGACTTCACCTTCTCCTTCTCCTTCTTCTGCTTCTTCTGATTCACCCTCCAGACTTCACCTTCTCCTTCTCCTTCTTCTGCTTCTTCTGATTCACCCTCCAGACGTCACCTTCTCCTTCTCCTTCTTCTGCTTCTTCTGATTCACCCTCCAGACTTCACCTTCTCCTTCTCCTTCTTCTGCTTCTTCTGATTCACCCTCCAGACTTCACCTTCTCCTTCTCCTTCTTCTACTTCTTCTGATTCACCCTCCAGACTTCACCTTCTCCTTCTCCTTCTTCTACTTCTTCTGATTCACCCTCCAGAATTCACCTTCTCCTTCTTCTACTTCTTCTGATTCACCCTCCAGACTTCACCTTCTCCTTCTCCTTCTTCTCCTTCTTCTGATTCACCCTCCAGACTTCATCTTCTCCTTCTCCTTCTTCTGCTTCTTCTGATTCACCCTCCACACTTCACCTTCTCCTTCTCCTTCTTCTACTTCTTCTGATTCACCCTCCAGACTTCACCTTCTCCTTCTCCTTCTTCTACTTCTTCTGATTCACCCTCCAGACTTCACCTTCTCCTTCTCCTTCTTCTGCTTCTTCTGATTCACCCTCCAGACTTCACCTTCTCCTTCTCCTTCTTCTGCTTCTTCTGGTTCACCCTCCAGACTTCACCTTCTCCTTCTTCTTCTTCTGCTTCTTCTGATTCACCCTTCAGACTTCACCTTCTCCTTCTCCTTCTTCTGCTTCTTCTGATTCACCCTCCAGACCTCACCTTCTCCTTCTCCTTCTTCTACTTCTTCTGATTCACCCTCCAGACTTCACCTTCTCCTTCTCCTTCTTCTGATTCTTCTGATTCACCCTCCAGACTTCACCTTCTCCTTCTCCTTCTTCTGCTTCTTCTAATTCACCCTCCTGACTTCACTATCTCCTTCTCCTTCTTCTACTTCTTCTGATTCACCCTCCTGACTTCACCTTCTCCTTCGACTTCTTCTACTTCTTCTGCTTCACCCACCAGACTTCACCTTCTCCTTCTCCTTCTTCTACTTCTTCTGATTCACCCTCCAGACTTCACCTTCTCCTTCTCCTTCTTCTGCTTCTTCTGATTCACCCTCCAGACTTTACCTTCTCCTTCTCCTTCTTCTGCTTCTTCTGATTCGCCCTCCAGACTTCACCTTCTCCTTCTCCTTCTTCTACTTCTTCTGATTCACCCTCCAGACTTCATCTTCTCCTTCTTCTTCTTCTGCTTCTTCTGATTCACCCTCCAGACTTCACCTTCTCCTTCTCCTTCTTCTGCTTCTTCTGATTCACGCTCCAGACTTCACCTTCTCCTTCTCCTTCTTCTACTTCTTCTGATTCACCCTCCAGACTTCACCTTCTCCTTCTCCTTCTTCTACTTCTTCTGATTCACCCTCCAGACTTCACCTTCTCCTTCTCCTTCTTCTGCTTCTTCTGAATCACCCTCCAGACTTCACCTTCTCCTTCTCCTTCTTCTGCTTCTTCTGATTCACCCTCCAGACTTCACCTTCTCCTTCTCCTTCTTCTGCTTCTTCTGCTTCACCCTTCAGACTTCACCTTCTCCTTCTTCTTCTTCTGCTTCTTCTGATTCACCCTCCAGACCTCACCTTCTCCTTCTCCTTCTTCTGCTTCTTCTGATTCACCCTCCTGACTTCACCTTCTCCTTCTCCTTCTTCTGCTTCTTCTGATTCACCCTCCAGACTTCACATTCTCCATCTACTTCTTCTGCTTCTTCTGATTCACCCTCCAGACGTCACCTTCTCCTTCTCCTTCTTCTGCTTCTTCTGATTCACCCTCCAGACTTCACCTTCTCCTTCTCCTTCTTCTACTTCTTCTGATTCACCCTCCAGATTTCACCTTCTCCTTCTCCTTCTTCTACTTCTTCTGCTTCTCCCTCCAGACTTCACCTTCTCCTTCTCCTTCTTCTGCTTCTTCTAATTCACCCTCCAGACTTCACCTTCTCCTTCTCCTTCTTCTACTTCTTCTGATTCACCCTCCAGAATTCACCTTCTCCTTCTCCTTCTTCTACTTCTTCTGATTCACCCTCCAGACTTCACCTTCTCCTTCTCCTTCTTCTACTTCTTCTGATTCACCCTCCTGACTTCACCTTCTCCTTCTTCTGCTTCTTCTGCTTCACCCTCTAGACTTCACCTTCTCCTTCTCCTTCTTCTGCTTCTTCTGCTTCACCCTCCAGACTTCACCTTCTCCTTCTCCTTCTTCTACTTCTTCTGCTTCTCCCTCCAGACTTAACCTTCTCCTTCTACTTCTTCTGCATCTTTTGATTCACCCTCCAGACGTCACCTTCTCCTTCTCCTTCTTCTGCTTCTTCTGATTCACCCTCCAGACTTCACCTTCTCCTTCTCCTTCTTCTGCTTCTTCTGATTCACCCTCCAGACTTCACCTTCTCCTTCTCCTTCTTCTACTTCTTCTGATTCACCCTCCAGACTTCACCTTCTCCTTCTCCTTCTTCTACTTCTTCTGATTCACCCTCCAGAATTCACCTTCTCCTTCTTCTACTTCTTCTGATTCACCCTCCAGACTTCACCTTCTCCTTCTCCTTCTTCTCCTTCTTCTGATTCACCCTCCAGACTTCATCTGCTCCTTCTCCTTCTTCTGCTTCTTCTGATTCACCCTCCAGACTTCACCTTCTCCTTCTCCTTCTTCTACTTCTTCTGATTCACCCTCCAGACTTCACCTTCTCCTTCTCCTTCTTCTACTTCTTCTGATTCACCCTCCAGACTTCACCTTCTCCTTCTCCTTCTTCTGCTTCTTCTGATTCACCCTCCAGACTTCACCTTCTCCTTCTCCTTCTTCTGCTTCTTCTGGTTCACACTCCAGACTTCACCTTCTCCTTCTTCTTCTTCTGCTTCTTCTGATTCACGCTCCAGACTTCACCTTCTCCTTCTCCTTCTTCTACTTCTTCTGATTCACCCTCCAGGCTTCACCTTCTCCTTCTCCTTCTTCTACTTCTTCTGATTCACCCTCCAGACTTCACCTTCTCCTTCTCCTTCTTCTGCTTCTTCTGATTCACCCTCCAGACTTCACCTTCCCCTTCTCCTTCTTCTGCTTCTTCTGGTTCACCCTCCAGACTTCACCTTCTCCTTCTCCTTCTTCTGCTTCTTCTGCTTCACCCTTCAGACTTCACCTTCTCCTTCTTCTTCTTCTGCTTCTTCTGATTCACCCTCCAGACCTCACCTTCTCCTTCTCCTTCTTCTGCTTCTTCTGATTCACCCTCCTGACTTCACCTTCTCCTTCTCCTTCTTCTGCTTCTTCTGATTCACCCTCCAGACTTCACATTCTCCATCTACTTCTTCTGCTTCTTCTGATTCACCCTCCAGACGTCACCTTCTCCTTCTCCTTCTTCTGCTTCTTCTGATTCACCCTCCAGACTTCACCTTCTCCTTCTCCTTCTTCTGCTTCTTCTGCTTCTCCCTCCAGACTTCACCTTCTCCTTCTCCTTCTTCTGCTTCTTCTAATTCACCCTCCAGACTTCACCTTCTCCTTCTCCTTCTTCTACATCTTCTGATTCACCCTCCAGAATTCACCTTCTCCTTCTCCTTCTTCTACTTCTTCTGATTCACCCTCCAGACTTCACCTTCTCCTTCTCCTTCTTCTACTTCTTCTGATTCACCCTCCTGACTTCACCTTCTCCTTCTTCTGCTTCTTCTGCTTCACCCTCTAGACTTCACCTTCTCCTTCTCCTTCTTCTGCTTCTTCTGCTTCAACCTCCAGACTTCACCTTCTCCTTCTCCTTCTTCTGCTTCTTCTGCTTCTCCCTCCTGACTTCACCTTCTCCTTCTCCTTCTTCTACTTCTTCTGATTCACCCTCCAGACTTCACCTTCTCCTTCTCCTTCTTCTGCTTCTTCTGCTTCACCCTCCAGACTTCACCTTCTCCTTCTCCTTCTTCTGCTTCTTCTGCTTCGCCCTCCAGACTTCACCTTCCCCTTCTCCTTCTTCTGCTTCTTCTGCTTCACCCTCCAGACTTCACCTTCTCCTTCTCCTTATTCTGCTTCTTCTGATTCACCCTCCAGACTTCACCTTCTACTTCTCCTTCTTCTGCTTCTTCTGATTCACCCTCCAGACTTCACCTTCTCCTTCTCCTTCTTCTACGTCTTCTGATTCACCCTCCAGAATTCATCTTCTCCTTCTCCTTCTTCTGCTTCTTCTGATTCACCCTCCAGACTTCACCTTCTCCTTCTCCTTCTTCTGCTTCTTCTGATTCACCCTCCAGACTTCACCTTCTCCTTCTCCTTCTTCTACTTCTTCTGATTCACCCTCCAGACTTCACCTTTTCCTTCTCCTTCTTCTACTTCTTCTGATTCACCCTCCAGACTTCACCTTCTCTTTCTCCTTCTGCTTCTTCTGCTTCACCCTCCAGACTTCACCTTCTCCTTCTCCTTCTTCTGCTTCTTCTGCTTCACCCTCCAGACTTCACCTTCTCCTTCTCCTTCTTCTGCTTCTTCTGCTTCGCCCTCCAGACTTCACCTTCTCCTTCTCCTTCTTCTACTTCTTCTGATTCACCCTCCAGAATTCACCTTCTCCTTCTTCTACTTCTTCTGATTCACCCTCCAGACTTCACCTTCTCCTTCTCCTTCTTCTCCTTCTTCTGATTCACCCTCCAGACTTCATCTGCTCCTTCTCCTTCTTCTGCTTCTTCTGATTCACCCTCCAGACTTCACCTTCTATTTCTCCTTCTTCTACTTCTTCTGATTCACCCTCCAGACTTCACCTTCTCCTTCTCCTTCTTCTACTTCTTCTGATTCACCCTCCAGACTTCACCTTCTCCTTCTCCTTCTTCTGCTTCTTCTGATTCACCCTCCAGACTTCACCTTCTCCTTCTCCTTCTTCTGCTTCTTCTGGTTCACCCTCCAGACTTCACCTTCTCCTTCTTCTTCTTCTGCTTCTTCTGATTCACCCTTCAGACTTCACCTTCTCCTTCTCCTTCTTCTGCTTCTTCTGATTCACCCTCCAGACCTCACCTTCTCCTTCGACTTCTTCTACTTCTTCTGCTTCACCCACCAGACTTCACCTTCTCCTTCTCCTTCTTCTACTTCTTCTGATTCACCCTCCAGACTTCACCTTCTCCTTCTCCTTCTTCTGCTTCTTCTGATTCACCCTCCAGACTTTACCTTCTCCTTCTCCTTCTTCTGCTTCTTCTGATTCACCCTCCAGACTTCACCTTCTCCTTCTCCTTCTTCTACTTCTTCTGATTCACCCTCCAGACTTCATCTTCTCCTTCTTCTTCTTCTGCTTCTTCTGATTCACCCTCCAGACTTCACCTTCTCCTTCTTCTGCTTCTTCTGATTCACGCTCCAGACTTCACCTTCTCCTTCTCCTTCTTCTACTTCTTCTGATTCACCCTCCAGACTTCACCTTCTCCTTCTCCTTCTTCTACTTCTTCTGATTCACCCTCCAGACTTCACCTTCTCCTTCTCCTTCTTCTGCTTCTTCTGATTCACCCTCCAGACTTCACCTTCCCCTTCTCCTTCTTCTGCTTCTTCTGGTTCACCCTCCAGACTTCACCTTCTCCTTCTCCTTCTTCTGCTTCTTCTGCTTCACCCTTCAGACTTCACCTTCTCCTTCTTCTTCTTCTGCTTCTTCTGATTCACCCTCCAGACCTCACCTTCTCCTTCTCCTTCTTCTGCTTCTTCTGATTCACCCTCCTGACTTCACCTTCTCCTTCTCCTTCTTCTGCTTCTTCTGATTCACCCTCCAGACTTCACATTCTCCATCTACTTCTTCTGCTTCTTCTGATTCACCCTCCAGACGTCACCTTCTCCTTCTCCTTCTTCTGCTTCTTCTGATTCACCCTCCAGACTTCACCTTCTCCTTCTCCTTCTTCTGCTTCTTCTGCTTCTCCCTCCAGACTTCACCTTCTCCTTCTCCTTCTTCTGCTTCTTCTAATTCACCCTCCAGACTTCACCTTCTCCTTCTCCTTCTTCTACTTCTTCTGATTCACCCTCCAGAATTCACCTTCTCCTTCTCCTTCTTCTACTTCTTCTGATTCACCCTCCAGACTTCACCTTCTCCTTCTCCTTCTTCTACTTCTTCTGATTCACCCTCCTGACTTCACCTTCTCCTTCTTCTGCTTCTTCTGCTTCACCCTCTAGACTTCACCTTCTCCTTCTCCTTCTTCTGCTTCTTCTGCTTCAACCTCCAGACTTCACCTTCTCCTTCTCCTTCTTCTGCTTCTTCTGCTTCTCCCTCCTGACTTCACCTTCTCCTTCTCCTTCTTCTACTTCTTCTGATTCACCCTCCAGCCTTCACCTTCTCCTTCTCCTTCTTCTGCTTCTTCTGCTTCACCCTCCAGACTTCACCTTCTCCTTCTCCTTCTTCTGCTTCTTCTGCTTCGCCCTCCAGACTTCACCTTCCCCTTCTCCTTCTTCTGCTTCTTCTGCTTCACCCTCCAGACTTCACCTTCTCCTTCTCCTTATTCTGCTTCTTCTGATTCACCCTCCAGACTTCACCTTCTACTTCTCCTTCTTCTGCTTCTTCTGATTCACCCTCCAGACTTCACCTTCTCCTTCTCCTTCTTCTACTTCTTCTGATTCACCCTCCAGAATTCATCTTCTCCTTCTCCTTCTTCTGCTTCTTCTGATTCACCCTCCAGACTTCACCTTCTCCTTCTCCTTCTTCTGCTTCTTCTGATTCACCCTCCAGACTTCACCTTCTCCTTCTCCTTCTTCTACTTCTTCTGATTCACCCTCCAGACTTCACCTTTTCCTTCTCCTTCTTCTACTTCTTCTGATTCACCCTCCAGACTTCACCTTCTCTTTCTCCTTCTGCTTCTTCTGCTTCACCCTCCAGACTTCACCTTCTCCTTCTCCTTCTTCTGCTTCTTCTGCTTCACCCTCCAGACTTCACCTTCTCCTTCTCCTTCTTCTGCTTCTTCTGCTTCGCCCTCCAGACTTCACCTTCTCCTTCTCCTTCTTCTACTTCTTCTGATTCACCCTCCAGACTTCACCTTCTCCTTCTCCTTCTTCTGCTTCTTCTGCTTTACCCTCCAGACTTCACCTTCTCCTTCTCCTTCTTCTGCTTCTTCTGCTTCGCCCTCCAGAGCTCACCTTCTCCTTCTCCTTCTTCTGCTTCTTCTGCTTCACCCTCCAGACTTCACCTTCTCCTTCTCCTTCTTCTACTTCTTCTGATTCACCCTCCAGACTTCACCTTCTCCTTCTCCTTCTTCTGCTTCTTCTGCTTCACCCTCCAGACTTCACCTTCTCCTTCTCCTTCTTCTGCTTCTTCTGCTGCGCCCTCCAGACTTCACCTTCTCCTTCTCCTTCTTCTGCTTCTTCTGCTTCACCCTCCTGACTTCACCTTCTCCTTCTCCTTCTTCTGCTTCTTCTGATTCACCCTCCAGACTTCACCTTCTCCTTCTCCTTCTTCTACTTCTTCTGCTTTTCCCTCCAGACTTCACCTTCTCCTTCTCCTTCTTCTGCTTCTTCTAATTCACCCTCCAGACTTCACCTTCTCCTTCTCCTTCTTCTACTTCTTCTGATTCACCCTCCAGACTTCACCTTCTCCTTCTCCTTCTTCTACTTCTTCTGATTCACCTTCCTGACTTCACCTTCTCCTTCTCCTTCTTCTGCTTCTTCTGCTTCACCCTCTAGACTTCACCTTCTCCTTCTCCTTCTTCTGCTTCTTCTGCTTCACCCTCCAGACTTCACCTTCTCCTTCTCCTTCTTCTGCTTCTTCTGCTTCACGCTCCTGACTTCACCTTCTCCTTCTCCTTCTTCTACTTCTTCTGATTCACCCTCCAGACTTCACCTTCTCCTTCTCCTTCTTCTGCTTCTTCTGCTTCACCCTCCAGACTTCACCTTCTCCTTCTGCTTCTTCTGCTTCGCCCTCCAGACTTCACCTTCTCCTTCTCCTTCTTCTGCTTCTTCTGCTTCACCCTCCAGACTTCACCTTCTCCTTCTCCTTCTTCTGCTTCTTCTGCTTCACCCTCCTGACTTCACCTTCTCCTTCTCCTTCTTCTACTTCTTCTGATTCACCCTCCAGACTTCACCTTCTCCTTCTACTTCTTCTGCTTCTTCTGCTTCACCCACCAGACTTCACCTTCTCCTTCTCCTTCTTCTGCTTCTTCTGCTGCGCCCTCCAGACTTCACCTTCTCCTTCTCCTTCTTCTGCTTCTTCTGCTTCACCCTCCTGACTTCACCTTCTCCTTCTCCTTCTTCTACTTCTTCAGCTTCACCCCCCTGACTTCACCGTCTCCTTCTCCTTCTTGTGCTTCTTCTGATTCACCCTCCTAACTTCACCTTCTCCTTCTCCTTCTTCTGCTTCTTCTGAGTCACCCTCCTGACTTCACCTTCTCCTTCTCCTTCTTCTGCTTCTTCTGATTCACCCTCCAGACTTCACCTTCTCCTTCTCCTTCTTCTGCTTCTTCTGATTCACCCTCCAGACTTCACCTTCTGCTTCTCCTTTTTCTGCTTCTTCTGATTCACCCTCCAGACCTCACCTTCTCCTTCTCCTTCTTCTACTTCTTCTGATTCACCCTCCAGACTTCATCTTCTCCTTCTCCTTCTTCTGCTTCTCTGATTCACACTCCAGACTTCACCTTCTCCTTCTCCTTCTTCTGCTTCTTCTTCTTCACCCTCCAGACTTCACCTTCTCCTTCTCCTTCTTCTGCTTCTTCTGCTGCGCCCTCCAGACTTCACCTTCTCCTTCTCCTTCTTCTGCTTCTTCTGCTTCACCCCCCTGACTTCTCATTCTCTTCTCCTTCTTCTACTTCTTCTGATTCACCCTCCAGACTTCACATTCTCCATCTCCTTCTTCTGCTTCTTCTGCTTCACCCTCCAGACTTCACCTTCTCCTTCTCCTTCTTCTACTTCTTCTGATTCACCCTCCAGACTTCACCATCTCCTTCTTCTTCTTCTGCTTCTTCTGATTCACCCTCCAGACTTCACCTTCTCCTTCTCCTTCTTCTACTTCTTCTGATTCACCCTCCAGACTTCATCTTCTCCTTCTCCTTCTTCTGCTTCTCTGATTCACACTCCAGACTTCACCTTCTCCTTCTCCTTATTCTGCTTCTTCTGATTCACCCTCCAGACTTCACCTTCTCCTTCTCCTTCTTCTACTTCTTCTGATTCACCCTCCAGACTTCACCTTCTCCTTCTCCTTCTTCTACTTCTTCTGATTCACCCTCCAGTCTTCACTTTCTCCTTCTCCTTCTTCTGCTTCTTCTGCTTCACCCTCCAGACTTCACCTTCTCCTTCTCTTTCTTCTGCTTCTTCTGATTCACCCTCCAGACTTCACCTTCTCCTTCTCCTTCTTCTGATTCTTCTGATTCACCCTCCAGACTTCATCTTCTCCTTCTCCTTCTTCTGCTTCTTCTGATTCCCCCTCCTGACTTCACCTTCTCCTTCTCCTTCTTCTACTTCTTCTGATTCACCCTCCAGACTTCACCTTCTCCTTCTCCTTCTTCTGCTTCTTCTGATTCACCCTCCAGACTTCACCTTCTCCTTCTCCTTATTCAGCATCTTCTGATTCACCCTCCAGACTTCACCTTCTCCTTCTCCTTCTTCTGCTTCTTCTGATTCACCCTCCAGACTTCACCTTCTCCTTCTCCTTCTTCTGCTTCTTCTGATTCACCCTCCAGACTTCACCTTCTCCTTCTCCTTCTTCTACTTCTTCTGATTCACCCTCCAGACTTCATCTTCTCCTTCTCCTTCTTCTGCTTCTTCTGATTCACCCTCCAGACTTCACCTTCTCCTTCTCCTTCTTCTGCTCCTTCTGATTCACCCTCCAGACTTCACCTTCTCCTTCTCCTTCTTCTACTTCTTCTGATTCACCCTCCAGACTTCACCTTCTCCTTCTCCTTCTTCTACTTCTTCTGATTCACCCTCCAGACTTCACCTTCTCCTTCTCCTTCTTCTGCTTCTTCTGATTCACCCTCCAGACTTCCTCTTCTCCTTCTCCTTCTTCTACTTCTTCTGATTCACCCTTCAGACTTCACCTTCTCCTTCTCCTTCTTCTGCTTCTTCTGATTCACCCTCCAGACCTCACCTTCTCCTGCTCCTTCTTCTACTTCTTCTGATTCACCCTCCAGACTTCATCTTCTCCTTCTCCTTCTTCTGCTTCTTCTGATTCACCCTCCAGACTTCACCTTCTCCTTCTCCTTCTTCTGCTTCTTCTGATTCACCCTCCAAACTTCGCCTTCTCGTTCTCCTTCTTCTACTTCTTCTGATTCACCCTCCAGACTTCACCTTCTCCTTCTCCTTCTTCTACTTCTTCTGATTCACCCTCCAGTCTTCACCTTCTACTTCTACTTCTTCTGCTTCTTCTGTTTCACCCTCCAGACTTCACCTTCACCTTCTCCTTCTTCTGCTTCTTCTGATTCACCCTCCAGACTTCACCTTCTGCTTCTCCTTCTTCTGCTTCTTCTGATTCACCCTCCAGACTTCACCTTCTCCTTCTCCTTCTTCTGC
Source organism: Somniosus microcephalus (assembly GCF_052327205.1). Classification (NCBI taxonomy): domain Eukaryota; kingdom Metazoa; phylum Chordata; class Chondrichthyes; order Squaliformes; family Somniosidae; genus Somniosus; species Somniosus microcephalus. The sequence continues at coordinate 400,791 of NW_028225300.1, read as the reverse complement.
TTCTTCTGATTCACCCTCCAGACTTCACCTTCTCCTTCCCCTTCTTCTGCTTCTTCTGATTCACCCTCCAGACTTCACCTTCTCCTTCTCCTTCTTCTACTTCTTCTGATTCACCCTCCAGACTTCACCTTCTCCTTCTCCTTCTTCTGCTTCTTCTGCTTCACCCTCCAGACTTCACCTTCTCCTTCTCCTTCTTCTGCTTCTTCTGCTTCACCCTTCAGATTTCACCTTCTCCTTCTCCTTCTTCTGCTTATTCTGCTTCACCCTCCTGACTTCACCTTTTCCTTCTCCTTCTTCTACTTCTTCTGCTTCACCCTCCAGACTTCACCTTCTCCTTCTCCTTCTTCTACTTCTTCTGATTCACCCTCCAGACTTCACTTTCTCCTTCTCCTTCTTCTGCTTCTTCTGTTTCACCCTCCAGACTTCACCTTCTCCTTATCCTTCTTCTGCTTCTTCTGATTCACCCTCCAGACTTCACCTTCTCCTTCTCCTTCTTCTGCTTCTTCTGATTCACCCTCCAGACTTCACCTTCTCCTTCTCCTTCTTCTACTTCTTCTGATTCACCCTCCAGACTTCATCTTCTCCTTCTCCTTCTTCTGCTTCTTCTGATTCACCCTTCAGACTTCACCTTCTCCTTCTCCTTCTTCTACTTCTTCTGATTCACCCTCCAAACTTAACCTTCTCCTTCTCCTTCTTCTGCTTCTTCTGATTCACCCTCCAGACTTCACCTTCTCCTTCTCCTTATTCTGCTTCTTCTGATTCACCCTTCAGACTTCACCTTCTCCTTCTCCTTCTTCTGCTTCTTCTGATTCACCCTCCAGACCTCACCTTCTCCTTCTCCTTCTTCTACTTCATCTGATTCACCCTCCAGACTTCATCTTCTCCTTCTCCTTCTTCTGCTTCTTCTGATTCACCCTCCAGACTTCACCTTCTCCTTCTCCTTCTTCTGCTTCTTCTGATTCACCCTCCAGACTTCTCCTTCTCCTTCTCCTTCTTCTACTTCTTCTGATTCACCCTCCAGACTTCACCTTCTCCTTCTCCTTCTTCCACTTCTTCTGATTCACTCTCCAGTCTTCACCTTCTCCTTCTCCTTCTTCTGCTTCTTCTGATTCACCCTCCAGACTTCACCTTCTCCTTCACCTTCTTCTGCTTCTTCTGATTCACCCTCCAGACTTCACCTTCTCCTTCTCCTTCTTCTGCTTCTTCTGATTCACCCCCCAGACATCACCTTCTCCTTCTCCTTTTTCTGCTTCTTCTGATTCACATTCCAGACTTCACCTTCTCCTTCTTCTACTTCTTCTGATTCACCCTCCAGACTTCACCTTCTCCTTCTCCTTCTTCTGCTTCTTCTGATTCACCCTCCAGACTTCACCTTCTCCTTCTCCTTCGTCTACTTCTTCTGATTCACCCTCCAGACTACAGCTTCTCCTTCTCCTTCTTCTACTTCTTCTGATTCACCCTCCAGACTTCACCTTCTCCTTCTCCTTCTTCTGCTTCTTCTGATTCACCCTACAGACTTCACCTTCTCCTTCTCCTTCTTCTACGTCTTCTGATTCACCCTTCAGACTTCACCTTCTCCTTCTCCTTCTTCTACTTCTTCTGATTCACCCTCCAGACTTCACCTTCTCCTTCTCCTTCTTCTCCTTCTTCTGCTTCTCCCTCCAGACTTCACCTTCTCCTTCTCCTTCTTCTGCTTCTTCTGATTCACACTCCAGACTTCACCTTCTCCTTCTCCTTCTTCTACTTCTTCTGATTCACCCTCCAGACTTCACCTTCTCCTTCTCCTTCTTCTACTTCTTCTGATTCACCCTCCAGACTTCACCTTCTCCTTCTCCTTCTTCTACTTCTTCTGATTCACCCTCCTGACTTCACCTTCTCCTTCTCCTTCTTATGCTTCTTCCGCTTCACCCTCCAGACTTCACCTTCTCCTTCTCCTTCTTCTGCTTCTTCTGCTTCACCCTCCAGACTTCACCTTCTCCTTCTCCTTCTTCTGCTTCTTCTGCTTCACCCTCCTGACTTCACCTTCTCCTTCTCCTTCTTCTACTTCTTCTGATTGACCCTCCAGACTTCACCTTCTCCTTCTCCTTCTTCTGCTTATTCTGCTTCACCCTCCAGACTTCACCTTCTCCTTCTCCTTCTTCTGCTTCTTCTGCTTCACCCTTCAGATTTCACCTTCTCCTTCTCCTTCTTCTGCTTCTTCTGCTTCACCCTCCTGACTTCACCTTCTCCTTCTCCTTCTTCTACTTCTTCTGATTCACCCTCCAGACTTCACCTTCTCCATCTCCTTCTTCTGCTTCTTCTGCTTCACCCTCCAGACTTCACCTTCTCCTTCTCCTTCTTCTGCTTCTTCTGCTGCGCCCTCCAAACTTCACCATCTCCTTCTCCTTCTTCTGCTTCTTCTGCTTCACCCCCCTGACTTCACCTTCTCTTCTCCTTCTTCTGCTTCTTCTGATTCACCCTCCTAACTTCACCTTCTCCTTCTCCTTCATCTGCTTCTTCTGATTCACCCTCCTGACTTCACCTTCTCCTTCTCCTTCTCCTGCTTCTTCTGATTCACCTTCCAGACTTCACCTTCTCCTTCTCCTTCTTCTGCTTCTTCTGATTCACCCTCCAGACTTCACCTTCTCCTTCTCCTTCTTCTCCTTCTTCTGATTCACCCTCCAGACTTCATCTTCTCCTTCTCCTTCTTCTGCTTCTTCTGATTCAACCTCCAGACTTCACCTTCTCCTTCTCCTTCTTCTACTTCTTCTGATTCACCCTCCAGACTTCACCTTCTCCTTCTCCTTCTTCTACTTCTTCTGATTCACCCTCCAGACTTCACCTTCTCCTTCTCCTTCTTCTGCTTCTTCTGATTCACCCTCCAGACTTCACCTTCTCCTTCTCCTTCTTCTGCTTCTTCTGATTCACCCTCCAGACTTCACCTTCTCCTTCTCCTTCTTCTGCTTCTTCTGATTCACCCTCCAGACTTCACCTTCTCCTTCTCCTTCTTCTGCTTCTTCTGATTCACCCTCCAGACTTCACCTTCTCCTTCTCCTTCTTCTACTTCTTCTGATTCACCCTCCAGACTTCACCTTCTCCTTCTCCTTCTTCTGCTTCTTCTGATTCACCCTCCAGACTTCACCTTCTCCTTCTCCTTCTTCTGCTTCTTCTGATTCACCCTTCAGACTTCACCTTCTCCTTCTCCTTCTTCTACTTCTTCTGATTCACCCTCCACACTTCACCTTCTCCTTCTCCTTCTTCTACTTCTTCTGCTTCTCCCTCCAGACTTCACCTTCTCCTTCTCCTTCTTCTGCTTCTTCTGATTCACACTCCAGACTTCACCTTCTCCTTCTCCTTCTTCTACTTCTTCTGATTCACCCTCCAGACTTCACCTTCTCCTTCTCCTTCTTCTACTTCTTCTGATTCACCCTCCAGACTTCACCTTCTCCTTCTCCTTCTTCTACTTCTTCTGATTCACCCTCCTGACTTCACCTTCTCCTTCTCCTTCTTATGCTTCTTCAGCTTCACCCTCCAGACTTCACCTTCTCCTTCTCCTTCTTCTGCTTCTTCTGCTTCACCCTCCAGACTTCACCTTCTCCTTCTCCTTCTTCTGCTTCTTCTGCTTCACCCTCCTGACTTCACCTTCTACTTCTCCTTCTTCTACTTCTTCTGATTCACCCTCCAGACTTCACCTTCTCCTTCTCCTCCTTCTGCTTCTTCTGCTTCACCCTCCAGACTTCACCTTCTCCTTCTCCTTCTTCTGCTTCTTCTGATTCACCCTTCAGATTTCACCTTCTCCTTCACCTTCTTCTGCTTCTTCTGCTTCACCCTCCTGACTTCACCTTCTCCTTCTCCTTCTTCTACTTCTTCTGCTTCACCCTCCAGACTTCACCTTCTCCTTCTCCTTCTTCTACTTCTTCTGATTCACCCTCCAGACTTCACTTTCTCCTTCTCCTTCTTCTGCTTCTTCTGTTTCACCCTCCAGACTTCAACTTCTCCTTATCCTTCTTCTGCTTCTTCTGATTCACCCTCCAGACTTCACCTTCTCCTTCTCCTTCTTCTGCTTCTTCTGATTCACCCTCCAGACTTCACCTTCTCCTTCTCCTTCTTCTACTTCTTCTGATTCACCCTCCAGACTTCATCTTCTCCTTCTCCTTCTTCTGCTTCTTCTGATTCACCCTTCAGACTTCACCTTCTCCTTCTCCTTCTTCTACTTCTTCTGATTCACCCTCCAAACTTAACCTTCTCCTTCTCCTTCTTCTGCTTCTTCTGATTCACCCTCCAGACTTCACCTTCTCCTTCTCCTTCTTCTGCTTCTTCTGATTCACCCTTCAGACTTCACCTTCTCCTTCTCCTTCTTCTGCTTCTTCTGATTCACCCTCCAGACCTCACCTTCTCCTTCTCCTTCTTCTACTTCATCTGATTCACCCTCCAGACTTCATCTTCTCCTTCTCCTTCTTCTGCTTCTTCTGATTCACCCTCCAGACTTCACCTTCTCCTTCTCCTTCTTCTGCTTCTTCTGATTCACCCTCCAGACTTCGCCTTCTCCTTCTCCTTCTTCTACTTCTTCTGATTCACCCTCCTGACTTCACCTTCTCCTTCTCCTTCTTCTACTTCTTCTGATTCACTCTCCAGTCTTCACCTTCTCCTTCTCCTTCTTCTGCTTCTTCTGATTCACCCTCCAGACTTCACCTTCTCCTTCTCCTTCTTCTGCTTCTTCTGATTCACCCTCCAGACTTCACCTTCTCCTTCTCCATCTTCTGCTTCTTCTGATTCACCCTCCAGACTTCACCTTCTCCTTCTCCTTTTTCTGCTTCTTCTGATTCACATTCCAGACTTCACCTTCTCCTTCTTCTACTTCTTCTGATTCACCCTCCAGACTTCACCTTCTCCTTCTCCTTCTTCTGCTTCTTCTGATTCACCCTCCAGACTTCACCTTCTCCTTCTCCTTCGTCTACTTCTTCTGATTCACCCTCCAGACTACACCTTCTCCTTCTCCTTCTTCTACTTCTTCTGATTCACCCTCCAGACTTCACCTTCTCCTTCTCCTTCTTCTGCTTCTTCTGATTCACCCTACAGACTTCACCTTCTCCTTTTCCTTCTTCTACGTCTTCTGATTCACCCTTCAGACTTCACCTTCTCCTTCTCCTTCTTCTACTTCTTCTGATTCACCCTCCAGACTTCACCTTCTCCTTCTCCTTCTTCTACTTCTTCTGCTTCTCCCTCCAGACTTCACCTTCTCCTTCTCCTTCTTCTGCTTCTTCTGATTCAGACTCCAGACTTCACCTTCTCCTTCTCCTTCTTCTACTTCTTCTGATTCACCCTCCAGACTTCACCTTCTCCTTCTCCTTCTTCTACTTCTTCGGATTCACCCTCCAGACTTCACCTTCTCCTTCTCCTTCTTCTACTTCTTCTGATTCACCCTCCTGACTTCACCTTCTCCTTCTCCTTCTTATGCTTCTTCCGCTTCACCCTCCAGACTTCACCTTCTCCTTCTCCTTCTTCTGCTTCTTCTGCTTCACCCTCCAGACTTCACCTTCTCCTTCTCCTTCTTCTGCTTCTTCTGCTTCACCCTCCTGACTTCACCTTCTCCTTCTCCTTCTTCTACTTCTTCTGATTCACCCTCCAGACTTCACCTTCTCCTTCTCCTTCTTCTGCTTCTTCTGCTTCACCCTCCAGACTTCACCTTCTCCTTCTCCTTCTTCTGCTTCTTCTGCTTCTCCCTTCAGATTTCACCTTCTCCTTCTCCTTCTTCTGCTTCTTCTGCTTCACCCTCCTGACTTCACCTTCTCCTTCTCCTTCTTCTACTTCTTCTGATTCACCCTCCAGACTTCACCTTCTCCATCTCCTTCTTCTGCTTCTTCTGCTTCACCCTCCAGACTTCACCTTCTCCTTCTCCTTCTTCTGCTTCTTCTGCTGCGCCCTCCAGACTTCACCTTCTCCTTCTCCTTCTTCTGCTTCTTCTGCTTCACCCTCCAGACTTCATCTTCTCCTTCTCCTTCTTCTGCTTCTTCTGATTCACCCTCCAGACTTCACCTTCTCCTTCTCCTTCTTCTACTTCTTCTGATTCACCCTCCAGACTTCACCTTCTCCTTCTCCTTCTTCTACTTCTTCTCATTCACCCTCCAGACTTCACCTTCTCCTTCTCCTTCTTCTGCTTCTTCTGATTCACCCTCCAGACTTCAACTTCTCCTTCTCCTTCTTCTGCTTCTTCTGGTTCACCCTCCAGACTTCACCTTCTCCTTCTTCTTCTTCTGCTTCTTCTGATTCACCCTTCAGACTTCACCTTCTCCTTCTCCTTCTTCTGCTTCTTCTGATTCACCCTCCAGACCTCACCTTCTCCTTCTCCTTCTTCTACTTCTTCTGATTCACCCTCCAGACTTCACCTTCTCCTTCTCCTTCTTCTGATTCTTCTGATTCACCCTCCAGACTTCACCTTCTCCTTCTCCTTCTTCTGCTTCTTCTGATACACCCTCCTGACTTCACCTTCTCCTTCTCCTTCTTCTACTTCTTCTGGTTCACCCTCCTGACTTCACCTTCTCCTTCGACTTCTTCTACTTCTTCTGCTTCACCCACCAGACTTCACCTTCTCCTTCTCCTTCTTCTACTTCTTCTGATTCACCCTGCAGACTTCACCTTCTCCTTCTCCTTCTTCTGCTTCTTCTGATTCACCCTCCAGACTTTACCTTCTCCTTCTCCTTCTTCTGCTTCTTCTGATTCACCCTCCAGACTTCACCTTCTCCTTCTCCTTCTTCTACTTCTTCTGATTCTCCCTCCAGACTTCATCTTCTCCTTCTTCTTCTTCTGCTTCTTCTGATTCACCCTCCAGACTTCACCTTCTCCTTCACCTTCTTCTGCTTCTTCTGATTCACGCTCCAGACTTCACCTTCTCCTTCTCCTTCTTCTACTTCTTCTGATTCACCCTCCAGACTTCACCTTCTCCTTCTCCTTCTTCTACTTCTTCTGATTCACCCTCCAGACTTCACCTTCTCCTTCTCCTTCTTCTGCTTCTTCTGATTCACCCTCCAGACTTCACCTTCTCCTTCTCCTTCTTCTGCTTCTTCTGATTCACCCTCCAGACTTCACCTTCTCCTTCTCCTTCTTCTGCTTCTTCTGCTTCACCCTTCAGACTTCACCTTCTCCTTCTTCTTCTTCTGCTTCTTCTGATTCACCCTCCAGACCTCACCTTCTCCTTCTCCTTCTTCTGCTTCTTCTGATTCACCCTCCTGACTTCACCTTCTCCTTCTCCTTCTTCTGCTTCTTCTGATTCACCCTCCAGACTTCACCTTCTCCTTCTCCTTCTTCTGCTTCTTCTGATTCACCCTCCAGACTTCACCTTCTCCTTCTCCTTCTTCTACTTCTTCTGATTCACCCTCCAGATTTCACCTTCTCCTTCTCCTTCTTATACTTCTTCTGCTTCTCCCTCCAGACTTCAGCTTCTCCTTCTCCTTCTTCTGCTTCTTATAATTCACGCTCCAGACTTCACCTTCTCCTTCTCCTTCTTCTACTTCTTCTGATTCACCCTCCAGAATTCACCTTCTCCTTCTCCTTCTTCTACTTCTTCTGATTCACCCTCCAGACTTCACCTTCTCCTTCTCCTTCTTCTACTTCTTCTGATTCACCCTCCTGACTTCACCTTCTCCTTCTTCTGCTTCTTCTGCTTCACCCTCTAGACTTCACCTTCTCCTTCTCCTTCTTCTGCTTCTTCTGCTTCACCCTCCAGACTTCACCTTCTCCTTCTCCTTCTTCTGCTTCTTCTGCTTCTCCCTCCTGACTTCACCTTCTCCTTCTCCTTCTTCTACTTCTTCTGATTCACCCTCCAGACTTCACCTTCTCCTTCTCCTTCTTCTGCTTCTTCTGCTTCACCCTCCAGACTTCACCTTCTCCTTCTCCTTCTTCTGCTTCTTCTGCTTCGCCCTCCAGACTTCACCTTCCCCTTCTCCTTCTTCTGCTTCTCCTGCTTCACCCTCCAGACTTCACCTTCTCCTTCTCCTTATTCTGTTTCTTCTGATTCACCCTCCAGACTTCAACTTCTACTTCTCCTTCTTCTGCTTCTTCTGATTCACCCTCCAGACTTCACCTTCTCCTTCTCCTTCTTCTGCTTCTTCTGATTCACCCTCCAGACTTCACCTTCTCCTTCTCCTTCTTCTACTTCTTCTGATTCACCCTCCAGACTTCACCTTTTCCTTCTCCTTCTTCTACTTCTTCTGATTCACCCTCCAGACTTCACCTTCTCCTTCTCCTTCTTCTGCTTCTTCTGATTCACCCTCCAGACTTCAAATTCTACTTCTCCTTCTTCTGCTTCTTCTGATTCACCCTCCAGACTTCACCTTCTCCTTCTCCTTCTTCTGCTTCTTCTGATTCACCCTTCAGACTTCACCTTCTCCTTCTTCTTCTTCTGCTTCTTCTGATTCACCCTCCAGACCTCACCTTCTCCTTCTCCTTCTTCTACTTCTTCTGATTCACCCTCCAGACTTCATCTTCTCCTTCTCCTTCTTCTGCTTCTTCTGATTCACCCTCCAAACTTCACCTTCTCCTTCTCCTTCTTCTGCTTCTTCTGATTCACCCTCCAGACTTCACCTTCTCCTTCTCCTTCTTCTACTTCTTCCGATTCGCCCTCCAGACTTCACCTTTTCCTTCTCCTTCTTCTACTTCTTCTGATTCAACCTTCAGACTTCACCTTCTCCTTCTTCTTCTTCTGCTTCTTCTGATTCACCCTCCAGACCTCACCTTCTCCTTCTCCTTCTTCTACTTCTTCTGATTCACCCTCCAGACTTCATCTTCTCCTTCTCCTTCTTCTGCTTCTTCTGATTCACCCTCCAAACTTCACCTTCTCCTTCTCCTTCTTCTGCTTCTTCTGATTCACCCTCCAGACTTCACCTTCTCCTTCTCCTTCTTCTACTTCTTCTGATTCGCCCTCCAGGCTTCACCTTCTCCTTCTCCTTCTTCTACTTCTTCCGATTCACCCTCCACTCTTCACCTTCTCCTTCTCCTTCTTCTGCTTCTTCTGATTCACCCTCCAGACTTTACCTTCTCCTTCTCCTTCTTCTGCTTCTTTTGATTCACCCTCCTGACTTCACCTTCTCCTTCTCCTTCTGCTGCTTCTTCTGATTCACCCTCCAGACTTCACCTTCTCCTTCTCCTTCTTCTACTTCTTCTGATTCACCCTCCAGACTTAACCTTCTCCTTCTACTTCTTCTGCATCTTTTGATTCACCCTCCAGACGTCACCTTCTCCTTCTCCTTCTTCTGCTTCTTCTGATTCACCCTCCAGACTTCACCTTCTCCTTCTCCTTCTTCTGCTTCTTCTGATTCACCCTCCAGACTTCATCTTCTCCTTCTTCTACTTCTTCTGATTCACCCTCCAGACTTCACCTTCTCCTTCTCCATCTTCTACTTCTTCTGCTTCTCCCTCCAGACTTAACCTTCTCCTTCTACTTCTTCTGCATCTTTTGATTCACCCTCCAGACGTCACCTTCTCCTTCTCCTTCTTCTGCTTCTTCTGATTCACCCTCCAGACTTCACCTTCTCCTTCTCCTTCTTCTGCTTCTTCTGATTCACCCTCCAGACTTCACCTTCTCCTTCTCCTTCTTCTACTTCTTCTGATTCACCCTCCAGACTTCACCTTCTCCTTCTCCTTCTTCTACTTCTTCTGATTCACCCTCCAGAATTCACCTTCTCCTTCTTCTACTTCTTCTGATTCACCCTCCAGACTTCACCTTCTCCTTCTCCTTCTTCTCCTTCTTCTGATTCACCCTCCAGACTTCATCTTCTCCTTCTCCTTCTTCTGCTTCTTCTGATTCACCCTCCAGACTTCACCTTCTCCTTCTCCTTCTTCTACTTCTTCTGATTCACCCTCCAGACTTCACCTTCTCCTTCTCCTTCTTCTACTTCTTCTGATTCACCCTCCAGACTTCACCTTCTCCTTCTCCTTCTTCTGCTTCTTCTGATTGACCCTCCAGACTTCACCTTCTCCTTCTCCTTCTTCTGCTTCTTCTGGTTCACCCTCCAGACTTCACCTTCTCCTTCTTCTTCTTCTGCTTCTTCTGATTCACCCTTCAGACTTCACCTTCTCCTTCTCCTTCTTCTGCTTCTTCTGATTCACCCTCCAGACCTCACCTTCTCCTTCTCCTTCTTCTACTTCTTCTGATTCACCCTCCAGACTTCACCTTCTCCTTCTCCTTCTTCTGATTCTTCTGATTCACCCTCCAGACTTCACCTTCTCCTTCTCCTTCTTCTGCTTCTTCTAATTCACCCTCCTGACTTCACTATCTCCTTCTCCTTCTTCTACTTCTTCTGATTCACCCTCCTGACTTCACCTTCTCCTTCGACTTCTTCTACTTCTTCTGCTTCACCCACCAGACTTCACCTTCTCCTTCTCCTTCTTCTACTTCTTCTGATTCACCCTCCAGACTTCACCTTCTCCTTCTCCTTCTTCTGCTTCTTCTGATTCACCCTCCAGACTTTACCTTCTCCTTCTCCTTCTTCTGCTTCTTCTGATTCACCCTCCAGACTTCACCTTCTCCTTCTCCTTCTTCTACTTCTTCTGATTCACCCTCCAGACTTCATCTTCTCCTTCTTCTTCTTCTGCTTCTTCTGATTCACCCTCCAGACTTCACCTTCTCCTTCTCCTTCTTCTGCTTCTTCTGATTCACGCTCCAGACTTCACCTTCTCCTTCTCCTTCTTCTACTTCTTCTGATTCACCCTCCAGACTTCACCTTCTCCTTCTCCTTCTTCTACTTCTTCTGATTCACCCTCCAGACTTCACCTTCTCCTTCTCCTTCTTCTGCTTCTTCTGATTCACCCTCCAGACTTCACCTTCTCCTTCTCCTTCTTCTGCTTCTTCTGATTCACCCTCCAGACGTCACCTTCTCCTTCTCCTTCTTCTGCTTCTTCTGATTCACCCTCCAGACTTCACCTTCTCCTTCTCCTTCTTCTGCTTCTTCTGATTCACCCTCCAGACTTCACCTTCTCCTTCTCCTTCTTCTACTTCTTCTGATTCACCCTCCAGACTTCACCTTCTCCTTCTCCTTCTTCTACTTCTTCTGATTCACCCTCCAGAATTCACCTTCTCCTTCTTCTACTTCTTCTGATTCACCCTCCAGACTTCACCTTCTCCTTCTCCTTCTTCTCCTTCTTCTGATTCACCCTCCAGACTTCATCTTCTCCTTCTCCTTCTTCTGCTTCTTCTGATTCACCCTCCAGACTTCACCTTCTCCTTCTCCTTCTTCTACTTCTTCTGATTCACCCTCCAGACTTCACCTTCTCCTTCTCCTTCTTCTACTTCTTCTGATTCACCCTCCAGACTTCACCTTCTCCTTCTCCTTCTTCTGCTTCTTCTGATTCACCCTCCAGACTTCACCTTCTCCTTCTCCTTCTTCTGCTTCTTCTGGTTCACCCTCCAGACTTCACCTTCTCCTTCTTCTTCTTCTGCTTCTTCTGATTCACCCTTCAGACTTCACCTTCTCCTTCTCCTTCTTCTGCTTCTTCTGATTCACCCTCCAGACCTCACCTTCTCCTTCTCCTTCTTCTACTTCTTCTGATTCACCCTCCAGACTTCACCTTCTCCTTCTCCTTCTTCTGATTCTTCTGATTCACCCTCCAGACTTCACCTTCTCCTTCTCCTTCTTCTGCTTCTTCTAATTCACCCTCCTGACTTCACTATCTCCTTCTCCTTCTTCTACTTCTTCTGATTCACCCTCCTGACTTCACCTTCTCCTTCGACTTCTTCTACTTCTTCTGCTTCACCCACCAGACTTCACCTTCTCCTTCTCCTTCTTCTACTTCTTCTGATTCACCCTCCAGACTTCACCTTCTCCTTCTCCTTCTTCTGCTTCTTCTGATTCACCCTCCAGACTTTACCTTCTCCTTCTCCTTCTTCTGCTTCTTCTGATTCACCCTCCAGACTTCACCTTCTCCTTCTCCTTCTTCTACTTCCTCTGATTCACCCTCCAGACTTCATCTTCTCCTTCTTCTTCTTCTGCTTCATCTGAGTCACCCTCCAGACTTCACCTTCTCCTTCTCCTTCTTCTGCTTCTTCTGATTCACGCTCCAGACTTCACCTTCTCCTTCTCCTTCTTCTACTTCTTCTGATTCACCCTCCAGACTTCACCTTCTCCTTCTCCGTCTTCTACTTCTTCTGATTCACCCTCCAGACTTCACCTTCTCCTTCTCCTTCTTCTGCTTCTTCTGAATCACCCTCCAGACTTCACCTTCTCCTTCTCCTTCTTCTGCTTCTTCTGATTCACCCTCCAGACTTCACCTTCTCCTTCTCCTTCTTCTGCTTCTTCTGCTTCACCCTTCAGACTTCACCTTCTCCTTCTTCTTCTTCTGCTTCTTCTGATTCACCCTCCAGACCTCACCTTCTCCTTCTCCTTCTTCTGCTTCTTCTGATTCACCCTCCTGACTTCACCTTCTCCTTCTCCTTCTTCTGCTTCTTCTGATTCACCCTCCAGACTTCACATTCTCCATCTACTTCTTCTGCTTCTTCTGATTCACCCTCCAGACGTCACCTTCTCCTTCTCCTTCTTCTGCTTCTTCTGATTCACCCTCCAGACTTCACCTTCTCCTTCTCCTTCTTCTACTTCTTCTGATTCACCCTCCAGATTTCACCTTCTCCTTCTCCTTCTTCTACTTCTTCTGCTTCTCCCTCCAGACTTCACCTTCTCCTTCTCCTTCTTCTGCTTCTTCTAATTCACCCTCCAGACTTCACCTTCTCCTTCTCCTTCTTCTACTTCTTCTGATTCACCCTCCAGAATTCACCTTCTCCTTCTCCTTCTTCTACTTCTTCTGATTCACCCTCCAGACTTCACCTTCTCCTTCTCCTTCTTCTACTTCTTCTGATTCACCCTCCTGACTTCACCTTCTCCTTCTTCTGCTTCTTCTGCTTCACCCTCCAGACTTCACCTTCTCCTTCTCCTTCTTCTACTTCTTCTAATTCACCCTCCAGACTTCACCTTCTCCTTCTCCTTCTTCTACTTCTTCTGATTCACCCTCCAGAATTCACCTTCTCCTTCTCCTTCTTCTACTTCTTCTGATTCACCCTCCAGACTTCACCTTCTCCTTCTCCTTCTTCTACTTCTTCTGATTCACCCTCCTGACTTCACCTTCTCCTTCTTCTGCTTCTTCTGCTTCACCCTCCAGACTTCACCTTCTCCTTCTCCTTCTTCTACTTCTTCTGCTTCTCCCTCCAGACTTAACCTTCTCCTTCTACTTCTTCTGCATCTTTTGATTCACCCTCCAGACGTCACCTTCTCCTTCTCCTTCTTCTGCTTCTTCTGATTCACCCTCCAGACTTCACCTTCTCCTTCTCCTTCTTCTGCTTCTTCTGATTCACCCTCCAGACTTCACCTTCTCCTTCTCCTTCTTCTACTTCTTCTGATTCACCCTCCAGACTTCACCTTCTCCTTCTCCTTCTTCTACTTCTTCTGATTCACCCTCCAGAATTCACCTTCTCCTTCTTCTACTTCTTCTGATTCACCCTCCAGACTTCACCTTCTCCTTCTCCTTCTTCTCCTTCTTCTGATTCACCCTCCAGACTTCATCTGCTCCTTCTCCTTCTTCTGCTTCTTCTGATTCACCCTCCAGACTTCACCTTCTCCTTCTCCTTCTTCTACTTCTTCTGATTCACCCTCCAGACTTCACCTTCTCCTTCTCCTTCTTCTACTTCTTCTGATTCACCCTCCAGACTTCACCTTCTCCTTCTCCTTCTTCTGCTTCTTCTGATTCACCCTCCAGACTTCACCTTCTCCTTCTCCTTCTTCTGCTTCTTCTGGTTCACACTCCAGACTTCACCTTCTCCTTCTTCTTCTTCTGCTTCTTCTGATTCACCCTTCAGACTTCACCTTCTCCTTCTCCTTCTTCTGCTTCTTCTGATTCACCCTCCAGACCTCACCTTCTCCTTCGACTTCTTCTACTTCTTCTGCTTCACCCACCAGACTTCACCTTCTCCTTCTCCTTCTTCTACTTCTTCTGATTCACCCTCCAGACTTCACCTTCTCCTTCTCCTTCTTCTGCTTCTTCTGATTCACCCTCCAGACTTTACCTTCTCCTTCTCCTTCTTCTGCTTCTTCTGATTCACCCTCCAGACTTCACCTTCTCCTTCTCCTTCTTCTACTTCTTCTGATTCACCCTCCAGACTTCATCTTCTCCTTCTTCTTCTTCTGCTTCTTCTGATTCACCCTCCAGACTTCACCTTCTCCTTCTTCTGCTTCTTCTGATTCACGCTCCAGACTTCACCTTCTCCTTCTCCTTCTTCTACTTCTTCTGATTCACCCTCCAGGCTTCACCTTCTCCTTCTCCTTCTTCTACTTCTTCTGATTCACCCTCCAGACTTCACCTTCTCCTTCTCCTTCTTCTGCTTCTTCTGATTCACCCTCCAGACTTCACCTTCCCCTTCTCCTTCTTCTGCTTCTTCTGGTTCACCCTCCAGACTTCACCTTCTCCTTCTCCTTCTTCTGCTTCTTCTGCTTCACCCTTCAGACTTCACCTTCTCCTTCTTCTTCTTCTGCTTCTTCTGATTCACCCTCCAGACCTCACCTTCTCCTTCTCCTTCTTCTGCTTCTTCTGATTCACCCTCCTGACTTCACCTTCTCCTTCTCCTTCTTCTGCTTCTTCTGATTCACCCTCCAGACTTCACATTCTCCATCTACTTCTTCTGCTTCTTCTGATTCACCCTCCAGACGTCACCTTCTCCTTCTCCTTCTTCTGCTTCTTCTGATTCACCCTCCAGACTTCACCTTCTCCTTCTCCTTCTTCTGCTTCTTCTGCTTCTCCCTCCAGACTTCACCTTCTCCTTCTCCTTCTTCTGCTTCTTCTAATTCACCCTCCAGACTTCACCTTCTCCTTCTCCTTCTTCTACATCTTCTGATTCACCCTCCAGAATTCACCTTCTCCTTCTCCTTCTTCTACTTCTTCTGATTCACCCTCCAGACTTCACCTTCTCCTTCTCCTTCTTCTACTTCTTCTGATTCACCCTCCTGACTTCACCTTCTCCTTCTTCTGCTTCTTCTGCTTCACCCTCTAGACTTCACCTTCTCCTTCTCCTTCTTCTGCTTCTTCTGCTTCAACCTCCAGACTTCACCTTCTCCTTCTCCTTCTTCTGCTTCTTCTGCTTCTCCCTCCTGACTTCACCTTCTCCTTCTCCTTCTTCTACTTCTTCTGATTCACCCTCCAGACTTCACCTTCTCCTTCTCCTTCTTCTGCTTCTTCTGCTTCACCCTCCAGACTTCACCTTCTCCTTCTCCTTCTTCTGCTTCTTCTGCTTCGCCCTCCAGACTTCACCTTCCCCTTCTCCTTCTTCTGCTTCTTCTGCTTCACCCTCCAGACTTCACCTTCTCCTTCTCCTTATTCTGCTTCTTCTGATTCACCCTCCAGACTTCACCTTCTACTTCTCCTTCTTCTGCTTCTTCTGATTCACCCTCCAGACTTCACCTTCTCCTTCTCCTTCTTCTACTTCTTCTGATTCACCCTCCAGAATTCATCTTCTCCTTCTCCTTCTTCTGCTTCTTCTGATTCACCCTCCAGACTTCACCTTCTCCTTCTCCTTCTTCTGCTTCTTCTGATTCACCCTCCAGACTTCACCTTCTCCTTCTCCTTCTTCTACTTCTTCTGATTCACCCTCCAGACTTCACCTTTTCCTTCTCCTTCTTCTACTTCTTCTGATTCACCCTCCAGACTTCACCTTCTCTTTCTCCTTCTGCTTCTTCTGCTTCACCCTCCAGACTTCACCTTCTCCTTCTCCTTCTTCTGCTTCTTCTGCTTCACCCTCCAGACTTCACCTTCTCCTTCTCCTTCTTCTGCTTCTTCTGCTTCGCCCTCCAGACTTCACCTTCTCCTTCTCCTTCTTCTACTTCTTCTGATTCACCCTCCAGAATTCACCTTCTCCTTCTTCTACTTCTTCTGATTCACCCTCCAGACTTCACCTTCTCCTTCTCCTTCTTCTCCTTCTTCTGATTCACCCTCCAGACTTCATCTGCTCCTTCTCCTTCTTCTGCTTCTTCTGATTCACCCTCCAGACTTCACCTTCTACTTCTCCTTCTTCTACTTCTTCTGATTCACCCTCCAGACTTCACCTTCTCCTTCTCCTTCTTCTACTTCTTCTGATTCACCCTCCAGACTTCACCTTCTCCTTCTCCTTCTTCTGCTTCTTCTGATTCACCCTCCAGACTTCACCTTCTCCTTCTCCTTCTTCTGCTTCTTCTGGTTCACCCTCCAGACTTCACCTTCTCCTTCTTCTTCTTCTGCTTCTTCTGATTCACCCTTCAGACTTCACCTTCTCCTTCTCCTTCTTCTGCTTCTTCTGATTCACCCTCCAGACCTCACCTTCTCCTTCGACTTCTTCTACTTCTTCTGCTTCACCCACCAGACTTCACCTTCTCCTTCTCCTTCTTCTACTTCTTCTGATTCACCCTCCAGACTTCACCTTCTCCTTCTCCTTCTTCTGCTTCTTCTGATTCACCCTCCAGACTTTACCTTCTCCTTCTCCTTCTTCTGCTTCTTCTGATTCACCCTCCAGACTTCACCTTCTCCTTCTCCTTCTTCTACTTCTTCTGATTCACCCTCCAGACTTCATCTTCTCCTTCTTCTTCTTCTGCTTCTTCTGATTCACCCTCCAGACTTCACCTTCTCCTTCTTCTGCTTCTTCTGATTCACGCTCCAGACTTCACCTTCTCCTTCTCCTTCTTCTACTTCTTCTGATTCACCCTCCAGGCTTCACCTTCTCCTTCTCCTTCTTCTACTTCTTCTGATTCACCCTCCAGACTTCACCTTCTCCTTCTCCTTCTTCTGCTTCTTCTGATTCACCCTCCAGACTTCACCTTCCCCTTCTCCTTCTTCTGCTTCTTCTGGTTCACCCTCCAGACTTCACCTTCTCCTTCTCCTTCTTCTGCTTCTTCTGCTTCACCCTTCAGACTTCACCTTCTCCTTCTTCTTCTTCTGCTTCTTCTGATTCACCCTCCAGACCTCACCTTCTCCTTCTCCTTCTTCTGCTTCTTCTGATTCACCCTCCTGACTTCACCTTCTCCTTCTCCTTCTTCTGCTTCTTCTGATTCACCCTCCAGACTTCACATTCTCCATCTACTTCTTCTGCTTCTTCTGATTCACCCTCCAGACGTCACCTTCTCCTTCTCCTTCTTCTGCTTCTTCTGATTCACCCTCCAAACTTCACCTTCTCCTTCTCCTTCTTCTGCTTCTTCTGCTTCTCCCTCCAGACTTCACCTTCTCCTTCTCCTTCTTCTGCTTCTTCTAATTCACCCTCCAGACTTCACCTTCTCCTTCTCCTTCTTCTACATCTTCTGATTCACCCTCCAGAATTCACCTTCTCCTTCTCCTTCTTCTACTTCTTCTGATTCACCCTCCAGACTTCACCTTCTCCTTCTCCTTCTTCTACTTCTTCTGATTCACCCTCCTGACTTCACCTTCTCCTTCTTCTGCTTCTTCTGCTTCACCCTCTAGACTTCACCTTCTCCTTCTCCTTCTTCTGCTTCTTCTGCTTCAACCTCCAGACTTCACCTTCTCCTTCTCCTTCTTCTGCTTCTTCTGCTTCTCCCTCCTGACTTCACCTTCTCCTTCTCCTTCTTCTACTTCTTCTGATTCACCCTCCAGACTTCACCTTCTCCTTCTCCTTCTTCTGCTTCTTCTGCTTCACCCTCCAGACTTCACCTTCTCCTTCTCCTTCTTCTGCTTCTTCTGCTTCGCCCTCCAGACTTCACCTTCCCCTTCTCCTTCTTCTGCTTCTTCTGCTTCACCCTCCAGACTTCACCTTCTCCTTCTCCTTATTCTGCTTCTTCTGATTCACCCTCCAGACTTCACCTTCTACTTCTCCTTCTTCTGCTTCTTCTGATTCACCCTCCAGACTTCACCTTCTCCTTCTCCTTCTTCTACTTCTTCTGATTCACCCTCCAGAATTCATCTTCTCCTTCTCCTTCTTCTGCTTCTTCTGATTCACCCTCCAGACTTCACCTTCTCCTTCTCCTTCTTCTGCTTCTTCTGATTCACCCTCCAGACTTCACCTTCTCCTTCTCCTTCTTCTACTTCTTCTGATTCACCCTCCAGACTTCACCTTTTCCTTCTCCTTCTTCTACTTCTTCTGATTCACCCTCCAGACTTCACCTTCTCTTTCTCCTTCTGCTTCTTCTGCTTCACCCTCCAGACTTCACCTTCTCCTTCTCCTTCTTCTGCTTCTTCTGCTTCACCCTCCAGACTTCACCTTCTCCTTCTCCTTCTTCTGCTTCTTCTGCTTCGCCCTCCAGACTTCACCTTCTCCTTCTCCTTCTTCTACTTCTTCTGATTCACCCTCCAGAATTCACCTTCTCCTTCTTCTACTTCTTCTGATTCACCCTCCAGACTTCACCTTCTCCTTCTCCTTCTTCTCCTTCTTCTGATTCACCCTCCAGACTTCATCTGCTCCTTCTCCTTCTTCTGCTTCTTCTGATTCACCCTCCAGACTTCACCTTCTACTTCTCCTTCTTCTACTTCTTCTGATTCACCCTCCAGACTTCACCTTCTCCTTCTCCTTCTTCTACTTCTTCTGATTCACCCTCCAGACTTCACCTTCTCCTTCTCCTTCTTCTGCTTCTTCTGATTCACCCTCCAGACTTCACCTTCTCCTTCTCCTTCTTCTGCTTCTTCTGGTTCACCCTCCAGACTTCACCTTCTCCTTCTTCTTCTTCTGCTTCTTCTGATTCACCCTTCAGACTTCACCTTCTCCTTCTCCTTCTTCTGCTTCTTCTGATTCACCCTCCAGACCTCACCTTCTCCTTCGACTTCTTCTACTTCTTCTGCTTCACCCACCAGACTTCATCTTCTCCTTCTCCTTCTTCTACTTCTTCTGATTCACCCTCCAGACTTCACCTTCTCCTTCTCCTTCTTCTGCTTCTTCTGATTCACCCTCCAGACCTCACCTTCTCCTTCGACTTCTTCTACTTCTTCTGCTTCACCCACCAGACTTCACCTTCTCCTTCTCCTTCTTCTACTTCTTCTGATTCACCCTCCAGACTTCACCTTCTCCTTCTCCTTCTTCTGCTTCTTCTGATTCACCCTCCAGACTTTACCTTCTCCTTCTCCTTCTTCTGCTTCTTCTGATTCACCCTCCAGACTTCACCTTCTCCTTCTCCTTCTTCTACTTCTTCTGATTCACCCTCCAGACTTCATCTTCTCCTTCTTCTTCTTCTGCTTCTTCTGATTCACCCTCCAGACTTCACCTTCTCCTTCTTCTGCTTCTTCTGATTCACGCTCCAGACTTCACCTTCTCCTTCTCCTTCTTCTACTTCTTCTGATTCACCCTCCAGGCTTCACCTTCTCCTTCTCCTTCTTCTACTTCTTCTGATTCACCCTCCAGACTTCACCTTCTCCTTCTCCTTCTTCTGCTTCTTCTGATTCACCCTCCAGACTTCACCTTCCCCTTCTCCTTCTTCTGCTTCTTCTGGTTCACCCTCCAGACTTCACCTTCTCCTTCTCCTTCTTCTGCTTCTTCTGCTTCACCCTTCAGACTTCACCTTCTCCTTCTTCTTCTTCTGCTTCTTCTGATTCACCCTCCAGACCTCACCTTCTCCTTCTCCTTCTTCTGCTTCTTCTGATTCACCCTCCTGACTTCACCTTCTCCTTCTCCTTCTTCTGCTTCTTCTGATTCACCCTCCAGACTTCACATTCTCCATCTACTTCTTCTGCTTCTTCTGATTCACCCTCCAGACGTCACCTTCTCCTTCTCCTTCTTCTGCTTCTTCTGATTCACCCTCCAAACTTCACCTTCTCCTTCTCCTTCTTCTGCTTCTTCTGCTTCTCCCTCCAGACTTCACCTTCTCCTTCTCCTTCTTCTGCTTCTTCTAATTCACCCTCCAGACTTCACCTTCTCCTTCTCCTTCTTCTACATCTTCTGATTCACCCTCCAGAATTCACCTTCTCCTTCTCCTTCTTCTACTTCTTCTGATTCACCCTCCAGACTTCACCTTCTCCTTCTCCTTCTTCTACTTCTTCTGATTCACCCTCCTGACTTCACCTTCTCCTTCTTCTGCTTCTTCTGCTTCACCCTCTAGACTTCACCTTCTCCTTCTCCTTCTTCTGCTTCTTCTGCTTCAACCTCCAGACTTCACCTTCTCCTTCTCCTTCTTCTGCTTCTTCTGCTTCTCCCTCCTGACTTCACCTTCTCCTTCTCCTTCTTCTACTTCTTCTGATTCACCCTCCAGACTTCACCTTCTCCTTCTCCTTCTTCTGCTTCTTCTGCTTCACCCTCCAGACTTCACCTTCTCCTTCTCCTTCTTCTGCTTCTTCTGCTTCGCCCTCCAGACTTCACCTTCCCCTTCTCCTTCTTCTGCTTCTTCTGCTTCACCCTCCAGACTTCACCTTCTCCTTCTCCTTATTCTGCTTCTTCTGATTCACCCTCCAGACTTCACCTTCTACTTCTCCTTCTTCTGCTTCTTCTGATTCACCCTCCAGACTTCACCTTCTCCTTCTCCTTCTTCTACTTCTTCTGATTCACCCTCCAGAATTCATCTTCTCCTTCTCCTTCTTCTGCTTCTTCTGATTCACCCTCCAGACTTCACCTTCTCCTTCTCCTTCTTCTGCTTCTTCTGATTCACCCTCCAGACTTCACCTTCTCCTTCTCCTTCTTCTACTTCTTCTGATTCACCCTCCAGACTTCACCTTTTCCTTCTCCTTCTTCTACTTCTTCTGATTCACCCTCCAGACTTCACCTTCTCTTTCTCCTTCTGCTTCTTCTGCTTCACCCTCCAGACTTCACCTTCTCCTTCTCCTTCTTCTGCTTCTTCTGCTTCACCCTCCAGACTTCACCTTCTCCTTCTCCTTCTTCTGCTTCTTCTGCTTCGCCCTCCAGACTTCACCTTCTCCTTCTCCTTCTTCTACTTCTTCTGATTCACCCTCCAGAATTCACCTTCTCCTTCTTCTACTTCTTCTGATTCACCCTCCAGACTTCACCTTCTCCTTCTCCTTCTTCTCCTTCTTCTGATTCACCCTCCAGACTTCATCTGCTCCTTCTCCTTCTTCTGCTTCTTCTGATTCACCCTCCAGACTTCACCTTCTACTTCTCCTTCTTCTACTTCTTCTGATTCACCCTCCAGACTTCACCTTCTCCTTCTCCTTCTTCTACTTCTTCTGATTCACCCTCCAGACTTCACCTTCTCCTTCTCCTTCTTCTGCTTCTTCTGATTCACCCTCCAGACTTCACCTTCTCCTTCTCCTTCTTCTGCTTCTTCTGGTTCACCCTCCAGACTTCACCTTCTCCTTCTTCTTCTTCTGCTTCTTCTGATTCACCCTTCAGACTTCACCTTCTCCTTCTCCTTCTTCTGCTTCTTCTGATTCACCCTCCAGACCTCACCTTCTCCTTCGACTTCTTCTACTTCTTCTGCTTCACCCACCAGACTTCATCTTCTCCTTCTCCTTCTTCTACTTCTTCTGATTCACCCTCCAGACTTCACCTTCTCCTTCTCCTTCTTCTGCTTCTTCTGATTCACCCTCCAGACTTTACCTTCTCCTTCTCCTTCTTCTGCTTCTTCTGATTCACCCTCCAGACTTCACCTTCTCCTTCTCCTTCTTCTACTTCTTCTGATTCACCCTCCAGACTTCATCTTCTCCTTCTTCTTCTTCTGCTTCTTCTGATTCACCCTCCAGACTTCACCTTCTCCTTCTTCTGCTTCTTCTGATTCACGCTCCAGACTTCACCTTCTCCTTCTCCTTCTTCTACTTCTTCTGATTCACCCTCCAGACTTCACCTTCTCCTTCTCCTTCTTCTACTTCTTCTGATTCACCCTCCAGACTTCACCTTCTCCTTCTCCTTCTTCTGCTTCTTCTGATTCACCCTCCAGACTTCACCTTCCCCTTCTCCTTCTTCTGCTTCTTCTGGTTCACCCTCCAGACTTCACCTTCTCCTTCTCCTTCTTCTGCTTCTTCTGCTTCACCCTTCAGACTTCACCTTCTCCTTCTTCTTCTTCTGCTTCTTCTGATTCACCCTCCAGACCTCACCTTCTCCTTCTCCTTCTTCTGCTTCTTCTGATTCACCCTCCTGACTTCACCTTCTCCTTCTCCTTCTTCTGCTTCTTCTGATTCACCCTCCAGACTTCACATTCTCCATCTACTTCTTCTGCTTCTTCTGATTCACCCTCCAGACGTCACCTTCTCCTTCTCCTTCTTCTGCTTCTTCTGATTCACCCTCCAGACTTCACCTTCTCCTTCTCCTTCTTCTGCTTCTTCTGCTTCTCCCTCCAGACTTCACCTTCTCCTTCTCCTTCTTCTGCTTCTTCTAATTCACCCTCCAGACTTCACCTTCTCCTTCTCCTTCTTCTACTTCTTCTGATTCACCCTCCAGAATTCACCTTCTCCTTCTCCTTCTTCTACTTCTTCTGATTCACCCTCCAGACTTCACCTTCTCCTTCTCCTTCTTCTACTTCTTCTGATTCACCCTCCTGACTTCACCTTCTCCTTCTTCTGCTTCTTCTGCTTCACCCTCTAGACTTCACCTTCTCCTTCTCCTTCTTCTGCTTCTTCTGCTTCAACCTCCAGACTTCACGTTCTCCTTCTCCTTCTTCTGCTTCTTCTGCTTCTCCCTCCTGACTTCACCTTCTCCTTCTCCTTCTTCTACTTCTTCTGATTCACCCTCCAGACTTCACCTTCTCCTTCTCCTTCTTCTGCTTCTTCTGCTTCACCCTCCAGACTTCACCTTCTCCTTCTCCTTCTTCTGCTTCTTCTGCTTCGCCCTCCACACTTCACCTTCCCCTTCTCCTTCTTCTGCTTCTTCTGCTTCACCCTCCAGACTTCACCTTCTCCTTCTCCTTATTCTGCTTCTTCTGATTCACCCTCCAGACTTCACCTTCTACTTCTCCTTCTTCTGCTTCTTCTGATTCACCCTCCAGACTTCACCTTCTCCTTCTCCTTCTTCTACTTCTTCTGATTCACCCTCCAGAATTCATCTTCTCCTTCTCCTTCTTCTGCTTCTTCTGATTCACCCTCCAGACTTCACCTTCTCCTTCTCCTTCTTCTGCTTCTTCTGATTCACCCTCCAGACTTCACCTTCTCCTTCTCCTTCTTCTACTTCTTCTGATTCACCCTCCAGACTTCACCTTTTCCTTCTCCTTCTTCTACTTCTTCTGATTCACCCTCCAGACTTCACCTTCTCTTTCTCCTTCTGCTTCTTCTGCTTCACCCTCCAGACTTCACCTTCTCCTTCTCCTTCTTCTGCTTCTTCTGCTTCACCCTCCAGACTTCACCTTCTCCTTCTCCTTCTTCTGCTTCTTCTGCTTCGCCCTCCAGACTTCACCTTCTCCTTCTCCTTCTTCTACTTCTTCTGATTCACCCTCCAGACTTCACCTTCTCCTTCTCCTTCTTCTGCTTCTTCTGCTTTACCCTCCAGACTTCACCTTCTCCTTCTCCTTCTTCTGCTTCTTCTGCTTCGCCCTCCAGAGCTCACCTTCTCCTTCTCCTTCTTCTGCTTCTTCTGCTTCACCCTCCAGACTTCACCTTCTCCTTCTCCTTCTTCTACTTCTTCTGATTCACCCTCCAGACTTCACCTTCTCCTTCTCCTTCTTCTGCTTCTTCTGCTTCACCCTCCAGACTTCACCTTCTCCTTCTCCTTCTTCTGCTTCTTCTGCTTCACCCTCCTGACTTCACCTTCTCCTTCTCCTTCTTCTGCTTCTTCTGATTCACCCTCCAGACTTCACCTTCTCCTTCTCCTTCTTCTACTTCTTCTGCTTTTCCCTCCAGACTTCACCTTCTCCTTCTCCTTCTTCTGCTTCTTCTAATTCACCCTCCAGACTTCACCTTCTCCTTCTCCTTCTTCTACTTCTTCTGATTCACCCTCCAGACTTCACCTTCTCCTTCTCCTTCTTCTACTTCTTCTGATTCACCCTCCTGACTTCACCTTCTCCTTCTCCTTCTTCTGCTTCTTCTGCTTCACCCTCTAGACTTCACCTTCTCCTTCTCCTTCTTCTGCTTCTTCTGCTTCACCCTCCAGACTTCACCTTCTCCTTCTCCTTCTTCTGCTTCTTCTGCTTCACGCTCCTGACTTCACCTTCTCCTTCTCCTTCTTCTGCTTCTTCTGCTTCACCCTCCAGACTTCACCTTCTCCTTCTGCTTCTTCTGCTTCGCCCTCCAGACTTCACCTTCTCCTTCTCCTTCTTCTGCTTCTTCTGCTTCACCCTCCAGACTTCACCTTCTCCTTCTCCTTCTTCTGCTTCTTCTGCTTCACCCTCCTGACTTCACCTTCTCCTTCTCCTTCTTCTACTTCTTCTGATTCACCCTCCAGACTTCACCTTCTCCTTCTACTTCTTCTGCTTCTTCTGCTTCACCCACCAGACTTCACCTTCTCCTTCTCCTTCTTCTGCTTCTTCTGCTGCGCCCTCCAGACTTCACCTTCTCCTTCTCCTTCTTCTGCTTCTTCTGCTTCACCCTCCTGACTTCACCTTCTCCTTCTCCTTCTTCTACTTCTTCAGCTTCACCCCCCTGACTTCACCGTCTCCTTCTCCTTCTTGTGCTTCTTCTGATTCACCCTCCTAACTTCACCTTCTCCTTCTCCTTCTTCTGCTTCTTCTGAGTCACCCTCCTGACTTCACCTTCTCCTTCTCCTTCTTCTGCTTCTTCTGATTCACCCTCCAGACTTCACCTTCTCCTTCTCCTTCTTCTGCTTCTTCTGATTCACCCTCCAGACTTCACCTTCTGCTTCTCCTTTTTCTGCTTCTTCTGATTCACCCTCCAGACCTCACCTTCTCCTTCTCCTTCTTCTACTTCTTCTGATTCACCCTCCAGACTTCATCTTCTCCTTCTCCTTCTTCTGCTTCTCTGATTCACACTCCAGACTTCACCTTCTCCTTCTCCTTCTTCTGCTTCTTCTTCTTCACCCTCCAGACTTCACCTTCTCCTTCTCCTTCTTCTGCTTCTTCTGCTGCGCCCTCCAGACTTCACCTTCTCCTTCTCCTTCTTCTGCTTCTTCTGCTTCACCCCCCTGACTTCTCATTCTCTTCTCCTTCTTCTACTTCTTCTGATTCACCCTCCAGACTTCACATTCTCCATCTCCTTCTTCTGCTTCTTCTGCTTCACCCTCCAGACTTCACCTTCTCCTTCTCCTTCTTCTACTTCTTCTGATTCACCCTCCAGACTTCACCATCTCCTTCTTCTTCTTCTGCTTCTTCTGATTCACCCTCCAGACTTCACCTTCTCCTTCTCCTTCTTCTACTTCTTCTGATTCACCCTCCAGACTTCATCTTCTCCTTCTCCTTCTTCTGCTTCTCTGATTCACACTCCAGACTTCACCTTCTCCTTCTCCTTATTCTGCTTCTTCTGATTCACCCTCCAGACTTCACCTTCTCCTTCTCCTTCTTCTACTTCTTCTGATTCACCCTCCAGACTTCACCTTCTCCTTCTCCTTCTTCTACTTCTTCTGATTCACCCTCCAGTCTTCACTTTCTCCTTCTCCTTCTTCTGCTTCTTCTGCTTCACCCTCCAGACTTCACCTTCTCCTTCTCTTTCTTCTGCTTCTTCTGATTCACCCTCCAGACTTCACCTTCTCCTTCTCCTTCTTCTGATTCTTCTGATTCACCCTCCAGACTTCATCTTCTCCTTCTCCTTCTTCTGCTTCTTCTGATTCCCCCTCCTGACTTCACCTTCTCCTTCTCCTTCTTCTACTTCTTCTGATTCACCCTCCAGACTTCACCTTCTCCTTCTCCTTCTTCTGCTTCTTCTGATTCACCCTCCAGACTTCACCTTCTCCTTCTCCTTATTCAGCATCTTCTGATTCACCCTCCAGACTTCACCTTCTCCTTCTCCTTCTTCTGCTTCTTCTGATTCACCCTCCAGACTTCACCTTCTCCTTCTCCTTCTTCTGCTTCTTCTGATTCACCCTCCAGACTTCACCTTCTCCTTCTCCTTCTTCTACTTCTTCTGATTCACCCTCCAGACTTCATCTTCTCCTTCTCCTTCTTCTGCTTCTTCTGATTCACCCTCCAGACTTCACCTTCTCCTTCTCCTTCTTCTGCTCCTTCTGATTCACCCTCCAGACTTCACCTTCTCCTTCTCCTTCTTCTACTTCTTCTGATTCACCCTCCAGACTTCACCTTCTCCTTCTCCTTCTTCTACTTCTTCTGATTCACCCTCCAGACTTCACCTTCTCCTTCTCCTTCTTCTGCTTCTTCTGATTCACCCTCCAGACTTCCTCTTCTCCTTCTCCTTCTTCTACTTCTTCTGATTCACCCTTCAGACTTCACCTTCTCCTTCTCCTTCTTCTGCTTCTTCTGATTCACCCTCCAGACCTCACCTTCTCCTGCTCCTTCTTCTACTTCTTCTGATTCACCCTCCAGACTTCATCTTCTCCTTCTCCTTCTTCTGCTTCTTCTGATTCACCCTCCAGACTTCACCTTCTCCTTCTCCTTCTTCTGCTTCTTCTGATTCACCCTCCAAACTTCGCCTTCTCGTTCTCCTTCTTCTACTTCTTCTGATTCACCCTCCAGACTTCACCTTCTCCTTCTCCTTCTTCTACTTCTTCTGATTCACCCTCCAGTCTTCACCTTCTACTTCTACTTCTTCTGCTTCTTCTGTTTCACCCTCCAGACTTCACCTTCACCTTCTCCTTCTTCTGCTTCTTCTGATTCACCCTCCAGACTTCACCTTCTGCTTCTCCTTCTTCTGCTTCTTCTGATTCACCCTCCAGACTTCACCTTCTCCTTCTCCTTCTTCTGCTTCTTCTGATTCACCCTCCAGACTTCACCTTCTCCTTCCCCTTCTTCTGCTTCTTCTGATTCACCCTCCAGACTTCACCTTCTCCTTCTCCTTCTTCTACTTCTTCTGATTCACCCTCCAGACTTCACCTTCTCCTTCTCCTTCTTCTGCTTCTTCTGATTCACTCTCCAGACTTCACCTTCTCCTCCTCCTTCGTCTACTTCTTCTGATTCACCCTCCAGACTACACCTTCTCCTTCTCCTTCTTCTACTTCTTCTGATTCACCCTCCAGACTTCACCTTATCCTTCTCCTTCTTCTGCTTCTTCTGATTCACCCTGCAGACTTCACCTTCTCCTTCTCCTTCCTCTACTTCTTCTGATTCACCCTCCAGACTTCAGCTTCTCCTTCTCCTTCTTCTACTTCTTCTGATTCACCCTCCAGACTTCACCTTCTCCTTCTCCTTCTTCTACTTCTTCTGCTTCTCCCTCCAGACTTCACCTTCTCCTTCTCCTTCTTCTGCTTCTTCTGATACACACTCCAGACTTCACCTTCTCCTTCTCCTTCTTCTTCTTCTTCTGATTCACCCTCCAGACTTCACCTTCTCCTTCTCCTTCTTCTACTTCTTCTGATTCGCCCTCCAGACTTCACCTTCTCCTTCTCCTTCTTCTGCTTCTTCTGATTCACCCTCCTGACTTCACCTTCTCCTTCTCCTTCTTCTGCTTCTTCCGCTTCACCCTCCAGACTTCACCTTCTCCTTCTCCTTCTTCTGCTTCTTCTGCTTCACCCTCCAGACTTCACCCTCTCCTTCTCCTTCTTCTGCTTCCTCTGCTTCACCCTCCTGACTTCACCTTCTCCTTCTCCTTCTTCTACTTCTTCTGATTCACCCTCCAGACTTCACCTTCTCCTTCTCCTTCTTCTGCTTCTTCTGCTTCACCCTCCAGACTTCACCTTCTCCTTCTCCTTCTTCTGCTTCTTCTACTTCACCCTCCAGATATCACCTTCTCCTTCTCCTTCTTCTGCTTCTTCTGCTTCACCCTCCTGACTTCACCTTCTCCTTCTCCTTCTTCTACTTCTTCTGATTCACCCTCCAGACTTCACATTCTCCATCTCCTTCTTCTGCTTCTTCTGCTTCACCCTCCAGACTTCACCTTCTCCTTCTCCTTCTTCTGCTTCTTCTGCTGCGCCCTCCAGACTTCACCTTCTCCTTCTCCTTCTTCTGCTTCTTCTGCTTCACCCCCCTGACTTCACCTTCTCTTCTCCTTCTTCTGCTTCTTCTGATTCACCCTCCTAACTTCACCTTCTCCTTCTCCTTCTGCTTCTTCTGATTCACCCTCCTGACTTCACCTTCTCCTTCTCCTTCTTCTGCTTCTTCTGATTCATCCTCCTGACTTCACCTTCTCCTTCTCCTTCTTCTGCTTCTTCTGATTCACCCTCCAGACTTCACCTTCTCCTTCTCCTTCTTCTCCTTCTTCTGATTCACCCTCCAGACTTCATCTTCTCCTTCTCCTTCTTCTGCTTCTTCTGATTCACCCTCCAGACTTCACCTTCTCCTTCTCCTTTTTCTACTTCTTCTGATTCACCCTCCAGACTTCACCTTCTCCTTCTCCTTCTTCTACTTCTTCTGATTCACCCTCCAGTCTTCACCTTCTCCTTCTCCTTCTTCTGCTTCTTCTGATTCACCCTCCAGACTTCACCTTCTCCTTCTCCTTCTTCTACTTCTTCAGATTCACCCTCCAGTCTTCACTTTCTCCTTGTCCTTCTTCTGTTTCTTCTGCTTCACCCTCCAGACTTCACCTTCTCCTTCTCCTTCTTCTACTTCTTCTGATTCACCCTCCAGACTTCACCTTCTCCTTCTCCTTCTTCTGCTTCTTCTGATTCACCCTCCAGACTTCACCTTCTCCTTCTCCTTCGTCTACTTCTTCTGATTCACCCTCCAGACTTCACCTTCTCCTTCTCCTTCTTCTGCTTCTTCTGATTCACCCTCCTGACTTCACCTTCTCCTTCTCCTTCTTCTGCTTCTTCTGATTCACCCTCCAGACTTCACCTTCTCCTTCTCCTTCTTCTACTTCTTCTGATTCACCCTCCAGACTTCACCTTCTCCTTCTACTTCTTCTGCTTCTTCTGATTCACCCTCCAGACTTCACCTTCTCCTTCTCCTTCTTCTGCTTCTTCTGATTCACCCTCCAGACTTCACCTTCTCCTTCTCCTTCTTCTGCTTCTTCTGGTTCACCCTCCAGACTTCACCTTCTCCTTCTCCTTGTTCTGCTTCTTCTGATACACCCTTCAGACTTCACCTTCCCCTTCTCCTTCTTCTGCTTCTTCTGATTCACCCTCCAGACCTCACCTTCTCCTTCTCCTTCTTCTACTTCTTCTGATTCACCCTCCAGGCTTCATCTTCTCCTTCTCCTTCTTCTGCTTCTTCTGATTCACCCTCCAGACTTCACCTTCTCCTTCTCCTTCTTCTACTTCTTCTGATTCACCCTCCAGACTTCACCTTCTCCTTCTACTTCTTCTGCTTCTTCTGATTCACCCTCCAGACTTCACCTTCTCCTTCTCCTTCTTCTGCTTCTTCTGATTCACCCTCCAGACTTCACCTTCTCCTTCTCCTTTTTCTGCTTCTTCTGATTCACCCTCCAGACTTCACCTTCTCCTTCTCCTTCTTCTACTTCTTCTGATTCACCCTCCAGACTTCACCTTCTCCTTCTCCTTCTTCTACTTCTTCAGATTCACCCTCCAGTCTTCACTTTCTCCTTGTCCTTCTTCTGTTTCTTCTGCTTCACCCTCCAGACTTCACCTTCTCCTTCTCTTTCTTCTGCTTCTTCTGATCCACCCTCCAGGCTTCACCCTCTCCTTCTCCTTCTTCTGATTCTTCTGATTCACCCTCCAGACTTCACCTTCTCCTTCTCCTTCTTCTGCTTCTTCTGATTCACCCTCCAGACTTCACCTTCTCCTTCTCCTTCTTCTGCTTCTTCTGATTCACCCTCCAGACTTCATCTTCTCCTTCTCCTTCTTCTGCTTCTTCTGATTCACCCTCCAGACTTCACCTTCTCCTTCTCCTTCTTCTGCTTCTTCTGATTCACCCTCCAGACTTCACCTTCTCCTTCTCCTTCTTCTACTTCTTCTGATTCACCCTCCAGACTTCACCTTCTCCTTCTCCTTCTTCTACTTCTTCAGATTCACCCTCCAGTCTTCACCTTCTCCTTCTCCTTCTTCTGTTTCTTCTGCTTCACCCTCCAGACTTCACCTTCCCCTTCTCTTTCTTCTGCTTCTTCTGATTCACCCTCCAGACTTCAACTTCTCCTTCTCCTTCTTCTGATTCTTCTGATTCACCCTCCAGACTTCACCTTCTCCTTCTCCTTCTTCTGCTTCTTCTGATTCACCCTCCTGACTTCACCTTCTCCTTCTCCTTCTTCTACTTCTTCTGATTCACCCTCCTGACTTCACCTTCTCCTTCTCCTTCTTCCACTTCTTCTGCTTCACCCTCCAGACTTCACCTTCTCCTTCTCCTTCTTCTACTTCTTCTGATTCACCCTCCAGACTTCACATTCTCCTTCTCCTTCTTTTGCTTCTTCTGCTTCACACTCCAGACTTCACCTTCTCCTTCTCCTTCTTCTGCTTCTTCTGATTCACCCTCCTTACTTCACCTTCTCCTTCTCCTTCTTCTGCTTCTTCTGATTCACCCTCCTGACTTCACCTTCTCCTTCTCCTTATTCTGCTTCTTCTGTTTCACCCTCCAGACTTCACCTTCTCCTTCTCCTTCTTCTGCTTCTTCTGATTCACCCTCCAGACTTCACCTTCTCCTTCTCCTTCTTCTGTTTCTTCTGATTCACCCTCCAGACTTCACCTTCTCCTTCTCCTTCTTCTACTTCTTCTGATTCACCCTCCAGACTTCACCTTCTCCTTCTCCTTCTTCTGCTTCTTCTGATTCACCCTCCAGACTTCACCTTCTCCTTCTCCTTCGTCGACTTCTTCTGATTCACCCTCCAGACTACACCTTCTCCTTCTCCTTCTTCTACTTCTTCTGATTCACCCTCCAGACTTCACCTTCTCCTTCTCCTTCTTCTGTTTCTTCTGATTCACCCTCCAGACTTCACCTTCTCCTTCTCCTTCTTCTACTTCTTCTGATTCACCCTCCAGACTTCACCTTCTCCTTCTCCTTCTTCTACTTCTTCTGATTCACCCTCCAGACTTCACCTTCTCCTTCTCCTTCTTCTACTTCTTCTGCTTCTCCCTCCAGACTTCACCTTCTCCTTCTCCTTCTTCTGCTTCTTCTGATTCACCCTCCAGACTTCACCTTCCCCTTCTCCTTCTTCTACTTCTTCTGATTCACCCTCCAGACTTCACCTTCTCCTTCTCCTTCTTCTACTTCTTCTGATTCACCCTCCAGACTTCACCTTCTCCTTCTCCTTCTTCTACTTCTTCCGATTCACCCTCCTGACTTCACCTTCTCCTTCTCCTTCTTCTGCTTCTTCTGCTTCACCCTCCTGACTTCACCTTCTCCTTCTCCTTCTTCTACTTCTTCTGATTCACCCTCCAGACTTCACCTTCTCCTTCTCCTTCTTCTGCTTCTTCTGCTTCACCCTCCAGACTTCACCTTCTCCTTCTCCTTCTTCTGCTTCTTCTGATTCGCCCTCCAGACATCACCTTCTCCTTCTCCTTCTTCTGCTTCTTCTGCTTCACCCTCCAGACTTCACCTTCTCCTTCTCCTTCTTCTGCTTCTTCTGCTTCACTCTCCTGACTTCACCTTCTCCTTCTCCTTCTTCTACTTCTTCTGATTCACCCTCCAGACTTCACCTTCTCCTTCTCCTTCTTCTGCTTCTTCTGCTTCACCCTCCAGACTTCACCTTCTCCTTCTCCTTCTTTTGCTTCTTCTGCTTCACACTCCAGACTTCACCTTCTCCTTCTCCTTCTTCTGCTTCTTCTGATTCACCCTCCTTACTTCACCTTCTCCTTCTCCTTCTTCTGCTTCTTCTGATTCACCCTCCTGACTTCACCTTCTCCTTCTCCTTATTCTGCTTCTTCTGTTTCACCCTCCAGACTTCACCTTCTCCTTCTCCTTCTTCTGTTTCTTCTGATTCACCCTCCAGACTTCACCTTCTCCTTCTCCTTCTTCTACTTCTTCTGATTCACCCTCCAGACTTCACCTTCTCCTTCTCCTTCTTCTGCTTCTTCTGATTCACCCTCCAGACTTCACCTTCTCCTTCTCCTTCGTCTACTTCTTCTGATTCACCCTCCAGACTACACCTTCTCCTTCTCCTTCTTCTACTTCTTCTGATTCACCCTCCAGACTTCACCTTCTCCTTCTCCTTCTTCTGTTTCTTCTGATTCACCCTCCAGACTTCACCTTCTCCTTCTCCTTCTTCTACTTCTTCTGATTCACCCTCCAGACTTCACCTTCTCCTTCTCCTTCTTCTACTTCTTCTGATTCACCCTCCAGACTTCACCTTCTCCTTCTCCTTCTTCTACTTCTTCTGCTTCTCCCTCCAGACTTCACCTTCTCCTTCTCCTTCTTCTGCTTCTTCTGATTCACCCTCCAGACTTCACCTTCCCCTTCTCCTTCGTCTACTTCTTCTGATTCACCCTCCAGACTACACCTTCTCCTTCTCCTTCTTCTACTTCTTCTGATTCACCCTCCAGACTTCACCTTCTCCTTCTCCTTCTTCTGTTTCTTCTGATTCACCCTCCAGACTTCACCTTCTCCTTCTCCTTCTTCTACTTCTTCTGATTCACCCTCCAGACTTCACCTTCTCCTTCTCCTTCTTCTACTTCTTCTGATTCACCCTCCAGACTTCACCTTCTCCTTCTCCTTCTTCTACTTCTTCTGCTTCTCCCTCCAGACTTCACCTTCTCCTTCTCCTTCTTCTGCTTCTTCTGATTCACCCTCCAGACTTCACCTTCCCCTTCTCCTTCTTCTACTTCTTCTGATTCACCCTCCAGACTTCACCTTCTCCTTCTCCTTCTTCTACTTCTTCTGATTCACCCTCCAGACTTCACCTTCTCCTTCTCCTTCTTCTACTTCTTCCGATTCACCCTCCTGACTTCACCTTCTCCTTCTCCTTCTTCTGCTTCTTCTGCTTCACCCTCCTGACTTCACCTTCTCCTTCTCCTTCTTCTACTTCTTCTGATTCACCCTCCAGACTTCACCTTCTCCTTCTCCTTCTTCTGCTTCTTCTGCTTCACCCTCCAGACTTCACCTTCTCCTTCTCCTTCTTCTGCTTCTTCTGATTCGCCCTCCAGACATCACCTTCTCCTTCTCCTTCTTCTGCTTCTTCTGCTTCACCCTCCAGACTTCACCTTCTCCTTCTCCTTCTTCTGCTTCTTCTGCTTCACTCTCCTGACTTCACCTTCTCCTTCTCCTTCTTCTACTTCTTCTGATTCACCCTCCAGACTTCACCTTCTCCTTCTCCTTCTTCTGCTTCTTCTGCTTCACCCTCCAGACTTCACCTTCTCCTTCTCCTTCTTTTGCTTCTTCTGCTTCACACTCCAGACTTCACCTTCTCCTTCTCCTTCTTCTGCTTCTTCTGATTCACCCTCCTTACTTCACCTTCTCCTTCTCCTTCTTCTGCTTCTTCTGATTCACCCTCCTGACTTCACCTTCTCCTTCTCCTTATTCTGCTTCTTCTGTTTCACCCTCCAGACTTCACCTTCTCCTTCTCCTTCTTCTGTTTCTTCTGATTCACCCTCCAGACTTCACCTTCTCCTTCTCCTTCTTCTACTTCTTCTGATTCACCCTCCAGACTTCACCTTCTCCTTCTCCTTCTTCTGCTTCTTCTGATTCACCCTCCAGACTTCACCTTCTCCTTCTCCTTCGTCTACTTCTTCTGATTCACCCTCCAGACTACACCTTCTCCTTCTCCTTCTTCTACTTCTTCTGATTCACCCTCCAGACTTCACCTTCTCCTTCTCCTTCTTCTGTTTCTTCTGATTCACCCTCCAGACTTCACCTTCTCCTTCTCCTTCTTCTACTTCTTCTGATTCACCCTCCAGACTTCACCTTCTCCTTCTCCTTCTTCTACTTCTTCTGATTCACCCTCCAGACTTCACCTTCTCCTTCTCCTTCTTCTACTTCTTCTGCTTCTCCCTCCAGACTTCACCTTCTCCTTCTCCTTCTTCTGCTTCTTCTGATTCACCCTCCAGACTTCACCTTCCCCTTCTCCTTCTTCTACTTCTTCTGATTCACCCTCCAGACTTCACCTTCTCCTTCTCCTTCTTCTACTTCTTCTGATTCACCCTCCAGACTTCACCTTCTCCTTCTCCTTCTTCTACTTCTTCCGATTCACCCTCCTGACTTCACCTTCTCCTTCTCCTTCTTCTGCTTCTTCTGCTTCACCCTCCTGACTTCACCTTCTCCTTCTCCTTCTTCTACTTCTTCTGATTCACCCTCCAGACTTCACCTTCTCCTTCTCCTTCTTCTGCTTCTTCTGCTTCACCCTCCAGACTTCACCTTCTCCTTCTCCTTCTTCTGCTTCTTCTGATTCGCCCTCCAGACATCACCTTCTCCTTCTCCTTCTTCTGCTTCTTCTGCTTCACCCTCCAGACTTCACCTTCTCCTTCTCCTTCTTCTGCTTCTTCTGCTTCACTCTCCTGACTTCACCTTCTCCTTCTCCTTCTTCTACTTCTTCTGATTCACCCTCCAGACTTCACCTTCTCCTTCTCCTTCTTCTGCTTCTTCTGCTTCACCCTCCAGACTTCACCTTCTCCTTCTCCTTCTTCTGCTTCTTCTGCTGCGCCCTCCAGACTTCAACTTCTCCTTCTCCTTCTTCTGCTTCTTCTGCTTCACCCTCCTGACTTCACCTTCTCCTTCTCGTTCTTCTACTTCTTCTGTTTCACCCCCCTGACTTCACCTGCTCCTTCTCTTTCTTCTGCTTCTTCTGATTCACCCTCCTAACTTTACCTTCTCCTTCTCCTTCTTCTGCTTCTTCTGATTCACCCTCCTGACTTCACCTTCTCCTTCTCCTTCTTCTGCTTCTTCTAATTCACCCTCCAGACTTCACCTTCTCCTTCTCCTTCTTCTGCTTCTTCTGATTCACCCTCCAGACTTCACCTTCTCCTTCTCCTTCTTCTGCTTCTTCTGATTGACCCTCCTGACTTCACCTTCTCCTTCTCCTTCTTCTGCTTCTTCTGATTCACCCTCCAGACTTCACCTTCTCCTTCTCCTTCTTCTACTTCTTCTGATTCACCCTCCAGACTTCACCTTCTCCTTCTACTTCTTCTGCTTCTTCTGATTCACCCTCCAGACTTCACCTTCTCCTTCTCCTTCTTCTGCTTCTTCTGATTCACCCTCCAGACTTCACCTTCTCCTTCTCCTTCTTCTGCTTCTTCTGGTTCACCCTCCAGACTTCACCTTCTCCTTCTCCTTGTTCTGCTTCTTCTGATACACCCTTCAGACTTCACCTTCTCCTTCTCCTTCTTCTGCTTCTTCTGATTCACCCTCCTGACTTCACCTTCTCCTTCTCCTTCTTCTGCTTCTTCTGATTCACCCTCCAGACTTCACCTTCTCCTTCTCCTTCTTCTACTTCTTCTGATTCACCCTCCAGACTTCACCTTCTCCTTCTACTTCTTCTGCTTCTTCTGATTCACCCTCCAGACTTCACCTTCTCCTTCTCCTTCTTCTGCTTCTTCTGATTCACCCTCCAGACTTCACCTTCTCCTTCTCCTTTTTCTGCTTCTTCTGATTCACCCTCCAGACTTCACCTTCTCCTTCTCCTTCTTCTACTTCTTCTGATTCACCCTCCAGACTTCACCTTCTCCTTCTCCTTCTTCTACTTCTTCAGATTCACCCTCCAGTCTTCACTTTCTCCTTGTCCTTCTTCTGTTTCTTCTGCTTCACCCTCCAGACTTCACCTTCTCCTTCTCTTTCTTCTGCTTCTTCTGATCCACCCTCCAGGCTTCACCCTCTCCTTCTCCTTCTTCTGATTCTTCTGATTCACCCTCCAGACTTCACCTTCTCCTTCTCCTTCTTCTGCTTCTTCTGGTTCACCCTCCAGACTTCACCTTCTCCTTCTCCTTGTTCTGCTTCTTCTGATACACCCTTCAGACTTCACCTTCTCCTTCTCCTTCTTCTGCTTCTTCTGATTCACCCTCCAGACCTCACCTTCTCCTTCTCCTTCTTCTACTTCTTCTGATTCACCCTCCAGACTTCATCTTCTCCTTCTCCTTCTTCTGCTTCTTCTGATTCACCCTCCAGACTTCACCTTCTCCTTCTTCTTCTTCTGCTTCTTCTGATTCACCCTCCTGACTTCACCTTCTCCTTCTCCTTCTTCTGCTTCTTCTGATTCACCCTCCAGACTTCACCTTCTCCTTCTCCTTCTTCTACTTCTTCTGATTCACCCTCCAGACTTCACCTTCTCCTTCTACTTCTTCTGCTTCTTCTGATTCACCCTCCAGACTTCACCTTCTCCTTCTCCTTCTTCTGCTTCTTCTGATTCACCCTCCAGACTTCACCTTCCCCTTCTCCTTCTTCTACTTCTTCTGATTCACCCTCCAGACTTCACCTTCTCCTTCTCCTTCTTCTACTTCTTCTGATTCACCCTCCAGACTTCACCTTCTCCTTCTCCTTCTTCTACTTCTTCCGATTCACCCTCCTGACTTCACCTTCTCCTTCTCCTTCTTCTGCTTCTTCTGCTTCACCCTCCTGACTTCACCTTCTCCTTCTCCTTCTTCTACTTCTTCTGATTCACCCTCCAGACTTCACCTTCTCCTTCTCCTTCTTCTGCTTCTTCTGCTTCACCCTCCAGACTTCACCTTCTCCTTCTCCTTCTTCTGCTTCTTCTGATTCGCCCTCCAGACATCACCTTCTCCTTCTCCTTCTTCTGCTTCTTCTGCTTCACCCTCCAGACTTCACCTTCTCCTTCTCCTTCTTCTGCTTCTTCTGCTTCACTCTCCTGACTTCACCTTCTCCTTCTCCTTCTTCTACTTCTTCTGATTCACCCTCCAGACTTCACCTTCTCCTTCTCCTTCTTCTGCTTCTTCTGCTTCACCCTCCAGACTTCACCTTCTCCTTCTCCTTCTTCTGCTTCTTCTGCTGCGCCCTCCAGACTTCAACTTCTCCTTCTCCTTCTTCTGCTTCTTCTGCTTCACCCTCCTGACTTCACCTTCTCCTTCTCGTTCTTCTACTTCTTCTGTTTCACCCCCCTGACTTCACCTGCTCCTTCTCTTTCTTCTGCTTCTTCTGATTCACCCTCCTAACTTTACCTTCTCCTTCTCCTTCTTCTGCTTCTTCTGATTCACCCTCCTGACTTCACCTTCTCCTTCTCCTTCTTCTGCTTCTTCTAATTCACCCTCCAGACTTCACCTTCTCCTTCTCCTTCTTCTGCTTCTTCTGATTCACCCTCCAGACTTCACCTTCTCCTTCTCCTTCTTCTGCTTCTTCTGATTGACCCTCCTGACTTCACCTTCTCCTTCTCCTTCTTCTGCTTCTTCTGATTCACCCTCCAGACTTCACCTTCTCCTTCTCCTTCTTCTACTTCTTCTGATTCACCCTCCAGACTTCACCTTCTCCTTCTACTTCTTCTGCTTCTTCTGATTCACCCTCCAGACTTCACCTTCTCCTTCTCCTTCTTCTGCTTCTTCTGATTCACCCTCCAGACTTCACCTTCTCCTTCTCCTTCTTCTGCTTCTTCTGGTTCACCCTCCAGACTTCACCTTCTCCTTCTCCTTGTTCTGCTTCTTCTGATACACCCTTCAGACTTCACCTTCTCCTTCTCCTTCTTCTGCTTCTTCTGATTCACCCTCCAGACCTTACCTTCTCCTTCTCCTTCTTCTACTTCTTCTGATTCACCCTCCAGACTTCATCTTCTCCTTCTCCTTCTTCTGCTTCTTCTGATTCACCCTCCAGACTTCACCTTCTCCTTCTTCTTCTTCTGCTTCTTCTGATTCACCCTCCTGACTTCACCTTCTCCTTCTCCTTCTTCTGCTTCTTCTGATTCACCCTCCAGACTTCACCTTCTCCTTCTCCTTCTTCTACTTCTTCTGATTCACCCTCCAGACTTCACCTTCTCCTTCTACTTCTTCTGCTTCTTCTGATTCACCCTCCAGACTTCACCTTCTCCTTCTCCTTCTTCTGCTTCTTCTGATTCACCCTCCAGACTTCACCTTCTCCTTCTCCTTTTTCTGCTTCTTCTGATTCACCCTCCAGACTTCACCTTCTCCTTCTCCTTCTTCTACTTCTTCT
Organism: Somniosus microcephalus; assembly: GCF_052327205.1. Taxonomy (NCBI): domain Eukaryota; kingdom Metazoa; phylum Chordata; class Chondrichthyes; order Squaliformes; family Somniosidae; genus Somniosus; species Somniosus microcephalus. The sequence continues at coordinate 362,983 of NW_028225300.1, read as the reverse complement.
GATTCACCCTCCAGACTTCACCTTCTCCTTCTCCTTCTTCTACTTCTTCAGATTCACCCTCCAGTCTTCACTTTCTCCTTGTCCTTCTTCTGTTTCTTCTGCTTCACCCTCCAGACTTCACCTTCTCCTTCTCTTTCTTCTGCTTCTTCTGATCCACCCTCCAGGCTTCACCCTCTCCTTCTCCTTCTTCTGATTCTTCTGATTCACCCTCCAGACTTCACCTTCTCCTTCTCCTTCTTCTGCTTCTTCTGATTCACCCTCCAGACTTCACCTTCTCCTTCTCCTTCTTCTGCTTCTTCTGATTCACCCTCCAGACTTCATCTTCTCCTTCTCCTTCTTCTGCTTCTTCTGATTCACCCTCCAGACTTCACCTTCTCCTTCTCCTTCTTCTGCTTCTTCTGATTCACCCTCCAGACTTCACCTTCTCCTTCTCCTTCTTCTACTTCTTCTGATTCACCCTCCAGACTTCACCTTCTCCTTCTCCTTCTTCTACTTCTTCAGATTCACCCTCCAGTCTTCACCTTCTCCTTCTCCTTCTTCTGTTTCTTCTGCTTCACCCTCCAGACTTCCCCTTCCCCTTCTCTTTCTTCTGCTTCTTCTGATTCACCCTCCAGACTTCAACTTCTCCTTCTCCTTCTTCTGATTCTTCTGATTCACCCTCCAGACTTCACCTTCTCCTTCTCCTTCTTCTGCTTCTTCTGATTCACCCTCCTGACTTCACCTTCTCCTTCTCCTTCTTCTACTTCTTCTGATTCACCCTCCTGACTTCACCTTCTCCTTCTCCTTCTTCCACTTCTTCTGCTTCACCCTCCAGACTTCACCTTCTCCTTCTCCTTCTTCTACTTCTTCTGATTCACCCTCCAGACTTCACATTCTCCTTCTCCTTCTTTTGCTTCTTCTGCTTCACACTCCAGACTTCACCTTCTCCTTCTCCTTCTTCTGCTTCTTCTGATTCACCCTCCTTACTTCACCTTCTCCTTCTCCTTCTTCTGCTTCTTCTGATTCACCCTCCTGACTTCACCTTCTCCTTCTCCTTATTCTGCTTCTTCTGTTTCACCCTCCAGACTTCACCTTCTCCTTCTCCTTCTTCTGCTTCTTCTGATTCACCCTCCAGACTTCACCTTCTCCTTCTCCTTCTTCTGCTTCTTCTGCTTCACTCTCCTGACTTCACCTTCTCCTTCTCCTTCTTCTACTTCTTCTGATTCACCCTCCAGACTTCACCTTCTCCTTCTCCTTCTTCTGCTTCTTCTGCTTCACCCTCCAGACTTCACCTTCTCCTTCTCCTTCTTCTGCTTCTTCTGCTGCGCCCTCCAGACTTCAACTTCTCCTTCTCCTTCTTCTGCTTCTTCTGCTTCACCCTCCTGACTTCACCTTCTCCTTCTCGTTCTTCTACTTCTTCTGTTTCACTCCCCTGACTTCACCTGCTCCTTCTCCTTCTTCTGCTTCTTCTGATTCACCCTCCTAACTTTACCTTCTCCTTCTCCTTCTTCTGCTTCTTCTGATTCACCCTCCTGACTTCACCTTCTCCTTCTCATTCTTCTGCTTCTTCTAATTCACCCTCCAGACTTCACCTTCTCCTTCTCCTTCTTCTGCTTCTTCTGATTCACCCTCCAGACTTCACCTTCTCCTTCTCCTTCTTCTGCTTCTTCTGATTGACCCTCCTGACTTCACCTTCTCCTTCTCCTTCTTCTGCTTCTTCTGATTCACCCTCCAGACTTCACCTTCTCCTTCTCCTTCTTCTACTTCTTCTGATTCACCCTCCAGACTTCACCTTCTCCTTCTACTTCTTCTGCTTCTTCTGATTCACCCTCCAGACTTCACCTTCTCCTTCTCCTTCTTCTGCTTCTTCTGATTCACCCTCCAGACTTCACCTTCTCCTTCTCCTTCTTCTGCTTCTTCTGGTTCACCCTCCAGACTTCACCTTCTCCTTCTCCTTGTTCTGCTTCTTCTGATACACCCTTCAGACTTCACCTTCTCCTTCTCCTTCTTCTGCTTCTTCTGATTCACCCTCCAGACCTCACCTTCTCCTTCTCCTTCTTCTACTTCTTCTGATTCACCCTCCAGACTTCATCTTCTCCTTCTCCTTCTTCTGCTTCTTCTGATTCACCCTCCAGACTTCACCTTCTCCTTCTTCTTCTTCTGCTTCTTCTGATTCACCCTCCTGACTTCACCTTCTCCTTCTCCTTCTTCTGCTTCTTCTGATTCACCCTCCAGACTTCACCTTCTCCTTCTCCTTCTTCTACTTCTTCTGATTCACCCTCCAGACTTCACCTTCTCCTTCTACTTCTTCTGCTTCTTCTGATTCACCCTCCAGACTTCACCTTCTCCTTCTCCTTCTTCTGCTTCTTCTGATTCACCCTCCAGACTTCACCTTCTCCTTCTCCTTTTTCTGCTTCTTCTGATTCACCCTCCAGACTTCACCTTCTCCTTCTCCTTCTTCTACTTCTTCTGATTCACCCTCCAGACTTCACCTTCTCCTTCTCCTTCTTCTACTTCTTCAGATTCACCCTCCAGTCTTCACTTTCTCCTTGTCCTTCTTCTGTTTCTTCTGCTTCACCCTCCAGACTTCACCTTCTCCTTCTCTTTCTTCTGCTTCTTCTGATCCACCCTCCAGGCTTCACCCTCTCCTTCTCCTTCTTCTGATTCTTCTGATTCACCCTCCAGACTTCACCTTCTCCTTCTCCTTCTTCTGCTTCTTCTGATTCACCCTCCAGACTTCACCTTCTCCTTCTCCTTCTTCTGCTTCTTCTGATTCACCCTCCAGACTTCATCTTCTCCTTCTCCTTCTTCTGCTTCTTCTGATTCACCCTCCAGACTTCACCTTCTCCTTCTCCTTCTTCTGCTTCTTCTGATTCACCCTCCAGACTTCACCTTCTCCTTCTCCTTCTTCTACTTCTTCTGATTCACCCTCCAGACTTCACCTTCTCCTTCTCCTTCTTCTACTTCTTCAGATTCACCCTCCAGTCTTCACCTTCTCCTTCTCCTTCTTCTGTTTCTTCTGCTTCACCCTCCAGACTTCCCCTTCCCCTTCTCTTTCTTCTGCTTCTTCTGATTCACCCTCCAGACTTCAACTTCTCCTTCTCCTTCTTCTGATTCTTCTGATTCACCCTCCAGACTTCACCTTCTCCTTCTCCTTCTTCTGCTTCTTCTGATTCACCCTCCTGACTTCACCTTCTCCTTCTCCTTCTTCTACTTCTTCTGATTCACCCTCCTGACTTCACCTTCTCCTTCTCCTTCTTCCACTTCTTCTGCTTCACCCTCCAGACTTCACCTTCTCCTTCTCCTTCTTCTACTTCTTCTGATTCACCCTCCAGACTTCACATTCTCCTTCTCCTTCTTTTGCTTCTTCTGCTTCACACTCCAGACTTCACCTTCTCCTTCTCCTTCTTCTGCTTCTTCTGATTCACCCTCCTTACTTCACCTTCTCCTTCTCCTTCTTCTGCTTCTTCTGATTCACCCTCCTGACTTCACCTTCTCCTTCTCCTTATTCTGCTTCTTCTGTTTCACCCTCCAGACTTCACCTTCTCCTTCTCCTTCTTCTGCTTCTTCTGATTCACCCTCCAGACTTCACCTTCTCCTTCTCCTTCTTCTGTTTCTTCTGATTCACCCTCCAGACTTCACCTTCTCCTTCTCCTTCTTCTACTTCTTCTGATTCACCCTCCAGACTTCACCTTCTCCTTCTCCTTCTTCTGCTTCTTCTGATTCACCCTCCAGACTTCACCTTCTCCTTCTCCTTCGTCTACTTCTTCTGATTCACCCTCCAGACTACACCTTCTCCTTCTCCTTCTTCTACTTCTTCTGATTCACCCTCCAGACTTCACCTTCTCCTTCTCCTTCTTCTGTTTCTTCTGATTCACCCTCCAGACTTCACCTTCTCCTTCGCCTTCTTCTACTTCTTCTGATTCACCCTCCAGACTTCACCTTCTCCTTCTCCTTCTTCTACTTCTTCTGATTCACCCTCCAGACTTCACCTTCTCCTTCTCCTTCTTCTACTTCTTCTGCTTCTCCCTCCAGACTTCACCTTCTCCTTCTCCTTCTTCTGCTTCTTCTGATTCACCCTCCAGACTTCACCTTCCCCTTCTCCTTCTTCTACTTCTTCTGATTCACCCTCCAGACTTCACCTTCTCCTTCTCCTTCTTCTACTTCTTCCGATTCACCCTCCTGACTTCACCTTCTCCTTCTCCTTCTTCTGCTTCTTCTGCTTCACCCTCCTGACTTCACCTTCTCCTTCTCCTTCTTCTACTTCTTCTGATTCACCCTCCAGACTTCACCTTCTCCTTCTCCTTCTTCTGCTTCTTCTGCTTCACCCTCCAGACTTCACCTTCTCCTTCTCCTTCTTCTGCTTCTTCTGATTCGCCCTCCAGACATCACCTTCTCCTTCTCCTTCTTCTGCTTCTTCTGCTTCACCCTCCAGACTTCACCTTCTCCTTCTCCTTCTTCTGCTTCTTCTGCTTCACTCTCCTGACTTCACCTTCTCCTTCTCCTTCTTCTACTTCTTCTGATTCACCCTCCAGACTTCACCTTCTCCTTCTCCTTCTTCTGCTTCTTCTGCTTCACCCTCCAGACTTCACCTTCTCCTTCTCCTTCTTCTGCTTCTTCTGCTGCGCCCTCCAGACTTCAACTTCTCCTTCTCCTTCTTCTGCTTCTTCTGCTTCACCCTCCTGACTTCACCTTCTCCTTCTCGTTCTTCTACTTCTTCTGTTTCACCCCCCTGACTTCACCTGCTCCTTCTCCTTCTTCTGCTTCTTCTGATTCACCCTCCTAACTTTACCTTCTCCTTCTCCTTCTTCTGCTTCTTCTGATTCACCCTCCTGACTTCACCTTCTCCTTCTCCTTCTTCTGCTTCTTCTAATTCACCCTCCAGACTTCACCTTCTCCTTCTCCTTCTTCTGCATCTTCTGATTCACCCTCCAGACTTCACCTTCTCCTTCTCCTTCTTCTGCTTCTTCTGATTGACCCTCCTGACTTCACCTTCTCCTTCTCCTTCTTCTGCTTCTTCTGATTCACCCTCCAGACTTCACCTTCTCCTTCTCCTTCTTCTACTTCTTCTGATTCACCCTCCAGACTTCACCTTCTCCTTCTACTTCTTCTGCTTCTTCTGATTCACCCTCCAGACTTCACCTTCTCCTTCTCCTTCTTCTGCTTCTTCTGATTCACCCTCCAGACTTCACCTTCTCCTTCTCCTTCTTCTGCTTCTTCTGGTTCACCCTCCAGACCTCATCTTCTCCTTCTCCTTCTTCTGCTTCTTCTGATTCACCCTCCAGACTTCACCTTCTCCTTCTTCTTCTTCTGCTTCTTCTGATTCACCCTCCTGACTTCACCTTCTCCTTCTCCTTCTTCTGCTTCTTCTGATTCACCCTCCAGACTTCACATTCTCCTTCTCCTTCTTCTACTTCTTCTGATTCACCCTCCAGACTTCACCTTCTCCTTCTACTTCTTCTGCTTCTTCTGATTCACCCTCCAGACTTCACCTTCTCCTTCTCCTTCTTCTGCTTCTTCTGATTCACCCTCCAGACTTCACCTTCTCCTTCTCCTTTTTCTGCTTCTTCTGATTCACCCTCCAGACTTCACCTTCTCCTTCTCCTTCTTCTACTTCTTCTGATTCACCCTCCAGACTTCACCTTCTCCTTCTCCTTCTTCTACTTCTTCAGATTCACCCTCCAGTCTTCACTTTCTCCTTGTCCTTCTTCTGTTTCTTCTGCTTCACCCTCCAGACTTCACCTTCTCCTTCTCTTTCTTCGGCTTCTTCTGATCCACCCTCCAGGCTTCACCCTCTCCTTCTCCTTCTTCTGATTCTTCTGATTCACCCTCCAGACTTCATCTTCTCCTTCTCCTTCTTCTGCTTCTTCTGATTCACCCTCCAGACTTCACCTTCTCCTTCTCCTTCTTCTGCTTCTTCTGATTCACCCTCCAGACTTCACCTTCTCCTTCTCCTTCTTCTGCTTCTTCTGATTCACCCTCCAGACTTCACCTTCTCCTTCTCCTTCTTCTGCTTCTTCTGATTCACCCTCCAGACTTCACCTTCTCCTTCTCCTTCTTCTGCTTCTTCTGATTCACCCTCCAGACTTCACCTTCTCCTTCTCCTTCTTCTACTTCTTCTGATTCACCCTCCAGACTTCACCTTCTCCTTCTCCTTCTTCTACTTCTTCAGATTCACCCTCCAGTCTTCACCTTCTCCTTCTCCTTCTTCTGTTTCTTCTGCTTCACCCTCCAGACTTCACCTTCCCCTTCTCTTTCTTCTGCTTCTTCTGATTCACCCTCCAGACTTCAACTTCTCCTTCTCCTTCTTCTGATTCTTCTGATTCACCCTCCAGACTTCACCTTCTCCTTCTCCTTCATCTGCTTCTTCTGATTCACCCTCCTGACTTCACCTTCTCCTTCTCCTTCTTCTACTTCTTCTGATTCACCCTCCTGACTTCACCTTCTCCTTCTCCTTCTTCCACTTCTTCTGCTTCACCCTCCAGACTTCACCTTCTCCTTCTCCTTCTTCTACTTCTTCTGATTCACCCTCCAGACTTCACATTCTCCTTCTCCTTCTTTTGCTTCTTCTGCTTCACACTCCAGACTTCACCTTCTCCTTCTCCTTCTTCTGCTTCTTCTGATTCACCCTCCTTACTTCACCTTCTCCTTCTCCTTCTTCTGCTTCTTCTGATTCACCGTCCTGACTTCACCTTCTCCTTCTCCTTATTCTGCTTCTTCTGTTTCACCCTCCAGACTTCACCTTCTCCTTCTCCTTCTTCTGCTTCTTCTGATTCACCCTCCAGACTTCACCTTCTCCTTCTCCTTCTTCTGCTTCTTCTGATTCACCCTCCAGACTTCACCTTCTCCTTCTCCTTCTTCTACTTCTTCTGATTCACCCTCCAGACTTCATCTTCTCCTTCTCCTTCTTCTGCTTCTTCTGATTCACCCTCCAGACTTCACCTTCTCCTTCTCCTTCTTCTGCTCCTTCTGATTCACCCTCCAGACTTCACCTTCTCCTTCTCCTTCTTCTACTTCTTCTGATTCACCCTCCAGACTTCACCTTCTCCTTCTCCTTCTTCTACTTCTTCTGATTCACCCTCCAGACTTCACCTTCTCCTTCTCCTTCTTCTGCTTCTTCTGATTCACCCTCCAGACTTCCTCTTCTCCTTCTCCTTCTTCTACTTCTTCTGATTCACCCTTCAGACTTCACCTTCTCCTTCTCCTTCTTCTGCTTCTTCTGATTCACCCTCCAGACCTCACCTTCTCCTGCTCCTTCTTCTACTTCTTCTGATTCACCCTCCAGACTTCATCTTCTCCTTCTCCTTCTTCTGCTTCTTCTGATTCACCCTCCAGACTTCACCTTCTCCTTCTCCTTCTTCTGCTTCTTCTGATTCACCCTCCGAACTTCGCCTTCTCGTTCTCCTTCTTCTACTTCTTCTGATTCACCCTCCAGACTTCACCTTCTCCTTCTCCTTCTTCTACTTCTTCTGATTCACCCTCCAGTCTTCACCTTCTACTTCTACTTCTTCTGCTTCTTCTGTTTCACCCTCCAGACTTCACCTTCACCTTCTCCTTCTTCTGCTTCTTCTGATTCACCCTCCAGACTTCACCTTCTCCTTCTCCTTCTTCTGCTTCTTCTGATTCACCCTCCAGACTTCACCTTCTCCTTCTCCTTCTTCTGCTTCTTCTGATTCACCCTCCAGACTTCACCTTCTCCTTCCCCTTCTTCTGCTTCTTCTGATTCACCCTCCAGACTTCACCTTCTCCTTCTCCTTCTTCTACTTCTTCTGATTCACCCTCCAGACTTCACCTTCTCCTTCTCCTTCTTCTGCTTCTTCTGATTCACTCTCCAGACTTCACCTTCTCCTCCTCCTTCGTCTACTTCTTCTGATTCACCCTCCAGACTACACCTTCTCCTTCTCCTTCTTCTACTTCTTCTGATTCACCCTCCAGACTTCACCTTATCCTTCTCCTTCTTCTGCTTCTTCTGATTCACCCTGCAGACTTCACCTTCTCCTTCTCCTTCCTCTACTTCTTCTGATTCACCCTCCAGACTTCACCTTCTCCTTCTCCTTCTTCTACTTCTTCTGATTCACCCTCCAGACTTCACCTTCTCCTTCTCCTTCTTCTACTTCTTCTGCTTCTCCCTCCAGACTTCACCTTCTCCTTCTCCTTCTTCTGCTTCTTCTGATACACACTCCAGACTTCATCTTCTCCTTCTCATTCTTCTTCTTCTTCTGATTCACCCTCCAGACTTCACCTTCTCCTTCTCCTTCTTCTACTTCTTCTGATTCGCCCTCCAGACTTCACCTTCTCCTTCTCCTTCTTCTGCTTCTTCTGATTCACCCTCCTGACTTCACCTTCTCCTTCTCCTTCTTCTGCTTCTTCCGCTTCACCCTCCAGACTTCACCTTCTCCTTCTCCTTCTTCTGCTTCTTCTGCTTCACCCTCCAGACTTCACCCTCTCCTTCTCCTTCTTCTGCTTCCTCTGCTTCACCCTCCTGACTTCACCTTCTCCTTCTCCTTCTTCTACTTCTTCTGATTCACCCTCCAGACTTCACCTTCTCCTTCTCCTTCTTCTGCTTCTTCTGCTTCACCCTCCAGACTTCACCTTCTCCTTCTCCTTCTTCTGCTTCTTCTACTTCACCCTCCAGATATCACCTTCTCCTTCTCCTTCTTCTGCTTCTTCTGCTTCACCCTCCTGACTTCACCTTCTCCTTCTCCTTCTTCTACTTCTTCTGATTCACCCTCCAGACTTCACATTCTCCATCTCCTTCTTCTGCTTCTTCTGCTTCACCCTCCAGACTTCACCTTCTCCTTCTCCTTCTTCTGCTTCTTCTGCTGCGCCCTCCAGACTTCACCTTCTCCTTCTCCTTCTTCTGCTTCTTCTGCTTCACCCCCCTGACTTCACCTTCTCTTCTCCTTCTTCTGCTTCTTCTGATTCACCCTCCTAACTTCACCTTCTCCTTCTCCTTCTGCTTCTTCTGATTCACCCTCCTGACTTCACCTTCTCCTTCCCCTTCTTCTGCTTCTTCTGATTCATCCTCCTGACTTCACCTTCTCCTTCTCCTTCTTCTGCTTCTTCTGATTCACCCTCCAGACTTCACCTTCTCCTTCTCCTTCTTCTCCTTCTTCTGATTCACCCTCCAGACTTCATCTTCTCCTTCTCCTTCTTCTGCTTCTTCTGATTCACCCTCCAGACTTCACCTTCTCCTTCTCCTTTTTCTACTTCTTCTGATTCACCCTCCAGACTTCACCTTCTCCTTCTCCTTCTTCTACTTCTTCTGATTCACCCTCCAGTCTTCACCTTCTCCTTCTCCTTCTTCTGCTTCTTCTGATTCACCCTCCAGACTTCACGTACTCCTTCTCCTTCTTCTGCTTCTTCTGGTTCACCCTCCAGACTTCACCTTCTCCTTCTCCTTGTTGTGCTTCTTCTGATTCACCCTTCAGACTTCACCTTCTCCTTCTCCTTCTTCTGCTTCTTCTGATTCACCCTCCAGACCTCACCTTCTCCTTCTCCTTCTTCTACTTCTTCTGATTCATCCTCCAGACTTCATCTTCTCCTTCTCCTTCTTCTGCTTCTTCTGATTCACCCTCCAGACTTCACCTTCTCCTTCTCCTTCTTCTGCTTCTTCTGATTCACCCTCCTGACTTCACCTTCTCCTTCTCCTTCTTCTGCTTCTTCTGATTCACCCTCCAGACTTCACCTTCTCCTTCTCCTTCTTCTACTTCTTCTGATTCACCCTCCAGACTTCACCTTCTCCTTCTACTTCTTCTGCTTCTTCTGATTCACCCTCCAGACTTCACCTTCTCCTTCTCCTTCTTCTGCTTCTTCTGATTCACCCTCCAGACTTCACCTTCTCCTTCTCCTTCTTCTGCTTCTTCTGGTTCACCCTCCAGACTTCACCTTCTCCTTCTCCTTGTTCTGCTTCTTCTGATACACCCTTCAGACTTCACCTTCTCCTTCTCCTTCTTCTGCTTCTTCTGATTCACACTCCAGACCTCACCTTCTCCTTCTCCTTCTTCTACTTCTTCTGATTCACCCTCCAGACTTCATCTTCTCCTTCTCCTTCTTCTGCTTCTTCTGATTCACCCTCCAGACTTCACCTTCTCCTTCTTCTTCTTCTGCTTCTTCTGATTCACCCTCCTGACTTCACCTTCTCCTTCTCCTTCTTCTGCTTCTTCTGATTCACCCTCCAGACTTCACCTTCTCCTTCTCCTTCTTCTACTTCTTCTGATTCACCCTCCAGACTTCACCTTCTCCTTCTACTTCTTCTGCTTCTTCTGATTCACCCTCCAGACTTCACCTTCTCCTTCTCCTTCTTCTGCTTCTTCTGATTCACCCTCCAGACTTCACCTTCTCCTTCTCCTTTTTCTGCTTCTTCTGATTCACCCTCCAGACTTCACCTTCTCCTTCTCCTTCTTCTACTTCTTCTGATTCACCCTCCAGACTTCACCTTCTCCTTCTCCTTCTTCTACTTCTTCAGATTCACCCTCCAGTCTTCACTTTCTCCTTGTCCTTCTTCTGTTTCTTCTGCTTCACCCTCCAGACTTCACCTTCTCCTTCTCTTTCTTCTGCTTCTTCTGATCCACCCTCCAGGCTTCACCCTCTCCTTCTCCTTCTTCTGATTCTTCTGATTCACCCTCCAGACTTCACCTTCTCCTTCTCCTTCTTCTGCTTCTTCTGATTCACCCTCCAGACTTCACCTTCTCCTTCTCCTTCTTCTGCTTCTTCTGATTCACCCTCCAGACTTCATCTTCTCCTTCTCCTTCTTCTGCTTCTTCTGATTCACCCTCCAGACTTCACCTTCTCCTTCTCCTTCTTCTGCTTCTTCTGATTCACCCTCCAGACTTCACCTTCTCCTTCTCCTTCTTCTACTTCTTCTGATTCACCCTCCAGACTTCACCTTCTCCTTCTCCTTCTTCTACTTCTTCAGATTCACCCTCCAGTCTTCACCTTCTCCTTCTCCTTCTTCTGTTTCTTCTGCTTCACCCTCCAGACTTCACCTTCCCCTTCTCTTTCTTCTGCTTCTTCTGATTCACCCTCCAGACTTCAACTTCTCCTTCTCCTTCTTCTGATTCTTCTGATTCACCCTCCAGACTTCACCTTCTCCTTCTCCTTCTTCTGCTTCTTCTGATTCACCCTCCTGACTTCACCTTCTCCTTCTCCTTCTTCTACTTCTTCTGATTCACCCTCCTGACTTCACCTTCTCCTTCTCCTTCTTCCACTTCTTCTGCTTCACCCTCCAGACTTCACCTTCTCCTTCTCCTTCTTCTACTTCTTCTGATTCACCCTCCAGACTTCACATTCTCCTTCTCCTTCTTTTGCTTCTTCTGCTTCACACTCCAGACTTCACCTTCTCCTTCTCCTTCTTCTGCTTCTTCTGATTCACCCTCCTTACTTCACCTTCTCCTTCTCCTTCTTCTGCTTCTTCTGATTCACCCTCCTGACTTCACCTTCTCCTTCTTTTTATTCTGCTTCTTCTGTTTCACCCTCCAGACTTCACCTTCTCCTTCTCCTTCTTCTGCTTCTTCTGATTCACCCTCCAGACTTCACCTTCTCCTTCTCCTTCTTCTGTTTCTTCTGATTCACCCTCCAGACTTCACCTTCTCCTTCTCCTTCTTCTACTTCTTCTGATTCACCCTCCAGACTTCACCTTCTCCTTCTCCTTCTTCTGCTTCTTCTGATTCACCCTCCAGACTTCACCTTCTCCTTCTCCTTCGTCTACTTCTTCTGATTCACCCTCCAGACTACACCTTCTCCTTCTCCTTCTTCTACTTCTTCTGATTCACCCTCCAGACTTCACCTTCTCCTTCTCCTTCTTCTGTTTCTTCTGATTCACCCTCCAGACTTCACCTTCTCCTTCTCCTTCTTCTACTTCTTCTGATTCACCCTCCAGACTTCACCTTCTCCTTCTCCTTCTTCTACTTCTTCTGATTCACCCTCCAGACTTCACCTTCTCCTTCTCCTTCTTCTACTTCTTCTGCTTCTCCCTCCAGACTTCACCTTCTCCTTCTCCTTCTTCTGCTTCTTCTGATTCACCCTCCAGACTTCACCTTCCCCTTCTCCTTCTTCTACTTCTTCTGATTCACCCTCCAGACTTCACCTTCTCCTTCTCCTTCTTCTACTTCTTCTGATTCACCCTCCAGACTTCACCTTCTCCTTCTCCTTCTTCTACTTCTTCCGATTCACCCTCCTGACTTCACCTTCTCCTTCTCCTTCTTCTGCTTCTTCTGCTTCACCCTCCTGACTTCACCTTCTCCTTCTTCTTCTTCTACTTCTTCTGATTCACCCTCCAGACTTCACCTTCTCCTTCTCCTTCTTCTGCTTCTTCTGCTTCACCCTCCAGACTTCACCTTCTCCTTCTCCTTCTTCTGCTTCTTCTGATTCGCCCTCCAGACATCACCTTCTCCTTCTCCTTCTTCTGCTTCTTCTGCTTCACCCTCCAGACTTCACCTTCTCCTTCTCCTTCTTCTGCTTCTTCTGCTTCACTCTCCTGACTTCACCTTCTCCTTCTCCTTCTTCTACTTCTTCTGATTCACCCTCCAGACTTCACCTTCTCCTTCTCCTTCTTCTGCTTCTTCTGCTTCACCCTCCAGACTTCACCTTCTCCTTCTCCTTCTTCTGCTTCTTCTGCTGCGCCCTCCAGGCTTCAACTTCTCCTTCTCCTTCTTCTGCTTCTTCTGCTTCACCCTCCTGACTTCACCTTCTCCTTCTCGTTCTTCTACTTCTTCTGTTTCACCCCCCTGACTTCACCTGCTCCTTCTCCTTCTTCTGCTTCTTCTGATTCACCCTCCTAACTTTACCTTCTCCTTCTCCTTCTTCTGCTTCTTCTGATTCACCCTCCTGACTTCACCTTCTCCTTCTCCTTCTTCTGCTTCTTCTAATTCACCCTCCAGACTTCACCTTCTCCTTCTCCTTCTTCTGCTTCTTCTGATTCACCCTCCAGACTTCACCTTCTCCTTCTCCTTCTTCTGCTTCTTCTGATTGACCCTCCTGACTTCACCTTCTCCTTCTCCTTCTTCTGCTTCTTCTGATTCACCCTCCAGACTTCACCTTCTCCTTCTCCTTCTTCTACTTCTTCTGATTCACCCTCCAGACTTCACCTTCTCCTTCTACTTCTTCTGCTTCTTCTGATTCACCCTCCAGACTTCACCTTCTCCTTCTCCTTCTTCTGCTTCTTCTGATTCACCCTCCAGACTTCACCTTCTCCTTCTCCTTCTTCTGGTTCACCCTCCAGACTTCACCTTCTCCTTCTCCTTGTTCTGCTTCTTCTGATACACCCTTCAGACTTCACCTTCTCCTTCTCCTTCTTCTGCTTCTTCTGATTCACCCTCCAGACCTCACCTTCTCCTTCTCCTTCTTCTACTTCTTCTGATTCACCCTCCAGACTTCATCTTCTCCTTCTCCTTCTTCTGCTTCTTCTGATTCACCCTCCAGACTTCACCTTCTCCTTCTTCTTCTTCTGCTTCTTCTGATTCACCCTCCTGACTTCACCTTCTCCTTCTCCTTCTTCTGCTTCTTCTGATTCACCCTCCAGACTTCACCTTCTCCTTCTCCTTCTTCTACTTCTTCTGATTCACCCTCCAGACTTCACCTTCTCCTTCTACTTCTTCTGCTTCTTCTGATTCACCCTCCAGACTTCACCTTCTCCTTCTCCTTCTTCTGCTTCTTCTGATTCACCCTCCAGACTTCACCTTCTCCTTCTCCTTTTTCTGCTTCTTCTGATTCACCCTCCAGACTTCACCTGCTCCTTCTCCTTCTTCTACTTCTTCTGATTCACCCTCCAGACTTCACCTTCTCCTTCTCCTTCTTCTACTTCTTCAGATTCACCCTCCAGTCTTCACTTTCTCCTTGTCCTTCTTCTGTTTCTTCTGCTTCACCCTCCAGACTTCACCTTCTCCTTCTCTTTCTTCTGCTTCTTCTGATCCACCCTCCAGGCTTCACCCTCTCCTTCTCCTTCTTCTGATTCTTCTGATTCACCCTCCAGACTTCACCTTCTCCTTCTCCTTCTTCTGCTTCTTCTGATTCACCCTCCAGACTTCACCTTCTCCTTCTCCTTCTTCTGCTTCTTCTGATTCACCCTCCAGACTTCATCTTCTCCTTCTCCTTCTTCTGCTTCTTCTGATTCACCCTCCAGACTTCACCTTCTCCTTCTCCTTCTTCTGCTTCTTCTGATTCACCCTCCAGACTTCACCTTCTCCTTCTCCTTCTTCTACTTCTTCTGATTCACCCTCCAGACTTCACCTTCTCCTTCTCCTTCTTCTACTTCTTCTGCTTCTCCCTCCAGACTTCACCTTCTCCTTCTCCTTCTTCTGCTTCTTCTGATTCACCCTCCAGACTTCACCTTCCCCTTCTCCTTCTTCTACTTCTTCTGATTCACCCTCCAGACTTCACCTTCTCCTTCTCCTTCTTCTACTTCTTCTGATTCACCCTCCAGACTTCACCTTCTCCTTCTCCTTCTTCTACTTCTTCCGATTCACCCTCCTGACTTCACCTTCTCCTTCTCCTTCTTCTGCTTCTTCTGCTTCACCCTCCTGACTTCACCTTCTCCTTCTTCTTCTTCTACTTCTTCTGATTCACCCTCCAGACTTCACCTTCTCCTTCTCCTTCTTCTGCTTCTTCTGCTTCACCCTCCAGACTTCACCTTCTCCTTCTCCTTCTTCTGCTTCTTCTGATTCGCCCTCCAGACATCACCTTCTCCTTCTCCTCCTTCTGCTTCTTCTGCTTCACCCTCCAGACTTCACCTTCTCCTTCTCCTTCTTCTGCTTCTTCTGCTTCACTCTCCTGACTTCACCTTCTCCTTCTCCTTCTTCTACTTCTTCTGATTCACCCTCCAGACTTCACCTTCTCCTTCTCCTTCTTCTGCTTCTTCTGCTTCACCCTCCAGACTTCACCTTCTCCTTCTCCTTCTTCTGCTTCTTCTGCTGCGCCCTCCAGGCTTCAACTTCTCCTTCTCCTTCTTCTGCTTCTTCTGCTTCACCCTCCTGACTTCACCTTCTCCTTCTCGTTCTTCTACTTCTTCTGTTTCACCCCCCTGACTTCACCTGCTCCTTCTCCTTCTTCTGCTTCTTCTGATTCACCCTCCTAACTTTACCTTCTCCTTCTCCTTCTTCTGCTTCTTCTGATTCACCCTCCTGACTTCACCTTCTCCTTCTCCTTCTTCTGCTTCTTCTAATTCACCCTCCAGACTTCACCTTCTCCTTCTCCTTCTTCTGCTTCTTCTGATTCACCCTCCAGACTTCACCTTCTCCTTCTCCTTCTTCTGCTTCTTCTGATTGACCCTCCTGACTTCACCTTCTCCTTCTCCTTCTTCTGCTTCTTCTGATTCACCCTCCAGACTTCACCTTCTCCTTCTCCTTCTTCTACTTCTTCTGATTCACCCTCCAGACTTCACCTTCTCCTTCTACTTCTTCTGCTTCTTCTGATTCACCCTCCAGACTTCACCTTCTCCTTCTCCTTCTTCTGCTTCTTCTGATTCACCCTCCAGACTTCACCTTCTCCTTCTCCTTCTTCTGCTTCTTCTGGTTCACCCTCCAGACTTCACCTTCTCCTTCTCCTTGTTCTGCTTCTTCTGATACACCCTTCAGACTTCACCTTCTCCTTCTCCTTCTTCTGCTTCTTCTGATTCACCCTCCAGACCTCACCTTCTCCTTCTCCTTCTTCTAATTCTTCTGATTCACCCTCCAGACTTCATCTTCTCCTTCTCCTTCTTCTGCTTCTTCTGATTCACCCTCCAGACTTCACCTTCTCCTTCTTCTTCTTCTGCTTCTTCTGATTCACCCTCCTGACTTCACCTTCTCCTTCTCCTTCTTCTGCTTCTTCTGATTCACCCTCCAG
Organism: Somniosus microcephalus; assembly: GCF_052327205.1. Lineage (NCBI taxonomy): Eukaryota > Metazoa > Chordata > Chondrichthyes > Squaliformes > Somniosidae > Somniosus > Somniosus microcephalus. The sequence continues at coordinate 347,182 of NW_028225300.1, read as the reverse complement.
ACTTCACCTTCTCCTTCTCCTTCTTCTACTTCTTCTGATTCACCCTCCAGACTTCACCTTCTCCTTCTACTTCTTCTGCTTCTTCTGATTCACCCTCCAGACTTCACCTTCTCCTTCTCCTTCTTCTGCTTCTTCTGATTCACCCTCCAGACTTCACCTTCTCCTTCTCCTTTTTCTGCTTCTTCTGATTCACCCTCCAGACTTCACCTTCTCCTTCTCCTTCTTCTACTTCTTCTGATTCACCCTCCAGACTTCACCTTCTCCTTCTCCTTCTTCTACTTCTTCAGATTCACCCTCCAGTCTTCACTTTCTCCTTGTCCTTCTTCTGTTTCTTCTGCTTCACCCTCCAGACTTCACCTTCTCCTTCTCTTTCTTCTGCTTCTTCTGATCCACCCTCCAGGCTTCACCCTCTCCTTCTCCTTCTTCTGATTCTTCTGATTCACCCTCCAGACTTCACCTTCTCCTTCTCCTTCTTCTGCTTCTTCTGATTCACCCTCCAGACTTCACCTTCTCCTTCTCCTTCTTCTGCTTCTTCTGATTCACCCTCCAGACTTCATCTTCTCCTTCTCCTTCTTCTGCTTCTTCTGATTCACCCTCCAGACTTCACCTTCTCCTTCTCCTTCTTCTGCTTCTTCTGATTCACCCTCCAGACTTCACCTTCTCCTTCTACTTCTTCTACTTCTTCTGATTCACCCTCCAGACTTCACCTTCTCCTTCTCCTTCTTCTACTTCTTCAGATTCACCCTCCAGTCTTCACCTTCTCCTTCTCCTTCTTCTGTTTCTTCTGCTTCACCCTCCAGACTTCACCTTCCCCTTCTCTTTCTTCTGCTTCTTCTGATTCACCCTCCAGACTTCAACTTCTCCTTCTCCTTCTTCTGATTCTTCTGATTCACCCTCCAGACTTCACCTTCTCCTTCTCCTTCTTCTGCTTCTTCTGATTCACCCTCCTGACTTCACCTTCTCCTTCTCCTTCTTCTACTTCTTCTGATTCACCCTCCTGACTTCACCTTCTCCTTCTCCTTCTTCCACTTCTTCTGCTTCACCCTCCAGACTTCACCTTCTCCTTCTCCTTCTTCTACTTCTTCTGATTCACCCTCCAGACTTCACATTCTCCTTCTCCTTCTTTTGCTTCTTCTGCTTCACACTCCAGACTTCACCTTCTCCTTCTCCTTCTTCTGCTTCTTCTGATTCACCCTCCTTACTTCACCTTCTCCTTCTCCTTCTTCTGCTTCTTCTGATTCACCCTCCTGACTTCACCTTCTCCTTCTCCTTATTCTGCTTCTTCTGTTTCACCCTCCAGACTTCACCTTCTCCTTCTCCTTCTTCTGCTTCTTCTGATTCACCCTCCAGACTTCACCTTCTCCTTCTCCTTCTTCTGTTTCTTCTGATTCACCCTCCAGACTTCACCTTCTCCTTCTCCTTCTTCTACTTCTTCTGATTCACCCTCCAGACTTCACCTTCTCCTTCTCCTTCTTCTGCTTCTTCTGATTCACCCTCCAGACTTCACCTTCTCCTTCTCCTTCGTCTACTTCTTCTGATTCACCCTCCAGACTACACCTTCTCCTTCTCCTTCTTCTACTTCTTCTGATTCACCCTCCAGACTTCACCTTCTCCTTCTCCTTCTTCTGTTTCTTCTGATTCACCCTCCAGACTTCACCTTCTCCTTCTCCTTCTTCTACTTCTTCTGATTCACCCTCCAGACTTCACCTTCTCCTTCTCCTTCTTCTACTTCTTCTGATTCACCCTCCAGACTTCACCTTCTCCTTCTCCTTCTTCTACTTCTTCTGCTTCTCCCTCCAGACTTCACCTTCTCCTTCTCCTTCTTCTGCTTCTTCTGATTCACCCTCCAGACTTCACCTTCCCCTTCTCCTTCTTCTACTTCTTCTGATTCACCCTCCAGACTTCACCTTCTCCTTCTCCTTCTTCTACTTCTTCTGATTCACCCTCCAGACTTCACCTTCTCCTTCTCCTTCTTCTACTTCTTCCGATTCACCCTCCTGACTTCACCTTCTCCTTCTCCTTCTTCTGCTTCTTCTGCTTCACCCTCCTGACTTCACCTTCTCCTTCTCCTTCTTCTACTTCTTCTGATTCACCCTCCAGACTTCACCTTCTCCTTCTCCTTCTTCTGCTTCTTCTGCTTCACCCTCCAGACTTCACCTTCTCCTTCTCCTTCTTCTGCTTCTTCTGATTCGCCCTCCAGACATCACCTTCTCCTTCTCCTTCTTCTGCTTCTTCTGCTTCACCCTCCAGACTTCACCTTCCCCTTCTCCTTCTTCTGCTTCTTCTGCTTCACTCTCCTGACTTCACCTTCTCCTTCTCCTTCTTCTACTTCTTCTGATTCACCCTCCAGACTTCACCTTCTCCTTCTCCTTCTTCTGCTTCTTCTGCTTCACCCTCCAGACTTCACCTTCTCCTTCTCCTTCTTCTGCTTCTTCTGCTTCACCCTCCTGACTTCACCTTCTCCTTCTCCTTCTTCTACTTCTTCTGATTCACCCTCCAGACTTCACCTTCTCCTTCTCCTTCTTCTGCTTCTTCTGCTTCACCCTCCAGACTTCACCTTCTCCTTCTCCTTCTTCTGCTTCTTCTGATTCGCCCTCCAGACATCACCTTCTCCTTCTCCTTCTTCTGCTTCTTCTGCTTCACCCTCCAGACTTCACCTTCTCCTTCTCCTTCTTCTGCTTCTTCTGCTTCACTCTCCTGACTTCACCTTCTCCTTCTCCTTCTTCTACTTCTTCTGATTCACCCTCCAGACTTCACCTTCTCCTTCTCCTTCTTCTGCTTCTTCTGCTTCACCCTCCAGACTTCACCTTCTCCTTCTCCTTCTTCTGCTTCTTCTGCTGCGCCCTCCAGACTTCAACTTCTCCTTCTCCTTCTTCTGCTTCTTCTGCTTCACCCTCCTGACTTCACCTTCTCCTTCTCGTTCTTCTACTTCTTCTGTTTCACCCCCCTGACTTCACCTGCTCCTTCTCCTTCTTCTGCTTCTTCTGATTCACCCTCCTAACTTTACCATCTCCTTCTCCTTCTTCTGCTTCTTCTGATTCACCCTCCTGACTTCACCTTCTCCTTCTCCTTCTTCTGCTTCTTCTAATTCACCCTCCAGACTTCACCTTCTCCTTCTCCTTCTTCTGCTTCTTCTGATTCACCCTCCAGACTTCACCTTCACCTTCTCCTTCTTCTGCTTCTTCTGATTGACCCTCCAGACCTCACCTTCTCCTTCTCCTTCTTCTACTTCTTCTGATTCACCCTCCAGACTTCATCTTCTCCTTCTCCTTCTTCTGCTTCTTCTGATTCACCCTCCAGACTTCACCTTCTCCTTCTCCTTCTTCTGCTTCTTCTGATTCACCCTCCAGACTTCACCTTCTCCTTCTCCTTCTTCTACTTCTTCTGATTCACCCTCCTGACTTCACCTTCTCCTTCTCCTTCTTCTGCTTCTTCTGCTTCACCCTCCAGACTTCACCTTCTCCTGCTCCTTCTTCTGCTTCTTCTGCTTCACCCTCCAGACTTCACCTTCTCCTTCTCCTTCTTCTGCTTCTTCTGCTTCACCCTCCTGACTTCACCTTCTCCTTCTCCTTCTTCTACTTCTTCTGATTCACCCTCCAGACTTCACCTTCTCCTTCTCCTTCTTCTGCTTCTTCTGCTTCACCCTCCAGACTTCACCTTCTCCTTCTCCTTCTTCTGCTTCTTCTGCTTCGCCCTCCAGACTTCACCTTCTCCTTCTCCATCTTCTGCTTCTTCTGCTTCACTCTCCTGACTTCACCTTCTCCTTCTCCTTCTTCTACTTCTTCTGATTCACCCTACAGACTTCACCTTCTCCTTCTCCTTCTTCTGCTTCTTCTGCTTCACCCTCCAGACTTCAGCTTCTCCTTCTCCTTCTTCTGCTTCTTCTGCTGCGCCCTCCAGACTTCACCTTCTCCTTCTCCTTCTTCTGCTTCTTCTGCTTCACCGTCCTGACTTCACCTTCTCCTTCTCCTTCTTCTACTTCTTCTGCTTCACCCCCCTGACTTCACCTGCTCCTTCTCCTTCTTCTGCTTCTTCTGATTCACCCTCCGAACTTCACCTTCTCCTTCTCCTTTTCTGCTTCTTCTGACTCACCCTCCTGACTTCACCTTCTCCTTCTCCTTCTTCTGCTTCTTCTGATTCACCCACCAGACTTCACCTTCTCCTTCTCGTTCTTCTGCTTCTTCTGTTTCACCCTCCAGACTTCACCTTCTCCTTCTCCTTCTTCTGCTTCTTCTGATTCACCCTCCAGACTTCATCTTCTCCTTCTCCTTCTTCTGCTTCTTCTGATTCACACTCCAGACTTCACCTTCTCCTTCTCCTTCTTCTACTTCTTCTGATTCACCCTCCAGACTTCACCTTCTCCTTCTCCTTCTTCTACTTCTTCAGATTCACCCTCCAGTCTTCACCTTCTCCTTCTCCTTCTTCTGTTTCTTCTGCTTCACCCTCCAGACTTCACCTTCTCCTTCTCTTTCTTCTGCTTCTTCTGATTCGCCCTCCAGACTTCAACTTCTCCTTCTCCTTCTTCTGATTCTTCTGATTCATCCTCCAAACTTCACCTTCTCCTTCTCCTTCTTCTGCTTCTTCTGATTCACCCTCCAGACTTCACCTTCTCCTTCTCCTTCTTCTGCTTCTTCTGATTCACCCTCCAGACTTCATCTTCTCCTTCTCCTTCTTCTGCTTCTTCTGATTCACCCTCCAGACTTCACCTTCTCCTTCTCCTTCTTCTGCTTCTTCTGATTCACCCTCCAGACTACACCTTCTCCTTCTCCTTCTTCTGCTTCTTCTGCTTCACCCTCCAGACTTCACCTTCTCCTTCTCCTTCTTCTGCTTCTTCTGCTTCGCCCTCCAGACTTCACCTTCTCCTTCTCCATCTTCTGCTTCTTCTGCTTCACTCTCCTGACTTCACCTTCTCCTTCTCCTTCTTCTACTTCTTCTGATTCACCCTACAGACTTCACCTTCTCCTTCTCCTTCTTCTGCTTCTTCTGCTTCACCCTCCAGACTTCAGCTTCTCCTTCTCCTTCTTCTGCTTCTTCTGCTGCGCCCTCCAGACTTCACCTTCTCCTTCTCCTTCTTCTGCTTCTTCTGCTTCACCGTCCTGACTTCACCTTCTCCTTCTCCTTCTTCTACTTCTTCTGCTTCACCCCCCTGACTTCACCTGCTCCTTCTCCTTCTTCTGCTTCTTCTGATTCACCCTCCGAACTTCACCTTCTCCTTCTCCTTTTCTGCTTCTTCTGACTCACCCTCCTGACTTCACCTTCTCCTTCTCCTTCTTCTGCTTCTTCTGATTCACCCACCAGACTTCACCTTCTCCTTCTCGTTCTTCTGCTTCTTCTGTTTCACCCTCCAGACTTCACCTTCTCCTTCTCCTTCTTCTGCTTCTTCTGATTCACCCTCCAGACTTCATCTTCTCCTTCTCCTTCTTCTGCTTCTTCTGATTCACACTCCAGACTTCACCTTCTCCTTCTCCTTCTTCTACTTCTTCTGATTCACCCTCCAGACTTCACCTTCTCCTTCTCCTTCTTCTACTTCTTCAGATTCACCCTCCAGTCTTCACCTTCTCCTTCTCCTTCTTCTGTTTCTTCTGCTTCACCCTCCAGACTTCACCTTCTCCTTCTCTTTCTTCTGCTTCTTCTGATTCGCCCTCCAGACTTCAACTTCTCCTTCTCCTTCTTCTGATTCTTCTGATTCATCCTCCAAACTTCACCTTCTCCTTCTCCTTCTTCTGCTTCTTCTGATTCACCCTCCAGACTTCACCTTCTCCTTCTCCTTCTTCTGCTTCTTCTGATTCACCCTCCAGACTTCATCTTCTCCTTCTCCTTCTTCTGCTTCTTCTGATTCACCCTCCAGACTTCACCTTCTCCTTCTCCTTCTTCTGCTTCTTCTGATTCACCCTCCAGACTACACCTTCTCCTTCTCCTTCTTCTACTTCTTCTGATTCACCCTCCAGACTTCACCTTCTCCTTCTCCTTCTTCTACTTCTTCAGATTCACCCTCCAGTCTTCACCTTCTCCTTCTCCTTCTTCTGTTTCTTCTGCTTCACCCTCCAGACTTCACCTTCTCCTTCTCCTTCTTCTGATTCTTCTGATTCACCCTCCAGACTTCACCTTCTCCTTCTCCTTCTTCTGCTTCTTCTGATTCACCCTCCTGACTTCACCTTCTCCTTCTCCTTCTTCTACTTCTTCTGATTCACCCTCCTGACTTCACCTTCTCCTTCTCCTTCTTCTACTTCTTCTGCTTCACCCTCCAGACTTCACCTTCTCCTTCTCCTTCTTCTACTTCTTCTGATTCACCCTCCAGACTTCACCTTCTCCTTCTCCTTCTTTTGCTTCTTCTGCTTCACACTCCAGACTTCACCTTCTCCTTCTCCTTCTTCTGCTTCTTCTGATTCACCCTCCTTACTTCACCTTCTCCTTCTCCTTCTTCTGCTTCTTCTGATTCACCCTCCTGACTTCACCTTCTCCTTCTCCTTATTCTGCTTCTTCTGTTTCACCCTCCAGACTTCACCTTCTCCTTCTCCTTCTTCTGCTTCTTCTGATTCACCCTCCAGACATCACCTTCTCCTTCTCCTTCTTCTGCTTCTTCTGATTCACCCTCCAGACTTCACCTTCCCCTTCTCCTTCTTCTACGTCTTCTGATTCACCCTCCAGACTTCCCATTCTCCTTCTCCTTCTTCTGCTTCTTCTGATTCACCCTCCAGACTTCACCTTCTCCTTCTCCTTCGTCTACTTCTTCTGATTCACCCTCCAGACTACACCTTCTCCTTCTCCTTCTTCTACTTCTTCTGATTCACCCTCCAGACTTCACCTTCTCCTTCTCCTTCTTCTGTTTCTTCTGATTCACCCTCCAGACTTCACCTTCTCCTTCTCCTTCTTCTACTTCTTCTGATTCTCCCTCCAGACTTCACCTTCTCCTTCTCCTTCTTCTACTTCTTCTGATTCACCCTCCAGACTTCACCTTCTCCTTCTCCTTCTTCTACTTCTTCTGCTTCTCCCTCCAGACTTCACCTTCTCCTTCTCCTTCTTCTGCTTCTTCTGATTCACCCTCCAGACTTCACCTTCTCATTCTCCTTCTTCTACTTCTTCTGATTCACCCTCCAGACTTCACCTTCTCCTTCTCCTTCTTCTACTTCTTCTGATTCACCCTCCAGACTTCACCTTCTCCTTCTCCTTCTTCTACTTCTTCCGATTCACCCTCTTGACTTAACCTTCTCCTTCTCCTTCTTCTGCTTCTTCTGCTTCACCCTCCTGACTTCACCTTCTCCTTCTACTTCTTCTGCTTCTTCTGATTCACCCTCCAGACTTCACCTTCTCCTTCTCCTTCTTCTGCTTCTTCTGCTTCACCCTCCAGACTTCACCTTCTCCTTCTCCTTCTTCTGCTTCTTCTGCTTCGCCCTCCAGACATCACCTTCTCCTTCTCCTTCTTCTGCTTCTTCTGCTTCACCCTCCAGACTTCACCTTCTCCTTCTACTTCTTCTGCTTCTTCTGCTTCACTCTCCTGACTTCACCTTCTCCTTCACCTTCTTCTACTTCTTCTGATTCACCCTCCAGACTTCACCTTCTCCTTCTCCTTCTTCTGCTTCTTCTGCTTCACCCTCCAGACTTCACCTTCTCCTTCTCCTTCTTCTGCTTCTTCTGCTGCGCCCTCCAGACTTCACCTTCTCCTTCTCCTTCTTCTGCTTCTTCTGCTTCACCCTCCTGACTTCACCTTCTCCTTCTCCTTCTTCTGCTTCTTCTGATTCACCCTCCTAACTTTACCTTCTCCTTCTCCTTCTTCTGCTTCTTCTGATTCACCCTCCTGACTTCACCTTCTCCTTCTCCTTCTTCTGCTTCTTCTAATTCACCCTCCAGACTTCACCTTCTCCTTGTCCTTCTTCTGCTTCTTCTGATTCACCCTCCAGACTTCACCTTCTCCTTCTCCTTCTTCTGCTTCTTCTGATTGACCGTCCAGACCTCACCTTCTCCTTCTCCTTCTTCTACTTCTTCTGATTCACCCTCCAGACTTCATCTTCTCCTTCTCCTTCTTCTGCTTCTTCTGATTCACCCTCCAGACTTCACCTTCTCCTTCTCCTTCTTCTGCTTCTTCTGCTTCACCCTCCTGACTTCACCTTCTCCTTCTCCTTCTTCTACTTCTTCTGATTCACCCTCCAGACTTCACCTTCTCCTTCTCCTTCTTCTGCTTCTTCTGCTTCACCCTCCAGACTTCACCTTCTCCTTCTCCTTCTTCTGCTTCTTCTGCTTCGCCCTCCAGACTTCACCTTCTCCTTCTCCATCTTCTGCTTCTTCTGCTTCACTCTCCTGACTTCACCTTCTCCTTCTCCTTCTTCTACTTCTTCTGATTCACCCTCCAGACTTCACCTTCTCCTTCTCCTTCTTCTGCTTCTTCTGCTTCACCCTCCAGACTTCAGCTTCTCCTTCTCCTTCTTCTGCTTCTTCTGCTGCGCCCTCCAGACTTCACCTTCTCCTTCTCCTTCTTCTGCTTCTTCTGCTTCGCCGTCCTGACTTCACCTTCTCCTTCTCCTTCTTCTACTTCTTCTGCTTCACCCTCCAGTCTTCACCTTCTCCTTCTCCTTCTTCTACTTCTTCTGATTCACCCTCCAGACTTCACATTCTCTTTCTCCTTCTTCTGCTTCTTCTGATTCACCCTCCTTACTTCACCTTCTCCTTCTCCTTCTTCTGCTTCTTCTGATTCACCCTCCTGACTTCACCTTCTCCTTCTCCTTCTTCTGCTTCTTCTGATTCACCCTCCAGACTTCACCTTCTCCTTCTCCTTCGTCTACTTCTTCTGATTCACCCTCCAGACTACACCTTCTCCTTCTCCTGCTTCTACTTCTTCTGATTCACCCTCCAGACTTCACCTTCTCCTTCTCCTTCTTCTGCTTCTTCTGATTCACCCTCCAGACTTCACCTTCTCCTTCTCCTTCTTCTACTTCTTCAGATTCACCCTCCAGACTTCACATTCTCCTTCTCCTTTTCTGCTTCTTCTGATTCACCCTCCTGACTTCACCTTCTCCTTCTCCTTCTTCTGCTTCTTCTGATTCACCCTCCAGACTTCACCTTCTCCTTCTCCTTCTTCTGCTTCTTCTGCTTCGCCCTCCAGACATCACCTTCTCCTTCTCCTTCTTCTGCTTCTTCTGCTTCACCCTCCAGACTTCACCTTCTCCTTCTCCTTCTTCTGCTTCTTCTGCTTCACTCTCCTGACTTCACCTTCTCCTTCACCTTCTTCTACTTCTTCTGATTCACCCTCCAGACTTCACCTTCTCCTTCTCCTTCTTTTGCTTCTTCTGCTTCACCCTCCAGACTTCACCTTCTCCTTCTCCTTCTTCTGCTTCTTCTGCTGCGCCCTCCAGACTTCACCTTCTCCTTCTCCTTCTTCTGCTTCTTCTGCTTCACCCTCCTGACTTCACCTTCTCCTTCTCCTTCTTCTACTTCTTCTGCTTCACCCCCCTGACTTCACCTGCTCCTTCTCCTTCTTCTGCTTCTTCTGATTCACCCTCCTAACTTTACCTTCTCCTTCTCCTTCTTCTGCTTCTTCTGATTCACCCTCCTGACTTCACCTTCTCCTTCTCCTTCTTCTGCTTCTTCTAATTCACCCTCCAGACTTCACCTTCTCCTTGTCCTTCTTCTGCTTCTTCTGATTCACCCTCCAGACTTCACCTTCTCCTTCTCCTTCTTCTGCTTCTTCTGATTGACCCTCCAGACCTCACCTTCTCCTTCTCCTTCTTCTACTTCTTCTGATTCACCCTCCAGACTTCATCTTCTCCTTCTCCTTCTTCTGCTTCTTCTGATTCACCCTCCAGACTTCACCTTCTCCTTCTCCTTCTTCTGCTTCTTCTGCTTCACCCTCCTGACTTCACCATCTCCTTCTCCTTCTTCTACTTCTTCTGATTCACCCTCCAGACTTCACCTTCTCCTTCTCCTTCTTCTGCTTCTTCTGCTTCACCCTCCAGACTTCACCTTCTCCTTCTCCTTTTTCTGCTTCTTCTGCTTTGCCCTCCAGACTTCACCTTCTCCTTCTCCATCTTCTGCTTCTTCTGCTTCACTCTCCTGACTTCACCTTCTCCTTCTCCTTCTTCTACTTCTTCTGATTCACCCTCCAGACTTCACCTTCTCCTTCTCCTTCTTCTGCTTCTTCTGCTTCACCCTCCAGACTTCAGCTTCTCCTTCTCCTTCTTCTGCTTCTTCTGCTGCGCCCTCCAGACTTCACCTTCTCCTTCTCCTTCTTCTGCTTCTTCTGCTTCGCCGTCCTGACTTCACCTTCTCCTTCTCCTTCTTCTACTTCTTCTGCTTCACCCTCCTGACTTCACCTTCTCCTTCTCCTTCTTCTATTTCTTCTGCTTCACCCTCCAGACTTCACCTTCTCCTTCTCCTTCTTCTACTTCTTCTGATTCACCCTCCAGACTTCACCTTCTCCTTCTCCTTCTTCTACTTCTTCTGATTCACCCTCCAGACTTCATCTTCTCCTTCTCCTTCTTCTGCTTCTTCTGATTCACCCTCCAGACTTCACCTTCTCCTTCTCCTTCTTCTGCTTCTTCTGATTCACCCTCCAGACTTCAACTTCTCCTTCTCCTTCTTCCACTTCTTCTGATTCACCCTCCAGACTTCACCTTCTCCTTCTCCTTCTTCTACGTCTTCTGATTCACCCTCCAGACTTCACCTTCTCCTTCTCCTTCTTCTACTTCTTCTGATTCACCCTCCAGTCTTCACCTTCTCCTTCTCCTTCTTCTGTTTCTTCTGCTTCACCCTCCAGACTTCACCTTCTCCTTCTCTTTCTTCTGCTTCTTCTGATTCACCCTCCAGACTTCACCTTCTCCTTCTCCTTCTTCTGATTCTTCTGATTCACCCTCCAGACTTCACCTTCTCCCTCTCCTTCTTCTGCTTCTTCTGATTCACCCTCCAGACCTCACCTTCTCCTTCTCCTTCTTCTACTTCTTCTGATTCACCCTCCTGACTTCACCTTCTCCTTCTCCTTCATCTACTTCTTCTGCTTCACCCTCCAGACTTCACCTTCTCCTTCTCCTTCTTCTACTTCTTCTGATTCACCCTCCAGACTTCACCTTCTCCTTCTCCTTCTTATACTTCTTCTGATTCACCCTCCAGACTTCACCTTCTCCTTCTCCTTCTTCTACTTCTTCTGATTCACCCTCCAGACTTCACCTTCTCCTTCTCCTTCTTCTGCTTCTTCTGATTCACCCTCCAGACTTCACCTTCTCCTTCTCCTTATTCTGCTTCTTCTGATTCACCCTCCAGACTTCACCTTCTCCTTCTCCTTCTTCTGCTTCTTCTGATTCACCCTCCAGACTTCACCTTCTCCTTCTCCTTCTTCTGCTTCTTCTGATTCACCCTCCAGACTTCACCTTCTCCTTCTCCTTCTTCTACTTCTTCTGATTCACCCTCCAGACTTCACCTTCTCCTTCTCCTTATTCTGCTTCTTCTGATTCACCCTCCAGACTTCACCTTCTCCTTCTCCTTCGTCTACTTCTTCTGATTCACCCTCCAGACTACACCTTCTCCTTCTCCTTCTTCTACTTCTTCTGATTCACCCTCCAGACTTCACCTTCTCCTTCTCCTTCTTCTGTTTCTTCTGATTCACCCTCCAGACTTCATCTTCTCCTTCTCCTTCTTCTACTTCTTCTGATTCACCCTCCTGACTTCACCTTCTACTTCTCCTTCTTCTACTTCTTCTGATTCACCCTCCAGACTTCATCTTCTCCTTCTCCTTCTTCTGCTTCTTCTGATTCACCCTCCAGACTTCACCTTCTCCTTCTCCTTCTTCTGCTTCTTCTGATTCACCCTCCAGACTTCAACTTCTCCTTCTCCTTCTTCCACTTCTTCTGATTCACCCTCCAGACTTCACCTACTCCTTCTCCTTCTTCTACTTCTTCTGATTCACCCTCCAGTCTTCACCTTCTCCTTCTCCTTTTTTTATTTCTTCTGCTTCACCCTCCAGACTTCACCTTCTCCTTCTCTTTCTTCTGCTTCTTCTGATTCACCCTCCAGACTTCACCTTCTCCTTCTCCTTCTTCTGATTCTTCTGATTCACCCTCCAGACTTCACCTTCTCCTTCTCCTTCTTCTGCTTCTTCTGATTCACCCTCCTGACTTCACCTTCTCCTTCTCCTTCTTCTACTTCTTCTGATTCACCCTCCTGACTTCACCTTCTGCTTCTCCTTCTTCTATTTCTTCTGCTTCACCCTCCAGACTTCACCTTCTCCTTCTCCTTCTTCTACTTCTTCTGATTCACCCTCCAGACTTCACCTTCTCCTTCTCCTTCTTCTACTTCTTCTGATTCACCCTCCAGACTTCATCTTCTCCTTCTCCTTCTTCTGCTTCTTCTGATTCACCCTCCAGACTTCACCTTCTCCTTCTCCTTCTTCTGCTTCTTCTGATTCACCCTCCAGACTTCAACTTCTCCTTCTCCTTCTTCCACTTCTTCTGATTCACCCTCCAGACTTCACCTTCTCCTTCTCCTTCTTCTACGTCTTCTGATTCACCCTCCAGACTTCACCTTCTCCTTCTCCTTCTTCTACTTCTTCTGATTCACCCTCCAGTCTTCACCTTCTCCTTCTCCTTCTTCTGTTTCTTCTGCTTCACCCTCCAGACTTCACCTTCTCCTTCTCTTTCTTCTGCTTCTTCTGATTCACCCTCCAGACTTCACCTTCTCCTTCTCCTTCTTCTGATTCTTCTGATTCACCCTCCAGACTTCACCTTCTCCCTCTCCTTCTTCTGCTTCTTCTGATTCACCCTCCAGACCTCACCTTCTCCTTCTCCTTCTTCTACTTCTTCTGATTCACCCTCCTGACTTCACCTTCTCCTTCTCCTTCATCTACTTCTTCTGCTTCACCCTCCAGACTTCACCTTCTCCTTCTCCTTCTTCTACTTCTTCTGATTCACCCTCCAGACTTCACCTTCTCCTTCTCCTTCTTATACTTCTTCTGATTCACCCTCCAGACTTCACCTTCTCCTTCTCCTTCTTCTACTTCTTCTGATTCACCCTCCAGACTTCACCTTCTCCTTCTCCTTCTTCTGCTTCTTCTGATTCACCCTCCAGACTTCACCTTCTCCTTCTCCTTATTCTGCTTCTTCTGATTCACCCTCCAGACTTCACCTTCTCCTTCTCCTTCTTCTGCTTCTTCTGATTCACCCTCCAGACTTCACCTTCTCCTTCTCCTTCTTCTGCTTCTTCTGATTCACCCTCCAGACTTCACCTTCTCCTTCTCCTTCTTCTACTTCTTCTGATTCACCCTCCAGACTTCACCTTCTCCTTCTCCTTATTCTGCTTCTTCTGATTCACCCTCCAGACTTCACCTTCTCCTTCTCCTTCGTCTACTTCTTCTGATTCACCCTCCAGACTACACCTTCTCCTTCTCCTTCTTCTACTTCTTCTGATTCACCCTCCAGACTTCACCTTCTCCTTCTCCTTCTTCTGTTTCTTCTGATTCACCCTCCAGACTTCATCTTCTCCTTCTCCTTCTTCTACTTCTTCTGATTCACCCTCCTGACTTCACCTTCTACTTCTCCTTCTTCTACTTCTTCTGATTCACCCTCCAGACTTCATCTTCTCCTTCTCCTTCTTCTGCTTCTTCTGATTCACCCTCCAGACTTCACCTTCTCCTTCTCCTTCTTCTGCTTCTTCTGATTCACCCTCCAGACTTCAACTTCTCCTTCTCCTTCTTCCACTTCTTCTGATTCACCCTCCAGACTTCACCTACTCCTTCTCCTTCTTCTACTTCTTCTGATTCACCCTCCAGTCTTCACCTTCTCCTTCTCCTTTTTTTTATTTCTTCTGCTTCACCCTCCAGACTTCACCTTCTCCTTCTCTTTCTTCTGCTTCTTCTGATTCACCCTCCAGACTTCACCTTCTCCTTCTCCTTCTTCTGATTCTTCTGATTCACCCTCCAGACTTCACCTTCTCCTTCTCCTTCTTCTGCTTCTTCTGATTCACCCTCCTGACTTCACCTTCTCCTTCTCCTTCTTCTACTTCTTCTGATTCACCCTCCTGACTTCACCTTCTCCTTCTCCTTCTTCTATTTCTTCTGCTTCACCCTCCAGACTTCACCTTCTCCTTCTCCTTCTTCTACTTCTTCTGATTCACCCTCCAGACTTCACCTTCTCCTTCTCCTTCTTCTACTTCTTCTGATTCACCCTCCAGACTTCATCTTCTCCTTCTCCTTCTTCTGCTTCTTCTGATTCACCCTCCAGACTTCACCTTCTCCTTCTCCTTCTTCTGCTTCTTCTGATTCACCCTCCAGACTTCAACTTCTCCTTCTCCTTCTTCCACTTCTTCTGATTCACCCTCCAGACTTCACCTTCTCCTTCTCCTTCTTCTACGTCTTCTGATTCACCCTCCAGACTTCACCTTCTCCTTCTCCTTCTTCTACTTCTTCTGATTCACCCTCCAGTCTTCACCTTCTCCTTCTCCTTCTTCTGTTTCTTCTGCTTCACCCTCCAGACTTCACCTTCTCCTTCTCTTTCTTCTGCTTCTTCTGATTCACCCTCCAGACTTCACCTTCTCCTTCTCCTTCTTCTGATTCTTCTGATTCACCCTCCAGACTTCACCTTCTCCCTCTCCTTCTTCTGCTTCTTCTGATTCACCCTCCAGACCTCACCTTCTCCTTCTCCTTCTTCTACTTCTTCTGATTCACCCTCCTGACTTCACCTTCTCCTTCTCCTTCATCTACTTCTTCTGCTTCACCCTCCAGACTTCACCTTCTCCTTCTCCTTCTTCTACTTCTTCTGATTCACCCTCCAGACTTCACCTTCTCCTTCTCCTTCTTATACTTCTTCTGATTCACCCTCCAGACTTCACCTTCTCCTTCTCCTTCTTCTACTTCTTCTGATTCACCCTCCAGACTTCACCTTCTCCTTCTCCTTCTTCTGCTTCTTCTGATTCACCCTCCAGACTTCACCTTCTCCTTCTCCTTATTCTGCTTCTTCTGATTCACCCTCCAGACTTCACCTTCTCCTTCTCCTTCTTCTGCTTCTTCTGATTCACCCTCCAGACTTCACCTTCTCCTTCTCCTTCTTCTGCTTCTTCTGATTCACCCTCCAGACTTCACCTTCTCCTTCTCCTTCTTCTACTTCTTCTGATTCACCCTCCAGACTTCACCTTCTCCTTCTCCTTATTCTGCTTCTTCTGATTCACCCTCCAGACTTCACCTTCTCCTTCTCCTTCGTCTACTTCTTCTGATTCACCCTCCAGACTACACCTTCTCCTTCTCCTTCTTCTACTTCTTCTGATTCACCCTCCAGACTTCACCTTCTCCTTCTCCTTCTTCTGTTTCTTCTGATTCACCCTCCAGACTTCATCTTCTCCTTCTCCTTCTTCTACTTCTTCTGATTCACCCTCCTGACTTCACCTTCTACTTCTCCTTCTTCTACTTCTTCTGATTCACCCTCCAGACTTCATCTTCTCCTTCTCCTTCTTCTGCTTCTTCTGATTCACCCTCCAGACTTCACCTTCTCCTTCTCCTTCTTCTGCTTCTTCTGATTCACCCTCCAGACTTCAACTTCTCCTTCTCCTTCTTCCACTTCTTCTGATTCACCCTCCAGACTTCACCTACTCCTTCTCCTTCTTCTACTTCTTCTGATTCACCCTCCAGTCTTCACCTTCTCCTTCTCCTTTTTTTATTTCTTCTGCTTCACCCTCCAGACTTCACCTTCTCCTTCTCTTTCTTCTGCTTCTTCTGATTCACCCTCCAGACTTCACCTTCTCCTTCTCCTTCTTCTGATTCTTCTGATTCACCCTCCAGACTTCACCTTCTCCTTCTCCTTCTTCTGCTTCTTCTGATTCACCCTCCTGACTTCACCTTCTCCTTCTCCTTCTTCTACTTCTTCTGATTCACCCTCCTGACTTCACCTTCTCCTTCTCCTTCTTCTATTTCTTCTGCTTCACCCTCCAGACTTCACCTTCTCCTTCTCCTTCTTCTACTTCTTCTGATTCACCCTCCAGACTTCACCTTCTCCTTCTCCTTCTTCTACTTCTTCTGATTCACCCTCCAGACTTCATCTTCTCCTTCTCCTTCTTCTGCTTCTTCTGATTCACCCTCCAGACTTCACCTTCTCCTTCTCCTTCTTCTGCTTCTTCTGATTCACCCTCCAGACTTCAACTTCTCCTTCTCCTTCTTCCACTTCTTCTGATTCACCCTCCAGACTTCACCTTCTCCTTCTCCTTCTTCTACGTCTTCTGATTCACCCTCCAGACTTCACCTTCTCCTTCTCCTTCTTCTACTTCTTCTGATTCACCCTCCAGTCTTCACCTTCTCCTTCTCCTTCTTCTGTTTCTTCTGCTTCACCCTCCAGACTTCACCTTCTCCTTCTCTTTCTTCTGCTTCTTCTGATTCACCCTCCAGACTTCACCTTCTCCTTCTCCTTCTTCTGATTCTTCTGATTCACCCTCGAGACTTCACCTTCTCCCTCTCCTTCTTCTGCTTCTTCTGATTCACCCTCCAGACCTCACCTTCTCCTTCTCCTTCTTCTACTTCTTCTGATTCACCCTCCTGACTTCACCTTCTCCTTCTCCTTCATCTACTTCTTCTGCTTCACCCTCCAGACTTCACCTTCTCCTTCTCCTTCTTCTACTTCTTCTGATTCACCCTCCAGACTTCACCTTCTCCTTCTCCTTCTTATACTTCTTCTGATTCACCCTCCAGACTTCACCTTCTCCTTCTCCTTCTTCTACTTCTTCTGATTCACCCTCCAGACTTCACCTTCTCCTTCTCCTTCTTCTGCTTCTTCTGATTCACCCTCCAGACTTCACCTTCTCCTTCTCCTTATTCTGCTTCTTCTGATTCACCCTCCAGACTTCACCTTCTCCTTCTCCTTCTTCTGCTTCTTCTGATTCACCCTCCAGACTTCACCTTCTCCTTCTCCTTCTTCTGCTTCTTCTGATTCACCCTCCAGACTTCACCTTCTCCTTCTCCTTCTTCTACTTCTTCTGATTCACCCTCCAGACTTCACCTTCTCCTTCTCCTTATTCTGCTTCTTCTGATTCACCCTCCAGACTTCACCTTCTCCTTCTCCTTCGTCTACTTCTTCTGATTCACCCTCCAGACTACACCTTCTCCTTCTCCTTCTTCTACTTCTTCTGATTCACCCTCCAGACTTCACCTTCTCCTTCTCCTTCTTCTGTTTCTTCTGATTCACCCTCCAGACTTCATCTTCTCCTTCTCCTTCTTCTACTTCTTCTGATTCACCCTCCTGACTTCACCTTCTACTTCTCCTTCTTCTACTTCTTCTGATTCACCCTCCAGACTTCATCTTCTCCTTCTCCTTCTTCTGCTTCTTCTGATTCACCCTCCAGACTTCACCTTCTCCTTCTCCTTCTTCTGCTTCTTCTGATTCACCCTCCAGACTTCAACTTCTCCTTCTCCTTCTTCCACTTCTTCTGATTCACCCTCCAGACTTCACCTACTCCTTCTCCTTCTTCTACTTCTTCTGATTCACCCTCCAGTCTTCACCTTCTCCTTCTCCTTTTTTTTATTTCTTCTGCTTCACCCTCCAGACTTCACCTTCTCCTTCTCTTTCTTCTGCTTCTTCTGATTCACCCTCCAGACTTCACCTTCTCCTTCTCCTTCTTCTGATTCTTCTGATTCACCCTCCAGACTTCACCTTCTCCTTCTCCTTCTTCTGCTTCTTCTGATTCACCCTCCTGACTTCACCTTCTCCTTCTCCTTCTTCTACTTCTTCTGATTCACCCTCCTGACTTCACCTTCTCCTTCTCCTTCTTCTATTTCTTCTGCTTCACCCTCCAGACTTCACCTTCTCCTTCTCCTTCTTCTACTTCTTCTGATTCACCCTCCAGACTTCACCTTCTCCTTCTCCTTCTTCTACTTCTTCTGATTCACCCTCCAGACTTCATCTTCTCCTTCTCCTTCTTCTGCTTCTTCTGATTCACCCTCCAGACTTCACCTTCTCCTTCTCCTTCTTCTGCTTCTTCTGATTCACCCTCCAGACTTCAACTTCTCCTTCTCCTTCTTCCACTTCTTCTGATTCACCCTCCAGACTTCACCTTCTCCTTCTCCTTCTTCTACGTCTTCTGATTCACCCTCCAGACTTCACCTTCTCCTTCTCCTTCTTCTACTTCTTCTGATTCACCCTCCAGTCTTCACCTTCTCCTTCTCCTTCTTCTGTTTCTTCTGCTTCACCCTCCAGACTTCACCTTCTCCTTCTCTTTCTTCTGCTTCTTCTGATTCACCCTCCAGACTTCACCTTCTCCTTCTCCTTCTTCTGATTCTTCTGATTCACCCTCCAGACTTCACCTTCTCCCTCTCCTTCTTCTGCTTCTTCTGATTCACCCTCCAGACCTCACCTTCTCCTTCTCCTTCTTCTACTTCTTCTGATTCACCCTCCTGACTTCACCTTCTCCTTCTCCTTCATCTACTTCTTCTGCTTCACCCTCCAGACTTCACCTTCTCCTTCTCCTTCTTCTACTTCTTCTGATTCACCCTCCAGACTTCACCTTCTCCTTCTCCTTCTTATACTTCTTCTGATTCACCCTCCAGACTTCACCTTCTCCTTCTCCTTCTTCTACTTCTTCTGATTCACCCTCCAGACTTCACCTTCTCCTTCTCCTTCTTCTGCTTCTTCTGATTCACCCTCCAGACTTCACCTTCTCCTTCTCCTTATTCTGCTTCTTCTGATTCACCCTCCAGACTTCACCTTCTCCTTCTCCTTCTTCTGCTTCTTCTGATTCACCCTCCAGACTTCACCTTCTCCTTCTCCTTCTTCTGCTTCTTCTGATTCACCCTCCAGACTTCACCTTCTCCTTCTCCTTCTTCTACTTCTTCTGATTCACCCTCCAGACTTCACCTTCTCCTTCTCCTTATTCTGCTTCTTCTGATTCACCCTCCAGACTTCACCTTCTCCTTCTCCTTCGTCTACTTCTTCTGATTCACCCTCCAGACTACACCTTCTCCTTCTCCTTCTTCTACTTCTTCTGATTCACCCTCCAGACTTCACCTTCTCCTTCTCCTTCTTCTGTTTCTTCTGATTCACCCTCCAGACTTCATCTTCTCCTTCTCCTTCTTCTACTTCTTCTGATTCACCCTCCTGACTTCACCTTCTACTTCTCCTTCTTCTACTTCTTCTGATTCACCCTCCAGACTTCATCTTCTCCTTCTCCTTCTTCTGCTTCTTCTGATTCACCCTCCAGACTTCACCTTCTCCTTCTCCTTCTTCTGCTTCTTCTGATTCACCCTCCAGACTTCAACTTCTCCTTCTCCTTCTTCCACTTCTTCTGATTCACCCTCCAGACTTCACCTACTCCTTCTCCTTCTTCTACTTCTTCTGATTCACCCTCCAGTCTTCACCTTCTCCTTCTCCTTTTTTTATTTCTTCTGCTTCACCCTCCAGACTTCACCTTCTCCTTCTCTTTCTTCTGCTTCTTCTGATTCACCCTCCAGACTTCACCTTCTCCTTCTCCTTCTTCTGATTCTTCTGATTCACCCTCCAGACTTCACCTTCTCCTTCTCCTTCTTCTGCTTCTTCTGATTCACCCTCCTGACTTCACCTTCTCCTTCTCCTTCTTCTACTTCTTCTGATTCACCCTCCTGACTTCACCTTCTCCTTCTCCTTCTTCTATTTCTTCTGCTTCACCCTCCAGACTTCACCTTCTCCTTCTCCTTCTTCTACTTCTTCTGATTCACCCTCCAGACTTCACCTTCTCCTTCTCCTTCTTCTACTTCTTCTGATTCACCCTCCAGACTTCATCTTCTCCTTCTCCTTCTTCTGCTTCTTCTGATTCACCCTCCAGACTTCACCTTCTCCTTCTCCTTCTTCTGCTTCTTCTGATTCACCCTCCAGACTTCAACTTCTCCTTCTCCTTCTTCCACTTCTTCTGATTCACCCTCCAGACTTCACCTTCTCCTTCTCCTTCTTCTACGTCTTCTGATTCACCCTCCAGTCTTCACCTTCTCCTTCTCCTTTTTTTGTTTCTTCTGCTTCACCCTCCAGACTTCACCTTCTCCTTCTCTTTCTTCTGCTTCTTCTGATTCACCCTCCAGACTTCACCTTCTCCTTCTCCTTCTTCTGATTCTTCTGATTCACCCTCCAGACTTCACCTTCTCCTTCTCCTTCTTCTGCTTCTTCTGATTCACCCTCCTGACTTCACCTTCTCCTTCTCCTTCTTCTACTTCTTCTGATTCACCCTCCTGACTTCACCTTCTCCTTCTCCTTCTTCTACTTCTTCTGCTTCACCCTCCAGACTTCACCTTCTCCTTCTCCTTCTTCTACTTCTTCTGATTCAGCCTCCAGACTTCACCTTCTCCTTCTCCTTCTTCTGCTTCTTCTGATTCACCCTCCAGACTTCACCTTCTCATTCTCCTTCTTCTGCTTCTTCTGCTGCGCCCTCCAGACTTCACCTTCTCCTTCTCCTTCTTCTGCTTCTTCTGCTTCACACTCCAGACTTCACCTTCTCCTTCTCCTTCTTCTGCTTCTTCTGCTGCGCCCTCCAGGCTTCACCTTCTCCTTCTCCTTCTTCTACTTCTTCTGCTACACCCCCCTGACTTCACCTGCTCCTTCTCCTTCTTCTGCTTCTTCTGATTCACCCTCCTAAATTCACCTTCTCCTTCTCCTTCTTCTGCTTCTTCTGATTCACCCTCCTGACTTCACCTTCTCCTTCTCCTTCTTCTGCTTCTTCTGATTCACCCTCCAGACTTCACCTTCTCCTTCTCCTTCTTCTGCTTCTTCTGATTCACCCTCCAGACTTCACCTTCTCCTTCTCCTTCTTCTGCTTCTTCTGATTCACCCTCCAGACCTCACCTTCTCCTTCTCCTTCTTCTACTTCTTCTGATTCACCCTCCAGACTTCATCTTCTCCTTCTCCTTCTTCTGCTTCTTCTGATTCACCCTCCAGACTTCACCTTCTCCTTCTCCTTCTTCTACTTCTTCTGATTCAGCCTCCAGACTTCACCTTCTCCTTCTCCTTCTTCTACTTCTTCTGATTCACCCTCCTGACTTCACCTTCTCCTTCTCCTTCTTCTACTTCTTCTGCTTCACCCTCCAGACTTCACCTTATCCTTCTCCTTCTTCTGCTTCTTCTGATTCACCCTCCAGACCTCACCTTCTCCTTCTCCTTCTTCTACTTCTTCTGATTCACCCTCCAGACTTCATCTTCTCCTTCTCCTTCTTCTGCTTCTTCTGATTCACCCTCCAGACTTCACCTTCTCCTTCTTCTTCTTCTGCTTCTTCTGATTCACCCTCCTGACTTCACCTTCTCCTTCTCCTTCTTCTGCTTCTTCTGATTCACCCTCCAGACTTCACCTTCTCCTTCTCCTTCTTCTACTTCTTCTGATTCACCCTCCAGACTTCACCTTCTCCTTCTACTTCTTCTGCTTCTTCTGATTCACCCTCCAGACTTCACCTTCTCCTTCTCCTTCTTCTGCTTCTTCTGATTCACCCTCCAGACTTCACCTTCTCCTTCTCCTTTTTCTGCTTCTTCTGATTCACCCTCCAGACTTCACCTTCTCCTTCTCCTTCTTCTACTTCTTCTGATTCACCCTCCAGACTTCACCTTCTCCTTCTCCTTCTTCTACTTCTTCAGATTCACCCTCCAGTCTTCACTTTCTCCTTGTCCTTCTTCTGTTTCTTCTGCTTCACCCTCCAGACTTCACCTTCTCCTTCTCTTTCTTCTGCTTCTTCTGATCCACCCTCCAGGCTTCACCCTCTCCTTCTCCTTCTTCTGATTCTTCTGATTCACCCTCCAGACTTCACCTTCTCCTTCTCCTTCTTCTGCTTCTTCTGATTCACCCTCCAGACTTCACCTTCTCCTTCTCCTTCTTCTGCTTCTTCTGATTCACCCTCCAGACTTCATCTTCTCCTTCTCCTTCTTCTGCTTCTTCTGATTCACCCTCCAGACTTCACCTTCTCCTTCTCCTTCTTCTGCTTCTTCTGATTCACCCTCCAGACTTCACCTTCTCCTTCTCCTTCTTCTACTTCTTCTGATTCACCCTCCAGACTTCACCTTCTCCTTCTCCTTCTTCTACTTCTTCAGATTCACCCTCCAGTCTTCACCTTCTCCTTCTCCTTCTTCTGTTTCTTCTGCTTCACCCTCCAGACTTCACCTTCCCCTTCTCTTTCTTCTGCTTCTTCTGATTCACCCTCCAGACTTCAACTTCTCCTTCTCCTTCTTCTGATTCTTCTGATTCACCCTCCAGACTTCACCTTCTCCTTCTCCTTCTTCTGCTTCTTCTGATTCACCCTCCTGACTTCACCTTCTCCTTCTCCTTCTTCTACTTCTTCTGATTCACCCTCCTGACTTCATCTTCTCCTTCTCCTTCTTCCACTTCTTCTGCTTCACCCTCCAGACTTCACCTTCTCCTTCTCCTTCTTCTACTTCTTCTGATTCACCCTCCAGACTTCACATTCTCCTTCTCCTTCTTTTGCTTCTTCTGCTTCACACTCCAGACTTCACCTTCTCCTTCTCCTTCTTCTGCTTCTTCTGATTCACCCTCCTTACTTCACCTTCTCCTTCTCCTTCTTCTGCTTCTTCTGATTCACCCTCCTGACTTCACCTTCTCCTTCTCCTTCTTCTGCTTCTTCTGCTTCACCCTCCTGACTTCACCTTCTCCTTCTCCTTCTTCTACTTCTTCTGATTCACCCTCCAGACTTCACCTTCTCCTTCTCCTTCTTCTGCTTCTTCTGCTTCACCCTCCAGACTTCACCTTCTCCTTCTCCTTCTTCTGCTACTTCTGATTCGCCCTCCAGATATCACCTTCTCCTTCTCCTTCTTCTGCTTCTTCTGCTTCACCCTCCAGACTTCACCTTCTCCTTCTCCTTCTTCTGCTTCTTCTGCTTCACTCTCCTGACTTCACCTTCTCCTTCTCCTTCTTCTACTTCTTCTGATTCACCCTCCAGACTTCACCTTCTCCTTCTCCTTCTTCTGCTTCTTCTGCTTCACCCTCCAGACTTCACCTTCTCCTTCTCCTTCTTCTGCTTCTTCTGCTTCACCCTCCTGACTTCACCTTCTCCTTCTCCTTCTTCTACTTCTTCTGATTCACCCTCCAGACTTCACCTTCTCCTTCTCCTTCTTCTGCTTCTTCTGCTTCACCCTCCAGACTTCACCTTCTCCTTCTCCTTCTTCTGCTTCTTCTGATTCGCCCTCCAGACATCACCTTCTCCTTCTCCTTCTTCTGCTTCTTCTGCTTCACCCTCCAGACTTCACCTTCTCCTTCTCCTTCTTCTGCTTCTTCTGCTTCACTCTCCTGACTTCACCTTCTCCTTCTCCTTCTTCTACTTCTTCTGATTCACCCTCCAGACTTCACCTTCTCCTTCTCCTTCTTCTGCTTCTTCTGCTTCACCCTCCAGACTTCACCTTCTCCTTCTCCTTCTTCTGCTTCTTCTGCTGCGCCCTCCAGACTTCAACTTCTCCTTCTCCTTCTTCTGCTTCTTCTGCTTCACCCTCCTGACTTCACCTTCTCCTTCTCGTTCTTCTACTTCTTCTGTTTCACCCCCCTGACTTCACCTGCTCCTTCTCCTTCTTCTGCTTCTTCTGATTCACCCTCCTAACTTTACCATCTCCTTCTCCTTCTTCTGCTTCTTCTGATTCACCCTCCTGACTTCACCTTCTCCTTCTCCTTCTTCTGCTTCTTCTAATTCACCCTCCAGACTTCACCTTCTCCTTCTCCTTCTTCTGCTTCTTCTGATTCACCCTCCAGACTTCACCTTCTCCTTCTCCTTCTTCTGCTTCTTCTGATTGACCCTCCAGACCTCACCTTCTCCTTCTCCTTCTTCTACTTCTTCTGATTCACCCTCCAGACTTCATCTTCTCCTTCTCCTTCTTCTGCTTCTTCTGATTCACCCTCCAGACTTCACCTTCTCCTTCTCCTTCTTCTGCTTCTTCTGATTCACCCTCCAGACTTCACCTTCTCCTTCTCCTTCTTCTACTTCTTCTGATTCACCCTCCTGACTTCACCTTCTCCTTCTCCTTCTTCTGCTTCTTCTGCTTCACCCTCCAGACTTCACCTTCTCCTGCTCCTTCTTCTGCTTCTTCTGCTTCACCCTCCAGACTTCACCTTCTCCTTCTCCTTCTTCTGCTTCTTCTGCTTCACCCTCCTGACTTCACCTTCTCCTTCTCCTTCTTCTACTTCTTCTGATTCACCCTCCAGACTTCACCTTCTCCTTCTCCTTCTTCTGCTTCTTCTGCTTCACCCTCCAGACTTCACCTTCTCCTTCTCCTTCTTCTGCTTCTTCTGCTTCGCCCTCCAGACTTCACCTTCTCCTTCTCCATCTTCTGCTTCTTCTGCTTCACTCTCCTGACTTCACCTTCTCCTTCTCCTTCTTCTACTTCTTCTGATTCACCCTACAGACTTCACCTTCTCCTTCTCCTTCTTCTGCTTCTTCTGCTTCACCCTCCAGACTTCAGCTTCTCCTTCTCCTTCTTCTGCTTCTTCTGCTGCGCCCTCCAGACTTCACCTTCTCCTTCTCCTTCTTCTGCTTCTTCTGCTTCACCGTCCTGACTTCACCTTCTCCTTCTCCTTCTTCTACTTCTTCTGCTTCACCCCCCTGACTTCACCTGCTCCTTCTCCTTCTTCTGCTTCTTCTGATTCACCCTCCGAACTTCACCTTCTCCTTCTCCTTTTCTGCTTCTTCTGACTCACCCTCCTGACTTCACCTTCTCCTTCTCCTTCTTCTGCTTCTTCTGATTCACCCACCAGACTTCACCTTCTCCTTCTCGTTCTTCTGCTTCTTCTGTTTCACCCTCCAGACTTCACCTTCTCCTTCTCCTTCTTCTGCTTCTTCTGATTCACCCTCCAGACTTCATCTTCTCCTTCTCCTTCTTCTGCTTCTTCTGATTCACACTCCAGACTTCACCTTCTCCTTCTCCTTCTTCTACTTCTTCTGATTCACCCTCCAGACTTCACATTCTCCTTCTCCTTCTTCTACTTCTTCAGATTCACCCTCCAGTCTTCACCTTCTCCTTCTCCTTCTTCTGTTTCTTCTGCTTCACCCTCCAGACTTCACCTTCTCCTTCTCTTTCTTCTGCTTCTTCTGATTCACCCTCCAGACTTCAACTTCTCCTTCTCCTTCTTCTGATTCTTCTGATTCATCCTCCAAACTTCACCTTCTCCTTCTCCTTCTTCTGCTTCTTCTGATTCACCCTCCAGACTTCACCTTCTCCTTCTCCTTCTTCTGCTTCTTCTGATTCACCCTCCAGACTTCATCTTCTCCTTCTCCTTCTTCTGCTTCTTCTGATTCACCCTCCAGACTTCACCTTCTCCTTCTCCTTCTTCTGCTTCTTCTGATTCACCCTCCAGACTACACCTTCTCCTTCTCCTTCTTCTACTTCTTCTGATTCACCCTCCAGACTTCACCTTCTCCTTCTCCTTCTTCTACTTCTTCAGATTCACCCTCCAGTCTTCACCTTCTCCTTCTCCTTCTTCTGTTTCTTCTGCTTCACCCTCCAGACTTCACCTTCTCCTTCTCCTTCTTCTGATTCTTCTGATTCACCCTCCAGACTTCACCTTCTCCTTCTCCTTCTTCTGCTTCTTCTGATTCACCCTCCTGACTTCACCTTCTCCTTCTCCTTCTTCTACTTCTTCTGATTCACCCTCCTGACTTCACCTTCTCCTTCTCCTTCTTCTACTTCTTCTGCTTCACCCTCCAGACTTCACCTTCTCCTTCTCCTTCTTCTACTTCTTCTGATTCACCCTCCAGACTTCACCTTCTCCTTCTCCTTCTTTTGCTTCTTCTGCTTCACACTCCAGACTTCACCTTCTCCTTCTCCTTCTTCTGCTTCTTCTGATTCACCCTCCTTACTTCACCTTCTCCTTCTCCTTCTTCTGCTTCTTCTGATTCACCCTCCTGACTTCACCTTCTCCTTCTCCTTATTCTGCTTCTTCTGTTTCACCCTCCAGACTTCACCTTCTCCTTCTCCTTCTTCTGCTTCTTCTGATTCACCCTCCAGACATCACCTTCTCCTTCTCCTTCTTCTGCTTCTTCTGATTCACCCTCCAGACTTCACCTTCCCCTTCTCCTTCTTCTACGTCTTCTGATTCACCCTCCAGACTTCCCATTCTCCTTCTCCTTCTTCTGCTTCTTCTGATTCACCCTCCAGACTTCACCTTCTCCTTCTCCTTCGTCTACTTCTTCTGATTCACCCTCCAGACTACACCTTCTCCTTCTCCTTCTTCTACTTCTTCTGATTCACCCTCCAGACTTCACCTTCTCCTTCTCCTTCTTCTGTTTCTTCTGATTCACCCTCCAGACTTCACCTTCTCCTTCTCCTTCTTCTACTTCTTCTGATTCTCCCTCCAGACTTCGCCTTCTCCTTCTCCTTCTTCTACTTCTTCTGATTCACCCTCCAGACTTCACCTTCTCCTTCTCCTTCTTCTACTTCTTCTGCTTCTCCCTCCAGACTTCACCTTCTCCTTCTCCTTCTTCTGCTTCTTCTGATTCACCCTCCAGACTTCACCTTCTCATTCTCCTTCTTCTACTTCTTCTGATTCACCCTCCAGACTTCACCTTCTCCTTCTCCTTCTTCTACTTCTTCTGATTCACCCTCCAGACTTCACCTTCTCCTTCTCCTTCTTCTACTTCTTCCGATTCACCCTCTTGACTTAACCTTCTCCTTCTCCTTCTTCTGCTTCTTCTGCTTCACCCTCCTGACTTCACCTTCTCCTTCTCCTTCTTCTACTTCTTCTGATTCACCCTCCAGACTTCACCTTCTCCTTCTCCTTCTTCTGCTTCTTCTGCTTCACCCTCCAGACTTCACCTTCTCCTTGTCCTTCTTCTGCTTCTTCTGATTCACCCTCCAGACTTCACCTTCTCCTTCTCCTTCTTCTGCTTCTTCTGATTGACCCTCCAGACCTCACCTTCTCCTTCTCCTTCTTCTACTTCTTCTGATTCACCCTCCAGACTTCATCTTCTCCTTCTCCTTCTTCTGCTTCTTCTGATTCACCCTCCAGACTTCACCTTCTCCTTCTCCTTCTTCTGCTTCTTCTGCTTCACCCTCCTGACTTCACCATCTCCTTCTCCTTCTTCTACTTCTTCTGATTCACCCTCCAGACTTCACCTTCTCCTTCTCCTTCTTCTGCTTCTTCTGCTTCACCCTCCAGACTTCACCTTCTCCTTCTCCTTTTTCTGCTTCTTCTGCTTCGCCCTCCAGACTTCACCTTCTCCTTCTCCATCTTCTGCTTCTTCTGCTTCACTCTCCTGACTTCACCTTCTCCTTCTCCTTCTTCTACTTCTTCTGATTCACCCTCCAGACTTCACCTTCTCCTTCTCCTTCTTCTGCTTCTTCTGCTTCACCCTCCAGACTTCAGCTTCTCCTTCTCCTTCTTCTGCTTCTTCTGCTGCGCCCTCCAGACTTCACCTTCTCCTTCTCCTTCTTCTGCTTCTTCTGCTTCGCCGTCCTGACTTCACCTTCTCCTTCTCCTTCTTCTACTTCTTCTGCTTCACCCCCCTGACTTCACCTGCTCCTTCTCCTTCTTCTGCTTCTTCTGATTCACCCTCCTAACTACACCTTCTCCTTCTCCTTCTTCTGCTTCTTCTGATTCACCCTCCTGACTTCACCTTCTCCTTCTCCTTCTTCTGCTTCTTCTGATTCACCCTCCAGACTTCACCTTCTCCTTCTCCTTCTTCTCTTCTTCTGATTCACCCTCCAGTCTTCACCTTCTCCTTCTCCTTCTTCTGCTTCTTCTGATTCACCCTCCAGACTTCATCTTCTCCTTCTCCTTCTTCTGCTTCTTCTGATTCACCCTCCAGACTTCACCTTCTCCTTCTCCTTCTTCTGCTTCTTCTGATTCACCCTCCAGACTTCACCTTCTCCTTCTCCTTCTTCTACTTCTTCTGATTCACCCTCCAGACTTCACCTTCTCCTTCTCCTTCTTATACTTCTTCAGATTCACCCTCCAGTCTTCACCTTCTCCTTCTCCTTCTTCTGTTTCTTCTGCTTCACCCTCCAGACTTCACCTTCTTCTTCTCTTTCTTCTGCTTCTTCTGATTCACCCTCCAGACTTCACCTTCTCCTTCTCCTTCTTCTGATTCTTCTGATTCACCCTCCTGACTTCACCTTCTCCTTCTCCTTCTTCTACTTCTTCTGATTCACCCTCCTGACTTCACCTTCTCCTTCTCCTTCTTCTACTTCTTCTGATTCACCCTCCAGACTTCACCTTCTCCTTCTCCTTCTTCTGCTTCTTCTGATTCACCCTCCAGACTTCACCTTCTCCTTCTCCTTATTCTGCTTCTTCTGATTCACCCTCCAGACTTCACCTTCTCCTTCTCCTTCTTCTGCTTCTTATGATTCACCCTCCAGACTTCACCTTCTCCTTCTCCTTCTTCTGCTTCTTCTGATTCACCCTCCAGACTTCACCTTCTCCTTCTCCTTCTTCTGCTTCTTCTGATTCACCCTCCAGACTTCACCTTCTCCTTCTCCTTCTTCTACTCCTTCTGATTCACCCTCCAGACTTCACCTTCTCCTTCTTCTGCTTCTTCTGATTCACCCTCCAGACTTCACCTTCTCCTTCTCCTTATTCTGCTTCTTCTGATTCACCCTCCAGACTTCACCTTCTCCTTCTCCTTCTTCTGCTTCTTCTGATTCACCCTGCAGACTTCACCTTCTCCTTCTCCTTCTTCTGCTTCTTCTGATTCACCCTCCAGACTTCACCTTCTCCTTCTCCTTCTTCTGCTTCTTCTGATTCACCCTCCAGACTTCACCTTCTCCTTCTCCTTCTTCTACTTCTTCTGATTCACCCTCCAGACTTCACCTTCTCCTTCTCCTTCTTCTGCTTCTTCTGATTCACCCTCCAGACTTCACCTTCTCCTTCTCCTTCTTCTACTTCTTCTGCTTCACCCTCCAGACTACACCTTCTCCTTCTCCTTCTTCTACTTCTTCTGATTCACCCTCCAGACTTCACCTTCTCCTTCTCCTTCTTCTGCTTCTTCTGATTCACCCTCCAGACTTCACCTTCTCCTTCTCCTTATTCTGCTTCTTCTGATTCACCCTCCAGACTTCACCTTCTCCTTCTCCTTCTTCTGCTTCTTCTGATTCACCCTCCAGACTTCACCTTCTCCTTCTCCTTCTTCTGCTTCTTCTGATTCACCCTCCAGACTTCACCTTCTCCTTCTCCTTCTTCTACTTCTTCTGATTCACCCTCCAGACTTCACCTTCTCCTTCTCCTTCTTCTGCTTCTTCTGATTCACCCTCCTGACTTCACCTTCTCCTTCTCCTTCTTCTACATCTTCTGATTCACCCTCCTGACTTCACCTTCTCCTTCTCCTTCTTCTACTTCTTCTGCTTCACCCTCCAGACTTCACCTTCTCCTTCTCCTTATTCTGCTTCTTCTGAATCACCCTCCAGACTTCACCTTCTCCTTCTCCTTCTTCTGCTTCTTCTGATTCACCCTCCAGACTTCACCTTCTCCTTCTCCTTCTTCTACTTCTTCTGATTCACCCTCCAGACTTCACCTTCTCCTTCTCCTTCTTCTGCTTCTTCTGTTTCACCCTCCAGACTTCACCTTCTCCTTCTCCTTATTCTGCTTCTTCTGAATCACCCTCCAGACTTCACCTTCTCCTTCTCCTTCTTCTGCTTCTTCTGATTCACCCTCCAGACTTCACCTTCTCCTTCTCCTTCTTCTGCTTCTTCTGATTCACCCTCCAGACTTCACCTTCTCCTTCTCCTTCTTCTACTTCTTCTGATTCACCCTCCAGACTTCACCTTCTCCATCTCCTTCTTCTGCTTCTTCTGATTCACCCTCCAGACTTCACCTTCTCCTTCTCCTTCGTCTACTTCTTCTGATTCACCCTCCAGACTTCTCCTTCTCCTTCTCCTTCTTCTGCTTCTTCTGATTCACCCTCCAGACTTCACCTTCTCCTTCTCCTTCTTCTGTTTCTTCTGATTCACCCTCCAGACTTCACCTTCTCCTTCTCCTTCTTCTACTTCTTCTGATTCACCCTCCAGACTTCACCTTCTCCTTCTCCTTCTTCTACTTCTTCTGATTCACCCTCCAGACTTCACCTTCTCCTTCTCCTTCTTCTACTTCTTCTGCTTCTCCCTCCAGACTTCACCTTCTCCTTCTCCTTCTTCTGCTTCTTCTGATTCACCCTCCAGACTTCACCTTCCCCTTCTCCTTCTTCTACTTCTTCTGATTCACCCTCCAGACTTCACCTTCTCCTTCTCCTTCTTCTACTTCTTCTGATTCACCCTCCAGACTTCACCTTCTCCTTCTCCTTCTTCTACTTCTTCCGATTCACCCTCCTGACTTCACCTTCTCCTTCTCCTTCTTCTGCTTCTTCTGCTTCACCCTCCTGACTTCATCTTCTCCTTCTCCTTCTTCTACTTCTTCTGATTCACCCTCCAGACTTCACCTTCTCCTTCTCCTTCTTCTGCTTCTTCTGCTTCACCCTCCAGACTTCACCTTCTCCTTCTCCTTCTTCTGCTTCTTCTGATTCGCCCTCCAGACATCACCTTCTCCTTCTCCTTCTTCTACTTCTTCTGATTCACCCTCCAGACTTCACATTCTCCTTCTCCTTCTTTTGCTTCTTCTGCTTCACACTCCAGACTTCACCTTCTCCTTCTCCTTCTTCTGCTTCTTCTGATTCACCCTCCTTACTTCACCTTCTCCTTCTCCTTCTTCTGCTTCTTCTGATTCACCCTCCTGACTTCACCTTCTCCTTCTCCTTTTTCTGCTTCTTCTGTTTCACCCTCCAGACTTCACCTTCTCCTTCTCCTTCTTCTGCTTCTTCTGATTCACCCTCCAGACTTCACCTTCTCCTTCTCCTTCTTCTGTTTCTTCTGATTCACCCTCCAGACTTCACCTTCTCCTTCTCCTTCTTCTACTTCTTCTGATTCACCCTCCAGACTTCACCTTCTCCTTCTCCTTCTTCTGCTTCTTCTGATTCACCCTCCAGACTTCACCTTCTCCTTCTCCTTCGTCTACTTCTTCTGATTCACCCTCCAGACTACACCTTCTCCTTCTCCTTCTTCTGCTTCTTCTGATTCACCCTCCAGACTTCACCTTCTCCTTCTCCTTCTTCTGCTTCTTCTGATTCACCCTCCAGACTTCACCTTCTCCTTCTCCTTCTTCTACTTCTTCAGATTTACCCTCCAGTCTTTACCTTCTCCTTCTCCTTTTCTGCTTCTTCTGGTTCACCCTCCTGACTTCACCTTCTCCTTCTCCTTCTTCTGCTTCTTCTGATTCACCCTCCAGACTTCACCTTCTCCTTCTCCTTCTTCTGCTTCTTCTGCTTCGCCCTCCAGACATCACCTTCTCCTTCTCCTTCTTCTGCTTCTTCTGCTTCACCCTCCAGACTTCACCTTCTCCTTCTCCTTCTTCTGCTTCTTCTGCTTCACTCTCCTGACTTCACCTTCTCCTTCACCTTCTTCTACTTCTTCTGATTCACCCTCCAGACTTTACCTTCTCCTTCTCCTTCTTCTGCTTCTTCTGCTTCACCCTCCAGACTTCACCTTCTCCTTCTCCTTCTTCTGCTTCTTCTGCTGCGCCCTCCAGACTTCAACTTCTCCTTCTCCTTCTTCTGCTTCTTCTGCTTCACCCTCCTGACTTCACCTTCTCCTTCTCCTTCTTCTACTTCTTCTGCTTCACCCCCCTGACTTCACCTGCTCCTTCTCCTTCTTCTGCTTCTTCTGATTCACCCTCCTAACTTTACCTTCTCCTTCTCCTTCTTCTGCTTCTTCTGATTCACCCTCCTGACTTCACCTTCTCCTTCTCCTTCTTCTGCTTCTTCTAATTCACCCTCCAGACTTCACCTTCTCCTTGTCCTTCTTCTGCTTCTTCTGATTCACCCTCCAGACTTCACCTTCTCCATCTCCTTCTTCTGCTTCTTCTGATTGACCCTCCAGACCTCACCTTCTCCTTCTCCTTCTTCTACTTCTTCTGATTCACCCTCCAGACTTCATCTTCTCCTTCTCCTTCTTCTGCTTCTTCTGATTCACCCTCCAGACTTCACCTTCTCCTTCTCCTTCTTCTGCTTCTTCTGCTTCACCCTCCTGACTTCACCTTCTCCTTCTCCTTCTTCTACTTCTTCTGATTCACCCTCCAGACTTCACCTTCTCCTTCTCCTTCTTCTGCTTCTTCTGCTTCACCCTCCAGACTTCACCTTCTCCTTCTCCTTCTTCTGCTTATTCTGCTTCGCCCTCCAGACTTCACCTTCTCCTTCTCCATCTTCTGCTTCTTCTGCTTCACTCTCCTGACTTCACCTTCTCCTTCTCCTTCTTCTGCTTCTTCTGCTTCACCCTCCAGACTTCACCTTCTCCTTCTCCTTCTTCTGCTTCTTCTGCTTCACCCTCCAGACTTCAGCTTCTCCTTCTCCTTCTTCTGCTTCTTCTGCTGCGCCCTCCAGACTTCACCTTCTCCTTCTCCTTCTTCTGCTTCTTCTGCTTCGCCGTCCTGACTTCACCTTCTCCATCTCCTTCTTCTACTTCTTCTGCTTCACCCCCCTGACTTCACCTGCTCCTTCCCCTTCTTCTGCTTCTTCTGATTCACCCTCCTAACTACACCTTCTCCTTCTCCTTCTTCTGCTTCTTCTGATTCACCCTCCTGACTTCACCTTCTCCTTCTCCTTCTTCTGCTTCTTCTGATTCACCCTCCAGACTTCACCTTCTCCTTCTCCTTCTTCTGCTTCTTCTGATTGACCCTCCAGACCTCACCTTCTCCTTCTCCTTCTTCTACTTCTTCTGATTCACCCTCCAGACTTCATCTTCTCCTTCTCCTTCTTCTGCTTCTTCTGATTCACCCTCCAGACTTCACCTTCTCCTTCTCCTTCTTCTGCTTCTTCTGCTTCACCCTCCTGACTTCACCTTCTCCTTCTCCTTCTTCTACTTCTTCTGATTCACCCTCCAGACTTCACCTTCTCCTTCTCCTTCTTCTGCTTCTTCTGCTTCACCCTCCAGACTTCACCTTCTCCTTCTCCTTCTTCTGCTTCTTCTGCTTCGCCCTCCAGACTTCACCTTCTCCTTCTCCATCTTCTGCTTCTTCTGCTTCACTCTCCTGACTTCACCTTCTCCTTCTCCTTCTTCTGCTTCTTCTGCTTCACCCTCCAGACTTCACCTTCTCCTTCTCCTTCTTCTGCTTCTTCTGCTTCACCCTCCAGACTTCAGCTTCTCCTTCTCCTTCTTCTGCTTCTTCTGCTGCGCCCTCCAGACTTCACCTTCTCCTTCTCCTTCTTCTGCTTCTTCTGCTTCGCCGTCCTGACTTCACCTTCTCCATCTCCTTCTTCTACTTCTTCTGCTTCACCCCCCTGACTTCACCTGCTCCTTCTCCTTCTTCTGCTTCTTCTGATTCACCCTCCAGACTTCACCTTCTCCTTCTCCTTATTCTGCTTCTTCTGAATCACCCTCCAGACTTCACCTTCTCCTTCTCCTTCTTCTGCTTCTTCTGATTCACCCTCCAGACTTCACCTTCTCCTTCTCCTTCTTCTGCTTCTTCTGATTCACCCTCCAGACTTCACCTTCTCCTTCTCCTTCTTCTGCTTCTTCTGCTTCACCCTCCTGACTTCATCTTCTCCTTCTCCTTCTTCTACTTCTTCTGATTCACCCTCCAGACTTCACCTTCTCCTTCTCCTTCTTCTGCTTCTTCTGCTTCACCCTCCAGACTTCACCTTCTCCTTCTCCTTCTTCTGCTTCTTCTGATTCGCCCTCCAGACATCACCTTCTCCTTCTCCTTCTTCTACTTCTTCTGATTCACCCTCCAGACTTCACATTCTCCTTCTCCTTCTTTTGCTTCTTCTGCTTCACACTCCAGACTTCACCTTCTCCTTCTCCTTCTTCTGCTTCTTCTGATTCACCCTCCTTACTTCACCTTCTCCTTCTCCTTCTTCTGCTTCTTCTGATTCACCCTCCTGACTTCACCTTCTCCTTCTCCTTTTTCTGCTTCTTCTGTTTCACCCTCCAGACTTCACCTTCTCCTTCTCCTTCTTCTGCTTCTTCTGATTCACCCTCCAGACTTCACCTTCTCCTTCTCCTTCTTCTGTTTCTTCTGATTCACCCTCCAGACTTCACCTTCTCCTTCTCCTTCTTCTACTTCTTCTGATTCACCCTCCAGACTTCACCTTCTCCTTCTCCTTCTTCTGCTTCTTCTGATTCACCCTCCAGACTTCACCTTCTCCTTCTCCTTCGTCTACTTCTTCTGATTCACCCTCCAGACTACACCTTCTCCTTCTCCTTCTTCTGCTTCTTCTGATTCACCCTCCAGACTTCACCTTCTCCTTCTCCTTCTTCTGCTTCTTCTGATTCACCCTCCAGACTTCACCTTCTCCTTCTCCTTCTTCTACTTCTTCAGATTTACCCTCCAGTCTTTACCTTCTCCTTCTCCTTTTCTGCTTCTTCTGGTTCACCCTCCTGACTTCACCTTCTCCTTCTCCTTCTTCTGCTTCTTCTGATTCACCCTCCAGACTTCACCTTCTCCTTCTCCTTCTTCTGCTTCTTCTGCTTCGCCCTCCAGACATCACCTTCTCCTTCTCCTTCTTCTGCTTCTTCTGCTTCACCCTCCAGACTTCACCTTCTCCTTCTCCTTCTTCTGCTTCTTCTGCTTCACTCTCCTGACTTCACCTTCTCCTTCACCTTCTTCTACTTCTTCTGATTCACCCTCCAGACTTTACCTTCTCCTTCTCCTTCTTCTGCTTCTTCTGCTTCACCCTCCAGACTTCACCTTCTCCTTCTCCTTCTTCTGCTTCTTCTGCTGCGCCCTCCA
Organism: Somniosus microcephalus; assembly: GCF_052327205.1. NCBI lineage: Eukaryota > Metazoa > Chordata > Chondrichthyes > Squaliformes > Somniosidae > Somniosus > Somniosus microcephalus. Next base: position 312,544 of record NW_028225300.1, on the reverse strand, counting down.
GACTTCAACTTCTCCTTCTCCTTCTTCTGCTTCTTCTGCTTCACCCTCCTGACTTCACCTTCTCCTTCTCCTTCTTCTACTTCTTCTGCTTCACCCCCCTGACTTCACCTGCTCCTTCTCCTTCTTCTGCTTCTTCTGATTCACCCTCCTAACTTTACCTTCTCCTTCTCCTTCTTCTGCTTCTTCTGATTCACCCTCCTGACTTCACCTTCTCCTTCTCCTTCTTCTGCTTCTTCTAATTCACCCTCCAGACTTCACCTTCTCCTTGTCCTTCTTCTGCTTCTTCTGATTCACCCTCCAGACTTCACCTTCTCCATCTCCTTCTTCTGCTTCTTCTGATTGACCCTCCAGACCTCACCTTCTCCTTCTCCTTCTTCTACTTCTTCTGATTCACCCTCCAGACTTCATCTTCTCCTTCTCCTTCTTCTGCTTCTTCTGATTCACCCTCCAGACTTCACCTTCTCCTTCTCCTTCTTCTGCTTCTTCTGCTTCACCCTCCTGACTTCACCTTCTCCTTCTCCTTCTTCTACTTCTTCTGATTCACCCTCCAGACTTCACCTTCTCCTTCTCCTTCTTCTGCTTCTTCTGCTTCACCCTCCAGACTTCACCTTCTCCTTCTCCTTCTTCTGCTTATTCTGCTTCGCCCTCCAGACTTCACCTTCTCCTTCTCCATCTTCTGCTTCTTCTGCTTCACTCTCCTGACTTCACCTTCTCCTTCTCCTTCTTCTGCTTCTTCTGCTTCACCCTCCAGACTTCACCTTCTCCTTCTCCTTCTTCTGCTTCTTCTGCTTCACCCTCCAGACTTCAGCTTCTCCTTCTCCTTCTTCTGCTTCTTCTGCTGCGCCCTCCAGACTTCACCTTCTCCTTCTCCTTCTTCTGCTTCTTCTGCTTCGCCGTCCTGACTTCACCTTCTCCATCTCCTTCTTCTACTTCTTCTGCTTCACCCCCCTGACTTCACCTGCTCCTTCCCCTTCTTCTGCTTCTTCTGATTCACCCTCCTAACTACACCTTCTCCTTCTCCTTCTTCTGCTTCTTCTGATTCACCCTCCTGACTTCACCTTCTCCTTCTCCTTCTTCTGCTTCTTCTGATTCACCCTCCAGACTTCACCTTCTCCTTCTCCTTCTTCTGCTTCTTCTGATTGACCCTCCAGACCTCACCTTCTCCTTCTCCTTCTTCTACTTCTTCTGATTCACCCTCCAGACTTCATCTTCTCCTTCTCCTTCTTCTGCTTCTTCTGATTCACCCTCCAGACTTCACCTTCTCCTTCTCCTTCTTCTGCTTCTTCTGCTTCACCCTCCTGACTTCACCTTCTCCTTCTCCTTCTTCTACTTCTTCTGATTCACCCTCCAGACTTCACCTTCTCCTTCTCCTTCTTCTGCTTCTTCTGCTTCACCCTCCAGACTTCACCTTCTCCTTCTCCTTCTTCTGCTTCTTCTGCTTCGCCCTCCAGACTTCACCTTCTCCTTCTCCATCTTCTGCTTCTTCTGCTTCACTCTCCTGACTTCACCTTCTCCTTCTCCTTCTTCTGCTTCTTCTGCTTCACCCTCCAGACTTCACCTTCTCCTTCTCCTTCTTCTGCTTCTTCTGCTTCACCCTCCAGACTTCAGCTTCTCCTTCTCCTTCTTCTGCTTCTTCTGCTGCGCCCTCCAGACTTCACCTTCTCCTTCTCCTTCTTCTGCTTCTTCTGCTTCGCCGTCCTGACTTCACCTTCTCCATCTCCTTCTTCTACTTCTTCTGCTTCACCCCCCTGACTTCACCTGCTCCTTCTCCTTCTTCTGCTTCTTCTGATTCACCCTCCAGACTTCACCTTCTCCTTCTCCTTATTCTGCTTCTTCTGAATCACCCTCCAGACTTCACCTTCTCCTTCTCCTTCTTCTGCTTCTTCTGATTCACCCTCCAGACTTCACCTTCTCCTTCTCCTTCTTCTGCTTCTTCTGATTCACCCTCCAGACTTCACCTTCTCCTTCTCCTTCTTCTACTTCTTCTGATTCACCCTCCAGACTTCACCTTCTCCATCTCCTTCTTCTGCTTCTTCTGATTCACCCTCCAGACTTCACCTTCTCCTTCTCCTTCGTCTACTTCTTCTGATTCACCCTCCAGACTTCTCCTTCTCCTTCTCCTTCTTCTGCTTCTTCTGATTCACCCTCCAGACTTCACCTTCTCCTTCTCCTTCTTCTGTTTCTTCTGATTCACCCTCCAGACTTCACCTTCTCCTTCTCCTTCTTCTACTTCTTCTGATTCACCCTCCAGACTTCACCTTCTCCTTCTCCTTCTTCTACTTCTTCTGATTCACCCTCCAGACTTCACCTTCTCCTTCTCCTTCTTCTACTTCTTCTGCTTCTCCCTCCAGACTTCACCTTCTCCTTCTCCTTCTTCTGCTTCTTCTGATTCACCCTCCAGACTTCACCTTCCCCTTCTCCTTCTTCTACTTCTTCTGATTCACCCTCCAGACTTCACCTTCTCCTTCTCCTTCTTCTACTTCTTCTGATTCACCCTCCAGACTTCACCTTCTCCTTCTCCTTCTTCTACTTCTTCCGATTCACCCTCCTGACTTCACCTTCTCCTTCTCCTTCTTCTGCTTCTTCTGCTTCACCCTCCTGACTTCATCTTCTCCTTCTCCTTCTTCTACTTCTTCTGATTCACCCTCCAGACTTCACCTTCTCCTTCTCCTTCTTCTGCTTCTTCTGCTTCACCCTCCAGACTTCACCTTCTCCTTCTCCTTCTTCTGCTTCTTCTGATTCGCCCTCCAGACATCACCTTCTCCTTCTCCTTCTTCTACTTCTTCTGATTCACCCTCCAGACTTCACATTCTCCTTCTCCTTCTTTTGCTTCTTCTGCTTCACACTCCAGACTTCACCTTCTCCTTCTCCTTCTTCTGCTTCTTCTGATTCACCCTCCTTACTTCACCTTCTCCTTCTCCTTCTTCTGCTTCTTCTGATTCACCCTCCTGACTTCACCTTCTCCTTCTCCTTATTCTGCTTCTTCTGTTTCACCCTCCAGACTTCACCTTCTCCTTCTCCTTCTTCTGCTTCTTCTGATTCACCCTCCAGACTTCACCTTCTCCTTCTCCTTCTTCTGTTTCTTCTGATTCACCCTCCAGACTTCACCTTCTCCTTCTCCTTCTTCTACTTCTTCTGATTCACCCTCCAGACTTCACCTTCTCCTTCTCCTTCTTCTGCTTCTTCTGATTCACCCTCCAGACTTCACCTTCTCCTTCTCCTTCTTCTGCTTCTTCTGATTCACCCTCCAGACTACACCTTCTCCTTCTCCTTCTTCTACTTCTTCTGATTCACCCTCCAGTCTTCACCTTCTCCTTCTCCTTTTCTGCTTCTTCTGGTTCACCCTCCTGACTTCACCTTCTCCTTCTCCTTCTTCTGCTTCTTCTGATTCACCCTCCAGACTTCACCTTCTCCTTCTCCTTCTTCTGCTTCTTCTGCTTCGCCCTCCAGACATCACCTTCTCCTTCTCCTTCTTCTGCTTCTTCTGCTTCACCCTCCAGACTTCACCTTCTCCTTCTCCTTCTTCTGCTTCTTCTGCTTCACTCTCCTGACTTCACCTTCTCCTTCACCTTCTTCTACTTCTTCTGATTCACCCTCCAGACTTCACCTTCTCCTTCTCCTTCTTCTGCTTCTTCTGCTTCTCCCTCCAGACTTCACCTTCTCCTTCTCCTTCTTCTGCTTCTTCTGATTCACCCTCCAGACTTCACCTTCCCCTTCTCCTTCTTCTACTTCTTCTGATTCACCCTCCAGACTTCACCTTCTCCTTCTCCTTCTTCTACTTCTTCTGATTCACCCTCCAGACTTCACCTTCTCCTTCTCCTTCTTCTACTTCTTCCGATTCACCCTCCTGACTTCACCTTCTCCTTCTCCTTCTTCTGCTTCTTCTGCTTCACCCTCCTGACTTCACCTTCTCCTTCTCCTTCTTCTGCTTCTTCTGCTTCACCCTCCTGACTTCATCTTCTCCTTCTCCTTCTTCTACTTCTTCTGATTCACCCTCCAGACTTCACCTTCTCCTTCTCCTTCTTCTGCTTCTTCTGCTTCACCCTCCAGACTTCACCTTCTCCTTCTCCTTCTTCTGCTTCTTCTGATTCGCCCTCCAGACATCACCTTCTCCTTCTTCTACTTCTTCTGATTCACACTCCAGACTTCACATTCTCCTTCTCCTTCTTTTGCTTCTTCTGCTTCACACTCCAGACTTCACCTTCTCCTTCTCCTTCTTCTGCTTCTTCTGATTCACCCTCCTTACTTCACCTTCTCCTTCTCCTTCTTCTGCTTCTTCTGATTCACCCTCCTGACTTCACCTTCTCCTTCTCCTTATTCTGCTTCTTCTGTTTCACCCTCCAGACTTCACCTTCTCCTTCTCCTTCTTCTGCTTCTTCTGATTCACCCTCCAGACTTCACCTTCTCCTTCTCCTTCTTCTGTTTCTTCTGATTCACCCTCCAGACTTCACCTTCTCCTTCTCCTTCTTCTACTTCTTCTGATTCACCCTCCAGACTTCACCTTCTCCTTCTCCTTCTTCTGCTTCTTCTGATTCACCCTCCAGACTTCACCTTCTCCTTCTCCTTCTTCTGCTTCTTCTGATTCACCCTCCAGACTTCACCTTCTCCTTCTCCTTCTTCTACTTCTTCAGATTCACCCTCCAGTCTTCACCTTCTCCTTCTCCTTTTCTGCTTCTTCTGGTTCACCCTCCTGACTTCACCTTCTCCTTCTCCTTCTTCTGCTTCTTCTGATTCACCCTCCAGACTTCACCTTCTCCTTCTCCTTCTTCTGCTTCTTCTGCTTCGCCCTCCAGACATCACCTTCTCCTTCTCCTTCTTCTGCTTCTTCTGATTCACCCTCCAGACTTCACCTTCTCCTTCTCCTTCTTCTGCTTCTTCTGCTTCACCCTCCAGACTTCACCTTCTCCTTCTCCTTCTTCTGCTTCTTCTGCTGCGCCCTCCAGACTTCAACTTCTCCTTCTCCTTCTTCTGCTTCTTCTGCTTCACCCTCCTGACTTCACCTTCTCCTTCTCCTTCTTCTACTTCTTCTGCTTCACCCCCCTGACTTCACCTGCTCCTTCTCCTTCTTCTGCTTCTTCTGATTCACCCTCCTAACTTTACCTTCTCCTTCTCCTTCTTCTGCTTCTTCTGATTCACCCTCCTGACTTCACCTTCTCCTTCTCCTTCTTCTGCTTCTTCTAATTCACCCTCCAGACTTCACCTTCTCCTTGTCCTTCTTCTGCTTCTTCTGATTCACCCTCCAGACTTCACCTTCTCCTTCTCCTTCTTCTGCTTCTTCTGATTGACCCTCCAGACCTCACCTTCTCCTTCTCCTTCTTCTACTTCTTCTGATTCACCCTCCAGACTTCATCTTCTCCTTCTCCTTCTTCTGCTTCTTCTGATTCACCCTCCAGACTTCACCTTCTCCTTCTCCTTCTTCTGCTTCTTCTGCTTCACCCTCCTGACTTCACCTTCTCCTTCTCCTTCTTCTACTTCTTCTGATTCACCCTCCAGACTTCACCTTCTCCTTCTCCTTCTTCTGCTTCTTCTGCTTCACCCTCCAGACTTCACCTTCTCCTTCTCCTTCTTCTGCTTCTTCTGCTTCGCCCTCCAGACTTCACCTTCTCCTTCTCCATCTTCTGCTTCTTCTGCTTCACTCTCCTGACTTCACCTTCTCCTTCTCCTTCTTCTGCTTCTTCTGCTTCACCCTCCAGACTTCACCTTCTCCTTCTCCTTCTTCTGCTTCTTCTGCTTCACCCTCCAGACTTCAGCTTCTCCTTCTCCTTCTTCTGCTTCTTCTGCTGCGCCCTCCAGACTTCACCTTCTCCTTCTCCTTCTTCTGCTTCTTCTGCTTCGCCGTCCTGACTTCACCTTCTCCATCTCCTTCTTCTACTTCTTCTGCTTCACCCCCCTGACTTCACCTGCTCCTTCTCCTTCTTCTGCTTCTTCTGATTCACCCTCCTAACTACACCTTCTCCTTCTCCTTCTTCTGCTTCTTCTGATTCACCCTCCTGACTTCACCTTCTCCTTCTCCTTCTTCTGCTTCTTCTGATTCACCCTCCAGACTTCACCTTCTCCTTCTCCTTCTTCTGCTTCTTCTGATTGACCCTCCAGACCTCACCTTCTCCTTCTCCTTCTTCTACTTCTTCTGATTCACCCTCCAGACTTCATCTTCTCCTTCTCCTTCTTCTGCTTCTTCTGATTCACCCTCCAGACTTCACCTTCTCCTTCTCCTTCTTCTGCTTCTTCTGCTTCACCCTCCTGACTTCACCTTCTCCTTCTCCTTCTTCTACTTCTTCTGATTCACCCTCCAGACTTCACCTTCTCCTTCTCCTTCTTCTGCTTCTTCTGCTTCACCCTCCAGACTTCACCTTCTCCTTCTCCTTCTTCTGCTTCTTCTGCTTCGCCCTCCAGACTTCACCTTCTCCTTCTCCATCTTCTGCTTCTTCTGCTTCACTCTCCTGACTTCACCTTCTCCTTCTCCTTCTTCTGCTTCTTCTGCTTCACCCTCCAGACTTCACCTTCTCCTTCTCCTTCTTCTGCTTCTTCTGCTTCACCCTCCAGACTTCAGCTTCTCCTTCTCCTTCTTCTGCTTCTTCTGCTGCGCCCTCCAGACTTCACCTTCTCCTTCTCCTTCTTCTGCTTCTTCTGCTTCGCCGTCCTGACTTCACCTTCTCCATCTCCTTCTTCTACTTCTTCTGCTTCACCCCCCTGACTTCACCTGCTCCTTCTCCTTCTTCTGCTTCTTCTTATTCACCCTCCTAACTACACCTTCTCCTTCTCCTTCTTCTGCTTCTTCTGATTCACCCTCCTGACTTCACCTTCTCCTTCTCCTTCTTCTGCTTCTTCTGATTCACCCTCCAGACTTCACCTTCTCCTTCTCCTTCTTCTCTTCTTCTGATTCACCCTCCAGTCTTCACCTTCTCCTTCTTCTGCTTCTTCTGATTCACCCTCCAGACTTCATCTTCTCCTTCTCCTTCTTCTGCTTCTTCTGATTCACCCTCCAGACTTCACCTTCTCCTTCTCCTTCTTCTGCTTCTTCTGATTCACACTCCAGACTTCACCTTCTCCTTCTCCTTCTTCTACTTCTTCTGATTCACCCTCCAGACTTCACCTTCTCCTTCTCCTTCTTATACTTCTTCAGATTCACCCTCCAGTCTTCACCTTCTCCTTCTCCTTCTTCTGTTTCTTCTGCTTCACCCTCCAGACTTCACCTTCTTCTTCTCTTTCTTCTGCTTCTTCTGATTCACCCTCCAGACTTCACCTTCTCCTTCTCCTTCTTCTGATTCTTCTGATTCACCCTCCTGACTTCACCTTCTCCTTCTCCTTCTTCTACTTCTTCTGATTCACCCTCCTGACTTCACCTTCTCCTTCTCCTTCTTCTACTTCTTCTGATTCACCCTCCAGACTTCACCTTCTCCTTCTCCTTCTTCTGCTTCTTCTGATTCACCCTCCAGACTTCACCTTCTCCTTCTCCTTATTCTGCTTCTTCTGATTCACCCTCCAGACTTCACCTTCTCCTTCTCCTTCTTCTGCTTCTTATGATTCACCCTCCAGACTTCACCTTCTCCTTCTCCTTCTTCTGCTTCTTCTGATTCACCCTCCAGACTTCACCTTCTCCTTCTCCTTCTTCTGCTTCTTCTGATTCACCCTCCAGACTTCACCTTCTCCTTCTCCTTCTTCTACTCCTTCTGATTCACCCTCCAGACTTCACCTTCTCCTTCTCCTTCTTCTGCTTCTTCTGATTCACCCTCCAGACTTCACCTTCTCCTTCTCCTTATTCTGCTTCTTCTGATTCACCCTCCAGACTTCACCTTCTCCTTCTCCTTCTTCTGCTTCTTCTGATTCACCCTGCAGACTTCACCTTCTCCTTCTCCTTCTTCTGCTTCTTCTGATTCACCCTCCAGACTTCACCTTCTCCTTCTCCTTCTTCTGCTTCTTCTGATTCACCCTCCAGACTTCACCTTCTCCTTCTCCTTCTTCTACTTCTTCTGATTCACCCTCCAGACTTCACCTTCTCCTTCTCCTTCTTCTGCTTCTTCTGATTCACCCTCCAGACTTCACCTTCTCCTTCTCCTTCTTCTACTTCTTCTGCTTCACCCTCCAGACTACACCTTCTCCTTCTCCTTCTTCTACTTCTTCTGATTCACCCTCCAGACTTTACCTTCTCCTTCTCCTTCTTCTGCTTCTTCTGATTCACCCTCCAGACTTCACCTTCTCCTTCTCCTTATTCTGCTTCTTCTGATTCACCCTCCAGACTTCACCTTCTCCTTCTCCTTCTTCTGCTTCTTCTGATTCACCCTCCAGACTTCACCTTCTCCTTCTCCTTCTTCTGCTTCTTCTGATTCACCCTCCAGACTTCACCTTCTCCTTCTCCTTCTTCTACTTCTTCTGATTCACCCTCCAGACTTCACCTTCTCCTTCTCCTTCTTCTGCTTCTTCTGATTCACCCTCCTGACTTCACCTTCTCCTTCTCCTTCTTCTACATCTTCTGATTCACCCTCCTGACTTCACCTTCTCCTTCTCCTTCTTCTACTTCTTCTGCTTCACCCTCCAGACTTCACCTTCTCCTTCTCCTTATTCTGCTTCTTCTGAATCACCCTCCAGACTTCACCTTCTCCTTCTCCTTCTTCTGCTTCTTCCGATTCACCCTCCAGACTTCACCTTCTCCTTCTCCTTCTTCTACTTCTTCTGATTCACCCTCCAGACTTCACCTTCTCCTTCTCCTTCTTCTGCTTCTTCTGTTTCACCCTCCAGACTTCACCTTCTCCTTCTCCTTATTCTGCTTCTTCTGAATCACCCTCCAGACTTCACCTTCTCCTTCTCCTTCTTCTGCTTCTTCTGATTCACCCTCCAGACTTCACCTTCTCCTTCTCCTTCTTCTGCTTCTTCTGATTCACCCTCCAGACTTCACCTTCTCCTTCTTCTACTTCTTCTGATTCACCCTCCAGACTTCACCTTCTCCATCTCCTTCTTCTGCTTCTTCTGATTCACCCTCCAGACTTCACCTTCTCCTTCTCCTTCGTCTACTTCTTCTGATTCACCCTCCAGACTTCTCCTTCTCCTTCTCCTTCTTCTGCTTCTTCTGATTCACCCTCCAGACTTCACCTTCTCCTTCTCCTTCTTCTGTTTCTTCTGATTCACCCTCCAGACTTCACCTTCTTCTTCTCCTTCTTCTACTTCTTCTGATTCACCCTCCAGACTTCACCTTCTCCTTCTCCTTCTTCTACTTCTTCTGATTCACCCTCTAGACTTCACCTTCTCCTTCTCCTTCTTCTACTTCTTCTGCTTCTCCCTCCAGACTTCACCTTCTCCTTCTCCTTCTTCTGCTTCTTCTGATTCACCCTCCAGACTTCACCTTCCCCTTCTCCTTCTTCTACTTCTTCTGATTCACCCTCCAGACTTCACCTTCTCCTTCTCCTTCTTCTACTTCTTCTGATTCACCCTCCAGACTTCACCTTCTCCTTCTCCTTCTTCTACTTCTTCCGATTCACCCTCCTGACTTCGCCTTCTCCTTCTCCTTCTTCTGCTTCTTCTGCTTCACCCTCCTGACTTCACCTTCTCCTTCTCCTTCTTCTACTTCTTCTGATTCACCCTCCAGACTTCACCTTCTCCTTCTCCTTCTTCTGCTTCTTCTGCTTCACCCTCCAGACTTCACCTTCTCCTTCTCCTTCTTCTGCTTCTTCTGATTCACCCTCCTGACTTCACCTTCTCCTTCTCCTTCTTCTACTTCTTCTGATTCACCCTCCTGACTTCACCTTCTCCTTCTCCTTCTTCTACTTCTTCTGCTTCACCCTCCAGACTTCACCTTCTCCTTCTCCTTCTTCTACTTCTTCTGATTCACCCTCCAGACTTCACCTTCTCCTTCTCCTTCTTTTGCTTCTTCTGCTTCACACTCCAGACTTCACCTTCTCCTTCTCCTTCTTCTGCTTCTTCTGATTCACCCTCCTTACTTCACCTTCTCCTTCTCCTTCTTCTGCTTCTTCTGATTCACCCTCCTGACTTCACCTTCTCCTTCTCCTTATTCTGCTTCTTCTGTTTCACCCTCCAGACTTCACCTTCTCCTTCTCCTTCTTCTGCTTCTTCTGATTCACCCTCCAGACTTCACCTTCTACTTCTCCTTCTTCTGCTTCTTCTGATTCACCCTCCAGACTTCACCTTCCCCTTCTCCTTCTTCTACTTCTTCTGATTCACCCTCCAGACTTCACCTTCTCCTTCTCCTTCTTCTGCTTCTTCTGATTCACCCTCCAGACTTCACCTTCTCCTTCTCCTTCGTCTACTTCTTCTGATTTACCCTCCAGACTACACCTTCTCCTTCTCCTTCTTCTACTTCTTCTGATTCACCCTCCAGACTTCACCTTCTCCTTCTCCTTCTTCTGTTTCTTCTGATTCACCCTCCAGACTTCACCTTCTCCTTCTCCTTCTTCTACTTCTTCTGATTCACCCTCCAGACTTCACCTTCTCCTTCTCCTTCTTCTACTTCTTCTGATTCACCCTCCAGACTTCACCTTCTCCTTCTCCTTCTTCTACTTCTTCTGCTTCTCCCTCCAGACTTCACCTTCTCCTTCTCCTTCTTCTGCTTCTTCTGATTCACCCTCCAGACTTCACCTTCTCATTCTCCTTCTTCTACTTCTTCTGATTCACCCTCCAGACTTCACCTTCTCCTTCTCCTTCTTCTACTTCTTCTGATTCACCCTCCAGACTTCACCTTCTCCTTCTCCTTCTTCTACTTCTTCCGATTCACCCTCCTGACTTCACCTTCTCCTTCTCCTTCTTCTGCTTCTTATGCTTCACCCTCCTGACTTCACCTTCTCCTTCTCCTTCTTCTACTTCTTCTGATTCACCCTCCAGACTTCACCTTCTCCTTCTCCTTCGTCTGCTTCTTCTGCTTCACCCTCCAGACTTCACCTTCTCCTTCTCCTTCTTCTGCTTCTTCTGCTTCGCCCTCCAGACATCACCTTCTCCTTCTCCTTCTTCTGCTTCTTCTGCTTCACCCTCCAGACTTCACCTTCTCCTTCTCCTTCTTCTGCTTCTTCTGCTTCACTCTCCTGACTTCACCTTCTCCTTCACCTTCTTCTACTTCTTCTGATTCACCCTCCAGACTTCACCTTCTCCTTCTCCTTCTTCTGCTTCTTCTGCTTCACCCTCCAGACTTCACCTTCTCCTTCTCCTTCTTCTGCTTCTTCTGCTGCGCCCTCCAGACTTCACCTTCTCCTTCTCCTTCTTCTGCTTCTTCTGCTTCACCCTCCTGACTTCACCTTCTCCTTCTCCTTCTTCTACTTCTTCTGCTTCACCCCCCTGACTTCACCTGCTCCTTCTCCTTCTTCTGCTTCTTCTGATTCACCCTCCTAACTTTACCTTCTCCTTCTCCTTCTTCTGCTTCTTCTGATTCACCCTCCTGACTTCACCTTCTCCTTCTCCTTCTTCTGCTTCTTCTAATTCACCCTCCAGACTTCACCTTCTCCTTGTCCTTCTTCTGCTTCTTCTGATTGACCCTCCAGACCTCACCTTCTCCTTCTCCTTCTTCTACTTCTTCTGATTCACCCTCCAGACTTCATCTTCTCCTTCTCCTTCTTCTGCTTCTTCTGATTCACCCTCCAGACTTCACCTTCTCCTTCTCCTTCTTCTGCTTCTTCTGCTTCACCCTCCTGACTTCACCTTCTCCTTCTCCTTCTTCTACTTCTTCTGATTCACCCTCCAGACTTCACCTTCTCCTTCTCCTTCTTCTGCTTCTTCTGCTTCACCCTCCAGACTTCACCTTCTCCTTCTCCTTTTTCTGCTTCTTCTGCTTCGCCCTCCAGACTTCACCTTCTCCTTCTCCATCTTCTGCTTCTTCTGCTTCACTCTCCTGACTTCACCTTCTCCTTCTCCTTCTTCTACTTCTTCTGATTCACCCTCCAGACTTCACCTTCTCCTTCTCCTTCTTCTGCTTCTTCTGCTTCACCCTCCAGACTTCAGCTTCTCCTACTCCTTCTTCTGCTTCTTCTGCTGCGCCCTCCAGACTTCACCTTCTCCTTCTCCTTCTTCTGCTTCTTCTGCTTCGCCGTCCTGACTTCACCTTCTCCTTCTCCTTCTTCTACTTCTTCTGCTTCACCCCCCTGACTTCACCTGCTCCTTCTCCTTCTTCTGCTTCTTCTGATTCACCCTCCTAACTACACCTTCTCCTTCTCCTTCTTCTGCTTCTTCTGATTCACCCTCCTGACTTCACCTTCTCCTTCTCCTTCTTCTGCTTCTTCTGATTCACCCTCCAGACTTCACCTTCTCCTTCTCCTTCTTCTGCTTCTTCTGATTCACCCTCCAGACTTCACCTTCTCCTTCTCCTTCTTCTGCTTCTTCTGATTCACCCTCCAGACTTCATCTTCTCCTTCTCCTTCTTCTGCTTCTTCTGATTCACCCTCCAGACTTCACCTTCTCCTTCTCCTTCTTCTGCTTCTTCTGATTCACCCTCCAGACTTCACCTTCTCCTTCTCCTTCTTCTACTTCTTCTGATTCACCCTCCAGACTTCACCTTCTACTTCTCCTTCTTATACTTCTTCAGATTCACCCTCCAGTCTTCACCTTCTCCTTCTCCTTCTTCTGTTTCTTCTGCTTCACCCTCCAGACTTCACCTTCTTCTTCTCTTTCTTCTGCTTCTTCTGATTCACCCTCCAGACTTCACCTTCTCCTTCTCCTTCTTCTGATTCTTCTGATTCACCCTCCTGACTTCACCTTCTCCTTCTCCTTCTTCTACTTCTTCTGATTCACCCTCCAGACTTCACCTTCTCCTTCTCCTTCTTCTGCTTCTTCTGATTCACCCTCCAGACTTCACCTTCTCCTTCTCCTTATTCTGCTTCTTCTGATTCACCCTCCAGACTTCACCTTCTCCTTCTCCTTCTTCTGCTTCTTCTGATTCACCCTCCAGACTTCACCTTCTCCTTCTCCTTCTTCTGCTTCTTCTGATTCACCCTCCAGACTTCACCTTCTCCTTCTCCTTCTTCTACTTCTTCTGATTCACCCTCCAGACTTCACCTTCTCCTTCTCCTTCTTCTGCTTCTTCTGATTCACCCTCCTGACTTCACCTTCTCCTTCTCCTTCTTCTACATCTTCTGATTCACCCTCCTGACTTCACCTTCTCCTTCTCCTTCTTCTACTTCTTCTGCTTCACCCTCCAGACTTCACCTTCTCCTTCTCCTTATTCTGCTTCTTCTGAATCACCCTCCAGACTTCACCTTCTCCTTCTCCTTCTTCTGCTTCTTCCGATTCACCCTCCAGACTTCACCTTCTCCTTCTCCTTCTTCTACTTCTTCTGATTCACCCTCCAGACTTCACCTTCTCCTTCTCCTTCTTCTGCTTCTTCTGTTTCACCCTCCAGACTTCACCTTCTCCTTCTCCTTATTCTGCTTCTTCTGAATCACCCTCCAGACTTCACCTTCTCCTTCTCCTTCTTCTGCTTCTTCTGATTCACCCTCCAGACTTCACCTTCTCCTTCTCCTTCTTCTGCTTCTTCTGATTCACCCTCCAGACTTCACCTTCTCCTTCTTCTACTTCTTCTGATTCACCCTCCAGACTTCACCTTCTCCATCTCCTTCTTCTGCTTCTTCTGATTCACCCTCCAGACTTCACCTTCTCCTTCTCCTTCGTCTACTTCTTCTGATTCACCCTCCAGACTTCTCCTTCTCCTTCTCCTTCTTCTGCTTCTTCTGATTCACCCTCCAGACTTCACCTTCTCCTTCTCCTTCTTCTGTTTCTTCTGATTCACCCTCCAGACTTCACCTTCTTCTTCTCCTTCTTCTACTTCTTCTGATTCACCCTCCAGACTTCACCTTCTCCTTCTCCTTCTTCTACTTCTTCTGATTCACCCTCTAGACTTCACCTTCTCCTTCTCCTTCTTCTACTTCTTCTGCTTCTCCCTCCAGACTTCACCTTCTCCTTCTCCTTCTTCTGCTTCTTCTGATTCACCCTCCAGACTTCACCTTCCCCTTCTCCTTCTTCTACTTCTTCTGATTCACCCTCCAGACTTCACCTTCTCCTTCTCCTTCTTCTACTTCTTCTGATTCACCCTCCAGACTTCACCTTCTCCTTCTCCTTCTTCTACTTCTTCCGATTCACCCTCCTGACTTCGCCTTCTCCTTCTCCTTCTTCTGCTTCTTCTGCTTCACCCTCCTGACTTCACCTTCTCCTTCTCCTTCTTCTACTTCTTCTGATTCACCCTCCAGACTTCACCTTCTCCTTCTCCTTCTTCTGCTTCTTCTGCTTCACCCTCCAGACTTCACCTTCTCCTTCTCCTTCTTCTGCTTCTTCTGATTCGCCCTCCAGACATCACCTTCTCCTTCTCCTTCTTCTGCTTCTTCTGCTTCACCCTCCAGACTTCACCTTCTCCTTCTCCTTCTTCTGCTTCTTCTGCTTCACTCTCCTGACTTCACCTTCTCCTTCTCCTTCTTCTACTTCTTCTGATTCACCCTCCAGACTTCACCTTCTCCTTCTCCTTCTTCTGCTTCTTCTGCTTCACCCTCCAGACTTCACCTTCTCCTTCTCCTTCTTCTGCTTCTTCTGCTGCGCCCTCCAGACTTCAACTTCTCCTTCTCCTTCTTCTGCTTATTCTGCTTCACCCTCCTGACTTCACCTTCTCCTTCTCCTTCTTCTACTTCTTCTGTTTCACCCCCCTGACTTCACCTGCTCCTTCTCCTTCTTCTGCTTCTTCTGATTCACCCTCCTAACTTTACCTTCTCCTTCTCCTTCTTCTGCTTCTTCTGATTCACCCTCCTGACTTCACCTTCTCCTTCTCCTTCTTCTGCTTCTTCTAATTCACCCTCCAGACTTCACCTTCTCCTTCTCCTTCTTCTGCTTCTTCTGATTCACCCTCCAGACTTCACCTTCTCCTTCTCCTTCTTCTGCTTCTTCTGATTGACCCTCCAGACCTCACCTTCTCCTTCTCCTTCTTCTACTTCTTCTGATTCACCCTCCAGACTTCATCTTCTCCTTCTCCTTCTTCTGCTTCTTCTCATTCACCCTCCAGACTTCACCTTCTCCTTCTCCTTCTTCTGCTTCTTCTGATTCACCCTCCAGACTTCACCTTCTCCTTCTCCTTCTTCTACTTCTTCTGCTTCACCCTCCTGACTTCACCTTCTCCTTCTCCTTCTTCTACTTCTTCTGATTCACCCTCCAGACTTCACCTTCTCCTTCTCCTTCTTCTGCTTCTTCTGCTTCACCCTCCAGACTTCACCTTCTCCTTCTCCTTCTTCTGCTTCTTCTGCTTCACCGTCCTGACTTCACCTTCTCCTTCTCCTTCTTCTACTTCTTCTGCTTCACCCCCCTGACTTCACCTGCTCCTTCTCCTTCTTCTGCTTCTTCTGATTCACCCTCCGAACTTCACCTTCTCCTTCTCCTTCTTCTGCTTCTTCTGATTCACCCTCCTGACTTAACCTTCTCCTTCTCCTTCTTCTGCTTCTTCTGATTCACCCACCAGACTTCACCTTCTCCTTCTCCTTCTTCTGCTTCTTCTGTTTCACCCTCCAGACTTCACCTTCTCCTTCTCCTTCTTCTGCTTCTTCTGATTCACCCTCCAAACTTCATCTTCTCCTTCTCCTTCTTCTGCTTCTTCTGATTCACCCTCCAGACTTCACCTTCTCCTTCTCCTTCTTCTCCTTCTTCTGATTCACACTCCAGACTTCACTTTCACCTTCTCCTTCTTCTACTTCTTCTGATTCACCCTCCAGACTTCACCTTCTCCTTCTCCTTCTTCTACTTCTTCAGATTCACCCTCCAGTCTTCACCTTCTCCTTCTCCTTCTTCTGTTTCTTCTGCTTCACCCTCCAGACTTCACCTTCTCCTTCTCTTTCTTCTGCTTCTTCTGATTCACCCTCCAGACTTCAACTTCTCCTTCTCCTTCTTCTGATTCTTCTGATTCACCCTCCAAACTTCACCTTCTCCTTCTCCTTCTTCTGCTTCTTCTGATTCACCCTCCAGACTTCACCTTCTCCTTCTCCTTCTTCTGCTTCTTCTGATTCTCCCTCCAGACTTCATCTTCTCCTTCTCCTTCTTCTGCTTCTTCTGATTCACCCTCCAGACTTCACCTTCTCCTTCTCCTTCTTCTGCTTCTTCTGATTCACCCTCCAGACTACACATTCTCCTTCTCCTTCTTCTACTTCTTCTGATTCACCCTCCAGACTTCACCTTCTCCTTCTCCTTCTTCTACTTCTTCAGATTCACCCTCCAGTCTTCACCTTCTCCTTCTCCTTCTTCTGTTTCTTCTGCTTCACCCTCCAGACTTCACCTTCTCCTTCTCTTTCTTCTGCTTCTTCTGATTCACCCTCCAGACTTCACCTTCTCCTTCTCCTTCTTCTGATTCTTCTGATTCACCCTCCAGACTTCACCTTCTCCTTCTCCTTCTTCTGCTTCTTCTGATTCACCCTCCTGACTTCACCTTCTCCTTCTCCTTCTTCTACTTCTTCTGATTCACCCTCCTGACTTCACCTTCTCCTTCTCCTTCTTCTACTTCTTCTGCTTCACCCTCCAGACTTCACCTTCTCCTTCTCCTTCTTCTACTTCTTCTGATTCACCCTCCAGACTTCACCTTCTCCTTCTCCTTCTTTTGCTTCTTCTGCTTCACACTCCAGACTTCACCTTCTCCTTCTCCTTCTTCTGCTTCTTCTGATTCACCCTCCTTACTTCACCTTCTCCTTCTCCTTCTTCTGCTTCTTCTGATTCACCCTCCTGACTTCACCTTCTCCTTCTCCTTATTCTGCTTCTTCTGTTTCACCCTCCAGACTTCACCTTCTCCTTCTCCTTCTTCTGCTTCTTCTGATTCACCCTCCAGACTTCACCTTCTACTTCTCCTTCTTCTGCTTCTTCTGATTCACCCTCCAGACTTCACCTTCCCCTTCTCCTTCTTCTACTTCTTCTGATTCACCCTCCAGACTTCACCTTCTCCTTCTCCTTCTTCTGCTTCTTCTGATTCACCCTCCAGACTTCACCTTCTCCTTCTCCTTCGTCTACTTCTTCTGATTTACCCTCCAGACTACACCTTCTCCTTCTCCTTCTTCTACTTCTTCTGATTCACCCTCCAGACTTCACCTTCTCCTTCTCCTTCTTCTGTTTCTTCTGATTCACCCTCCAGACTTCACCTTCTCCTTCTCCTTCTTCTACTTCTTCTGATTCACCCTCCAGACTTCACCTTCTCCTTCTCCTTCTTCTACTTCTTCTGATTCACCCTCCAGACTTCACCTTCTCCTTCTCCTTCTTCTACTTCTTCTGCTTCTCCCTCCAGACTTCACCTTCTCCTTCTCCTTCTTCTGCTTCTTCTGATTCACCCTCCAGACTTCACCTTCTCATTCTCCTTCTTCTACTTCTTCTGATTCACCCTCCAGACTTCACCTTCTCCTTCTCCTTCTTCTACTTCTTCTGATTCACCCTCCAGACTTCACCTTCTCCTTCTCCTTCTTCTACTTCTTCCGATTCACCCTCCTGACTTCACCTTCTCCTTCTCCTTCTTCTGCTTCTTATGCTTCACCCTCCTGACTTCACCTTCTCCTTCTCCTTCTTCTACTTCTTCTGATTCACCCTCCAGACTTCACCTTCTCCTTCTCCTTCGTCTGCTTCTTCTGCTTCACCCTCCAGACTTCACCTTCTCCTTCTCCTTCTTCTGCTTCTTCTGCTTCACCCTCCAGACATCACCTTCTCCTTCTCCTTCTTCTGCTTCTTCTGCTTCACCCTCCAGACTTCACCTTCTCCTTCTCCTTCTTCTGCTTCTTCTGCTTCACTCTCCTGACTTCACCTTCTCCTTCACCTTCTTCTACTTCTTCTGATTCACCCTCCAGACTTCACCTTCTCCTTCTCCTTCTTCTGCTTCTTCTGCTTCACCCTCCAGACTTCACCTTCTCCTTCTCCTTCTTCTGCTTCTTCTGCTGCGCCCTCCAGACTTCACCTTCTCCTTCTCCTTCTTCTGCTTCTTCTGCTTCACCCTCCTGACTTCACCTTCTCCTTCTCCTTCTTCTACTTCTTCTGCTTCACCCCCCTGACTTCACCTGCTCCTTCTCCTTCTTCTGCTTCTTCTGATTCACCCTCCTAACTTTACCTTCTCCTTCTCCTTCTTCTGCTTCTTCTGATTCACCCTCCTGACTTCACCTTCTCCTTCTCCTTCTTCTGCTTCTTCTAATTCACCCTCCAGACTTCACCTTCTCCTTGTCCTTCTTCTGCTTCTTCTGATTGACCCTCCAGACCTCACCTTCTCCTTCTCCTTCTTCTACTTCTTCTGATTCACCCTCCAGACTTCATCTTCTCCTTCTCCTTCTTCTGCTTCTTCTGATTCACCCTCCAGACTTCACCTTCTCCTTCTCCTTCTTCTGCTTCTTCTGCTTCACCCTCCTGACTTCACCTTCTCCTTCTCCTTCTTCTACTTCTTCTGATTCACCCTCCAGACTTCACCTTCTCCTTCTCCTTCTTCTGCTTCTTCTGCTTCACCCTCCAGACTTCACCTTCTCCTTCTCCTTTTTCTGCTTCTTCTGCTTCGCCCTCCAGACTTCACCTTCTCCTTCTCCATCTTCTGCTTCTTCTGCTTCACTCTCCTGACTTCACCTTCTCCTTCTCCTTCTTCTACTTCTTCTGATTCACCCTCCAGACTTCACCTTCTCCTTCTCCTTCTTCTGCTTCTTCTGCTTCACCCTCCAGACTTCAGCTTCTCCTACTCCTTCTTCTGCTTCTTCTGCTGCGCCCTCCAGACTTCACCTTCTCCTTCTCCTTCTTCTGCTTCTTCTGCTTCGCCGTCCTGACTTCACCTTCTCCTTCTCCTTCTTCTACTTCTTCTGCTTCACCCCCCTGACTTCACCTGCTCCTTCTCCTTCTTCTGCTTCTTCTGATTCACCCTCCTAACGACACCTTCTCCTTCTCCTTCTTCTGCTTCTTCTGATTCACCCTCCTGACTTCACCTTCTCCTTCTCCTTCTTCTGCTTCTTCTGATTCACCCTCCAGACTTCACCTTCTCCTTCTCCTTCTTCTGCTTCTTCTGATTCACCCTCCAGACTTCACCTTCTCCTTCTCCTTCTTCTGCTTCTTCTGATTCACCCTCCAGACTTCATCTTCTCCTTCTCCTTCTTCTGCTTCTTCTGATTCACCCTCCAGACTTCACCTTCTCCTTCTCCTTCTTCTGCTTCTTCTGATTCACCCTCCAGACTTCACCTTCTCCTTCTCCTTCTTCTACTTCTTCTGATTCACCCTCCAGACTTCACCTTCTACTTCTCCTTCTTATACTTCTTCAGATTCACCCTCCAGTCTTCACCTTCTCCTTCTCCTTCTTCTGTTTCTTCTGCTTCACCCTCCAGACTTCACCTTCTTCTTCTCTTTCTTCTGCTTCTTCTGATTCACCCTCCAGACTTCACCTTCTCCTTCTCCTTCTTCTGATTCTTCTGATTCACCCTCCTGACTTCACCTTCTCCTTCTCCTTCTTCTACTTCTTCTGATTCACCCTCCTGACTTCACCTTCTCCTTCTCCTTCTTCTACTTCTTCTGATTCACCCTCCAGACTTCACCTTCTCCTTCTCCTTCTTCTGCTTCTTCTGATTCACCCTCCAGACTTCACCTTCTCCTTCTCCTTATTCTGCTTCTTCTGATTCACCCTCCAGACTTCACCTTCTCCTTGTCCTTCTTCTGCTTCTTATGATTCACACTCCAGACTTCACCTTCTCCTTCTCCTTCTTCTGCTTCTTCTGATTCACCCTCCAGACTTCACCTTCTCCTTCTCCTTCTTCTGCTTCTTCTGATTCACCCTCCAGACTTCACCTTCTCCTTCTCCTTCTTCTACTCCTTCTGATTCACCCTCCAGACTTCACCTTCTCCTTCTCCTTCTTCTGCTTCTTCTGATTCACCCTCCAGACTTCACCTTCTCCTTCTCCTTATTCTGCTTCTTCTGATTCACCCTCCAGACTTCACCTTCTCCTTCTCCTTCTTCTGCTTCTTCTGATTCACCCTGCAGACTTCACCTTCTCCTTCTCCTTCTTCTGCTTCTTCTGATTCACCCTCCAGACTTCACCTTCTCCTTCTCCTTCTTCTGCTTCTTCTGATTCACCCTCCAGACTTCACCTTCTCCTTCTCCTTCTTCTACTTCTTCTGATTCACCCTCCAGACTTCACCTTCTCCTTCTCCTTTTTCTGCTTCTTCTGATTCACCCTCCAGACTTCACCTTCTCCTTCTTCTTCTTCTACTTCTTCTGCTTCACCCTCCAGACTACACCTTCTCCTTCTCCTTCTTCTACTTCTTCTGATTCACCCTCCAGACTTCACCTTCTCCTTCTCCTTCTTCTGCTTCTTCTGATTCACCCTCCAGACTTCACCTTCTCCTTCTCCTTATTCTGCTTCTTCTGATTCACCCTCCAGACTTCACCTTCTCCTTCTCCTTCTTCTGCTTCTTCTGATTCACCCTCCAGACTTCACCTTCTCCTTCTCCTTCTTCTGCTTCTTCTGATTCACCCTCCAGACTTCACCTTCTCCTTCTCCTTCTTCTATTTCTTCTGATTCACCCTCCAGACTTCACCTTCTCCTTCTCCTTCTTCTGCTTCTTCTGATTCACCCTCCTGACTTCACCTTCTCCTTCTCCTTCTTCTACATCTTCTGATTCACCCTCCTGACTTCACCTTCTCCTTCTCCTTCTTCTACTTCTTCTGCTTCACCCTCCAGACTTCACCTTCTCCTTCTCCTTATTCTGCTTCTTCTGAATCACCCTCCAGACTTCACCTTCTCCTTCTCCTTCTTCTGCTTCTTCTGATTCACCCTCCAGACTTCACCTTCTCCTTCTCCTTCTTCTACTTCTTCTGATTCACCCTCCAGACTTCACCTTCTCCTTCTCCTTCTTCTGCTTCTTCTGTTTCACCCTCCAGACTTCACCTTCTCCTTCTCCTTATTCTGCTTCTTCTGAATCATCCTCCAGACTTCACCTTCTCCTTCTCCTTCTTCTGCTTCTTCTGATTCACCATCCAGACTTCACCTTCTCCTTCTCCTTCTTCTGCTTCTTCTGATTCACCCTCCAGACTTCACCTTCTCCTTCTCCTTCTTCTACTTCTTCTGATTCACCCTCCAGACTTCACCTTCTCCATCTCCTTCTTCTGCTTCTTCTGATTCACCCTCCAGACTTCACCTTCAATTCTCCTTCGACTACTTCTTCTGATTCACCCTCCAGACTTCTCCTTCTCCTTCTCCTTCTTCTGCTTCTTCTGATTCACCCTCCAGACTTCACCTTCTCCTTCTCCTTCTTCTACTTCTTCTGATTCACCCTCCAGACTTCACCTTCTCCTTCTCTTTCTTCTGCTTCTTCTGATTCACCCTCCAGTCTTCACCTTCTCCTTCTCCTTCTTCTGATTCTTCTGCTTCACCCTCCAGACTTCACCTTCTCCTTCTCCTTCTTCTGCTTCGTCTGCTTCACTCTCCTGACTTCACCTTCTCCTTCACCTTCTTCTACTTCTTCTGATTCACCCTCCAGACTTCACCTTCTCCTTCTCCTTCTTCTGCTTCTTCTTCTTCACCCTCCAGACTTCAACTTCTCCTTCTCCTTCTTCTGCTTCTTCTGCTGCGCCCTCCAGACTTCACCTTCTCCTTCTCCTTCTTCTGCTTCTTCTGCTTCACCCTCCTGACTTCACCTTCTCCTTCTCCTTCTTCTACTTCTTCTGCTTCACCCCCCTGACTTCACCTGCTCCTTCTCCTTCTTCTGCTTCTTCTGATTCACCCTCCTAACTTTACCTTCTCCTTCTCCTTCTTCTGCTTCTTCTGATTCTCCCTCCTGACTTCACCTTCTCCTTCTCCTTCTTCTGCTTCTTCTAATTCACCCTCCAGACTTCACCTTCTCCTTGTCCTTCTTCTGCTTCTTCTGATTCACCCTCCAGACTTCACCTTCTCCTTCTCCTTCTTCTGCTTCTTCTGATTGACCCTCCAGACCTCACCTTCTCCTTCTCCTTCTTCTACTTCTTCTGATTCACCCTCCAGACTTCATCTTCTCCTTCTCCTTCTTCTGCTTCTTCTGATTCACCCTCCAGACTTCACCTTCTCCTTCTCCTTCTTCTGCTTCTTCTGATTCACCCTCCAGACTTCACCTTCTCCTTCTCCTTCTTCTAATTCTTCTGATTCACCCTCCTGACTTCACCTTCTCCTTCTGCTTCTTCTGCTTCTTCTGCTTCACCCTCCAGACTTCACCTTCTCCTGCTCCTTCTTCTGCTTCTTCTGCTTCACCCTCCAGACTTCACCTTCTCCTTCTCCTTCTTCTGCTTCTTCTGCTTCACACTCCTGACTTCACCTTCTCCTTCTCCTTCTTCTACTTCTTCTGATTCACCCTCCAGACTCCACCTTCTCCTTCTCCTTCTTCTGCTTCTTCTGCTTCTCCCTCCAGACTTCACCTTCTCCTTCTCCTTCTTCTACTTCATCTGATTCACCCTCCAGACTTCACCTTCTCCTTCTCCTTCTTCTACTTCTTCTGATTCACCCTCCAGACTTCACCTTCTCCTTCTCCTTCTTCTACTTTTTCTGATTCACCCTCCTGACTTCACCTTCTCCTTCTCCTTCTTCTGCTTCTTCTGATTCACCCTCCAGACTTCACCTTCTCCTTCTCCTTCTTCTGCTTCTTCTGATTCACCCTCCAGACTTCACCTTCTCCTTCTCCTTATTCTGCTTCTTCTGATTCACCCTCCAGACTTCACCTTCTCCTTCTCCTTCTTCTGCTTCTTCTGATTCACCCTCCAGACTTCACCTTCTCCTTCTCCTTCTTCTGCTTCTTCTGATTCACCCTCCAGACTTCACCTTCTCCTTCTCCTTCTTCTATTTCTTCTGATTCACCCTCCAGACTTCACCTTCTCCTTCTCCTTCTTCTGCTTCTTCTGATTCACCCTCCTGACTTCACCTTCTCCTTCTCCTTCTTCTACATCTTCTGATTCACCCTCCTGACTTCACCTTCTCCTTCTCCTTCTTCTACTTCTTCTGCTTCACCCTCCAGACTTCACCTTCTCCTTCTCCTTATTCTGCTTCTTCTGAATCACCCTCCAGACTTCACCTTCTCCTTCTCCTTCTTCTGCTTCTTCTGATTCACCCTCCAGACTTCACCTTCTCCTTCTCCTTCTTCTACTTCTTCTGATTCACCCTCCAGACTTCACCTTCTCCTTCTCCTTCTTCTGCTTCTTCTGTTTCACCCTCCAGACTTCACCTTCTCCTTCTCCTTATTCTGCTTCTTCTGAATCATCCTCCAGACTTCACCTTCTCCTTCTCCTTCTTCTGCTTCTTCTGATTCACCATCCAGACTTCACCTTCTCCTTCTCCTTCTTCTGCTTCTTCTGATTCACCCTCCAGACTTCACCTTCTCCTTCTCCTTCTTCTACTTCTTCTGATTCACCCTCCAGACTTCACCTTCTCCATCTCCTTCTTCTGCTTCTTCTGATTCACCCTCCAGACTTCACCTTCAATTCTCCTTCGACTACTTCTTCTGATTCACCCTCCAGACTTCTCCTTCTCCTTCTCCTTCTTCTGCTTCTTCTGATTCACCCTCCAGACTTCACCTTCTCCTTCTCCTTCTTCTACTTCTTCTGATTCACCCTCCAGACTTCACCTTCTCCTTCTCTTTCTTCTGCTTCTTCTGATTCACCCTCCAGTCTTCACCTTCTCCTTCTCCTTCTTCTGATTCTTCTGCTTCACCCTCCAGACTTCACCTTCTCCTTCTCCTTCTTCTGCTTCGTCTGCTTCACTCTCCTGACTTCACCTTCTCCTTCACCTTCTTCTACTTCTTCTGATTCACCCTCCAGACTTCACCTTCTCCTTCTCCTTCTTCTGCTTCTTCTTCTTCACCCTCCAGACTTCAACTTCTCCTTCTCCTTCTTCTATTCTTCTGCTGCGCCCTCCAGACTTCACCTTCTCCTTCTCCTTCTTCTGCTTCTTCTGCTTCACCCTCCTGACTTCACCTTCTCCTTCTCCTTCTTCTACTTCTTCTGCTTCACCCCCCTGACTTCACCTGCTCCTTCTCCTTCTTCTGCTTCTTCTGATTCACCCTCCTAACTTTACCTTCTCCTTCTCCTTCTTCTGCTTCTTCTGATTCTCCCTCCTGACTTCACCTTCTCCTTCTCCTTCTTCTGCTTCTTCTAATTCACCCTCCAGACTTCACCTTCTCCTTGTCCTTCTTCTGCTTCTTCTGATTCACCCTCCAGACTTCACCTTCTCCTTCTCCTTCTTCTGCTTCTTCTGATTGACCCTCCAGACCTCACCTTCTCCTTCTCCTTCTTCTACTTCTTCTGATTCACCCTCCAGACTTCATCTTCTCCTTCTCCTTCTTCTGCTTCTTCTGATTCACCCTCCAGACTTCACCTTCTCCTTCTCCTTCTTCTGCTTCTTCTGATTCACCCTCCAGACTTCACCTTCTCCTTCTCCTTCTTCTAATTCTTCTGATTCACCCTCCTGACTTCACCTTCTCCTTCTGCTTCTTCTGCTTCTTCTGCTTCACCCTCCAGACTTCACCTTCTCCTGCTCCTTCTTCTGCTTCTTCTGCTTCACCCTCCAGACTTCACCTTCTCCTTCTCCTTCTTCTGCTTCTTCTGCTTCACACTCCTGACTTCACCTTCTCCTTCTCCTTCTTCTACTTCTTCTGATTCACCCTCCAGACTCCACCTTCTCCTTCTCCTTCTTCTGCTTCTTCTGCTTCTCCCTCCAGACTTCACCTTCTCCTTCTCCTTCTTCTACTTCATCTGATTCACCCTCCAGACTTCACCTTCTCCTTCTCCTTCTTCTACTTCTTCTGATTCACCCTCCAGACTTCACCTTCTCCTTCTCCTTCTTCTACTTTTTCTGATTCACCCTCCTGACTTCACCTTCTCCTTCTCCTTCTTCTGCTTCTTCTGCTTCACCCTCCAGACTTCACCTTCTCCTTCTCCTTCTTCTGCTTCTTCTGCTTCACCCTCCAGACTTCACCTTCTCCTTCTCCTTCTTCTGCTTCTTCTGCTTCACCCTCCTGACTTCACCTTCTCCTTCTCCTTCTTCTACTTCTTCTGATTCACCCTCCAGACTTCACCTTCTCCTTCTCCTTCTTCTACTTCTTCTGATTCACCCTCCAGACTTCACCTTCTCCTTCTCCTTCTTCTGCTTCTTCTTCTTCACCCTCCAGACGTCACCTTCTCTTTCTCCTTCTTCTGCTTCTTCTGCTTCGCCCTCCAGACTTCACCTTCTCCTTCTCCTTCTTCTGCTTCTTCTGCTTCACCCTCCAGGCATCACCTTCTCCTTCTCCTTCTTCTGCTTCTTCTGCTTCTCCCTCATGACTTCACCTTCTCCTTCTCCTTCTTCTACTTCTTCTGATTCACCCTCCAGACTTCGCCTTCTCCTTCTTCTACTTCTTCTGATTCACCCTCCAGACTTCACCTTCTCCTTCTCCTTCTTCTACTTCTTCTGATTCACCCTCCAGTCTTCACCTTCTCCTTCTCCTTCTTCTGCTTCTTCTGATTCACCCTCCAGACTTCACCTTCTCCTTCTCCTTCTTCCGCTTCTTCTGATTCACCCTCCTGACTTCACCTTCTCCTTCTCCTTCTTCTGCTTCTTCTGATTCACCCTCCAGACTTCACCTTCTCCTTCTCCTTTTCTACTTCTTCTGATTCACCCTCCAGAATTCACCTTCTCCTTCTCCTTCTTCTACTTTTTCTGATTCACCCTCCAGACTTCACCTTCTCCTTCTCCTTCTTCTACTTCTTCTGATTCACCCTCCAGACTTCACCTTCTCCTTCTCCTTCTTCTACTTCTTCTGATTCACCCTCCAGACTTCACCTTCTCCTTCTCCTTCTTCTCCTTCTTCTGATTCACCCTCCTGACTTCACCTTCTCCTTCTCCTTCTTCTGCTTCTTCTGCTTCACCCTCCAGACTTCACCTTCTCCTTCTCCTTCTTCTGCTTCTTCTGCTTCACCCTCCAGACTTCACCTTCTCCTTCTCCTTCTTCTGCTTCTTCTGCTTCACCCTCCTGACTTCACCTTCTGCTACTCCTTCTTCTACTTCTTCTGATTCACCCTCCAGACTTCACCTTCTCCTTCTCCTTCATCTGCTTTTTCTGCTTCACCCTCCAGAATTCACCTTCTCCTTCTCCTTCTTCTGCTTCTTCTGCTTCGCCCTTCAGACTTCAGCTTCTCCTTCTCCTTCTTCTGCTTCTTCTGCTTCACCCTCCAGACTTCACCTTCTCCTTCTCCTTCTTCTGCTTCTTCTGCTTCACCCTCCTGACTTCACCTTCTCCTTCTCCTTCTTCTACTTCTTCTGATTCACCCTCCAGATTTCACCTTCTCCTTCTCCTTCTTCTGCTTCTACGGCTTCACCCTCCAGACTTCACCTTCTCCTTCTCCTTCTTCTGCTTCTTCTGCTGCGCCCTCCAGACTTGACCTTCTCCTTCTCCTTCTTCTGCTTCTTCTGCTTCACCCTCCTGACTTCACCTTCTCCTTCTCCTTCTTCTACTTCTTCTGCTTCACCCCCCTGACTTCACCTTCTCATTCTCCTTCTTCTGCTTCTTCTGATTCACCCTCCTAACTTCACCTTCTCCTTCTCCTTCTTCTGCTTCTTCTGATTCACCCTCCTGACCTCACCTTCTCCTTCTCCTTCTTCTGCTTCTTCTGATCCACCCTCCAGACTTCACCTTCTACTTCTCCTTCTTCTGCTTCTTCTGATTCACCCTCCAGACCTCACCTTCTCCTTCTCCTTCTTCTACTTCTTCTGATTCACCCTCCAGACTTCATCTTCTCCTTCTCCTTCTTCTGCTTCTTCTGATTCACCCTCCAGACTTCACCTTCTCCTTCTCCTTCTTCTGCTTCTTCTGATTCACCCTCCAGACTTCACCTTCTCCTTCTCCTTCTTCTACTTCTTCTGATTCACCCTCCAGACTTCACCTTCTTCTTCTCCTTCTTCTACTTCTTCTGATTCACCCTCCAGTCTTCACCTTCTCCTTCTCCTTCTTCTGCTTCTTCTGCTTCACCCTCCAGACTTCACCTTCTCCTTCTCTTTCTTCTGCTTCTTCTGATTCACCCTCCAGACTTCACCTTCTCCTTCTCCTTCTTCTGATTCTTCTGGTTCACCCTCCAGACTTCACCTTCTCCTTCTCCTTCTTCTGCTTCTTCTGGTTCACCCTCCTGACTTCACCTTCTCCTTCTCCTTCTTCTACTTCTTCTGATTCACCCTCCTGACTTCACCTTCTCCTTCTCCTTCTTCTACTTCTTCTGCTTCACCCTCCAGACTTCACCTTCTCCTTCTCCTTCTTCTACTTCTTCTGATTCTCCCTCCAGACTTCACCTTCTCCTTCTCCTTCTTCTGCTTCTTCTGATTCACCCTCCAGACTTCACCTTCTCCTTCTCCTTATTCTGCTTCTTCTGATTCACCCTCCAGACTTCACCTTCTCCTTCTCCTTCTTCTGCTTCTTCTGATTCACCCTCCAGACTTCACCTTCTCCTTCTCCTTCTTCTGCTTCTTCTGATTCACCCTCCATACTTCACCTTCTCCTTCTCCTTCTTCTACTTCTTCTGATTCACCCTCCAGACTTCATCTTCTCCTTCTCCTTCTTCTGCTTCTTTTGATTCACCCTCCAGACTTCACCTTCTCCTTCTCCTTCTTCTGCTTCTTCTGATTCACCCTCCAGACTTCACCTTCTCCTTCTCCTTCTTCTACTTCTTCTGATTCACCCTCCAGACTTCACCTTCTCCTTCTCCTTCTTCTACTTCTTCTGATTCACCCTCCGGACTTCACCTTCTCCTTCTCCTTCTTCTGCTTCTTCTGTTTCACCCTCCAGACTTCAGCTTCTACTTCTCCTTCTTCTGCTTCTTCTGATTCACCCTCCAGACTTCACCTTCTCCTTCTCCTTTTTCTGCTTCTTCTGATTCACCCTTCAGACTTCACCTTCTCCTTCTCCTTCTTCTGCTTCTTCTGATTCACCCTCCAGATCTCACCTTCTCCTTCTCCTTCTTCTACTTCTTCTGATTCACCCTCCAGACTTCATCTTCTCCTTCTCCTTCTTCTGCTTCTTCTGATTCACCCTCCAGATTTCACCTTCTCCTTCTCCTTCTTCTGCTTCTTCTGATTCACCCTCCAGACTTCGCCTTCCCCTTCTCCTTCTTCTACTTCTTCTGATTCACCCTCCAGACTTCACCTTCTCCTTCTCCTTCTTCTACTTCTTCTGATTCACCCTCCAGTCTTCACCTTCTCCTTCTCCTTCTTCTGCTTCTTCTGATTCACCCTCCAGACTTCACCTTCTCCTTCTCCTTCTTCTGCTTCTTCTGATTCACCCTCCTGACTTCACCTTCTCCTTCTCCTTCTTCTGCTTCTTCTGATTCACCCTCCAGTCTTCACCTTCTCCTTCTCCTTCTTCAGCTTCTTCTGATTCACCCTCCATACTTCACCTTCTCCTTCTCCTTCTTCTGCTTCTTCTGATTCACCCTCCAGACTTCACCTTCTCCTTCTCCTTCTTCTGCTTCTTCTGATTCACCCTCCAGACTTCACCTTCTCCTTCTGCTTCTTCTACTTCTTCTGATTCACCCTCCAGACTTCACCTTCTCCTTCTCCTTCTTCTGCTTCTTCTGATTCACCCTCCAGACTTCACCTTCTCCTTCTCCTTCGTCTACTTCTCCTGATTCACCCTCCAAACTACACCTTCTCCTTCTCCTTCTTCTACTTCTTCTAATTCACCCTCCAGACTTCACCTTCTCCTTCTCCTTCTTCTGCTTCTTCTGATTCACCCTCCAGACTTCACCTTCTCCTTTTCCTTCTTCTACTTCTTCTGATTCACCCTCCAGACTTTACCTTCTCCTTCTCCTTCTTCTACTTCTTCTGATTCACCCTCCAGACTTCACCATCTCCTTCTCCTTCTTCTACTTCTTCTGCTTCTCCCTCCAGACTTCACCTTCTCCTTCTCCTTCTTCTGCTTCTTCTGATTCACCCTCCAGACTTCACCTTCTCCTTCTCCTTCTTCTGCTTCTTCTGATTCACCCTCCAGACTTCACCTTCTCCTTCTCCTTCTTCTACTTCTTCTGATACACCCTCCAGACTTCATCTTCTCCTTCTCCTTCTTCTGCTTCTTTTGATTCACCCTCCAGACTTCACCTTCTCCTTCTCCTTCTTCTGCTTCTTCTGATTCACCCTCCAGACTTCACCTTCTCCTTCTCCTTCTTCTACTTCTTCTGATTCACCCTCCAGACTTCACCTTCTCCTTCTCCTTCTTCTACTTCTTCTGATTCACCCTCCGGACTTCACCTTCTCCTTCTCCTTCTTCTGCTTCTTCTGATTCACCCTCCAGACTTCAGCTTCTACTTCTCCTTCTTCTGCTTCTTCTGATTCACCCTCCAGACTTCACCTTCTCCTTCTCCTTTTTCTGCTTCTTCTGATTCACCCTTCAGACTTCACCTTCTCCTTCTCCTTCTTCTGCTTCTTCTGATTCACCCTCCAGATCTCACCTTCTCCTTCTCCTTCTTCTACTTCTTCTGATTCACCCTCCAGACTTCATCTTCTCCTTCTCCTTCTTCTGCTTCTTCTGATTCACCCTCCAGATTTCACCTTCTCCTTCTCCTTCTTCTGCTTCTTCTGATTCACCCACCAGACTTCGCCTTCCCCTTCTCCTTCTTCTACTTCTTCTGATTCACCCTCCAGACTTCACCTTCTCCTTCTCCTTCTTCTACTTCTTCTGATTCACCCTCCAGTCTTCACCTTCTCCTTCTCCTTCTTCTGCTTCTTCTGATTCACCCTCCAGACTTCACCTTCTCCGTCTCCTTCTTCTGCTTCTTCTGATTCACCCTCCTGACTTCACCTTCTCCTTCTCCTTCTTCTGCTTCTTCTGATTCTCCCTCCAGACTTCACCATCTCCTTCTCCTTCTTCTACTTCTTCTGATTCACCCTCCAGACTTCACCTTCTCCTTCTACTTCTTCTGCTTCTTCTGATTCACACTCCAGACTTCACCTTCTCCATCTCCTTCTTCTGCTTCTTCTGATTCACCCTCCATACTTCACCTTCTCCTTCTCCTTCTTCTGCTTCTTCTGATTCACCCTCCAGACTTCACCTTCTCCTTCTCCTTCTTCTGCTTCTTCTGATTCACCCTCCAGACTTCACCTTCTCCTTCTGCTTCTTCTACTTCTTCTGATTCACCCTCCAGACTTCACCTTCTCCTTCTCCTTCTTCTGCTTCTTCTGATTCACCCTCCAGACTTCACCTTCTCCTTCTCCTTCGTCTACTTCTCCTGATTCACCCTCCAAACTACACCTTCTCCTTCTCCTTCTTCTACTTCTTCTAATTCACCCTCCAGACTTCACCTTCTCCTTCTCCTTCTTCTGCTTCTTCTGATTCACCCTCCAGACTTCACCTTCTACTTTTCCTTCTTCTACTTCTTCTGATTCACCCTCCAGACTTTACCTTCTCCTTCTCCTTCTTCTACTTCTTCTGATTCACCCTCCAGACTTCACCTTCTCCTTCTCCTTCTTCTACTTCTTCTGCTTCTCCCTCCAGACTTCACCTTCTCCTTCTCCTTCTTCTGCTTCTTCTGATTCACCCTCCAGACTTCACCTTCTCCTTCTCCTTCTTCTACTTCTTCTGATTCACCCTCCAGACTTCACCTTCGACTTCTCCTTCTTCTACTTCTTCTGATTCACCCTCCAGACTTCACCTTCTCCTTCTCCTTCTTCTACTTCTTCTGATTCACCCTCCTGACTTCACCTTCTCCTTCTCCTTCTTCTGCTTCTTCTGCTTCACCCTCCAGACTTCACCTTCTCCTTCTCCTTCTTCTGCTTCTTCTGCTTCACCCTCCAGACTTCACCTTCTCCGTCTCCTTCTTCTGCTTCACCCTCCTGACTTCACCTTCTCCTTCTCCTTCTTCTACTTCTTCTGATTCACCCTCCAGACTTCACCTTCCCCTTCTCCTTCTTCTGCTTCTTCTGCTTCACCCTCCAGACTTCACCTTCACCTTCTCCTTCTTCTGCTTCTTCTGCTTCGCCCTCCAGACTTCACCTTCTCCTTCTCCTTCTTCTGTTTCTTCTGCTTCACCCTCCAGACTTCACCTTCTCCTTCTCCTTCTTCTGCTTCTTCTGCTTCACCCTCCTGACTTCACCATCTCCTTCTCCTTCTTCTACTTCTTCTGCTTCACCCCCCTGACTTCACCTTCTCCTTCTCCTTCTTCTGCTTCTTCTGATTCACCCTCCTAACTTCACCTTCTCCTTCTCCTTCTTCTGCTTCTTCTGATTCACCCTCCTGACTTCACCTTCTCCTTCTCCTTCTTCTGCTTCTTCTGATTCACCCTCCAGACTTCACCTTCTCCTTCTCCTTCTTCTGCTTCTCCTGATTCACCCTCCAGACTTCACCTTCTCCTTCTCCTTATTCTGCTTCTTCTGATTCACCCTCCAGACTTCACCTTCTCCTTCTCCTTCTTCTGCTTCTTCTGATTCACCCTCCAGACTTCACCTTCTCCTTCTCCTTCTTCTGCTTCTTCTGATTCACCCTCCAGACTTCACCTTCTCCTTCTCCTTCTTCTACTTCTTCTGATACACCCTCCAGACTTCATCTTCTCATTCTCCTTCTTCTGCTTCTTCTGATTCACCCTCCAGACTTCACCTTCTCCTTCTCCTTCTTCTGCTTCTTCTGATTCACCCTCCAGACTTGCCCTTCTCCTTCTCCTTCTTCTACTTCTTCTGATTCACCCTCCAGACTTCACCTTCTCCTTCTCCTTCTTCTCCTTCTTCTGATTCACCCTCCAGACTTCACCTTCTCCTTCTCCTTCTTCTGCATCTTCTGATTCACCCTCCAGACTTCACCTTCTCCTTCTCCTTCTTCTGCTTCTTCTGATTCACCCTCCAGACTTCACCTTCTCCTTCTCCATCTTCTGCTTCTTCTGATTCACACTTCAGACTTCACCTTCTCCTTCTCCTTCTTCTGCTTCTTCTGATTCACCCTCCAGACCTCACCTTCTCCTTCTCCTTCTTCTACTTCTTATGATTCACCCTCCAGACTTCACCTTCTCCTTCTCCTTCTTCTGCTTCTTCTGATTCTCCCTCCAGACTTAACCTTCTCCTTCTCCTTCTTCTGCTTCTTCTGATTCACCCTCCAGACTTCGCCTTCTCCTTCTGCTTGTTCTCCTTCTTCTGATTCACCCTCCAGACTTCAACATCTCCTTCTCCTTCTTCTACTTATTCTGATTCACCCTCCAGTCTTCACCTTCTCCTTCGCCTTCTTCTGCTTCTTCTGATTCACCCTCCAGACTTCACCTTCTCCTTCTCCTTCTTCTGCTTCTTCTGATTCACCCTCCTGACTTCACCTTCTCCTTCTCCTTCTTCTGCTTCTTCTGATTCACCCTCCAGACTTCACCTTCTCCTTCTTCTCCTTCTTCTGATTCACCCTCCAGACTTCACCTTCTCCTTCTACTTCTTCTGCTTCTTCTGATTCACCCTCCAGACTTCACCTTCTCCTTCTCCTTCTTCTGCTTCTTCTGATTCACCCTCCAGACTTCACCTTCTCCTTCTCCTTCTTCTGCTTCTTCTGATTCACCCTCCAGACTTCACCTTCTCCTTCTCCTTCTTCTGCTTCTTCTGATTCACCCTCCAGACTTCATCTTCTCCTTCTCCTTCTTCAACTTCTTCTGATTCACCCTCCAGACTTCACCATCTCCTTCTCCTGCTTCTGCTTCTTCTGATTCATCCTCCAGACTTCACCTTCTCCTTCTCCTTCGTCTACTTCTTCTGATTCACCCTCCAGACTACACCTTCTCCTTCTCCTTCTTCTACTTCTTCTGATTCACCCTCCAGACGTCACCTTCTCCTTCTCCTTCTTCTACTTCTTCTGATTCACCCTCCAGACTTCACCTTCTCCTTCTCCTTCTTCTACATCTTCTGCTTCTCCCTCCAGACTTCACCTTCTCCTTCTCCTTCTTCTGCTTCTTCTGATTCACCCTCCAGACTTCACCTTCTCCTTCTCCTTCTTCTACTTCTTCTGATTCACCCTCCAGACTTCACCTTCTCCTTCTCCTTCTTCTACTTCTTCTGATTCACCCTCCAGACTTCACCTTCTCCTTCTCCTTCTTCTACTTCTTCTGATTCACCCTCCTGACTTCACCTTCTCCTTCTCCTTCTTCTGCTTCTTCTGCTTCACCCTCCAGACTTCACCTTCTCCTTCTCCTTCTTCTGCTTCTTCTGCTTCACCCTCCAGACTTCACCTTGCCCTTCTCCTTCTTCTGCTTCTTCTGCTTCACCCTCCTGACTTCACCTTCTCCTTCTCCTTCTTCTACTTCTTCTGATTCACCCTCCAGACTTCACCTTCTCCTTCTCCTTCTTCTACTTCTTCTGATTCACCCTCCAGACTTCACCTTCTCCTTCTCCTTCTTCTGCTTCTTCTTCTTCACCCTCCAGACGTCACCTTCTCTTTCTCCTTCTTCTGCTTCTTCTGCTTCGCCCTCCAGACTTCACCTTCTCCTTCTCCTTCTTCTGCTTCTTCTGCTTCACCCTCCAGACATCACCTTCTCCGTCTCCTTCTTCTGCTTCTTCTGCTTCTCCCTCATGACTTCACCTTCTCCTTCTCCTTCTTCTACTTCTTCTGATTCACCCTCCAGACTTCACCTTCTCCTTCTACTTCTTCTGCTTCTTCTGCTTCACCCTCCAGACTTCACCTTCTCCTTCTCCTTCTTCTGCTTCTTCTGCTGCGCCCGCCAGACATCACCTTCTCCTTCTCCTTCTTCTGCTTCTCCTGCTTCACCCTCCTGACTTCACCTTCTCCTTCTCCTTCTTCTACTTCTTCTGCTTCACCCCCCTGACTTCACCTTCTCCTTCTCCTTCTTCTGCTTCTTCTGATTCACCCTCCAGACTTCACCTTCTCCTTCTCCTTCTTCTGCTTCTTCTGATTCACCCTCCAGACCTCACCATCTCCTTCTCCTTCTTCTACTTCTTCTGATTCACCCTCCAGACTTCACCTTCTCCTTCTGCTTCTTCTACTTCTTCTGATTCACCCTCCAGTCTTCACCTTCTCCTTCTCCTGCTTCTGCTTCTTCTGATTCACCCTCCTGACTTTACCTTCTCCTTCTCCTTCTTCTGCTTCTTCTGATTCACCCTCCAGACTTCAGCTTCTCCTTCTCCTTCTTCTACTTCTTCTGATTCACCCTCCAGACTTCACCTTCTCCTTCTACTTCTTCTGCTTCTTCTGATTCACCCTCCAGACTTCACCTTCTCCTTCTCCTTCTTCTGCTTCTTCTGATTCACCCTCCAGACTTCACCTTCTCCTTCTCCTTCTTCTGCTTCTTCAGATTCACCCTCCAGACTTCACCTTCTCCTTCTCCTTCTTCTGCTTCTTCTGATTCACCCTCCAGACTTCACCTTCTCCTTCTCCTTCTTCTACTTCTTCTGATACACCCTCCAGACTTCGCCTTCTCCTTCTCCTTCTTCTGCTTTTTCTGATTCACCCTCCAGACTTCACCTTCTCCTTCTCCTTCGTCTACTTCTTCTGATTCACTCTCCAGACTACACCTTCTCCTTCTCCTTCTTCTACTTCTTCTGATTCAGCCTCCAGACTCCACCTTCTCCTTCTCCTTCTTCTGCTTCTTCTGATTCACCCTCCAGACTTCACCTTCTCCTTCTCCTTCTTCTGCTTCTTCTGATTCACCCTCCAGACTTCCCCTTCTCCTTCTTCTTCTTCTACTTCTTCTGATTCAACCTCCAGACTTCACCTTCTCCTTCTCCTTCTTCTACTTCTTCTGATTCACCCTCCAGACTTCACCTTCTCCTTCTCCTTCTTCTACTTCTTCTGATTCACCCTCCTGACTTCACCTTCTCCTTCTCCTTCTTCTGCTTCTTCTGCTTCACCCTCCAGACTTCACCTTCTCCTTCTCCTTCTTCTGCTTCTTCTGTTTCACCCTCCAGACTTCACCTTCTCCTTCTCCTTCTTCTGCTTCTTCTGCTTCACCCTCCTGACTTCACCTTCTCCTTCTCCTTCTTCTACTTCTTCTGATTCACCCTCCAGACTTCACCTTCCCCTTCTCCTTCTTCTGCTTCTTCTGCTTCACCATCCAGACTTCACCTTCTCCTTCTCCTTCTTCTACTTCTTCTGCTTCGCCCTCCAGACTTCACCTTCTCCTTCTCCTTCTTCTGCTTCTTCTGCTTCACCCTCCAGACTTCACCTTCTCCTTCTCCTTCTTCTGCTTCTTCTGCTTCACCCTCCTGACTTCACCTTCTCCTTCTCCTTCTTCTACTTCTTCTGATTCACCCTCCAGTCTTCACCTTCTCCTTCTCCTTCTTCTGCTTCTTCTGCTACACCCTCCAGACTTCATCTTCACCTTCCCCTTCTTCTGCTTCTTCTGCTGCGCCCGCCAGACTTCACCTTCTCCTTCTCCTTCTTCTGCTTCTTCTGCTTCACCTTCCTGACTTCGCCTTCTCCTTCTCCTTCTTCTACTTTTTCTGCTTCACCCCCCTGACTTCACCTTCTCCTTCTCCTTCTTCTGCTTCTTCTGATTCACCCTCCTAACGTTACCTTCTCCTTCTCCTTCTTCTGCTTCTTCTGATTCACCCTCCTGACTTCACCTTCTCCTTCTCCTTCTTCTACTTCTTCTGATTCACCCTCCAGACTTCACCATCTCCTTCTCCTTCTTCTGCTTCTTCTGCTACACCCTCCAGACTTCACCTTCACCTTCTCCTTCTTCTGCTTCTTCTGCTGCGCCCGCCAGACTTCACCTTCTCCTTCTCCTTCTTCTGCTTCTTCTGCTTCACCTTCCTGACTTCGCCTTCTCCTTCTCCTTCTTCTACTTTTTCTGCTTCACCCCCCTGACTTCACCTTCTCCTTCTCCTTCTTCTGCTTCTTCTGATTCACCCTCCTAACTTTACCTTCTCCTTCTCCTTCTTCTACTTCTTCTGATTCATCCTCCAGTCTTCACCTTCTACTTCTCCTTCTTCTGCTTCTTCTGCTTCACCCTCTAGACTTCACCTTCTCCTTCTCTTTCTTCTGCTTCTTCTGATTCACCCTCCAGACTTCACCTTCTCCTTCTCCTTCTTCTGATTCTTCTGATTCACACTCCAGACTTCACCTTCTCCTTCTCCTTCTTCTACTTCTTCTGATTCACCCTCATGACTTCACCTTCTCCTTCTCCTTCTTCTACTTCTTCTGCTTCACCCTCCAGACTTCACCTTCTCCTTCTCCTTCTTCTACTTCTTCTGATTCACACTCCAGACTTCACCTTCTTCTTCTCCTTCTTCTGCTTCTTCTGATTCACCCTCCAGACTTCACCTTCTCCTTCGCCTTATTCTGCTTCTTCTGCTTCGCCCTCCAGACTTCACCTTCTCCTTCTCCTTCTTCTGTTTCTTCTGCTTCACCCTCCAGACTTCACCTTCTCCTTCTCCTTCTTCTGCTTCTTCTGCTTCACCCTCCTGACTTCACCATCTCCTTCTCCTTCTTCTACTTCTTCTGCTTCACCCCCCTGACTTCACCTTCTCCTTCTCCTTCTTCTGCTTCTTCTGATTCACCCTCCTAACTTCACCTTCTCCTTCTCCTTCTTCTGCTTCTTCTGATTCACCCTCCTGACTTCACCTTCTCCTTCTCCTTCTTCTGCTTCTTCTGATTCACCCTCCAGACTTCACCTTCTCCTTCTC
The DNA here is from genome assembly GCF_052327205.1 of Somniosus microcephalus. Lineage (NCBI taxonomy): Eukaryota > Metazoa > Chordata > Chondrichthyes > Squaliformes > Somniosidae > Somniosus > Somniosus microcephalus. The sequence goes on along the minus strand of NW_028225300.1, from coordinate 276,026 downwards.
CTTCTTCTGCTTCTCCTGATTCACCCTCCAGACTTCACCTTCTCCTTCTCCTTATTCTGCTTCTTCTGATTCACCCTCCAGACTTCACCTTCTCCTTCTCCTTCTTCTGCTTCTTCTGATTCACCCTCCAGACTTCACCTTCTCCTTCTCCTTCTTCTGCTTCTTCTGATTCACCCTCCAGACTTCACCTTCTCCTTCTCCTTCTTCTACTTCTTCTGATACACCCTCCAGACTTCATCTTCTCATTCTCCTTCTTCTGCTTCTTCTGATTCACCCTCCAGACTTCACCTTCTCCTTCTCCTTCTTCTGCTTCTTCTGATTCACCCTCCAGACTTGCCCTTCTCCTTCTCCTTCTTCTACTTCTTCTGATTCACCCTCCAGACTTCACCTTCTCCTTCTCCTTCTTCTCCTTCTTCTGATTCACCCTCCAGACTTCACCTTCTCCTTCTCCTTCTTCTGCATCTTCTGATTCACCCTCCAGACTTCACCTTCTCCTTCTCCTTCTTCTGCTTCTTCTGATTCACCCTCCAGACTTCACCTTCTCCTTCTCCATCTTCTGCTTCTTCTGATTCACACTTCAGACTTCACCTTCTCCTTCTCCTTCTTCTGCTTCTTCTGATTCACCCTCCAGACCTCACCTTCTCCTTCTCCTTCTTCTACTTCTTATGATTCACCCTCCAGACTTCACCTTCTCCTTCTCCTTCTTCTGCTTCTTCTGATTCTCCCTCCAGACTTAACCTTCTCCTTCTCCTTCTTCTGCTTCTTCTGATTCACCCTCCAGACTTCGCCTTCTCCTTCTGCTTGTTCTCCTTCTTCTGATTCACCCTCCAGACTTCAACATCTCCTTCTCCTTCTTCTACTTATTCTGATTCACCCTCCAGTCTTCACCTTCTCCTTCGCCTTCTTCTGCTTCTTCTGATTCACCCTCCAGACTTCACCTTCTCCTTCTCCTTCTTCTGCTTCTTCTGATTCACCCTCCTGACTTCACCTTCTCCTTCTCCTTCTTCTGCTTCTTCTGATTCACCCTCCAGACTTCACCTTCTCCTTCTTCTCCTTCTTCTGATTCACCCTCCAGACTTCACCTTCTCCTTCTACTTCTTCTGCTTCTTCTGATTCACCCTCCAGACTTCACCTTCTCCTTCTCCTTCTTCTGCTTCTTCTGATTCACCCTCCAGACTTCACCTTCTCCTTCTCCTTCTTCTGCTTCTTCTGATTCACCCTCCAGACTTCACCTTCTCCTTCTCCTTCTTCTGCTTCTTCTGATTCACCCTCCAGACTTCATCTTCTCCTTCTCCTTCTTCAACTTCTTCTGATTCACCCTCCAGACTTCACCATCTCCTTCTCCTGCTTCTGCTTCTTCTGATTCATCCTCCAGACTTCACCTTCTCCTTCTCCTTCGTCTACTTCTTCTGATTCACCCTCCAGACTACACCTTCTCCTTCTCCTTCTTCTACTTCTTCTGATTCACCCTCCAGACGTCACCTTCTCCTTCTCCTTCTTCTACTTCTTCTGATTCACCCTCCAGACTTCACCTTCTCCTTCTCCTTCTTCTACATCTTCTGCTTCTCCCTCCAGACTTCACCTTCTCCTTCTCCTTCTTCTGCTTCTTCTGATTCACCCTCCAGACTTCACCTTCTCCTTCTCCTTCTTCTACTTCTTCTGATTCACCCTCCAGACTTCACCTTCTCCTTCTCCTTCTTCTACTTCTTCTGATTCACCCTCCTGACTTCACCTTCTCCTTCTCCTTCTTCTGCTTCTTCTGCTTCACCCTCCAGACTTCACCTTCTCCTTCTCCTTCTTCTGCTTCTTCTGCTTCACCCTCCAGACTTCACCTTGCCCTTCTCCTTCTTCTGCTTCTTCTGCTTCACCCTCCTGACTTCACCTTCTCCTTCTCCTTCTTCTACTTCTTCTGATTCACCCTCCAGACTTCACCTTCTCCTTCTCCTTCTTCTACTTCTTCTGATTCACCCTCCAGACTTCACCTTCTCCTTCTCCTTCTTCTGCTTCTTCTTCTTCACCCTCCAGACGTCACCTTCTCTTTCTCCTTCTTCTGCTTCTTCTGCTTCGCCCTCCAGACTTCACCTTCTCCTTCTCCTTCTTCTGCTTCTTCTGCTTCACCCTCCAGACATCACCTTCTCCGTCTCCTTCTTCTGCTTCTTCTGCTTCTCCCTCATGACTTCACCTTCTCCTTCTCCTTCTTCTACTTCTTCTGATTCACCCTCCAGACTTCACCTTCTCCTTCTACTTCTTCTGCTTCTTCTGCTTCACCCTCCAGACTTCACCTTCTCCTTCTCCTTCTTCTGCTTCTTCTGCTGCGCCCGCCAGACATCACCTTCTCCTTCTCCTTCTTCTGCTTCTCCTGCTTCACCCTCCTGACTTCACCTTCTCCTTCTCCTTCTTCTACTTCTTCTGCTTCACCCCCCTGACTTCACCTTCTCCTTCTCCTTCTTCTGCTTCTTCTGATTCACCCTCCAGACTTCACCTTCTCCTTCTCCTTCTTCTGCTTCTTCTGATTCACCCTCCAGACCTCACCATCTCCTTCTCCTTCTTCTACTTCTTCTGATTCACCCTCCAGACTTCACCTTCTCCTTCTGCTTCTTCTACTTCTTCTGATTCACCCTCCAGTCTTCACCTTCTCCTTCTCCTGCTTCTGCTTCTTCTGATTCACCCTCCTGACTTTACCTTCTCCTTCTCCTTCTTCTGCTTCTTCTGATTCACCCTCCAGACTTCAGCTTCTCCTTCTCCTTCTTCTACTTCTTCTGATTCACCCTCCAGACTTCACCTTCTCCTTCTACTTCTTCTGCTTCTTCTGATTCACCCTCCAGACTTCACCTTCTCCTTCTCCTTCTTCTGCTTCTTCTGATTCACCCTCCAGACTTCACCTTCTCCTTCTCCTTCTTCTGCTTCTTCAGATTCACCCTCCAGACTTCACCTTCTCCTTCTCCTTCTTCTGCTTCTTCTGATTCACCCTCCAGACTTCACCTTCTCCTTCTCCTTCTTCTACTTCTTCTGATACACCCTCCAGACTTCGCCTTCTCCTTCTCCTTCTTCTGCTTTTTCTGATTCACCCTCCAGACTTCACCTTCTCCTTCTCCTTCGTCTACTTCTTCTGATTCACTCTCCAGACTACACCTTCTCCTTCTCCTTCTTCTACTTCTTCTGATTCAGCCTCCAGACTCCACCTTCTCCTTCTCCTTCTTCTGCTTCTTCTGATTCACCCTCCAGACTTCACCTTCTCCTTCTCCTTCTTCTGCTTCTTCTGATTCACCCTCCAGACTTCCCCTTCTCCTTCTTCTTCTTCTACTTCTTCTGATTCAACCTCCAGACTTCACCTTCTCCTTCTCCTTCTTCTACTTCTTCTGATTCACCCTCCAGACTTCACCTTCTCCTTCTCCTTCTTCTACTTCTTCTGATTCACCCTCCTGACTTCACCTTCTCCTTCTCCTTCTTCTGCTTCTTCTGCTTCACCCTCCAGACTTCACCTTCTCCTTCTCCTTCTTCTGCTTCTTCTGTTTCACCCTCCAGACTTCACCTTCTCCTTCTCCTTCTTCTGCTTCTTCTGCTTCACCCTCCTGACTTCACCTTCTCCTTCTCCTTCTTCTACTTCTTCTGATTCACCCTCCAGACTTCACCTTCCCCTTCTCCTTCTTCTGCTTCTTCTGCTTCACCATCCAGACTTCACCTTCTCCTTCTCCTTCTTCTACTTCTTCTGCTTCGCCCTCCAGACTTCACCTTCTCCTTCTCCTTCTTCTGCTTCTTCTGCTTCACCCTCCAGACTTCACCTTCTCCTTCTCCTTCTTCTGCTTCTTCTGCTTCACCCTCCTGACTTCACCTTCTCCTTCTCCTTCTTCTACTTCTTCTGATTCACCCTCCAGTCTTCACCTTCTCCTTCTCCTTCTTCTGCTTCTTCTGCTACACCCTCCAGACTTCATCTTCACCTTCTCCTTCTTCTGCTTCTTCTGCTGCGCCCGCCAGACTTCACCTTCTCCTTCTCCTTCTTCTGCTTCTTCTGCTTCACCTTCCTGACTTCGCCTTCTCCTTCTCCTTCTTCTACTTTTTCTGCTTCACCCCCCTGACTTCACCTTCTCCTTCTCCTTCTTCTGCTTCTTCTGATTCACCCTCCTAACGTTACCTTCTCCTTCTCCTTCTTCTGCTTCTTCTGATTCACCCTCCTGACTTCACCTTCTCCTTCTCCTTCTTCTACTTCTTCTGATTCACCCTCCAGACTTCACCATCTCCTTCTCCTTCTTCTGCTTCTTCTGCTACACCCTCCAGACTTCACCTTCACCTTCTCCTTCTTCTGCTTCTTCTGCTGCGCCCGCCAGACTTCACCTTCTCCTTCTCCTTCTTCTGCTTCTTCTGCTTCACCTTCCTGACTTCGCCTTCTCCTTCTCCTTCTTCTACTTTTTCTGCTTCACCCCCCTGACTTCACCTTCTCCTTCTCCTTCTTCTGCTTCTTCTGATTCACCCTCCTAACTTTACCTTCTCCTTCTCCTTCTTCTACTTCTTCTGATTCATCCTCCAGTCTTCACCTTCTACTTCTCCTTCTTCTGCTTCTTCTGCTTCACCCTCTAGACTTCACCTTCTCCTTCTCTTTCTTCTGCTTCTTCTGATTCACCCTCCAGACTTCACCTTCTCCTTCTCCTTCTTCTGATTCTTCTGATTCACACTCCAGACTTCACCTTCTCCTTCTCCTTCTTCTACTTCTTCTGATTCACCCTCATGACTTCACCTTCTCCTTCTCCTTCTTCTACTTCTTCTGCTTCACCCTCCAGACTTCACCTTCTCCTTCTCCTTCTTCTACTTCTTCTGATTCACACTCCAGACTTCACCTTCTTCTTCTCCTTCTTCTGCTTCTTCTGATTCACCCTCCAGACTTCACCTTCTCCTTCGCCTTATTCTGCTTCTTCTGATTCACCCTCCAGACTTCACCTTCTCCTTCTCCTTCTTCTGCTTCTTCTGATTCACTCTTCAGACTTCACCTTCTCCTTCCCCTTCTTCTGCTTCTTCTGATTCACCCTCCAGACTTCACCTTCTCCTTCTCCTTCTTCTACTTATTCTGATTCACCCTCCAGACTTCATCTTCTCCTTCTCCTTCTTCTGCTTCTTCTGATTCACCCTCCAGACTTCACCTTCTCCTTCTCCTTGTTCTACTTCTTCTGATTCACCCTCCAGACTTCACCTTCTCCTTCTCCTTCTTCTACTTCTTCTGATTCACCCTCCAGACTTCACCTTCTCCTTCTCCTTCTTCTGCTTCTTCTGATTCACCCTCCAGACTTCACCTTCTCCTTCTCCTTCTTCTGCTTCTTCTGATACACCCTCCAGACTTCACCTTCTCCTTCTCCTTCTTCTGCTTCTTCTGGTTCACCCTTCAGACTTCACCTTCTCCTTCTCCTTCTTCTGCTTCTTCTGATTCACCCTCCAGACCTCAACTTCTGCTTCTCCTTCTTCTAATTCTTCTGATTCACCCTCCAGACTTCGCCTTCTCCTTCTCCTTCTTCTACTTCTTCTGATTCACCCTCCAGACTTCACCTTCTCCTTCTCCTTCTTCTACTTCTTCTGATTCAACCTCCAGTCTTCACCTTCTCCTTCTACTTCTTCTGCTTCTTCTGATTCACCCTCCAGACTTCACCTTCTCCTTCTCCTTCTTCTGCTTCTTCTGATTCACCCTCCTGACTTCACCTTCTCCTTCTCCTTCTTCTACTTCTTCTGATTCACCCTCATGACTTCACCTTCTCCTTCTCCTTCTTCTATTTCTTCTGCTTCACCCTCCAGACTTCACCTTCTCCTTCTCCTTATTCTACTTCTTCTGATTCACCCTCCAGACTTCACCTTCTCCTTCTCCTTCTTCTGCTTCTTCTGATTCACCCTCCAGACTTCACCTTCTCCTTCTCCTTATTCTGCTTCTTCTGATTCACCCTCCAGACTTCACCTTCTCCTTCTCCTTCTTCTGCTTCTTCTGATTCACTCTTCAGACTTCACCTTCTCCTTCCCCTTCTTCTGCTTCTTCTGATTCACCCTCCAGACTTCAACTTCTCCTTCTCCTTCTTCTACTTATTCTGATTCACCCTCCAGACTTCATCTTCTCCTTCTCCTTCTTCTGCTTCTTCTGATTCACCCTCCAGACTTCACCTTCTCCTTCTTCTGCTTCTTCTGATTCACCCTCCAGACTTCAACTTCTCCTTCTCCTTGTTCTACTTCTTCTGATTCACCCTCCAGACTTCACCTTCTCCTTCTCCTTCTTCTACTTCTTCTGATTCACCCTCCAGACTTCACCTTCTCCTTCTCCTTCTTCTGCTTCTTCTGATACACCCTCCAGACTTCACCTTCTTCTTCTCCTTCTTCTGCTTCTTCTGGTTCACCCTTCAGACTTCACCTTCTCCTTCTCCTTCTTCTGCTTCTTCTGATTCACCCTCCAGACCTCAACTTCCCCTTCTCCTTCTTCTAATTCTTCTGATTCACCCTCCAGACTTCATCTTCTCCTTCTCCTTCTTCTGCTTCTTCTGATTCACCCTCCAGACTTCACCTTCTCCTTCTCCTTCTTCTGCTTCTTCTGATTCACCCTCCAGACTTCGCCTTCTCCTTCTCCTTCTTCTACTTCTTCTGATTCACCCTCCAGACATCACCTTCTCCTTCTCCTTCTTCTACTTCTTCTGATTCAACCTCCAGTCTTCACCTTCTCCTTCTCCTTCTTCTGCTTCTTCTGATTCACCCTCCAGACTTCACCTTCTCCTTCTCCTTCTTCTGCTTCTTCTGATTCACCCTCCTGACTTCACCTTCTCCTTCTCCTTCTTCTGCTTCTTCAGATTCACCCTCCAGACTTCACCTTCTCCTTCTCCTTCTTCTACTTCTTCTGATTCACCCTCCAGACTTCACCTTCTCCTTCTACTTCTTCTGCTTCTTCTGATTCACCCTCCAGACTTCACCTTCTCCTTCTCCTTCTTCTGCTTCTTCTGATTCACCCTCCAGACTTCACCTTCTCCTTCTCCTTCTTCTGCTTCTGCTGATTCACCCTCCAGACTTCACCTTCTCCTTCTCCTTCTTCTGCTTCTTCTGATTCACCCTCCAGACTTCACCTTCTCCTTCTCCTTCTTCTACTTCTTCTGATTCACCCTCCAGACTTCACCTTCTCCTTCTCCTTCTTCTACTTCTTCTGATTCACCCTCCAGACTTCACCTTCTCCTTCTCCTTTTTCTGCTTCTTCTGATTCACCCTCCAGACTTCACCTTCTCCTTCTCCTTCTTCTGCTTCTTCTGATTCACCCTCCATACTTCACCTTCTCCTTCTCCTTCTTCTACTTCTTCTGCTTCTCCCTCCTGACTTCACCTTCTCCTTCTCCTTCTTCTACTTCTTCTGATTCACCCTCCAGACTTCACCTTCTCCTTCTCCTTCTTCTGCTTCTTGTGCTTCACCCTCCAGACTTCACCTTCTCCTTCTCCTTCTTCTGCTTCTTCTGCTTCACCCTCCTGACTTCACCTTCTCCTTCTCCTTCTTCTACTTCTTCTGATTCACCCTCCTAACTTCACCTTCGACTTCTCCTTCTTCTGCCTCTTCTGATTCACCCTCCTGACTTCACCTTCTCCTTCTCCTTCTTCTGCTTCTTCTGATTCACCCTCCAGACTTCACCTTCTCCTTCTCCTTCTTCTGCTTCTTCTGATTCACCCTCCAGACTTCACCTTCTCCTTCTCCTTCTTCTGCTTCTTCTGATTCACCCTCCAGACCTCACCTTCTCCTTCTCCTTCTTCTACTTCTTCTATTTCACCCTCCATACTTGATCTTCTCCTTCTCCTTCTTCTGCTTCTTCTGATTCACCCTCCAGACTTCACCTTCTCCTTCTTCTGCTTCTTCTGATTCACCCTCCAGACCTCACCATCTCCTTCTCCTTCTTCTACTTCTTCTGATTCACCCTCCAGACTTCACCTTCTCCTTCTGCCTCTTCTACTTCTTCTGATTCACCCTCCAGTCTTCACCTTCTCCTTCTCCTTCTTCTGCTTCTTCTGATTCACCCTCCAGACTTCACCTTCTCCTTCTCCTTCTTCTGCTTCTTCTGATTCACCCTCCAGACTTCACCTTCTCCTTCTCCTTCTTCTACTTCTTCTGATTCACCCTCCAGACTTCACCTTCTCCTTCTACTTCTTCTGCTTCTTCTGATTCACCCTCCAGACTTCACCTTCTCCTTCTCCTTCTTCTGCTTCTTCTGATTCACCCTCCAGACTTCACCTTCTCCTTCTCCTTCTTCTGCTTCTTCAGATTCACCCTCCAGACTTCACCTTCTCCTTCTCCTTCTTCTGCTTCTTCTGATTCACCCTCCAGACTTCACCTTCTCCTTCTCCTTCTTCTACTTCTTCTGATTTACCCTCCAGACTTCACCTTCTCCTTCTCCTTCTTCTGCTTTTTCTGATTCACCCTCCAGACTTCACCTTCTCCTTCTCCTTCGTCTACTTCTTCTGATTCACTCTCCAGACTACACCTTCTCCTTCTCCTTCTTCTACTTCTTCTGATTCACGCTCCAGACTACACCTTCTCCTTCTCCTTCTTCTACTTCTTCTGATTCACCCTACAGACTTCACCTTCTCCTTCTCCTTCTTCTACTTCTTCTGATTCACCCTCCAGATTTCACCTTCTTCTTCTCCTTCTTCTACTTCTTCTGATTCACCCTCCTGACTTCACCTTCTCCTTCTCCTTCTTCTGCTTCTTCTGCTTCACCCTCCAGACTTCACCTTCTACTTCTCCTTCTTCTGCTTCTTCTGCTTCACCCTCCAGACTTCACCTTCTCCTTCTCCTTCTTCTACTTCTTCTGCTTCGCCCTCCAGACTTCACCTTCTCCTTCTCCTTCTTCTGCTTCTTCTGCTTCACCCTCCAGACTTCACCTTCTCCTTCTCCTTCTTCTGCTTCTTCTGCTTCACCCTCCTGACTTCACCTTCTCCTTCTCCTTCTTCTACTTCTTCTGATTCACCCTCCAGACTTCACCTTCTCCTTCTCCTTCTTCTGCTTCTTCTGCTTCACCCTCCAGACTTCACCTTCTCCTTCTCCTTCTTCTGCTTCTTCTGCTGCGCCCGCCAGACTTCACCTTCTCCTTCTCCTTCTTCTGCTTCTTCTGCTTCACCTTCCTGACTTCACCTTCTCCTTCTCCTTCTTCTACTTCTTCTGCTTCACCCCCTTGACTTCACCTTCTCCTTCTCCTTCTTCTGCTTCTTCTGATTCACCCTCCTATCTTCACCTTCTCCTTCTCCTTCTTCTGCTTCTTCTGATTCACCCTCCTGACTTCACCTTCTCCTTCTCCTTCTTCTGCTTCTTCTGATTCACCCTCCAGACCTCACCTTCTCCTTCTCCTTCTTCGACTTCTTCTGATTCACCCTCCAGACTTCACCTTCTCCTTCTCCTTCTTCTACTTCTTCTGATTCACCCTCCAGTCTTCACCTTCTCCTTCTCCTTCTTCTGTTTCTTCTGCTTCACCCTCCAGACTTCACCTTCTCCTTCTCTTTCTTCTGCTTCTTCTGATTCACCCTCCAGACTTCACCTTCTCCTTCTCCTTCTTCTGATTCTTCTGATTCACCCTCCAGACTTCAGCTTCTCCTTCTCCTTCTTCTGCTTCTTCTGATTCACCCTCCTGACTTCACCTTCTCCTTCTCCTTCTTCTACTTCTTCTGATTCACCCTCCTGACTTCACCTTCTCCTTCTCCTTCTTCTACTTCTTCTGCTTCACCCTCCAGACTTCACCTTCTCCTTCTCCTTCTTCTACTTCTTCTGATCCACCCTTCAGACTTCACCTTCTGCTTCTCCTTTTTCTGCTTCTTCTGATTCACCCTCCAGATTTCACCTTCTCCTTCTCCTTATTCTGCTTCTTCTGATTCACCCTCCAGACTTCACCTTCTCCTTCTCCTTCTTCTGCTTCTTCTGATTCACCCTCCAGACTTCACCTTCTCCTTCTCCTTCTTCTGCTTCTTCTGATTCACCCTCCAGACTTCACCTTCTCCTTTTCCTTCTTCTGCTTTTTCTGATTCACCCTCCAGACTTCACCTTCTCCTTCTCCTTCTTCTGCTTCTTCTGATTCACCCTCCAGACTTCACCTTCTCCTTCTCTTTCTTCTGCTTCTTCTGATTCACCCTCCAGACTTCACCTTCGCCTTCTCCTTCTTCTGATTCTTCTGATTCACCCTCCAGACTTCACCTTCTCCTTCTCCTTCTTCTACTTCTTCTGATTCACCCTTCAGACTTCACCTTCTCCTTCTCCTTCTTTTGCTTCTTCTGCTTCGCACTCCAGACTTCACCTTCTCCTTCTCCTTCTTCTGCTTCTTCTGATTCACCCTCCTTACTTCACCTTCTCCTTCTCCTTCTTCTGCTTCTTCTGATTCACCCTCCTGACTTCACCTTCTCCTTCTCCTTCTTCTACTTCTTCTGATTCACCCTCCTGACTTCACCTTCTCCTTCTCCTTCTTCTACTTCTTCTGATTCACCCTCCAGACTTCACCTTCTCCTTCTCCTTCTTCTGCTTCTTCTGATTCACCCTCCAGACCTCACCTTCTCCTTCTCCTTCTTCTACTTCTTCTGATTCACCCTCCAGACTTCATCTTCTCCTTCTCCTTCTTCTGCTTCTTCTGATTCACCCTCCAGACTTCACCTTCTCCTTCTCCTTCTTCTGCTTCTTCTGATTCACCCTCCAGACTTCACCTTCTCCTTCTCCTTCTTCTACTTCTTCTGATTCACCCTCCAGACTTCACCTTCTCCTTCTCCTTCTTCTACTTCTTCTGATTCACCCTCCAGTCTTCACCTTCTCCTTCTCCTTCTTCTGTTTCTTCTGCTTCACCCTCCAGACTTCACCTTCTCCTTCTCTTTCTTCTGCTTCTTCTGATTCTCCCTCCAGACTTCACCTTCTCCTTCTCCTTCTTCTGATTCTTCTGATTCACCCTCCAGACTTCACCTTCTCCTTCTCCTTCTTCTGCTTCTTCTGATTCACCCTCCTGACTTCACCTTCTCCTTCTCCTTCTTCTACTTCTTCTGATTCACCCTCCTGACTTCACCTTCTCCTTCTCCTTCTTCTACTTCTTCTGCTTCACCCTCCAGACTTCACCATCTCCTTCTCCTTCTTCTACTTCTTCTGATTCACCCTTCAGACTTCACCTTCTGCTTCTCCTTTTTCTGCTTCTTCTGATTCACCCTCCAGACTTCACCTTCTCCTTCTCCTTATTCTGCTTCTTCTGATTCACCCTCCAGACTTCACCTTCTCCTTCTCCTTCTTCTGCTTCTTCTGATTCACCCTCCAGACTTCACCTTCTCCTTCTCCTTCTTCTGCTTCTTCTGATTCACCCTCCAGACTTCACCTTCTCCTTCTCCTTCTTCTGCTTTTTCTGATTCACCCTCCAGACTTCACCTTCTCCTTCTCCTTCTTCTACTTCTTCTGATTCACCCTCCAGACTTCACCTTCTCCTTCTCTTTCTTCTGCTTCTTCTGATTCACCCTCCAGACTTCACCTTCTCCTTCTCCTTCTTCTGATTCTTCTGATTCACCCTCCAGACTTCACCTTCTCCTTCTCCTTCTTCTGCTTCTTCTGATTCACCCTCCTGACTTCACCTTCTCCTTCTCCTTCTTCTACTTCTTCTGATTCACCCTCCTGACTTCACCTTCTCCTTCTCCTTCTTCTACTTCTTCTGCTTCCCCCTGCAGACTTCACCTTCTCCTTTTCCTTCTTCTACTTCTTCTGATTCACCCTTCAGACTTCACCTTCTGCTTCTCCTTTTTCTGCTTCTTCTGATTCACCCTCCAGACTTCACCTTCTCCTTCTCCTTATTCTGCTTCTTCTGATTCACCCTCCAGACTTCACCTTCTCCTTCTCCTTCTTCTGCTTCTTCTGATTCACCCTCCAGACTTCACCTTCTCCTTCTCCTTCTTCTGCTTCTTCTGATTCACCCTCCAGACTTCACCTTCTCCTTCTCCTTCTTCTGCTTTTTCTGATTCACCCTCCAGACTTCACCTTCTCCTTCTCCTTCTTCTACTTCTTCTGATTCACCCTCCAGACTTCACCTTCTCCTTCTCTTTCTTCTGCTTCTTCTGATTCACCCTCCAGACTTCACCTTCTCCTTCTCCTTCTTCTGATTCTTCTGATTCACCCTCCAGACTTCACCTTCTCCTTCTCCTTCTTCTGCTTCTTCTGATTCACCCTCCTGACTTCACCTTCTCCTTCTCCTTCTTCTACTTCTTCTGATTCACCCTCCTGACTTCACCTTCTCCTTCTCCTTCTTCTACTTCTTCTGCTTCCCCCTGAAGACTTCACCTTCTCCTTCTCCTTCTTCTACTTCTTCTGATTCACCCTCCAGACTTCACCTTCTCCTTCTCCTTCTTCTACTTCTTCTGATTCACCCTCCAGACTTCACCTTCTCCTTCTCCTTCTTCTACTTCTTCTGCTTCTCCCTCCAGACTTCACCTTCTCCTTCTCCTTCTTCTGCTTCTTCTGATTCACCCTCCAGACTTCACCTTCTCCTTCTCTTTCTTCTGCTTCTTCTGATTCACCCTCCAGACTTCACCTTCTCCTTCTCCTTCTTCTGATTCTTCTGTTTCACCCTCCAGACTTCACCTTCGCCTTCTCCTTCTTCTGCTTCTTCTGATTCACCCTCCTGACTTCACCTTCTCCTTCTCCTTCTTCTACTTCTTCTGATTCACCCTCCTGACTTCACCTTCTCCTTCTCCTTCTTCTACTTCTTCTGCTTCACCCTCCAGACTTCACCTTCTCCTTCTCCTTCTTCTACTTCTTCTGATTCACCCTCCAGACTTCACCTTCTCCTTCTCCTTCTTTTGCTTCTTCTGCTTCACACTCCAGACTTCACCTTCTCCTTCTCCTTCTTCTGCTTCTTCTGATTCACCCTCCTTACTTCACCTTCTCCTTCTCCTTCTTCTGCTTCTTCTGATTCACCCTCCTGACTTCACCTTCTCCTTCTCCTTATTCTGCTTCTTCTGTTTCACCCTCCAGACTTCACCTTCTCCTTCTCCTTCTTCTGCTTCTTCTGATTCACCCTCCAGACTTCACCTTCTCCTTCTCCTTTTCTGCTTCTTCTGATTCACCCTCCAGACTTCACCTTCTCCTTCTCCTTCCTCTGCTTCTTCTGATTCACCCTCCAGACTTCACCTTCTCCTTCTCCTTCTTCTGCTTCTTCTGATTCACCCTCCTGACTTCACCTTCTCCTTCTCCTTCTTCTACTTCTTCTGATTCACCCTCCTGACTTCACCTTCTCCTTCTCCTTCTTCTACTTCTTCTGCTTCACCCTCCAGACTTCACCTTCTCCTTCTCCTTCTTCTACTTCTTCTGATTCACCCTCCAGACTTCACCTTCTCCTTCTCCTTCTTCTACTTCTTCTGCTTCTCCCTCCAGACTTCACCTTCTCCTTCTCCTTATTCTGCTTCTTCTGATTCACCCTCCAGACTTCACCTTCTCCTTCTCCTTCTTCTGCTTCTTCTGATTCACCCTCCAGACTTCACCTTCTCCTTCTCCTTATTCTGCTTCTTCTGATTCACCCTCTAGACTTCACCTTCTCCTTCTCCTTCTTCTGCTTCTTCTGATTCACACTCCAGACTTCACCTTCTCCTTCTCCTTCTTCTACTTCTTCTGATTCACCCTCCAGACTTCAACTTCTCCTTCTCTTTCTTCTGCTTCTTCTGATTCACCCTCCAGACTTCACCTTCTCCTTCTCCTTCTTCTGATTCTTCTGATTCACCCTCCAGACTTCACCTTCTCCTTCTCCTTCTTCTGCTTCTTCTGATTCACCCTCCTGACTTCACCTTCTCCTTCTCCTTCTTCTACTTCTTCTGATTCACCCTCCTGACTTCACCTTCTCCTTCTCCTTCTTCTACTTCTTCTGCTTCACCCTCCAGACTTCACCTTCTCCTTCTCCTTATTCTACTTCTTCTGATTCACCCTCCAGACTTGACCTTCTCCTTCTCCTTCTTCTACTTCTTCTGATTCACCCTCCAGACTTCACCTTCTCCTTCTCCTTCTTCTGCTTCTTCTGCTTCACCGTCCTGACTTCACCTTCTCCTTCTCCTTCTTCTACTTCTTCTGCTTCATCCCCCTGACATCACCTGCTCCTTCTCCTTCTTCTGCTTCTTCTGATTCACCCTCCTAACTTCACCTTCTCCTTCTCCTTCTTCTGCTTCTTCTGATTCACCCTCCTGACTTCACCTTCTCCTTCTCCTTCTTCTGCTTCTTCTGATTCACCCTCCAGACTTCACCTTCTCCTTCTCCTTCTTCTGCATCTTCTGATTCACCCTCCAGACTTCACCTTCTCCTTCTCCTTCTTCTGCTTCTTCTGATTCACCCTCCAGACCTCACCTTCTCCTTCTCCTTCTTCTACTTCTTCTGATTCACCCTCCAGACATCATCTTCTCCTTCTCCTTCTTCTGCTTCTTCTGATTCACCCTCCAGACTTCACCTTCTCCTTCTCCTTCTTCTACTTCTTCTGATTCACCCTCCAGTCTTCACCTTCTCCTTCTCCTTCTTCTGTTTCTTCTGCTTCACCCTCCAGACTTCACCTTCTCCTTCTCTTTCTTCTGCTTCTTCTGATTCTCCCTCCAGACTTCACCTTCTCCTTCTCCTTCTTCTGATTCTTCTGATTCACCCTCCAGACTTCACCTTCTCCTTCTCCTTCTTCTGCTTCTTCTGATTCACCCTCCTGACTTCACATTCTCCTTCTCCTTCTTCTACTTCTTCTGATTCACCCTCCTGACTTCACCTTCTCCTTCTCCTTCTTCTACTTCTTCTGCTTCACCCTCCAGACTTCACCTTCTCCTTCTCCTTCTTCTACTTCTTCTGATTCACCCTTCAGACTTCACCTTCTGCTTCTCCTTTTTCTGCTTCTTCTGATTCACCCTCCAGACTTCACCTTCTCCTTCTCCTTATTCTGCTTCTTCTGATTCACCCTCCAGACTTCACCTTCTCCTTCTCCTTCTTCTGATTCACCCTCCAGACTTCACCTTCTCCTTCTCCTTCTTCTGCTTCTTCTGATTCACCCTCCAGACTTCACCTTCTCCTTCTCCTTCTTCTGCTTTTTCTGATTCACCCTCCAGACTTCACCTTCTCCTTCTCCTTCTTCTACTTCTTCTGATTCACCCTCCAGACTTCACCTTCTCCTTCTCTTTCTTCTGCTTCTTCTGATTCACCCTCCAGACTTCACCTTCTCCTTCTCCTTCTTCTGATTCTTCTGATTCACCCTCCAGACTTCACCTTCTCCTTCTCCTTCTTCTGCTTCTTCTGATTCACCCTCCTGACTTCACCTTCTCCTTCTCCTTCTTCTACTTCTTCTGATTCACCCTCCTGACTTCACCTTCTCCTTCTCCTTCTTCTACTTCTTCTGCTTCCCCCTGCAGACTTCACCTTCTCCTTTTCCTTCTTCTACTTCTTCTGATTCACCCTTCAGACTTCACCTTCTGCTTCTCCTTTTTCTGCTTCTTCTGATTCACCCTCCAGACTTCACCTTCTCCTTCTCCTTATTCTGCTTCTTCTGATTCACCCTCCAGACTTCACCTTCTCCTTCTCCTTCTTCTGCTTCTTCTGATTCACCCTCCAGACTTCACCTTCTCCTTCTCCTTCTTCTGCTTCTTCTGATTCACCCTCCAGACTTCACCTTCTCCTTCTCCTTCTTCTGCTTTTTCTGATTCACCCTCCAGACTTCACCTTCTCCTTCTCCTTCTTCTACTTCTTCTGATTCACCCTCCAGACTTCACCTTCTCCTTCTCTTTCTTCTGCTTCTTCTGATTCACCCTCCAGACTTCACCTTCTCCTTCTCCTTCTTCTGATTCTTCTGATTCACCCTCCAGACTTCACCTTCTCCTTCTCCTTCTTCTGCTTCTTCTGATTCACCCTCCTGACTTCACCTTCTCCTTCTCCTTCTTCTACTTCTTCTGATTCACCCTCCTGACTTCACCTTCTCCTTCTCCTTCTTCTACTTCTTCTGCTTCCCCCTGAAGACTTCACCTTCTCCTTCTCCTTCTTCTACTTCTTCTGATTCACCCTCCAGACTTCACCTTCTCCTTCTCCTTCTTTTGCTTCTTCTGCTTCACACTCCAGACTTCACCTTCTCCTTCTCCTTCTTCTGCTTCTTCTGATTCACCCTCCTTACTTCACCTTCTCCTTCTCCTTCTTCTGCTTCTTCTGATTCACCCTCCTGACTTCACCTTCTCCTTCTCCTTATTCTGCTTCTTCTGTTTCACCCTCCAGACTTCACCTTCTCCTTCTCCTTCTTCTGCTTCTTCTGATTCACCCTCCAGACTTCACCTTCTCCTTCTCCTTCTTCTGCTTCTTCTGATTCACCCTCCAGACTTCACCTTCTCCTTCTCCTTCTTCTACTTCTTCTGATTCACCCTCCAGACTTCACCTTCTCCTTCTCCTTCTTCTGCTTCTTCTGGTTCACCCTCCAGACTTCACCTTCTCCTTCTCCTTCGTCTACTTCTTCTGATTCACCCTCCAGACTACACCTTCTCCTTCTCCTTCTTCTACTTCTTCTGATTCACCCTCCAGACTTCACCTTCTCGTTCTCCTTCTTCTGTTTCTTCTGATTCACCCTCCAGACTTCACCTTCTCCTTCTCCTTCTTCTACTTCTTCTGATTCACCCTCCAGACTTCACCTTCTCCTTCTCCTTCTTCTACTTCTTCTGATTCACCCTCCAGACTTCACCTTCTCCTTCTCCTTCTTCTACTTCTTCTGCTTCTCCCTCCAGACTTCACCTTCTCCTTCTCCTTCTTCTGCTTCTTCTGATTCACCCTCCAGACTTCACCTTCTCCTTCTCTTTCTTCTGCTTCTTCTGATTCACCCTCCAGACTTCACCTTCTCCTTCTCCTTCTTCTGATTCTTCTGTTTCACCCTCCAGACTTCACCTTCGCCTTCTCCTTCTTCTGCTTCTTCTGATTCACCCTCCTGACTTCACCTTCTCCTTCTCCTTCTTCTACTTCTTCTGATTCACCCTCCTGACTTCACCTTCTCCTTCTCCTTCTTCTACTTCTTCTGCTTCACCCTCCAGACTTCACCTTCTCCTTCTCCTTCTTCTACTTCTTCTGATTCACCCTCCAGACTTCACCTTCTCCTTCTCCTTCTTTTGCTTCTTCTGCTTCACACTCCAGACTTCACCTTCTCCTTCTCCTTCTTCTGCTTCTTCTGATTCACCCTCCTTACTTCACCTTCTCCTTCTCCTTCTTCTGCTTCTTCTGATTCACCCTCCTGACTTCACCTTCTCCTTCTCCTTATTCTGCTTCTTCTGTTTCACCCTCCAGACTTCACCTTCTCCTTCTCCTTCTTCTGCTTCTTCTGATTCACCCTCCAGACTTCACCTTCTCCTTCTCCTTTTCTGCTTCTTCTGATTCACCCTCCAGACTTCACCTTCTCCTTCTCCTTCTTCTACTTCTTCTGATTCACCCTCCAGACTTCACCTTCTCCTTCTCCTTCTTCTACTTCTTCTGCTTCTCCCTCCAGACTTCACCTTCTCCTTCTCCTTCTTCTGCTTCTTCTGATTCACCCTCCAGACTTCATCTTCTCCTTCTCCTTCTTCTACTTCTTCTGATTCACCCTCCAGACTTCACCTTCTACTTCTCCTTCTTCTACTTCTTCTGATTCACCCTCCAGACTTCACCTTCTCCTTCTCCTTCTTCTACTTCTTCCGATTCACCCTCCTGACTTCACCTTCTCCTTCTCCTTCTTCTGCTCACCCTCCTGACTTCACCTTCTCCTTCTCCTTCTTCTACTTCTTCTGATTCACCCTCCAGACTTCACCTTCTCCTTCTCCTTCTTCTGCTTCCTCTGCTTCACCCTCCAGACTTCACCTTCTCCTTCTCCTTCTTCTGCTTCTTCTGCTTCGCCCTCCAGACATCACCTTCTCCTTCTCCTTCTTCTGCTTCTTCTGCTTCACCCTCCAGACTTCACCTTCTCCTTCTCCTTCTTCTGCTTCTTCTGCTTCACTCTCCTGACTTCACCTTCTCCTTCTCCTTCTTCTACTTCTTCTGATTCACCCTCCAGACTTCACCTTCTCCTTCTCCTTCTTCTGCTTCTTCTGCTTCACCCTCCAGACTTCATCTTCTCCTTCTCCTTCTTCTGCTTCTTCTGCTGCGCCCTCCAGACTTCACCTTCTCCTTCTC
Organism: Somniosus microcephalus; assembly: GCF_052327205.1. Taxonomy (NCBI): domain Eukaryota; kingdom Metazoa; phylum Chordata; class Chondrichthyes; order Squaliformes; family Somniosidae; genus Somniosus; species Somniosus microcephalus. Next base: position 257,915 of record NW_028225300.1, on the reverse strand, counting down.
CTTCTTCTGCTTCTTCTGCTTCACCCTCCTGACTTCACCTTCTCCTTCTCCTTCTTCTACTTCTTCTGTTTCACCCCCCTGACTTCACCTGCTCCTTCTCCTTCTTCTGCTTCTTCTGATTCACCCTCCTAACTTTATCTTCTCCTTCTCCTTCTTCTGCTTCTTCTGATTCACCCTCCTGACTTCACCTTCTCCTTCTCCTTCTTCTGCTTCTTCTAATTCACCCTCCAGACTTCACCTACTCCTTCTCCTTCTTCTGCTTCTTCTGATTCACCCTCCAGACTTCACCTTCTCCTTCTCCTTCTTCTGCTTCTTCTGATTGACCCTCCAGACCTCACCTTCTCCTTCTCCTTCTTCTACTTCTTCTGATTCACCCTCCAGACTTCATCTTCTCCTTCTCCTTCTTCTGCTTCTTCTGATTGACCCTCCAGACTTCACCTTCTCCTTCTCCTTCTTCTGCTTCTTCTGATTCACCCTCCAGACTTCACCTTCTCCTTCTCCTTCTTCTACTTCTTCTGATTCACCCTCCTGACTTCACCTTCTCCTTCTCCTTCTTCTGCTTCTTCTGCTTCACCCTCCAGACTTCACCTTCTCCTGCTCCTTCTTCTGCTTCTTCTGCTTCACCCTCCAGACTTCACCTTCTCCTTCTCCTTCTTCTGCTTCTTCTGCTTCACCCTCCTGACTTCACCTTCTCCTTCTCCTTCTTCTACTTCTTCTGATTCACCCTCCAGACTTCACCTTCTCCTTCTCCTTCTTCTGCTTCTTCTGCTTCACCCTCCAGACTTCACCTTCTCCTTCTCCTTCTTCTGCTTCTTCTGCTTCGCCCTCCAGACTTCAACTTCTCCTTCTCCATCTTCTGCTTCTTCTGCTTCACTCTCCTGATTTCACCTTCTCCTTCTCCTTCTTCTACTTCTTCTGATTCACCCTCCAGACTTCACCTTCTCCTTCTCCTTCTTCTGCTTCTTCTGCTTCACCCTCTAGACTTCAACTTCTCCTTCTCCTTCATCTGCTTCTTCTGCTGCGCCCTCCAGACTTCACCTTCTCCTTCTCCTTCTTCTGCTTCTTCTGCTTCACCGTCCTGACTTCACCTTCTCCTTCTCCTTCTTCTACTTCTTCTGCTTCACCCCCCTGACTTCACCTGCTCCTTCTCCTTCTTCTGCTTCTTCTGATTCACCCTCCTAACTTCACCTTCTCCTTCTCCTTCTTCTGCTTCTTCTGATTCACCCTCCTGACTTCACCTTCTCCTTCTCCTTCTTCTGCTTCTTCTGATTCACCCTCCAGTCTTCATCTTCTCCTTCTCCTTCTTCTGCTTCTTCTGATTCACCCTCCAGACTTCACCTTCTCCTTCTCCTTCTTCTGCTTCTTCTGATTCACCCTCCAGACTTCACCTTCTCCTTCTCCTTCTTCTGCTTCTTCTGATTCACCCTCCAGACTTCACCTTCTCCTTCTCTTTCTTCTGCTTCTTCTGATTCACCCTCCAGACTTCACCTTCTCCTTCTCCTTCTTCTGCTTCTTCTGTTTCACCCTCCAGACTTCACCTTCTCCTTCTCCTTCTTCTGCTTCTTCTGATTCACCCTCCAGACTTCATCTTCTCCTTCTCCTTCTTCTGCTTCTTCTGATTCACCCTCCAGACTTCACCTTCTCCTTCTCCTTCTTCTGCTTCTTCTGATTCACCCTCCAGACTTCACCTTCTCCTTCTCCTTCTTCTACTTCTTCTGATTCACCCTCCAGACTTCACCTTCTCCTTCTCCTTCTTCTACTTCTTCAGATTCACCCTCCAGTCTTCACTTTCTCCTTGTCCTTCTTCTGTTTCTTCTGCTTCACCCTCCAGACTTCACCTTCTCCTTCTCTTTCTTCTGCTTCTTCTGATCCACCCTCCAGGCTTCACCCTCTCCTTCTCCTTCTTCTGATTCTTCTGATTCACCCTCCAGACTTCACCTTCTCCTTCTCCTTCTTCTGCTTCTTCTGATTCACCCTCCAGACTTCACCTTCTCCTTCTCCTTCTTCTGCTTCTTCTGATTCACCCTCCAGACTTCATCTTCTCCTTCTCCTTCTTCTGCTTCTTCTGATTCACCCTCCAGACTTCACCTTCTCCTTCTCCTTCTTCTGCTTCTTCTGATTCACCCTCCAGACTTCACCTTCTCCTTCTCCTTCTTCTACTTCTTCTGATTCACCCTCCAGACTTCACCTTCTCCTTCTCCTTCTTCTACTTCTTCAGATTCACCCTCCAGTCTTCACCTTCTCCTTCTCCTTCTTCTGTTTCTTCTGCTTCACCCTCCAGACTTCACCTTCCCCTTCTCTTTCTTCTGCTTCTTCTGATTCACCCTCCAGACTTCAACTTCTCCTTCTCCTTCTTCTGATTCTTCTGATTCACCCTCCACACTTCACCTTCTCCTTCTCCTTCTTCTGCTTCTTCTGATTCACCCTCCTGACTTCACCTTCTCCTTCTCCTTCTTCTACTTCTTCTGATTCACCCTCCTGACTTCACCTTCTCCTTCTCCTTCTTCCACTTCTTCTGCTTCACCCTCCAGACTTCACCTTCTCCTTCTCCTTCTTCTACTTCTTCTGATTCACCCTCCAGACTTCACATTCTCATTCTCCTTCTTTTGCTTCTTCTGCTTCACACTCCAGACTTCACCTTCTCCTTCTCCTTCTTCTGCTTCTTCTGATTCACCCTCCTTACTTCACCTTCTCCTTCTCCTTATTCTGCTTCTTCTGTTTCACCCTCCAGACTTCACCTTCTCCTTCTCCTTCTTCTGCTTCTTCTGATTCACCCTCCAGACTTCACCTTCTCCTTCTCCTTCTTCTGTTTCTTCTGATTCACCCTCCAGACTTCACCTTCTCCTTCTCCTTCTTCTACTTCTTCTGATTCACCCTCCAGACTTCACCTTCTCCTTCTCCTTCTTCTGCTTCTTCTGATTCACCCTCCAGACTTCACCTTCTCCTTCTCCTTCGTCTACTTCTTCTGATTCACCCTCCAGACTACACCTTCTCCTTCTCCTTCTTCTACTTCTTCTGATTCACCCTCCAGACTTCACCTTCTCCTTCTCCTTCTTCTGTTTCTTCTGATTCACCCTCCAGACTTCACCTTCTCCTTCTCCTTCTTCTACTTCTTCTGATTCACCCTCCAGACTTCACCTTCTCCTTCTCCTTCTTCTACTTCTTCTGATTCACCCTCCAGACTTCACCTTCTCCTTCTCCTTCTTCTACTTCTTCTGCTTCTCCCTCCAGACTTCACCTTCTTCTTCTCCTTCTTCTGCTTCTTCTGATTCACCCTCCAGACTTCACCTTCCCCTTCTCCTTCTTCTACTTCTTCTGATTCACCCTCCAGACTTCACCTTCTCCTTCTTCTACTTCTTCTGATTCACCCTCCAGACTTCACCTTCTCCTTCTCCTTCTTCTACTTCTTCCGATTCACCCTCCTGACTTCTCCTTCTCCTTCTCCTTCTTCTGCTTCTTCTGCTTCACCCTCCTGACTTCACCTTCTCCTTCTCCTTCTTCTACTTCTTCTGATTCACCCTCCAGACTTCACCTTCTCCTTCTCCTTCTTCTGCTACTTCTGCTTCTCCCTCCAGACTTCACCTTCTCCTTCTCCTTCTTCTGCTTCTTCTGATTCGCCCTCCAGACATCACCTTCTCCTTCTCCTTCTTCTGCTTCTTCTGCTTCACCCTCCAGACTTCACCTTCTCCTTCTCCTTCTTCTGCTTCTTCTGCTTCACTCTCCTGACTTCACCTTCTCCTTCTCCTTCTTCTACTTCTTCTGATTCACCCTCCAGACTTCACCTTCTCCTTCTCCTTCTTCTGCTTCTTCTGCTTCACCCTCCAGACTTCACCTTCTCCTTCTCCTTCTTCTGCTTCTTCTGCTGCGCCCTCCAGACTTCAACTTCTCCTTCTCCTTCTTCTGCTTCTTCTGCTTCACCCTCCTGACTTCACCTTCTCCTTCTCGTTCTTCTACTTCTTCTGTTTCACCCCCCTGACTTCACCTTCTCCTTCTCCTTCTTCTGCTTCTTCTAATTCACCCTCCAGACTTCACCTTCTCCTTCTCCTTCTTCTGCTTCTTCTGATTCACCCTCCAGACTTCACCTTCTCCTTCTCCTTCTTCTGCTTCTTCTGATTGACCCTCCAGACCTCACCTTCTCCTTCTCCTTCTTCTACTTCTTCTGATTCACCCTCCAGACTTCATCTTCTCCTTCTCCTTCTTCTGCTTCTTCTGATTCACCCTCCAGACTTCACCTTCTCCTTCTCCTTCTTCTGCTTCTTCTGATTCACCCTCCAGACTTCACCTGCTCCTTCTCCTTCTTCTACTTCTTCTGATTCACCCTCCTGACTTCACCTTCTCCTTCTCCTTCTTCTGCTTCTTCTGCTTCACCCTCCAGACTTCACCTTCTCCTGCTCCTTCTTCTGCTTCTTCTGCTTCACCCTCCAGACTTCACCTTCTCCTTCTCCTTCTTCTGCTTCTTCTGCTTCACCCTCCTGACTTCACCTTCTCCTTCTCCTTCTTCTACTTCTTCTGATTCACCCTCCAGACTTCACCTTCTCCTTCTCCTTCTTCTGCTTCTTCTGCTTCACCCTCCAGACTTCACCTTCTCCTTCTCCTTCTTCTGCTTCTTCTGCTTCGCTCTCCAGACTTCACCTTCTCCTTCTCCTTCTTCTGCTTCTTCTGCTTCACTCTCCTGACTTCACCTTCTCCTTCTCCTTCTTCTACTTCTTCTGATTCACCCTACAGACTTCACCTCCTCCTTCTCCTTCTTCTGCTTCTTCTGCTTCACCCTCCAGACTTCAGCTTCTCCTTCTCCTTCTTCTGCTTCTTCTGCTGCGCCCTCCAGACTTCACCTTCTCCTTCTCCTTCTTCTGCTTCTTCTGCTTCACCGTCCTGACTTCACCTTCTCCTTCTCCTTCTTCTACTTCTTCTGCTTCACCCCCCTGACTTCACCTGCTCCTTCTCCTTCTTCTGCTTCTTCTGATTCACCCTCCGAACTTCACCTTCTCCTTCTCCTTTTCTGCTTCTTCTGATTCACCCTCCTGACTTCACCTTCTCCTTCTCCTTCTTCTGCTTCTTCTGATTCACCCACCAGACTTCACCTTCTCCTTCTCCTTCTTCTGCTTCTTCTGTTTCACCCTCCATACTTCACCTTCTCCTTCTCCTTCTTCTGCTTCTTCTGATTCACCCTCCAGACTTCATCTTCTCCTTCTCCTTCTTCTGCTTCTTCTGATTCACCCTCCAGACTTCACCTTCTCCTTCTCCTTCTTCTGCTTCTTCTGATTCACACTCCAGACTTCACCTTCTCCTTCTCCTTCTTCTACTTCTTCTGATTCACCCTCCAGACTTCACCTTCTCCTTCTCCTTCTTCTACTTCTTCAGATTCACCCTCCAGTCTTCACCTTCTCCTTCTCCTTCTTCTGTTTCTTCTGCTTCACCCTCCAGACTTCACCTTCTCCTTCTCTTTCTTCTGCTTCTTCTGATTCACCCTCCAGACTTCAACTTCTCCTTCTCCTTCTTCTGATTCTTCTGATTCACCCTCCAAACTTCACCTTCTCCTTCTCCTTCTTCTGCTTCTTCTGATTCACCCTCCAGACTTCACCTTCTCCTTCTCCTTCTTCTGCTTCTTCTGATTCACCCTCCAGACTTCATCTTCTCCTTCTCCTTCTTCTGCTTCTTCTGATTCACCCTCCAGACTTCACCTTCTCCTTCTCCTTCTTCTGCTTCTTCTGATTCACCCTCCAGACTACACCTTCTCCTTCTCCTTCTTCTACTTCTTCTGATTCACCCTCCAGACTTCACCTTCTCCTTCTCCTTCTTCTACTTCTTCAGATTCACCCTCCAGTCTTCACCTTCTCCTTCTCCTTCTTCTGTTTCTTCTGCTTCACCCTCCAGACTTCACCTTCTCCTTCTCTTTCTTCTGCTTCTTCTGATTCACCCTCCAGACTTCACCTTCTCCTTCTCCTTCTTCTGATTCTTCTGATTCACCCTCCAGACTTCACCTTCTCCTTCTCCTTCTTCTGCTTCTTCTGATTCACCCTCCTGACTTCACCTTCTCCTTCTCCTTCTTCTACTTCTTCTGATTCACCCTCCTGACTTCACCTTCTCCTTCTCCTTCTTCTACTTCTTCTGCTTCACCCTCCAGACTTCACCTTCTCCTTCTCCTTCTTCTACTTCTTCTGATTCACCCTCCAGACTTCACCTTCTCCTTCTCCTTCTTTTGCTTCTTCTGCTTCACACTCCAGACTTCACCTTCTCCTTCTCCTTCTTCTGCTTCTTCTGATTCACCCTCCTTACTTCACCTTCTCCTTCTCCTTCTTCTGCTTCTTCTGATTCACCCTCCTGACTTCACCTTCTCCTTCTCCTTATTCTGCTTCTTCTGTTTCACCCTCCAGACTTCACCTTCTCCTTCTCCTTCTTCTGCTTCTTCTGATTCACCCTCCAGACATCACCTTCTCCTTCTCCTTCTTCTGCTTCTTCTGATTCACCCTCCAGACTTCACCTTCCCCTTCTCCTTCTTCTACGTCTTCTGATTCACCCTCCAGACTTCCCATTCTCCTTCTCCTTCTTCTGCTTCTTCTGATTCACCCTCCAGACTTCACCTTCTCCTTCTCCTTCGTCTACTTCTTCTGATTCACCCTCCAGACTACACCTTCTCCTTCTCCTTCTTCTACTTCTTCTGATTCACCCTCCAGACTTCACCTTCTCCTTCTCCTTCTTCTGTTTCTTCTGATGCACCCTCCAGACTTCACCTTCTCCTTCTCCTTCTTCTACTTCTTCTGATTCACCCTCCAGACTTCACCTTCTCCTTCTCCTTCTTCTACTTCTTCTGATTCACCCTCCAGACTTCACCTTCTCCTTCTCCTTCTTCTACTTCTTCTGCTTCTCCCTCCAGACTTCACCTTCTCCTTCTCCTTCTTCTGCTTCTTCTGATTCACCCTCCAGACTTCACCTTCTCATTCTCCTTCTTCTACTTCTTCTGATTCACCCTCCAGACTTCACCTTCTCCTTCTCCTTCTTCTACTTCTTCTGATTCACCCTCCAGACTTCACCTTCTCCTTCTCCTTCTTCTACTTCTTCCGATTCACCCTCTTGACTTAACCTTCTCCTTCTCCTTCTTCTGCTTCTTCTGCTTCACCCTCCTGACTTCACCTTCTCCTTCTTCTACTTCTTCTGATTCACCCTCCAGACTTCACCTTCTCCTTCTCCTTCTTCTGCTTCTTCTGCTTCACCCTCCAGACTTCACCTTCTCCTTCTCCTTCTTCTGCTTCTTCTGCTTCGCCCTCCAGACATCACCTTCTCCTTCTCCTTCTTCTGCTTCTTCTGCTTCACCCTCCAGACTTCACCTTCTCCTTCTACTTCTTCTGCTTCTTCTGCTTCACTCTCCTGACTTCACCTTCTCCTTCACCTTCTTCTACTTCTTCTGATTCACCCTCCAGACTTCACCTTCTCCTTCTCCTTCTTCTGCTTCTTCTGCTTCACCCTCCAGACTTCACCTTCTCCTTCTCCTTCTTCTGTTTCTTCTGCTGCGCCCTCCAGACTTCACCTTCTCCTTCTCCTTCTTCTGCTTCTTCTGCTTCACCCTCCTGACTTCACCTTCTCCTTCTCCTTCTTCTGTTTCTTCTGATTCACCCTCCTAACTTTACCTTCTCCTTCTCCTTCTTCTGCTTCACCCTCCTGACTTCACCTTCTCCTTCTCCTTCTTCTGCTTCTTCTAATTCACCCTCCAGACTTCACCTTCTCCTTGTCCTTCTTCTGCTTCTTCTGATTCACCCTCCAGACTTCACCTTCTCCTTCTACTTCTTCTGCTTCTTCTGATTGACCCTCCAGACCTCACCTTCTCCTTCTCCTTCTTCTACTTCTTCTGATTCACCCTCCAGACTTCATCTTCTCCTTCTCCTTCTTCTGCTTCTTCTGATTCACCCTCCAGACTTCACCTTCTCCTTCTCCTTCTTCTGCTTCTTCTGCTTCACCCTCCTGACTTCACCTTCTCCTTCTCCTTCTTCTACTTCTTCTGATTCACCCTCCAGACTTCACCTTCTCCTTCTCCTTCTTCTGCTTCTTCTGATTCACCCTCCAGACTTCATCTTCTCCTTCTCCTTCTTCTGCTTCTTCTGATTCACCCTCCAGACTTCACCTTCTCCTTCTCCTTCTTCTGCTTCTTCTGATTCACCCTCCAGACAACACCTTCTCCTTCTCCTTCTTCTACTTCTTCTGATTCACCCTCCAGACTTCACCTTCTTCTTCTCCTTCTTCTACTTCTTCAGATTCACCCTCCAGTCTTCACCTTCTCCTTCTCCTTCTTCTGTTTCTTCTGCTTCACCCTCCAGACTTCACCTTCTCCTTCTCTTTCTTCTGCTTCTTCTGATTCACCCTCCAGACTTCACCTTCTCCTTCTCCTTCTTCTGATTCTTCTGATTCACCCTCCAGACTTCTCCTTCTCCTTCTCCTTCTTCTGCTTCTTCTGATTCACCCTCCTGACTTCACCTTCTCCTTCTCCTTCTTCTACTTCTTCTGATTCACCCTCCTGACTTCACCTTCTCCTTCTCCTTCTTCTACTTCTTCTGCTTCACCCTCCAGACTTCACCTTCTCCTTCTCCTTCTTCTACTTCTTCTGATTCACCCTCCAGACTTCACCTTCTCCTTCTCATTCTTTTGCTTCTTCTGCTTCACACTCCAGACTTCACCTTCTCCTTCTCCTTCTTCTGCTTCTTCTGATTCACCCTCCTTACTTCACCTTCTCCTTCTTCTGCTTCTTCTGATTCACCCTCCTGACTTCACCTTCTCCTTCTCCTTATTCTGCTTCTTCTGTTTCACCCTCCAGACTTCACCTTCTCCTTCTCCTTCTTCTGCTTCTTCTGATTCACCCTCCAGACATCACCTTCTCCTTCTCCTTCTTCTGCTTCTTCTGATTCACCCTCCAGACTTCACCTTCCCCTTCTCCTTCTTCTACGTCTTCTGATTCACCCTCCAGACTTCCCATTCTCCTTCTCCTTCTTCTGCTTCTTCTGATTCACCCTCCAGACTTCACCTTCTCCTTCTCCTTCGTCTACTTCTTCTGATTCACCCTCCAGACTACACCTTCTCCTTCTCCTTCTTCTACTTCTTCTGATTCACCCTCCAGACTTCACCTTCTCCTTCTCCTTCTTCTGTTTCTTCTGATTCACCCTCCAGACTTCACCTTCTCCTTCTCCTTCTTCTACTTCTTCTGATTCACCCTCCAGACTTCACCTTCTCCTTCTCCTTCTTCTACTTCTTCTGATTCACCCTCCAGACTTCACGTTCTCCTTCTCCTTCTTCTACTTCTTCTGCTTCTCCCTCCAGACTTCACCTTCTCCTTCTCCTTCTTCTGCTTCTTCTGATTCACCCTCCAGACTTCACCTTCTCATTCTCCTTCTTCTACTTCTTCTGATTCACCCTCCAGACTTCACCTTCTCCTTCTCCTTCTTGTACTTCTTCTGATGCACCCTCCAGACTTCACCTTCTCCTTCTCCTTCTTCTACTTCTTCCGATTCACCCTCTTGACTTAACCTTCTCCTTCTCCTTCTTCTGCTTCTTCTGCTTCACCCTCCTGACTTCACCTTCTCCTTCTCCTTCTTCTACTTCTTCTGATTCACCCTCCAGACTTCACCTTCTCCTTCTCCTTCTTCTGCTTCTTCTGCTTCACCCTCCAGACTTCACCTTCTCCTTCTCCTTCTTCTGCTTCTTCTGCTTCGCCCTCCAGACATCACCTTCTCCTTCTCCTTCTTCTGCTTCTTCTGCTTCACCCTCCAGACTTCACCTTCTCCTTCTACTTCTTCTGCTTCTTCTGCTTCACTCTCCTGACTTCACCTTCTCCTTCACCTTCTTCTACTTCTTCTGATTCACCCTCCAGACTTCACCTTCTCCTTCTCCTTCTTCTGCTTCTTCTGCTTCACCCTCCAGACTTCACCTTCTCCTTCTCCTTCTTCTGCTTCTTCTGCTGCGCCCTCCAGACTTCAGCTTCTGCTTCTCCTTCCTCTGCTTCTTCTGCTTCACCCTCCTGACTTCACCTTCTCCTTCTCCTTCTTCTGCTTCTTCTGATTCACCCTCCTAACTTTACCTTCTCCTTCTCCTTCTTCTGCTTCTTCTGATTCACCCTCCTGACTTCACCTTCTCCTTCTCCTTCTTCTGCTTCTTCTAATTCACCCTCCAGACTTCACCTTCTCCTTGTCCTTCTTCTGCTTCTTCTGATTCACCCTCCAGACTTCACCTTCTCCTTCTCCTTCTTCTGCTTCTTCTGATTGACCCTCCAGACCTCACCTTCTCCTTCTCCTTCTTCTACTTCTTCTGATTCACCCTCCAGACTTCATCTTCTCCTTCTCCTTCTTCTGCTTCTTCTGATTCACCCTCCAGACTTCACCTTCTCCTTCTCCTTCTTCTGCTTCTTCTGCTTCACCCTCCTGACTTCACCTTCTCCTTCTCCTTCTTCTACTTCTTCTGATTCACCCTCCAGACTTCACCTTCTCCTTCTCCTTCTTCTGCTTCTTCTGCTTCACCCTCCAGACTTCACCTTCTCCTTCTCCTTCTTCTGCTTCTTCTGCTTCGCCCTCCAGACTTCACCTTCTCCTTCTCCATCTTCTGCTTCTTCTGCTTCACTCTCCTGACTTCACCTTCTCCTTCTCCTTCTTCTACTTCTTCTGATTCACCCTCCAGACTTCACCTTCTCCTTCTCCTTCTTCTGCTTCTTCTGCTTCACCCTCCAGACTTCAGCTTCTCCTTCTCCTTCTTCTGCTTCTTCTGCTGCGCCCTCCAGACTTCACCTTCTCCTTCTCCTTCTTCTGCTTCTTCTGCTTCGCCGTCCTGACTTCACCTTCTCCTTCTCCTTCTTCTACTTCTTCTGCTTCACCCTCCAGACTTCACCTTCTCCTTCTCCTACTTCTACTTCTTCTGATTCACCCTCCAGACTTCACATTCTCCTTCTCCTTCTTTTGCTTCTTCTGCTTCACACTCCAGACTTCACCTTCTCCTTCTCCTTCTTCTGCTTCTTCTGATTCACCCTCCTTACTTCACCTTCTCCTTCTCCTTCTTCTGCTTCTTCTGATTCACCCTCCTGACTTCACCTTCTCCTTCTCCTTATTCTGCTTCTTCTGTTTCACCCTCCAGACTTCACCTTCTCCTTCTCCTTCTTCTGCTTCTTCTGATTCACCCTCCAGACTTCACCTTCTCCTTCTCCTTCTTCTGTTTCTTCTGATTCACCCTCCAGACTTCACCTTCTCCTTCTCCTTCTTCTACTTCTTCTGATTCACCCTCCAGAATTCACCTTCTCCTTCTCCTTTTTCTGCTTCTTCTGATTCACCCTCCAGACTTCACCTTCTCCTTCTCCTTCGTCTACTTCTTCTGATTCACCCTCCAGACTACACCTTCTCCTTCTCCTTCTTCTACTTCTTCTGATTCACCCTCCAGACTTCACCTTCTCCTTCTCCTTCTTCTGCTTCTTCTGATTCACCCTCCAGACTTCACCTTCTCCTTCTCCTTCTTCTACTTCTTCAGATTCACCCTCCAGTCTTCACCTTCTCCTTCTCCTTTTCTGCTTCTTCTGATTCACCCTCCTGACTTCACCTTCTCCTTCTCCTTCTTCTGCTTCTTCTGATTCACCCTCCAGACTTCACCTTCTCCTTCTCCTTCTTCTGCTTCTTCTGCTTCGCCCTCCAGACATCACCTTCTCCTTCTCCTTCTTCTGCTTCTTCTGCTTCACCCTCCAGACTTCAGCTTCTCCTTCTCCTTCTTCTGCTTCTTCTGCTTCACTCTCCTGACTTCACCTTCTCCTTCACCTTCTTCTACTTCTTCTGATTCACCCTCCAGACTTCACCTTCTCCTTCTCCTTCTTATGCTTCTTCTGCTTCACCCTCCAGACTTCACCTTCTCCTTCTCCTTCTTCTGCTTCTTCTGCTGCGCCCTCCAGACTTCACCTTCTCCTTCTTCTGCTTCTTCTGCTTCACCCTCCTGACTTCACCTTCTCCTTCTCCTTCTTCTACTTCTTCTGCTTCACCCCCCTGACTTCACCTGCTCCTTCTCCTTCTTCTGCTTCTTCTGATTCACCCTCCTAACTTCACCTTCTCCTTCTCCTTCTTCTGCTTCTTCTGATTCACCCTCCTGACTTCACCTTCTCCTTCTCCTTCTTCTGCTTCTTCTAATTCACCCTCCAGACTTCACCTTCTCCTTGTCCTTCTTCTGCTTCTTCTGATTCACCCTCCAGACTTCACCTTCTCCTTCTACTTCTTCTGCTTCTTCTGATTGACCCTCCAAAACGCACCTTCTCCTTCTCCTTCTTCTACTTCTTCTGATTCACCCTCCAGACTTCATCTTCTCCTTCTCCTTCTTCTGCTTCTTCTGATTCACCCTCCAGACTTCACCTTCTCCTTCTCCTTCTTCTGCTTCTTCTGCTTCACCCTCCTGACTTCACCTTCTCCTTCTCCTTCTTCTACTTCTTCTGATTCACCCTCCAGACTTCACCTTCTCCTTCTCCTTCTTCTGCTTCTTCTGCTTCACCCTCCAGACTTCACCTTCTCCTTCTCCTTCTTCTGCTTCTTCTGCTTCGCCCTCCAGACTTCACCTTCTCCTTCTCCATCTTCTGCTTCTTCTGCTTCACTCTCCTGACTTCACCTTCTCCTTCTCCTTCTTCTACTTCTTCTGATTCACCCTCCAGACTTCACCTTCTCCTTCTCCTTCTTCTGCTTCTTCTGCTTCACCCTCCAGACTTCAGCTTCTCCTTCTCCTTCTTCTGCTTCTTCTGCTGCGCCCTCCAGACTTCACCTTCTCCTTCTCCTTCTTCTGCTTCTTCTGCTTCGCCGTCCTGACTTCACCTTCTCATTCTCCTTCTTCTACTTCTTCTGCTTCACCCCCCTGACTTCACCTGCTCCTTCTCCTTCTTCTGCTTCTTCTGATTCACCCTCCTAACTACACCTTCTCCTTCTCCTACTTCTGCTTCTTCTGATTCACCCTCCTGACTTCACCTTCTCCTTCTCCTTCTTCTGCTTCTTCTGATTCACCCTCCAGACTTCACCTTCTCCTTCTCCTTCTTCTCTTCTTCTGATTCACCCTCCAGTCTTCACCTTCTCCTTCTCCTTCTTCTGCTTCTTCTGATTCACCCTCCAGACTTCATCTTCTCCTTCTCCTTCTTCTGCTTCTTCTGATTCACCCTCCAGACTTCACCTTCTCCTTCTCCTTCTTCTGCTTCTTCTGATTCACCCTCCAGACTTCACCTTCTCCTTCTCCTTCTTCTACTTCTTCTGATTCACCCTCCAGACTTCACCTTCTCCTTCTCCTTCTTATACTTCTTCAGATTCACCCTCCAGTCTTCACCTTCTCCTTCTCCTTCTTCTGCTTCTTCTGATTCACCCTCCAGACTTCACCTTCTCCTTCTCCTTCTTCTGATTCTTCTGATTCACCCTCCTGACTTCACCTTCTCCTTCTCCTTCTTCTGCTTCTTCTGATTCACCCTCCAGACTTCACCTTCTCCTTCTCCTTCTTCTACTTCTTCTGATTCACCCTCCAGAATTCACCTTCTCCTTCTCCTTTTTCTGCTTCTTCTGATTCACCCTCCAGACTTCACCTTCTCCTTCTCCTTCGTCTACTTCTTCTGATTCACCCTCCAGACTACACCTTCTCCTTCTCCTTCTTCTACTTCTTCTGATTCACCCTCCAGACTTCACCTTCTCCTTCTCCTTCTTCTGCTTCTTCTGATTCACCCTCCAGACTTCACCTTCTCCTTCTCCTTCTTCTACTTCTTCAGATTCACCCTCCAGTCTTCACCTTCTCCTTCTCCTTTTCTGCTTCTTCTGATTCACCCTCCTGACTTCACCTTCTCCTTCTCCTTCTTCTGCTTCTTCTGATTCACCCTCCAGACTTCACCTTCTCCTTCTCCTTCTTCTGCTTCTTCTGCTTCGCCCTCCAGACATCACCTTCTCCTTCTCCTTCTTCTGCTTCTTCTGCTTCACCCTCCAGACTTCAGCTTCTCCTTCTCCTTCTTCTGCTTCTTCTGCTTCACTCTCCTGACTTCACCTTCTCCTTCACCTTCTTCTACTTCTTCTGATTCACCCTCCAGACTTCACCTTCTCCTTCTCCTTCTTATGCTTCTTCTGCTTCACCCTCCAGACTTCACCTTCTCCTTCTCCTTCTTCTGCTTCTTCTGCTGCGCCCTCCAGACTTCACCTTCTCCTTCTCCTTCTTCTGCTTCTTCTGCTTCACCCTCCTGACTTCACCTTCTCCTTCTCCTTCTTCTACTTCTTCTGCTTCACCCCCCTGACTTCACCTGCTCCTTCTCCTTCTTCTGCTTCTTCTGATTCACCCTCCTAACTTCACCTTCTCCTTCTCCTTCTTCTGCTTCTTCTGATTCACCCTCCTGACTTCACCTTCTCCTTCTCCTTCTTCTGCTTCTTCTAATTCACCCTCCAGACTTCACCTTCTCCTTGTCCTTCTTCTGCTTCTTCTGATTCACCCTCCAGACTTCACCTTCTCCTTCTACTTCTTCTGCTTCTTCTGATTGACCCTCCAAAACGCACCTTCTCCTTCTCCTTCTTCTACTTCTTCTGATTCACCCTCCAGACTTCATCTTCTCCTTCTCCTTCTTCTGCTTCTTCTGATTCACCCTCCAGACTTCACCTTCTCCTTCTCCTTCTTCTGCTTCTTCTGCTTCACCCTCCTGACTTCACCTTCTCCTTCTCCTTCTTCTACTTCTTCTGATTCACCCTCCAGACTTCACCTTCTCCTTCTCCTTCTTCTGCTTCTTCTGCTTCACCCTCCAGACTTCACCTTCTCCTTCTCCTTCTTCTGCTTCTTCTGCTTCGCCCTCCAGACTTCACCTTCTCCTTCTCCATCTTCTGCTTCTTCTGCTTCACTCTCCTGACTTCACCTTCTCCTTCTCCTTCTTCTACTTCTTCTGATTCACCCTCCAGACTTCACCTTCTCCTTCTCCTTCTTCTGCTTCTTCTGCTTCACCCTCCAGACTTCAGCTTCTCCTTCTCCTTCTTCTGCTTCTTCTGCTGCGCCCTCCAGACTTCACCTTCTCCTTCTCCTTCTTCTGCTTCTTCTGCTTCGCCGTCCTGACTTCACCTTCTCATTCTCCTTCTTCTACTTCTTCTGCTTCACCCCCCTGACTTCACCTGCTCCTTCTCCTTCTTCTGCTTCTTCTGATTCACCCTCCTAACTACACCTTCTCCTTCTCCTACTTCTGCTTCTTCTGATTCACCCTCCTGACTTCACCTTCTCCTTCTCCTTCTTCTGCTTCTTCTGATTCACCCTCCAGACTTCACCTTCTCCTTCTCCTTCTTCTCTTCTTCTGATTCACCCTCCAGTCTTCACCTTCTCCTTCTCCTTCTTCTGCTTCTTCTGATTCACCCTCCAGACTTCATCTTCTCCTTCTCCTTCTTCTGCTTCTTCTGATTCACCCTCCAGACTTCACCTTCTCCTTCTCCTTCTTCTGCTTCTTCTGATTCACCCTCCAGACTTCACCTTCTCCTTCTCCTTCTTCTACTTCTTCTGATTCACCCTCCAGACTTCACCTTCTCCTTCTCCTTCTTATACTTCTTCAGATTCACCCTCCAGTCTTCACCTTCTCCTTCTCCTTCTTCTGTTTCTTCTGCTTCACCCTCCAGACTTCACCTTCTTCTTCTCTTTCTTCTGCTTCTTCTGATTCACCCTCCAGACTTCACCTTCTCCTTCTCCTTCTTCTGATTCTTCTGATTCACCCTCCTGACTTCACCTTCTCCTTCTCCTTCTTCTACTTCTTCTGATTCACCCTCCTGACTTCACCTTCTCCTTCTCCTTCTTCTACTTCTTCTGATTCACCCTCCAGACTTCACCTTCTCCTTCTCCTTCTTCTGCTTCTTCTGATTCACCCTCCAGACTTCACCTTCTCCTTCTCCTTATTCTGCTTCTTCTGATTCACCCTCCAGACTTCACCTTCTCCTTCTCCTTCTTCTGCTTCTTATGATTCACCCTCCAGACTTCACCTTCTCCTTCTCCTTCTTCTGCTTCTTCTGATTCACCCTCCAGACTTCACCTTCTCCTTCTCCTTCTTCTGCTTCTTCTGATTCACCCTCCAGACTTCACCTTCTCCTTCTCCTTCTTCTACTCCTTCTGATTCACCCTCCAGACTTCACCTTCTCCTTCTCCTTCTTCTGCTTCTTCTGATTCACCCTCCAGACTTCACCTTCTCCTACTCCTTATTCTGCTTCTTCTGATTCACCCTCCAGACTTCACCTTCTCCTTCTCCTTCTTCTGCTTCTTCTGATACACCCTGCAGACTTCACCTTCTCCTTCTCCTTCTTCTGCTTCTTCTGATTCACCCTCCAGACTTCACCTTCTCCTTCTCCTTCTTCTGCTTCTTCTGATTCACCCTCCAGACTTCACCTTCTCCTTCTCCTTCTTCTACTTCTTCTGATTCACCCTCCAGACTTCACCTTCTCCTTCTCCTTCTTCTGCTTCTTCTGATTCACCCTCCAGACTTCACCTTCTCCTTCTCCTTCTTCTACTTCTTCTGCTTCATCCTCCAGACTACACCTTCTCCTTCTCCTTCTTCTACTTCTTCTGATTCACCCTCCAGACTTCACCTTCTCCTTCTCCTTCTTCTGCTTCTTCTGATTCACCCTCCAGACTTCACCTTCTCCTTCTCCTTATTCTGCTTCTTCTGATTCACCCTCCAGACTTCACCTTCTCCTTCTCCTTCTTCTGCTTCTTCTGATTCACCCTCCAGACTTCACCTTCTCCTTCTCCTTCTTCTGCTTCTTCTGATTCACCCTCCAGACTTCACGTTCTCCTTCTCCTTCTTCTACTTCTTCTGATTCACCCTCCAGACTTCACCTTCTCCTTCTCCTTCTTCTGCTTCTTCTGATTCACCCTCCTGACTTCACCTTCTCCTTCTCCTTCTTCTACATCTTCTGATTCACCCTCCTGACTTCACCTTCTCCTTCTCCTTCTTCTACTTCTTCTGCTTCACCATCCAGACTTCACCTTCTCCTTCTCCTTATTCTGCTTCTTCTGAATCACCCTCCAGACTTCACCTTCTCCTTCTCCTTCTTCTGCTTCTTCTGATTCAACCTCCAGACTTCACCTTCTCCTTCTCCTTCTTCTACTTCTTCTGATTCACCCTCCAGACTTCACCTTCTCCTTCTCCTTCTTCTGCTTCTTCTGTTTCACCCTCCAGACTTCACCTTCTCCTTCTCCTTATTCTGCTTCTTCTGATTCACCCTCCAGACTTCACCTTCTCCTTCTCCTTCTTCTACTTCTTCTGCTTCTCCCTCCAGACTTCACCTTCTCCTTCTCCTTCTTCTGCTTCTTCTGATTCACCCTCCAGACTTCACCTTCCCCTTCTCCTTCTTCTACTTCTTCTGATTCACCCTCCAGACTTCACCTTCTCCTTCTCCTTCTTCTACTTCTTCTGATTCACCCTCCAGATTCACCTTCTCCTTCTCCTTCTTCTACTTCTTCCGATTCACCCTCCTGACTTCACCTTCTCCTTCTCCTTCTTCTGCTTCTTCTGCTTCACCCTCCTGACTTCACCTTCTCCTTCTCCTTCTTCTACTTCTTCTGATTCACCCTCCAGACTTCACCTTCTCCTTCTCCTTCTTCTGCTTCTTCTGCTTCACCCTCCAGACTTCACCTTCTCCTTCTCCTTCTTCTGCTTCTTCTGATTCGCCCTCCAGACATCGCCTTCTCCTTCTCCTTCTTCTACTTCTTCTGATTCACCCTCCAGACTTCACATTCTCCTTCTCCTTCTTATGCTTCTTCTGCTTCACACTCCAGACTTCACCTTCTCCTTCTCCTTCTTCTGCTTCTTCTGATTCACCCTCCTTACTTCACCTTCTCCTTCTCCTTCTTCTGCTTCTTCTGATTCACCCTCCTGACTTCACCTTCTCCTTCTCCTTATTCTGCTTCTTCTGTTTCACCCTCCAGACTTCACCTTCTCCTTCTCCTTCTTCTGCTTCTTCTGATTCACCCTCCAGACTTCACCTTCTCCTTCTCCTTCTTCTGCTTCTTATGATTCACCCTCCAGACTTCACCTTCTCCTTCTCCTTCTTCTGCTTCTTCTGATTCACCCTCCAGACTTCACCTTCTCCTTCTCCTTCTTCTGCTTCTTCTGATTCACCCTCCAGACTTCACCTTCTCCTTCTCCTTCTTCTACTCCTTCTGATTCACCCTCCAGACTTCACCTTCTCCTTCTCCTTCTTCTGCTTCTTCTGATTCACCCTCCAGACTTCACCTTCTCCTACTCCTTATTCTGCTTCTTCTGATTCACCCTCCAGACTTCACCTTCTCCTTCTCCTTCTTCTGCTTCTTCTGATACACCCTGCAGACTTCACCTTCTCCTTCTCCTTCTTCTGCTTCTTCTGATTCACCCTCCAGACTTCACCTTCTCCTTCTCCTTCTTCTGCTTCTTCTGATTCACCCTCCAGACTTCACCTTCTCCTTCTCCTTCTTCTACTTCTTCTGATTCACCCTCCAGACTTCACCTTCTCCTTCTCCTTCTTCTGCTTCTTCTGATTCACCCTCCAGACTTCACCTTCTCCTTCTCCTTCTTCTACTTCTTCTGCTTCATCCTCCAGACTACACCTTCTCCTTCTCCTTCTTCTACTTCTTCTGATTCACCCTCCAGACTTCACCTTCTCCTTCTCCTTCTTCTGCTTCTTCTGATTCACCCTCCAGACTTCACCTTCTCCTTCTCCTTATTCTGCTTCTTCTGATTCACCCTCCAGACTTCACCTTCTCCTTCTCCTTCTTCTGCTTCTTCTGATTCACCCTCCAGACTTCACCTTCTCCTTCTCCTTATTCTGCTTCTTCTGTTTCACCCTCCAGACTTCACCTTCTCCTTCTCCTTCTTCTGCTTCTTCTGATTCACCCTCCAGACTTCACCTTCTCCTTCTCCTTCTTCTGTTTCTTCTGATTCACCCTCCAGACTTCACCTTCTCCTTCTCCTTCTTCTACTTCTTCTGATTCACCCTCCAGACTTCACCTTCTCCTTCTCCTTCTTCTGCTTCTTCTGATTCACCCTCCAGACTTCACCTTCTCCTTCTCCTTCGTCTACTTCTTCTGATTCACCCTCCAGACTACACCTTCTCCTTCTCCTTCTTCTACTTCTTCTGATTCACCCTCCAGACTTCACCTTCTCCTTCTCCTTCTTCTGCTTCTTCTGATTCACCCTCCAGACTTCACCTTCTCCTTCTCCTTCTTCTACTTCTTCAGATTCACCCTCCAGTCTTCACCTTCTCCTTCTCCTTTTCTGCTTCTTCTGATTCACCCTCCTGACTTCACCTTCTCCTTCTCCTTCTTCTGCTTCTTCTGATTCACCCTCCAGACTTCACCTTCTCCTTCTCCTTCTTCTGCTTCTTCTGCTTCGCCCTCCAGACATCACCTTCTCCTTCTCCTTCTTCTGCTTCTTCTGCTTCACCCTCCAGACTTCACCTTCTCCTTCTCCTTCTTCTGCTTCTTCTGCTTCACTCTCCTGACTTCACCTTCTCCTTCACCTTCTTCTACTTCTTCTGATTCACCCTCCAGACTTCACCTTCTCCTTCTCCTTCTTTTGCTTCTTCTGCTTCACCCTCCAGACTTCACCTTCTCCTTCTCCTTCTTCTGCTTCTTCTGCTGCGCCCTCCAGACTTCACCTTCTCCTTCTCCTTCTTCTGCTTCTTCTGCTTCACCCTCCTGACTTCACCTTCTCCTTCTCCTTCTTCTACTTCTTCTGCTTCACCCCCCTGACTTCACCTGCTCCTTCTCCTTCTTCTGCTTCTTCTGATTCACCCTCCTAACTTTACCTTCTCCTTCTCCTTCTTCTGCTTCTTCTGATTCACCCTCCTGACTTCACCTTCTCCTTCTCCTTCTTCTGCTTCTTCTAATTCACCCTCCAGACTTCACCTTCTCCTTGTCCTTCTTCTGCTTCTTCTGATTCACCCTCCAGACTTCACCTTCTCCTTCTCCTTCTTCTGCTTCTTCTGATTGACCCTCCAGACCTCACCTTCTCCTTCTCCTTCTTCTACTTCTTCTGATTCACCCTCCAGACTTCATCTTCTCCTTCTCCTTCTTCTGCTTCTTCTGATTCACCCTCCAGACTTCACCTTCTCCTTCTCCTTCTTCTGCTTCTTCTGCTTCACCCTCCTGACTTCACCTTCTCCTTCTCCTTCTTCTACTTCTTCTGATTCACCCTCCAGACTTCACCTTCTCCTTCTCCTTCTTCTGCTTCTTCTGCTTCACCCTCCAGACTTCACCTTCTCCTTCTCCTTCTTCTGCTTCTTCTGCTTCGCCCTCCAGACTTCACCTTCTCCTTCTCCATCTTCTGCTTCTTCTGCTTCACTCTCCTGACTTCACCTTCTCCTTCTCCTTCTTCTACTTCTTCTGATTCACCCTCCAGACTTCACCTTCTCCTTCTCCTTCTTCTGCTTCTTCTGCTTCACCCTCCAGACTTCAGCTTCTCCTTCTCCTTCATCTGCTTCTTCTGCTGCGCCCTCCAGACTTCACCTTCTCCTTCTCCTTCTTCTGCTTCTTCTGCTTCGCCGTCCTGACTTCACCTTCTCCTTCTCCTTCTTCTACTTCTTCTGCTTCACCCCCCTGACTTCACCTGCTCCTTCTCCTTCTTCTGCTTCTTCTGATTCACCCTCCTAACTACACCTTCTCCTTCTCCTTCTTCTGCTTCTTCTGATTCACCCTCCTGACTTCACCTTCTCCTTCTCCTTCTTCTGCTTCTTCTGATTCACCCTCCAGACTTCACCTTCTCCTTCTCCTTCTTCTCTTCTTCTGATTCACCCTCCAGTCTTCACCTTCTCCTTCTCCTTCTTCTGCTTCTTCTGATTCACCCTCCAGACTTCATGTTCTCCTTCTCCTTCTTCTGCTTCTTCTGATTCACCCTCCAGACTTCACCTTCTCCTTCTCCTTCTTCTGCTTCTTCTGATTCACACTCCAGACTTCACCTTCTCCTTCTCCTTCTTCTACTTCTTCTGATTCACCCTCCAGACTTCACCTTCTCCTTCTCCTTCTTATACTTCTTCAGATTCACCCTCCAGTCTTCACCTTCTCCTTCTCCTTCTTCTGTTTCTTCTGCTTCACCCTCCAGACTTCACCTTCTTCTTCTCTTTCTTCTGCTTCTTCTGATTCACCCTCCAGACTTCACCTTCTCCTTCTCCTTCTTCTGATTCTTCTGATTCACCCTCCTGACTTCACCTTCTCCTTCTCCTTCTTCTACTTCTTCTGATTCACCCTCCTGACTTCACCTTCTCCTTCTCCTTCTTCTACTTCTTCTGATTCACCCTCCAGACTTCACCTTCTCCTTCTCCTTCTTCTGCTTCTTCTGATTCACCCTCCAGACTTCACCTTCTCCTTCTCCTTATTCTGCTTCTTCTGATTCACCCTCCAGACTTCACCTTCTCCTTCTCCTTCTTCTGCTTCTTATGATTCACCCTCCAGACTTCACCTTCTCCTTCTCCTTCTTCTGCTTCTTCTGATTCACCCTCCAGACTTCACCTTCTCCTTCTCCTTCTTCTGCTTCTTCTGATTCACCCTCCAGACTTCACCTTCTCCTTCTCCTTCTTCTACTCCTTCTGATTCACCCTCCAGACTTCACCTTCTCCTTCTCCTTCTTCTGCTTCTTCTGATTCACCCTCCAGACTTCACCTTCTCCTTCTCCTTATTCTGCTTCTTCTGATTCACCCTCCAGACTTCACCTTCTCCTTCTCCTTCTTCTGCTTCTTCTGATTCACCCTGCAGACTTCACCTTCTCCTTCTCCTTCTTCTGCTTCTTCTGATTCACCCTCCAGACTTCACCTTCTCCTTCTCCTTCTTCTGCTTCTTCTGATTCACCCTCCAGACTTCACCTTCTCCTTCTCCTTCTTCTGCTTCTTCTGCTTCACTCTCCTGACTTCACCTTCTCCTTCACCTTCTTCTACTTCTTCTGATTCACCCTCCAGACTTCACCTTCTCCTTCTTCTGCTTCTTCTGCTTCACCCTCCAGACTTCACCTTCTCCTTCTCCTTCTTCTGCTTCTTCTGCTGCGCCCTCCAGACTTCACCTTCTCCTTCTCCTTCTTCTGCTTCTTCTGCTTCACCCTCCTGACTTCACCTTCTCCTTCTCCTTCTTCTACTTCTTCTGCTTCACCCCCCTGACTTCACCTGCTCCTTCTCCTTCTTCTGCTTCTTCTGCTTCACCCTCCAGACTTCACCTTCTCCTTCTCCTTCTTCTGCTTCTTCTGCTGCGCCCTCCAGACTTCACCTTCTCCTTCTCCTTCTTCTGCTTCTTCTGCTTCACCCTCCTGACTTCACCTTCTCCTTCTCCTTCTTCTACTTCTTCTGCTTCACCCCCCTGACTTCACCTTCTCCTTCTCCTTCTTCTGCTTCTTCTGATTCACCCTGCAGACTTCACCTTCTCCTTCTCCTTCTTCTGCTTCTTATGATTCACCCTCCAGACTTCACCTTCTCCTTCTCCTTCTTCTGCTTCTTCTGATTCACCCTCCAGACTTCACCTTCTCCTTCTCCTTCTTCTGCTTCTTCTGATTCACCCTCCAGACTTCACCTTCTCCTTCTCCTTCTTCTACTCCTTCTGATTCACCCTCCAGACTTCACCTTCTCCTTCTCCTTCTTCTGCTTCTTCTGATTCACCCTCCAGACTTCACCTTCTCCTACTCCTTATTCTGCTTCTTCTGATTCACCCTCCAGACTTCACCTTCTCCTTCTCCTTCTTCTGCTTCTTCTGATACACCCTGCAGACTTCACCTTCTCCTTCTCCTTCTTCTGCTTCTTCTGATTCACCCTCCAGACTTCACCTTCTCCTTCTCCTTCTTCTGCTTCTTCTGATTCACCCTCCAGACTTCACCTTCTCCTTCTCCTTCTTCTACTTCTTCTGATTCACCCTCCAGACTTCACCTTCTCCTTCTCCTTCTTCTGCTTCTTCTGATTCACCCTCCAGACTTCACCTTCTCCTTCTCCTTCTTCTACTTCTTCTGCTTCATCCTCCAGACTACACCTTCTCCTTCTCCTTCTTCTACTTCTTCTGATTCACCCTCCAGACTTCACCTTCTCCTTCTCCTTCTTCTGCTTCTTCTGATTCACCCTCCAGACTTCACCTTCTCCTTCTCCTTATTCTGCTTCTTCTGATTCACCCTCCAGACTTCACCTTCTCCTTCTCCTTCTTCTGCTTCTTCTGATTCACCCTCCAGACTTCACCTTCTCCTTCTCCTTATTCTGCTTCTTCTGTTTCACCCTCCAGACTTCACCTTCTCCTTCTCCTTCTTCTGCTTCTTCTGATTCACCCTCCAGACTTCACCTTCTCCTTCTCCTTCTTCTGTTTCTTCTGATTCACCCTCCAGACTTCACCTTCTCCTTCTCCTTCTTCTACTTCTTCTGATTCACCCTCCAGACTTCACCTTCTCCTTCTCCTTCTTCTGCTTCTTCTGATTCACCCTCCAGACTTCACCTTCTCCTTCTCCTTCGTCTACTTCTTCTGATTCACCCTCCAGACTACACCTTCTCCTTCTCCTTCTTCTACTTCTTCTGATTCACCCTCCAGACTTCACCTTCTCCTTCTCCTTCTTCTGCTTCTTCTGATTCACCCTCCAGACTTCACCTTCTCCTTCTCCTTCTTCTACTTCTTCAGATTCACCCTCCAGTCTTCACCTTCTCCTTCTCCTTTTCTGCTTCTTCTGATTCACCCTCCTGACTTCACCTTCTCCTTCTCCTTCTTCTGCTTCTTCTGATTCACCCTCCAGACTTCACCTTCTCCTTCTCCTTCTTCTGCTTCTTCTGCTTCGCCCTCCAGACATCACCTTCTCCTTCTCCTTCTTCTGCTTCTTCTGCTTCACCCTCCAGACTTCACCTTCTCCTTCTCCTTCTTCTGCTTCTTCTGCTTCACTCTCCTGACTTCACCTTCTCCTTCACCTTCTTCTACTTCTTCTGATTCACCCTCCAGACTTCACCTTCTCCTTCTCCTTCTTTTGCTTCTTCTGCTTCACCCTCCAGACTTCACCTTCTCCTTCTCCTTCTTCTGCTTCTTCTGCTGCGCCCTCCAGACTTCACCTTCTCCTTCTCCTTCTTCTGCTTCTTCTGCTTCACCCTCCTGACTTCACCTTCTCCTTCTCCTTCTTCTACTTCTTCTGCTTCACCCCCCTGACTTCACCTGCTCCTTCTCCTTCTTCTGCTTCTTCTGATTCACCCTCCTAACTTTACCTTCTCCTTCTCCTTCTTCTGCTTCTTCTGATTCACCCTCCTGACTTCACCTTCTCCTTCTCCTTCTTCTGCTTCTTCTAATTCACCCTCCAGACTTCACCTTCTCCTTGTCCTTCTTCTGCTTCTTCTGATTCACCCTCCAGACTTCACCTTCTCCTTCTCCTTCTTCTGCTTCTTCTGATTGACCCTCCAGACCTCACCTTCTCCTTCTCCTTCTTCTACTTCTTCTGATTCACCCTCCAGACTTCATCTTCTCCTTCTCCTTCTTCTGCTTCTTCTGATTCACCCTCCAGACTTCACCTTCTCCTTCTCCTTCTTCTGCTTCTTCTGCTTCACCCTCCTGACTTCACCTTCTCCTTCTCCTTCTTCTACTTCTTCTGATTCACCCTCCAGACTTCACCTTCTCCTTCTCCTTCTTCTGCTTCTTCTGCTTCACCCTCCAGACTTCACCTTCTCCTTCTCCTTCTTCTGCTTCTTCTGCTTCGCCCTCCAGACTTCACCTTCTCCTTCTCCATCTTCTGCTTCTTCTGCTTCACTCTCCTGACTTCACCTTCTCCTTCTCCTTCTTCTACTTCTTCTGATTCACCCTCCAGACTTCACCTTCTCCTTCTCCTTCTTCTGCTTCTTCTGCTTCACCCTCCAGACTTCAGCTTCTCCTTCTCCTTCATCTGCTTCTTCTGCTGCGCCCTCCAGACTTCACCTTCTCCTTCTCCTTCTTCTGCTTCTTCTGCTTCGCCGTCCTGACTTCACCTTCTCCTTCTCCTTCTTCTACTTCTTCTGCTTCACCCCCCTGACTTCACCTGCTCCTTCTCCTTCTTCTGCTTCTTCTGATTCACCCTCCTAACTACACCTTCTCCTTCTCCTTCTTCTGCTTCTTCTGATTCACCCTCCTGACTTCACCTTCTCCTTCTCCTTCTTCTGCTTCTTCTGATTCACCCTCCAGACTTCACCTTCTCCTTCTCCTTCTTCTCTTCTTCTGATTCACCCTCCAGTCTTCACCTTCTCCTTCTCCTTCTTCTGCTTCTTCTGATTCACCCTCCAGACTTCATGTTCTCCTTCTCCTTCTTCTGCTTCTTCTGATTCACCCTCCAGACTTCACCTTCTCCTTCTCCTTCTTCTGCTTCTTCTGATTCACACTCCAGACTTCACCTTCTCCTTCTCCTTCTTCTACTTCTTCTGATTCACCCTCCAGACTTCACCTTCTCCTTCTCCTTCTTATACTTCTTCAGATTCACCCTCCAGTCTTCACCTTCTCCTTCTCCTTCTTCTGTTTCTTCTGCTTCACCCTCCAGACTTCACCTTCTTCTTCTCTTTCTTCTGCTTCTTCTGATTCACCCTCCAGACTTCACCTTCTCCTTCTCCTTCTTCTGATTCTTCTGATTCACCCTCCTGACTTCACCTTCTCCTTCTCCTTCTTCTACTTCTTCTGATTCACCCTCCTGACTTCACCTTCTCCTTCTCCTTCTTCTACTTCTTCTGATTCACCCTCCAGACTTCACCTTCTCCTTCTCCTTCTTCTGCTTCTTCTGATTCACCCTCCAGACTTCACCTTCTCCTTCTCCTTATTCTGCTTCTTCTGATTCACCCTCCAGACTTCACCTTCTCCTTCTCCTTCTTCTGCTTCTTATGATTCACCCTCCAGACTTCACCTTCTCCTTCTCCTTCTTCTGCTTCTTCTGATTCACCCTCCAGACTTCACCTTCTCCTTCTCCTTCTTCTGCTTCTTCTGATTCACCCTCCAGACTTCACCTTCTCCTTCTCCTTCTTCTACTCCTTCTGATTCACCCTCCAGACTTCACCTTCTCCTTCTCCTTCTTCTGCTTCTTCTGATTCACCCTCCAGACTTCACCTTCTCCTTCTCCTTATTCTGCTTCTTCTGATTCACCCTCCAGACTTCACCTTCTCCTTCTCCTTCTTCTGCTTCTTCTGATTCACCCTGCAGACTTCACCTTCTCCTTCTCCTTCTTCTGCTTCTTCTGATTCACCCTCCAGACTTCACCTTCTCCTTCTCCTTCTTCTGCTTCTTCTGATTCACCCTCCAGACTTCACCTTCTCCTTCTCCTTCTTCTGCTTCTTCTGCTTCACTCTCCTGACTTCACCTTCTCCTTCACCTTCTTCTACTTCTTCTGATTCACCCTCCAGACTTCACCTTCTCCTTCTTCTGCTTCTTCTGCTTCACCCTCCAGACTTCACCTTCTCCTTCTCCTTCTTCTGCTTCTTCTGCTGCGCCCTCCAGACTTCACCTTCTCCTTCTCCTTCTTCTGCTTCTTCTGCTTCACCCTCCTGACTTCACCTTCTCCTTCTCCTTCTTCTACTTCTTCTGCTTCACCCCCCTGACTTCACCTGCTCCTTCTCCTTCTTCTGCTTCTTCTGATTCACCCCCCTAACTTTACCTTCTCCTTCTCCTTCTTCTGCTTCTTCTGATTCACCCTCCTGACTTCACCTTCTTCTTCTCCTTCTTCTGCTTCTTCTAATTCACCCTCCAGACTTCACCTTCTCCTTGTCCTTCTTCTGCTTCTTCTGATTCACCCTCCAGACTTCACCTTCTCCTTCTCCTTCTTATGCTTCTTCTGATTGACCCTCCAGACCTCACCTTCTCCTTCTCCTTCTTCTACTTCTTCTGATTCACCCTCCAGACTTCATCTTCTCCTTCTCCTTCTTCTGCTTCTTCTGATTCACCCTCCAGACTTCACCTTCTCCTTCTCCTTCTGCTGCTTCTTCTGCTTCACCCTCCTGACTTCACCTTCTCCTTCTCCTTCTTCTACTTCTTCTGATTCACCCTCCAGACTTCACCTTCTCCTTCTCCTTCTTCTGCTTCTTCTTCTTCACCCTCCAGACTTCACCTTCTCCTTCTCCTTCTTCTGCTTCTTCTGCTTCGCCCTCCAGACTTCACCTTCTCCTTCTCCATCTTCTGCTTCTTCTGCTTCACTCTCCTGACTTCACCTTCTCCTTCTCCTTCTTCTACTTCTTCTGATTCACCCTCCAGACTTCACCTTCTCCTTCTCCTTCTTCTGCTTCTTCTGCTTCACCCTCCAGACTTCAGCTTCTCCTACTCCTTCTTCTGCTTCTTCTGCTGCGCCCTCCAGACTTCACCTTCTCCTTCTCCTTCTTCTGCTTCTTCTGCTTCGCCGTCCTGACTTCACCTTCTCCTTCTCCTTCTTCTACTTCTTCTGCTTCACCCCCCTGACTTCACCTGCTCCTTCTCCTTCTTCTGCTTCTTCTGATTCACCCTCCTAACTACACCTTCTCCTTCTCCTTCTTCTGCTTCTTCTGATTCACCCTCCTGACTTCACCTTCTCCTTCTCCTTCTTCTGCTTCTTCTGATTCACCATCCAGACTTCACCTTCTCCTTCTCCTTCTTCTGCTTCTTCTGATTCACCCTCCAGACTTCACCTTCTCCTTCTCCTTCTTCTGCTTCTTCTGATTCACCCTCCAGACTTCATCTTCTCCTTCTCCTTCTTCTGCTTCTTCTGATTCACCCTCCAGACTTCACCTTCTCCTTCTCCTTCTTCTGCTTCTTCTGATTCACCCTCCAGACTTCACCTTCTCCTCCTCCTTCTTCTACTTCTTCTGATTCACCCTCCAGACTTCACCTTCTCCTTCTCCTTCTTATACTTCTTCAGATTCACCCTCCAGTCTTCACCTTCTCCTTCTCCTTCTTCTGTTTCTTCTGCTTCACCCTCCAGACTTCACCTTCTTCTTCTCTTTCTTCTGCTTCTTCTGATTCACCCTCCAGACTTCACCTTCTCCTTCTCCTTCTTCTGATTCTTCTGATTCACCCTCCTGACTTCACCTTCTCCTTCTCCTTCTTCTACTTCTTCTGATTCACCCTCCTGACTTCACCTTCTCCTTCTCCTTCTTCTACTTCTTCTGATTCACCCTCCAGACTTCACCTTCTCCTTCTCCTTCTTCTGCTTCTTCTGATTCACCCTCCAGACTTCACCTTCTCCTTCTCCTTATTCTGCTTCTTCTGATTCACCCTCCAGACTTCACCTTCTCCTTCTCCTTCTTCTGCTTCTTATGATTCACCCTCCAGACTTCACCTTCTCCTTCTCCTTCTTCTGCTTCTTCTGATTCACCCTCCAGACTTCACCTTCTCCTTCTCCTTCTTCTGCTTCTTCTGATTCACCCTCCAGACTTCACCTTCTCCTTCTCCTTCTTCTACTCCTTCTGATTCACCCTCCAGACTTCACCTTCTCCTTCTCCTTCTTCTGCTTCTTCTGATTCACCCTCCAGACTTCACCTTCTCCTTCTCCTTATTCTGCTTCTTCTGATTCACCCTCCAGACTTCACCTTCTCCTTCTCCTTCTTCTGCTTCTTCTGATTCACCCTGCAGACTTCACCTTCTCCTTCTCCTTCTTCTGCTTCTTCTGATTCACCCTCCAGACTTCACCTTCTCCTTCTCCTTCTTCTGCTTCTTCTGATTCACCCTCCAGACTTCACCTTCTCCTTCTCCTTCTTCTACTTCTTCTGATTCACCCTCCAGACTTCACCTTCTCCTTCTCCTTCTTCTGCTTCTTCTGATTCACCCTCCTGACTTCACCTTCTCCTTCTCCTTCTTCTACATCTTCTGATTCACCCTCCTGACTTCACCTTCTCCTTCTCCTTCTTCTACTTCTTCTGCTTCACCCTCCAGACTTCACCTTCTCCTTCTCCTTATTCTGCTTCTTCTGAATCACCCTCCAGACTTCACCTTCTCCTTCTCCTTCTTCTGCTTCTTCTGATTCACCCTCCAGACTTCACCTTCTCCTTCTCCTTCTTCTACTTCTTCTGATTCACCCTCCAGACTTCACCTTCTCCTTCTCCTTCTTCTGCTTCTTCTGTTTCACCCTCCAGACTTCACCTTCTCCTTCTCCTTATTCTGCTTCTTCTGAATCACCCTCCAGACTTCACCTTCTCCTTCTCCTTCTTCTGCTTCTTCTGATTCACCCTCCAGACTTCACCTTCTCCTTCTCCTTCTTCTGCTTCTTCTGATTCACCCTCCAGACTTCACCTTCTCCTTCTCCTTCTTCTACTTCTTCTGATTCACCCTCCAGACTTCACCTTCTCCATCTCCTTCTTCTGCTTCTTCTGATTCACCCTCCAGACTTCACCTTCAATTCTCCTTCGACTACTTCTTCTGATTCACCCTCCAGACTTCTCCCTCTCCTTCTCCTTCTTCTGCTTCTTCTGATTCACCCTCCAGACTTCACCTTCTCCTTCTCCTTCTTCTACTTCTTCTGATTCACCCTCCAGACTTCACCTTCTCCTTCTCTTTCTTCTGCTTCTTCTGATTCACCCTCCAGTCTTCACCTTCTCCTTCTCCTTCTTCTGATTCTTCTGCTTCACCCTCCAGACTTCACCTTCTCCTTCTCCTTCTTCTGCTTCGTCTGCTTCACTCTCCTGACTTCACCTTCTCCTTCACCTTCTTCTACTTCTTCTGATTCACCCTCCAGACTTCACCTTCTCCTTCTCCTTCTTCTGCTTCTTCTTCTTCACCCTCCAGACTTCAACTTCTCCTTCTCCTTCTTCTGCTTCTTCTGCTGCGCCCTCCAGACTTCACCTTCTCCTTCTCCTTCTTCTGCTTCTTCTGCATCACCCTCCTGACTTCACCTTCTCCTTCTCCTTCTTCTACTTCTTCTGCTTCACCCCCCTGACTTCACCTGCTCCTTCTCCTTCTTCTGCTTCTTCTGATTCACCCTCCTAACTTTACCTTCTCCTTCTCCTTCTTCTGCTTCATCTGATTCACCCTCCTGACTTCACCTTCTCCTTCTCCTTCTTCTGCTTCTTCTAATTCACCCTCCAGACTTCACCTTCTCCTTGTCCTTCTTCTGCTTCTTCTGATTCACCCTCCAGACTTCACCTTCTCCTTCTCCTTCTTCTGCTTCTTCTGATTGACCCTCCAGACCTCACCTTCTCCTTCTCCTTCTTCTACTTCTTCTGATTCACCCTCCAGACTTCATCTTCTCCTTCTCCTTCTTCTAATTCTTCTGATTCACCCTCCTGACTTCACCTTCTCCTTCTCCTTCTTCTGCTTCTTCTGCTTCACCCTCCAGACTTCACCTTCTCCTGCTCCTTCTTCTGCTTCTTCTGCTTCACCCTCCAGACTTCACCTTCTCCTTCTCCTTCTTCTGCTTCTTCTGCTTCACCCTCCTGACTTCACCTTCTCCTTCTCCTTCTTCTACTTCTTCTGATTCACCCTCCAGACTCCACCTTCTCCTTCTCCTTCTTCTGCTTCTTCTGCTTCTCCCTCCAGACTTCACCTTCTCCTTCTCCTTCTTCTACTTCTTCTGATTCACCCTCCAGACTTCACCTTCTCCTTCTCCTTCTTCTACTTCTTCTGATTCACCCTCCAGACTTCACCTTCTCCTTCTCCTTCTTCTACTTTTTCTGATTCACCCTCCTGACTTCACCTTCTCCTTCTCCTTCTTCTGCTTCTTCTGCTTCACCCTCCAGACTTCACCTTCTCCTTCTCCTTCTTCTGCTTCTTCTGCTTCACCCTCCAGACTTCACCTTCTCCTTCTCCTTCTTCTGCTTCTTCTGCTTCACCCTCTTGACTTCACCTTCTCCTTCTCCTTCTTCTACTTCTTCTGATTCACCCTCCAGACTTCACCTTCTCCTTCTCCTTCTTCTACTTCTTCTGATTCACCCTCCAGACTTCACCTTCTCCTTCTCCTTCTTATACTTCTTCAGATTCACCCTCCAGTCTTCACCTTCTCCTTCTCCTTCTTCTGTTTCTTCTGCTTCACCCTCCAGACTTCACCTTCTTCTTCTCTTTCTTCTGCTTCTTCTGATTCACCCTCCAGACTTCACCTTCTCCTTCTCCTTCTTCTGATTCTTCTGATTCACCCTCCTGACTTCACCTTCTCCTTCTCCTTCTTCTACTTCTTCTGATTCACCCTCCTGACTTCACCTTCTCCTTCTCCTTCTTCTACTTCTTCTGATTCACCCTCCAGACTTCACCTTCTCCTTCTCCTTCTTCTGCTTCTTCTGATTCACCCTCCAGACTTCACCTTCTCCTTCTCCTTATTCTGCTTCTTCTGATTCTCCCTCCAGACTTCACCTTCTCCTTCTCCTTCTTCTGCTTCTTATGATTCACCCTCCAGACTTCACCTTCTCCTTCTCCTTCTTCTGCTTCTTCTGATTCACCCTCCAGACTTCACCTTCTCCTTCTCCTTCTTCTGCTTCTTCTGATTCACCCTCCAGACTTCACCTTCTCCTTCTCCTTCTTCTACTCCTTCTGATTCACCCTCCAGACTTCACCTTCTCCTTCTCCTTCTTCTGCTTCTTCTGATTCACCCTCCAGACTTCACCTTCTCCTTCTCCTTCTTCTGCTTCTTCTGATTCACCCTCCAGACTTCACCTTCTCCTTCTCCTTATTCTGCTTCTTCTGATTCACCCTCCAGACTTCACCTTCTCCTTCTCCTTCTTCTGCTTCTTCTGATTCACCCTGCAGACTTCACCTTCTCCTTCTCCTTCTTCTGCTTCTTCTGATTCACCCTCCAGACTTCACCTTCTCCTTCTCCTTCTTCTGCTTCTTCTGATTCACCCTCCAGACTTCACCTTCTCCTTCTCCTTCTTCTGCTTCTTCTGCTTCACTCTCCTGACTTCACCTTCTCCTTCACCTTCTTCTACTTCTTCTGATTCACCCTCCAGACTTCACCTTCTCCTTCTTCTGCTTCTTCTGCTTCACCCTCCAGACTTCACCTTCTCCTTCTCCTTCTTCTGCTTCTTCTGCTGCGCCCTCCAGACTTCACCTTCTCCTTCTCCTTCTTCTGCTTCTTCTGCTTCACCCTCCTGACTTCACCTTCTCCTTCTCCTTCTTCTACTTCTTCTGCTTCACCCCCCTGACTTCACCTGCTCCTTCTCCTTCTTCTGCTTCTTCTGATTCACCCCCCTAACTTTACCTTCTCCTTCTCCTTCTTCTGCTTCTTCTGATTCACCCTCCTGACTTCACCTTCTTCTTCTCCTTCTTCTGCTTCTTCTAATTCACCCTCCAGACTTCACCTTCTCCTTGTCCTTCTTCTGCTTCTTCTGATTCACCCTCCAGACTTCACCTTCTCCTTCTCCTTCTTATGCTTCTTCTGATTGACCCTCCAGACCTCACCTTCTCCTTCTCCTTCTTCTACTTCTTCTGATTCACCCTCCAGACTTCATCTTCTCCTTCTCCTTCTTCTGCTTCTTCTGATTCACCCTCCAGACTTCACCTTCTCCTTCTCCTTCTGCTGCTTCTTCTGCTTCACCCTCCTGACTTCACCTTCTCCTTCTCCTTCTTCTACTTCTTCTGATTCACCCTCCAGACTTCACCTTCTCCTTCTCCTTCTTCTGCTTCTTCTTCTTCACCCTCCAGACTTCACCTTCTCCTTCTCCTTCTTCTGCTTCTTCTGCTTCGCCCTCCAGACTTCACCTTCTCCTTCTCCATCTTCTGCTTCTTCTGCTTCACTCTCCTGACTTCACCTTCTCCTTCTCCTTCTTCTACTTCTTCTGATTCACCCTCCAGACTTCACCTTCTCCTTCTCCTTCTTCTGCTTCTTCTGCTTCACCCTCCAGACTTCAGCTTCTCCTACTCCTTCTTCTGCTTCTTCTGCTGCGCCCTCCAGACTTCACCTTCTCCTTCTCCTTCTTCTGCTTCTTCTGCTTCGCCGTCCTGACTTCACCTTCTCCTTCTCCTTCTTCTACTTCTTCTGCTTCACCCCCCTGACTTCACCTGCTCCTTCTCCTTCTTCTGCTTCTTCTGATTCACCCTCCTAACTACACCTTCTCCTTCTCCTTCTTCTGCTTCTTCTGATTCACCCTCCTGACTTCACCTTCTCCTTCTCCTTCTTCTGCTTCTTCTGATTCACCATCCAGACTTCACCTTCTCCTTCTCCTTCTTCTGCTTCTTCTGATTCACCCTCCAGACTTCACCTTCTCCTTCTCCTTCTTCTGCTTCTTCTGATTCACCCTCCAGACTTCATCTTCTCCTTCTCCTTCTTCTGCTTCTTCTGATTCACCCTCCAGACTTCACCTTCTCCTTCTCCTTCTTCTGCTTCTTCTGATTCACCCTCCAGACTTCACCTTCTCCTCCTCCTTCTTCTACTTCTTCTGATTCACCCTCCAGACTTCACCTTCTCCTTCTCCTTCTTATACTTCTTCAGATTCACCCTCCAGTCTTCACCTTCTCCTTCTCCTTCTTCTGTTTCTTCTGCTTCACCCTCCAGACTTCACCTTCTTCTTCTCTTTCTTCTGCTTCTTCTGATTCACCCTCCAGACTTCACCTTCTCCTTCTCCTTCTTCTGATTCTTCTGATTCACCCTCCTGACTTCACCTTCTCCTTCTCCTTCTTCTACTTCTTCTGATTCACCCTCCTGACTTCTCCTTCTCCTTCTCCTTCTTCTACTTCTTCTGATTCACCCTCCAGACTTCACCTTCTCCTTCTCCTTCTTCTGCTTCTTCTGATTCACCCTCCAGACTTCACCTTCTCCTTCTCCTTATTCTGCTTCTTCTGATTCACCCTCCAGACTTCACCTTCTCCTTCTCCTTCTTCTGCTTCTTATGATTCACCCTCCAGACTTCACCTTCTCCTTCTCCTTCTTCTGCTTCTTCTGATTCACCCTCCAGACTTCACCTTCTCCTTCTCCTTCTTCTGCTTCTTCTGATTCACCCTCCAGACTTCACCTTCTCCTTCTCCTTCTTCTACTCCTTCTGATTCACCCTCCAGACTTCACCTTCTCCTTCTCCTTCTTCTGCTTCTTCTGATTCACCCTCCAGACTTCACCTTCTCCTTCTCCTTATTCTGCTTCTTCTGATTCACCCTCCAGACTTCACCTTCTCCTTCTCCTTCTTCTGCTTCTTCTGATTCACCCTGCAGACTTCACCTTCTCCTTCTCCTTCTTCTGCTTCTTCTGATTCACCCTCCAGACTTCACCTTCTCCTTCTCCTTCTTCTGCTTCTTCTGATTCACCCTCCAGACTTCACCTTCTCCTTCTCCTTCTTCTACTTCTTCTGATTCACCCTCCAGACTTCACCTTCTCCTTCTCCTTCTTCTGCTTCTTCTGATTCACCCTCCTGACTTCACCTTCTCCTTCTCCTTCTTCTACATCTTCTGATTCACCCTCCTGACTTCACCTTCTCCTTCTCCTTCTTCTACTTCTTCTGCTTCACCCTCCAGACTTCACCTTCTCCTTCTCCTATTCTGCTTCTTCTGAATCACCCTCCAGACTTCACCTTCTCCTTCTCCTTCTTCTGCTTCTTCTGATTCACCCTCCAGACTTCACCTTCTCCTTCTCCTTCTTCTACTTCTTCTGATTCACCCTCCAGACTTCACCTTCTCCTTCTCCTTCTTCTGCTTCTTCTGTTTCACCCTCCAGACTTCACCTTCTCCTTCTCCTTATTCTGCTTCTTCTGAATCACCCTCCAGACTTCACCTTCTCCTTCTCCTTCTTCTGCTTCTTCTGATTCACCCTCCAGACTTCACCTTCTCCTTCTCCTTCTTCTGCTTCTTCTGATTCACCCTCCAGACTTCACCTTCTCCTTCTCCTTCTTCTACTTCTTCTGATTCACCCTCCAGACTTCACCTTCTCCATCTCCTTCTTCTGCTTCTTCTGATTCACCCTCCAGACTTCACCTTCAATTCTCCTTCGACTACTTCTTCTGATTCACCCTCCAGACTTCTCCTTCTCCTTCTCCTTCTTCTGCTTCTTCTGATTCACCCTCCAGACTTCACCTTCTCCTTCTCCTTCTTCTACTTCTTCTGATTCACCCTCCAGACTTCACCTTCTCCTTCTCTTTCTTCTGCTTCTTCTGATTCACCCTCCAGTCTTCACCTTCTCCTTCTCCTTCTTCTGATTCTTCTGCTTCACCCTCCAGACTTCACCTTCTCCTTCTCCTTCTTCTGCTTCGTCTGCTTCACTCTCCTGACTTCACCTTCTCCTTCACCTTCTTCTACTTCTTCTGATTCACCCTCCAGACTTCACCTTCTCCTTCTCCTTCTTCTGCTTCTTCTTCTTCACCCTCCAGACTTCAACTTCTCCTTCTCCTTCTTCTGCTTCTTCTGCTGCGCCCTCCAGACTTCACCTTCTCCTTCTCCTTCTTCTGCTTCTTCTGCATCACCCTCCTGACTTCACCTTCTCCTTCTCCTTCTTCTACTTCTTCTGCTTCACCCCCCTGACTTCACCTGCTCCTTCTCCTTCTTCTGCTTCTTCTGATTCACCCTCCTAACTTTACCTTCTCCTTCTCCTTCTTCTGCTTCATCTGATTCACCCTCCTGACTTCACCTTCTCCTTCTCCTTCTTCTGCTTCTTCTAATTCACCCTCCAGACTTCACCTTCTCCTTGTCCTTCTTCTGCTTCTTCTGATTCACCCTCCAGACTTCACCTTCTCCTTCTCCTTCTTCTGCTTCTTCTGATTGACCCTCCAGACCTCACCTTCTCCTTCTCCTTCTTCTACTTCTTCTGATTCACCCTCCAGACTTCATCTTCTCCTTCTCCTTCTTCTGCTTCTTCTGATTCACCCTCCAGACTTCACCTTCTCCTTCTCCTTCTTCTGCTTCTTCTGATTCACCCTCCAGACTTCACCTTCTCCTTCTCCTTCTTCTAATTCTTCTGATTCACCCTCCTGACTTCACCTTCTCCTTCTCCTTCTTCTGCTTCTTCTGCTTCACCCTCCAGACTTCACCTTCTCCTGCTCCTTCTTCTGCTTCTTCTGCTTCACCCTCCAGACTTCACCTTCTCCTTCTCCTTCTTCTGCTTCTTCTGCTTCACCCTCCTGACTTCACCTTCTCCTTCTCCTTCTTCTACTTCTTCTGATTCACCCTCCAGACTCCACCTTCTCCTTCTCCTTCTTCTGCTTCTTCTGCTTCTCCCTCCAGACTTCACCTTCTCCTTCTCCTTCTTCTACTTCTTCTGATTCACCCTCCAGACTTCACCTTCTCCTTCTCCTTCTTCTACTTCTTCTGATTCACCCTCCAGACTTCACCTTCTCCTTCTCCTTCTTCTACTTTTTCTGATTCACCCTCCTGACTTCACCTTCTCCTTCTCCTTCTTCTGCTTCTTCTGCTTCACCCTCCAGACTTCACCTTCTCCTTCTCCTTCTTCTGCTTCTTCTGCTTCACCCTCCAGACTTCACCTTCTCCTTCTCCTTCTTCTGCTTCTTCTGCTTCACCCTCTTGACTTCACCTTCTCCTTCTCCTTCTTCTACTTCTTCTGATTCACCCTCCAGACTTCACCTTCTCCTTCTCCTTCTTCTACTTCTTCTGATTCACCCTCCAGACTTCACCTTCTCCTTCTCCTTCTTCTGCTTCTTCTTCTTCACCCTCCAGACGTCACCTTCTCTTTCTCCTTCTTCTGCTTCTTCTGCTTCGCCCTCCAGACTTCACCTTCTCCTTCTCCTTCTTCTGCTTCTTCTGCTTCACCCTCCAGGCATCACCTTCTCCTTCTCCTTCTTCTGCTTCTTCTGCTTCTCCCTCATGACTTCACCTTCTCCTTCTCCTTCTTCTACTTCTTCTGATTCACCCTCCAGACTTCGCCTTCTCCTTCTTCTACTTCTTCTGATTCACCCTCCAGACTTCACCTTCTCCTTCTCCTTCTTCTACTTCTTCTGATTCACCCTCCAGTCTTCACCTTCTCCTTCTCCTTCTTCTGCTTCTTCTGATTCACCCTCCAGACTTCACCTTCTCCTTCTCCTTCTTCCGCTTCTTCTGATTCACCCTCCTGACTTCACCTTCTCCTTCTCCTTCTTCTGCTTCTTCTGATTCACCCTCCAGACTTCACCTTCTCCTTCTCCTTCTTCTACTTCTTCTGATTCACCCTCCAGAATTCACCTTCTCCTTCTCCTTCTTCTACTTTTTCTGATTCACCCTCCAGACTTCACCTTCTCCTTCTCCTTCTTCTACTTCTTCTGATTCACCCTCCAGACTTCACCTTCTCCTTCTCCTTCTTCTACTTCTTCTGATTCACCCTCCAGACTTCACCTTCTCCTTCTCCTTCTTCTCCTTCTTCTGATTCACCCTCCTGACTTCACCTTCTCCTTCTCCTTCTTCTGCTTCTTCTGCTTCACCCTCCAGACTTCACCTTCTTCTCCTTCTTCTGCTTCTTCTGCTTCACCCTCCAGACTTCACCTTCTCCTTCTCCTTCTTCTGCTTCTTCTGCTTCACCCTCCTGACTTCACCTTCTGCTACTCCTTCTTCTACTTCTTCTGATTCACCCTCCAGACTTCACCTTCTCCTTCTCCTTCATCTGCTTTTTCTGCTTCACCCTCCAGAATTCACCTTCTCCTTCTCCTTCTTCTGCTTCTTCTGCTTCGCCCTCCAGACTTCAGCTTCTCCTTCTCCTTCTTCTGCTTCTTCTGCTTCACCCTCCAGACTTCACCTTCTCCTTCTCCTTCTTCTGCTTCTTCTGCTTCACCCTCCTGACTTCACCTTCTCCTTCTCCTTCTTCTACTTCTTCTGATTCACCCTCCAGACTTCACCTTCTCCTTCTCCTTCTTCTGCTTCTACGGCTTCACCCTCCAGACTTCACCTTCTCCTTCTCCTTCTTCTGCTTCTTCTGCTGCGCCCTCCAGACTTGACCTTCTCCTTCTCCTTCTTCTGCTTCTTCTGCTTCACCCTCCTGACTTCACCTTCTCCTTCTCCTTCTTCTACTTCTTCTGCTTCACCCCCCTGACTTCACCTTCTCCTTCTCCTTCTTCTGCTTCTTCTGATTCACCCTCCTAACTTCACCTTCTCCTTCTCCTTCTTCTGCTTCTTCTGATTCACCCTCCTGACCTCACCTTCTCCTTCTCCTTCTTCTGCTTCTTCTGATCCACCCTCCAGACTTCACCTTCTACTTCTCCTTCTTCTGCTTCTTCTGATTCACCCTCCAGACCTCACCTTCTCCTTCTCCTTCTTCTACTTCTTCTGATTCACCCTCCAGACTTCATCTTCTCCTTCTCCTTCTTCTGCTTCTTCTGATTCACCCTCCAGACTTCACCTTCTCCTTCTCCTTCTTCTGCTTCTTCTGATTCACCCTCCAGACATCACCTTCTCCTTCTCCTTCTTCTACTTCTTCTGATTCACCCTCCAGACTTCACCTTCTTCTTCTCCTTCTTCTACTTCTTCTGATTCACCCTCCAGTCTTCACCTTCTCCTTCTCCTTCTTCTGCTTCTTCTGCTTCACCCTCCAGACTTCACCTTCTCCTTCTCTTTCTTCTGCTTCTTCTGATTCACCCTCCAGACTTCACCTTCTCCTTCTCCTTCTTCTGATTCTTCTGGTTCACCCTCCAGACTTCACCTTCTCCTTCTCCTTCTTCTGCTTCTTCTGGTTCACCCTCCTGACTTCACCTTCTCCTTCTCCTTCTTCTACTTCTTCTGATTCACCCTCCTGACTTCACCTTCTCCTTCTCCTTCTTCTACTTCTTCTGCTTCACCCTCCAGACTTCACCTTCTCCTTCTCCTTCTTCTACTTCTTCTGATTCTCCCTCCAGACTTCACCTTCTCCTTCTCCTTCTTCTGCTTCTTCTGATTCACCCTCCAGACTTCACCTTCTCCTTCTCCTTATTCTGCTTCTTCTGATTCACCCTCCAGACTTCACCTTCTCCTTCTCCTTCTTCTGCTTCTTCTGATTCACCCTCCAGACTTCACCTTCTCCTTCTCCTTCTTCTGCTTCTTCTGATTCACCCTCCAGACTTCACCTTCTCCTTCTCCTTCTTCTACTTCTTCTGATTCACCCTCCAGACTTCATCTTCTCCTTCTCCTTCTTCTGCTTCTTTTGATTCACCCTCCAGACTTCACCTTCTCCTTCTCCTTCTTCTGCTTCTTCTGATTCACCCTCCAGACTTCACCTTCTCCTTCTCCTTCTTCTACTTCTTCTGATTCACCCTCCAGACTTCACCTTCTCCTTCTCCTTCTTCTACTTCTTCTGATTCACCCTCCGGACTTCACCTTCTCCTTCTCCTTCTTCTGCTTCTTCTGATTCACCCTCCAGACTTCAGCTTCTACTTCTCCTTCTTCTGCTTCTTCTGATTCACCCTCCAGACTTCACCTTCTCCTTCTCCTTTTTCTGCTTCTTCTGATTCACCCTTCAGACTTCACCTTCTCCTTCTCCTTCTTCTGCTTCTTCTGATTCACCCTCCAGATCTCACCTTCTCCTTCTCCTTCTTCTACTTCTTCTGATTCACCCTCCAGACTTCATCTTCTCCTTCTCCTTCTTCTGCTTCTTCTGATTCACCCTCCAGATTTCACCTTCTCCTTCTCCTTCTTCTGCTTCTTCTGATTCACCCTCCAGACTTCGCCTTCCCCTTCTCCTTCTTCTACTTCTTCTGATTCACCCTCCAGACTTCACCTTCTCCTTCTCCTTCTTCTACTTCTTCTGATTCACCCTCCAGTCTTCACCTTCTCCTTCTCCTTCTTCTGCTTCTTCTGATTCACCTTCCAGACTTCACCTTCTCCTTCTCCTTCTTCTGCTTCTTCTGATTCACCCTCCTGACTTCACCTTCTCCTTCTCCTTCTTCTGCTTCTTCTGATTCACCCTCCAGACTTCACCTTCTCCTTCTCCTTCTTCTACTTCTTCTGATTCACCCTCCAGACTTCACCTTCTCCTTCTACTTCTTCTGCTTCTTCTGATTCACACTCCAGACTTCACCTTCTCCATCTCCTTCTTCTGCTTCTTCTGATTCACCCTCCATACTTCACCTTCTCCTTCTCCTTCTTCTGCTTCTTCTGATTCACCCTCCAGACTTCACCTTCTCCTTCTCCTTCTTCTGCTTCTTCTGATTCACCCTCCAGACTTCACCTTCTCCTTCTGCTTCTTCTACTTCTTCTGATTCACCCTCCAGACTTCACCTTCTCCTTCTCCTTCTTCTGCTTCTTCTGATTCACCCTCCAGACTTCACCTTCTTCTTCTCCTTCGTCTACTTCTCCTGATTCACCCTCCAAACTACACCTTCTCCTTCTCCTTCTTCTACTTCTTCTAATTCACCCTCCAGACTTCACCTTCTCCTTCTCCTTCTTCTGCTTCTTCTGATTCACCCTCCAG
Source organism: Somniosus microcephalus (assembly GCF_052327205.1). NCBI lineage: Eukaryota > Metazoa > Chordata > Chondrichthyes > Squaliformes > Somniosidae > Somniosus > Somniosus microcephalus. Next base: position 217,807 of record NW_028225300.1, on the reverse strand, counting down.
ACTTCACCTTCTCCTTTTCCTTCTTCTACTTCTTCTGATTCACCCTCCAGACTTTACCTTCTCCTTCTCCTTCTTCTACTTCTTCTGATTCACCCTCCAGACTTCACCTTCTCCTTCTCCTTCTTCTACTTCTTCTGCTTCTCCCTCCAGACTTCACCTTCTCCTTCTCCTTCTTCTGCTTCTTCTGATTCACCCTCCAGACTTCACCTTCTCCTTCTCCTTCTTCTGCTTCTTCTGATTCACCCTCCAGACTTCACCTTCTCCTTCTCCTTCTTCTACTTCTTCTGATTCACCCTCCAGACTTCATCTTCTCCTTCTCCTTCTTCTGCTTCTTTTGATTCACCCTCCAGACTTCACCTTCTCCTTCTCCTTCTTCTGCTTCTTCTGATTCACCCTCCAGACTTCACCTTCTCCTTCTCCTTCTTCTACTTCTTCTGATTCACCCTCCAGACTTCACCTTCTCCTTCTCCTTCTTCTACTTCTTCTGATTCACCCTCCGGACTTCACCTTCTCCTTCTCCTTCTTCTGCTTCTTCTGATTCACCCTCCAGACTTCAGCTTCTACTTCTCCTTCTTCTGCTTCTTCTGATTCACCCTCCAGACTTCACCTTCTCCTTCTCCTTTTTCTGCTTCTTCTGATTCACCCTTCAGACTTCACCTTCTCCTTCTCCTTCTTCTGCTTCTTCTGATTCACCCTCCAGATCTCACCTTCTCCTTCTCCTTCTTCTACTTCTTCTGATTCACCCTCCAGACTTCATCTTCTCCTTCTCCTTCTTCTGCTTCTTCTGATTCACCCTCCAGATTTCACCTTCTCCTTCTCCTTCTTCTGCTTCTTCTGATTCACCCTCCAGACTTCGCCTTCCCCTTCTCCTTCTTTTACTTCTTCTGATTCACCCTCCAGACTTCACCTTCTCCTTCTTCTACTTCTTCTGATTCACCCTCCAGTCTTCACCTTCTCCTTCTCCTTCTTCTGCTTCTTCTGATTCACCCTCCAGACTTCACCTTCTCCGTCTCCTTCTTCTGCTTCTTCTGATTCACCCTCCTGACTTCACCTTCTCCTTCTCCTTCTTCTGCTTCTTCTGATTCACCCTCCAGACTTCACCTTCTCCTTCTCCTTCTTCTACTTCTTCTGATTCACCCTCCAGACTTCACCTTCTCCTTCTACTTCTTCTGCTTCCTCTGATTCACACTCCAGACTTCACCTTCTCCATCTCCTTCTTCTGCTTCTTCTGATTCACCCTCCATACTTCACCTTCTCCTTCTCCTTCTTCTGCTTCTTCTGATTCACCCTCCAGACTTCACCTTCTCCTTCTCCTTCTTCTGCTTCTTCTGATTCACCCTCCAGACTTCACCTTCTCCTTCTGCTTCTTCTACTTCTTCTGATTCACCCTCCAGACTTCACCTTCTCCTTCTCCTTCTTCTGCTTCTTCTGATTCACCCTCCAGACTTCACCTTCTCCTTCTCCTTCGTCTACTTCTCCTGATTCACCCTCCAAACTACACCTTCTCCTTCTCCTTCTTCTACTTCTTCTAATTCACCCTCCAGACTTCACCTTCTCCTTCTCCTTCTTCTGCTTCTTCTGATTCACCCTCCAGACTTCACCTTCTCCTTTTCCTTCTTCTACTTCTTCTGATTCACCCTCCAGACTTTACCTTCTCCTTCTCCTTCTTCTACTTCTTCTGATTCACCCTCCAGACTTCACCTTCTCCTTCTCCTTCTTCTACTTCTTCTGCTTCTCCCTCCAGACTTCACCTTCTCCTTCTCCTTCTTCTGCTTCTTCTGATTCACCCTCCAGACTTCACCTTCTCCTTCTCCTTCTTCTACTTCTTCTGATTCACCCTCCAGACTTCACCTTCGACTTCTCCTTCTTCTACTTCTTCTGATTCACCCTCCAGACTTCACCTTCTCCTTCTCCTTCTTCTACTTCTTCTGATTCACCCTCCTGACTTCACCTTCTCCTTCTCCTTCTTCTGCTTCTTCTGCTTCACCCTCCAGACTTCACCTTCTCCTTCTCCTTCTTCTGCTTCTTCTGCTTCACCCTCCAGACTTCACCTTCTCCGTCTCCTTCTTCTGCTTCACCCTCCTGACTTCACCTTCTCCTTCTCCTTCTTCTACTTCTTCTGATTCACCCTCCAGACTTCACCTTCTCCTTCTCCTTCTTCTGCTTCTTCTGCTTCACCCTCCAGACTTCACCTTCACCTTCTCCTTCTTCTGCTTCTTCTGCTTCGCCCTCCAGACTTCACCTTCTCCTTCTCCTTCTTCTGTTTCTTCTGCTTCACCCTCCAGACTTCACCTTCTCCTTCTCCTTCTTCTGCTTCTTCTGCTTCACCCTCCTGACTTCACCATCTCCTTCTCCTTCTTCTACTTCTTCTGCTTCACCCCCCTGACTTCACCTTCTCCTTCTCCTTCTTCTGCTTCTTCTGATTCACCCTCCTAACTTCACCTTCTCCTTCTCCTTCTTCTGCTTCTTCTGATTCACCCTCCTGACTTCACCTTCTCCTTCTCCTTCTTCTGCTTCTTCTGATTCACCCTCCAGACTTCACCTTCTCCTTCTCCTTCTTCTGCTTCTCCTGATTCACCCTCCAGACTTCACCTTCTCCTTCTCCTTATTCTGCTTCTTCTGATTCACCCTCCAGACTTCACCTTCTCCTTCTCCTTCTGCTTCTTCTGATTCACCCTCCAGACTTCACCTTCTCCTTCTCCTTCTTCTGCTTCTTCTGATTCACCCTCCAGACTTCACCTTCTCCTTCTCCTTCTTCTACTTCTTCTGATACACCCTCCAGACTTCATCTTCTCATTCTCCTTCTTCTGCTTCTTCTGATTCACCCTCCAGACTTCACCTTCTCCTTCTTCTTCTTCTGCTTCTTCTGATTCACCCTCCAGACTTGTCCTTCTCCTTCTCCTTCTTCTGATTCACCCTCCAGACTTCACCTTCTCCTTCTCCTTCTTCTCCTTCTTCTGATTCACCCTCCAGACTTCACCTTCTCCTTCTCCTTTTTCTGCATCTTCTGATTCACCCTCCAGACTTCACCTTCTCCTTCTCCTGCTTCTGCTTCTTCTGATTCACCCTCCAGACTTCACCTTCTCCTTCTCCATCTTCTGCTTCTTCTGATTCACACTTCAGACTTCACCTTCTCCTTCTCCTTCTTCTGCTTCTTCTGATTCACCCTCCAGACCTCACCTTCTCCTTCTCCTTCTTCTACTTCTTATGATTCACCCTCCAGACTTCACCTTCTCCTTCTCCTTCTTCTGCTTCTTCTGATTCACCCTCCAGACTTAACCTTCTCCTTCTCCTTCTTCTGCTTCTTCTGATTCACCCTCCAGACTTCGCCTTCTCCTTCTGCTTCTTCTCCTTCTTCTGATTCACCCTCCAGACTTCAACATCTCCTTCTCCTTCTTCTACTTATTCTGATTCACCCTCCAGTCTTCACCTTCTCCTTCGCCTTCTTCTGCTTCTTCTGATTCACCCTCCAGACTTCACCTTCTCCTTCTCCTTCTTCTGCTTCTTCTGATTCACCCTCCTGACTTCACCTTCTCCTTCTCCTTCTTCTGCTTCTTCTGATTCACCCTCCAGACTTCACCTTCTCCTTCTTCTCCTTCTTCTGATTCACCCTCCAGACATCACCTTCTCCTTCTACTTCTTCTGCTTCTTCTGATTCACCCTCCAGACTTCACCTTCTACTTCTTCTTCTTCTGCTTCTTCTGATTCACCCTCCAGACTTCACCTTCTCCTTCTCCTTCTTCTCCTTCTTCTGATTCACCCTCCAGACTTCACCTTCTCCTTCTCCTTCTTCTGCTTCTTCTGATTCACCCTCCAGACTTCATCTTCTCCTTCTCCTTCTTCTACTTCTTCTGATTCACCCTCCAGACTTCACCTTCTCCTTCTCCTGCTTCTGCTTCTTCTGATTCATCCTCCAGACTTCACCTTCTCCTTCTCCTTCGTCTACTTCTTCTGATTCACCCTCCAGACTACACCTTCTCCTTCTCCTTCTTCTACTTCTTCTGATTCACCCTCCAGACGTCACCTTCTCCTTCTCCTTCTTCTACTTCTTCTGATTCACCCTCCAGACTTCACCTTCTCCTTCTTCTACATCTTCTGCTTCTCCCTCCAGACTTCACCTTCTCCTTCTCCTTCTTCTGCTTCTTCTGATTCACCCTCCAGACTTCACCTTCTCCTTCTCCTTCTTCTACTTCTTCTGATTCACCCTCCAGACTTCACCTTCTCCTTCTCCTTCTTCTACTTCTTCTGATTCACCCTCCAGACTTCACCTTCTCCTTCTCCTTCTTCTACTTCTTCTGATTCACCCTCCTGACTTCACCTTCTCCTTCTCCTTCTTCTGCTTCTTCTGCTTCACCCTCCAGACTTCACCTTCTCCTTCTCCTTCTTCTGCTTCTTCTGCTTCACCCTCCAGACTTCACCTTGCCCTTCTCCTTCTTCTGCTTCTTCTGCTTCACCCTCCTGACTTCACCTTCTCCTTCTCCTTCTTCTACTTCTTCTGATTCACCCTCCAGTCTTCACCTTCTCCTTCTCCTTCTTCTGCTTCTTCTGATTCACCCTCCAGACTTCACCTTCTCCGTCTCCTTCTTCTGCTTCTTCTGATTCACCCTCCTGACTTCACCTTCTCCTTCTCCTTCTTCTGCTTCTTCTGATTCACCCTCCAGACTTCACCTTCTCCTTCTCCTTCTTCTACTTCTTCTGATTCACCCTCCAGACTTCACCTTCTCCTTCTACTTCTTCTGCTTCTTCTGATTCACACTCCAGACTTCACCTTCTCCATCTCCTTCTTCTGCTTCTTCTGATTCACCCTCCATACTTCACCTTCTCCTTCTCCTTCTTCTGCTTCTTCTGATTCACCCTCCAGACTTCACCTTCTCCTTCTCCTTCTTCTGCTTCTTCTGATTCACCCTCCAGACTTCACCTTCTCCTTCTGCTTCTTCTACTTCTTCTGATTCACCCTCCAGACTTCACCTTCTCCTTCTCCTTCTTCTGCTTCTTCTGATTCACCCTCCAGACTTCACCTTCTCCTTCTCCTTCGTCTACTTCTCCTGATTCACCCTCCAAACTACACCTTCTCCTTCTCCTTCTTCTACTTCTTCTAATTCACCCTCCAGACTTCACCTTCTCCTTCTCCTTCTTCTGCTTCTTCTGATTCACCCTCCAGACTTCACCTTCTCCTTTTCCTTTTTCTACTTCTTCTGATTCACCCTCCAGACTTTACCTTCTCCTTCTCCTTCTTCTACTTCTTCTGATTCACCCTCCAGACTTCACCTTCTCCTTCTCCTTCTTCTACTTCTTCTGCTTCTCCCTCCAGACTTTAACTTCTCCTTCTCCTTCTTCTGCTTCTTCTGATTCACCCTCCAGACTTCACCTTCTCCTTCTCCTTCTTCTACTTCTTCTGATTCACCCTCCAGACTTCACCTTCGACTTCTCCTTCTTCTACTTCTTCTGATTCACCCTCCAGACTTCACCTTCTCCTTCTCCTTCTTCTACTTCTTCTGATTCACCCTCTTGACTTCACCTTCTCCTTCTCCTTCTTCTGCTTCTTCTGCTTCACCCTCCAGACTTCACCTTCTCCTTCTCCTTCTTCTGCTTCTTCTGCTTCACCCTCCAGACTTCACCTTCTCCGTCTCCTTCTTCTGCTTCACCCTCCTGACTTCACCTTCTCCTTCTCCTTCTTCTACTTCTTCTGATTCACCCTCCAGACTTCACCTTCTCCTTCTCCTTCTTCTGCTTCTTCTGCTTCACCCTCCAGACTTCACCTTCACCTTCTCCTTCTTCTGCTTCTTCTGCTTCGCCCTCCAGACTTCACCTTCTCCTTCTCCTTCTTCTGTTTCTTCTGCTTCACCCTCCAGACTTCACCTTCTCCTTCTCCTTCTTCTGCTTCTTCTGCTTCACCCTCCTGACTTCACCATCTCCTTCTCCTTCTTCTACTTCTTCTGCTTCACCCCCCTGACTTCACCTTCTCCTTCTCCTTCTTCTGCTTCTTCTGATTCACCCTCCTAACTTCACCTTCTCCTTCTCCTTCTTCTGCTTCTTCTGATTCACCCTCCTGACTTCACCTTCTCCTTCTCCTTCTTCTGCTTCTTCTGATTCACCCTCCAGACTTCACCTTCTCCTTCTCCTTCTTCTGCTTCTCCTGATTCACCCTCCAGACTTCACCTTCTCCTTCTCCTTATTCTGCTTCTTCTGATTCACCCTCCAGACTTCACCTTCTCCTTCTCCTTCTGCTTCTTCTGATTCACCCTCCAGACTTCACCTTCTCCTTCTCCTTCTTCTGCTTCTTCTGATTCACCCTCCAGACTTCACCTTCTCCTTCTCCTTCTTCTACTTCTTCTGATACACCCTCCAGACTTCATCTTCTCATTCTCCTTCTTCTGCTTCTTCTGATTCACCCTCCAGACCTCACCTTCTCCTTCTCCTTCTTCTACTTCTTATGATTCACCCTCCAGACTTCACCTTCTCCTTCTCCTTCTTCTGCTTCTTCTGATTCACCCTCCAGACTTAACCTTCTCCTTCTCCTTCTTCTGCTTCTTCTGATTCACCCTCCAGACTTCGCCTTCTCCTTCTGCTTCTTCTCCTTCTTCTGATTCACCCTCCAGACTTCAACATCTCCTTCTCCTTCTTCTACTTATTCTGATTCACCCTCCAGTCTTCACCTTCTCCTTCGCCTTCTTCTGCTTCTTCTGATTCACCCTCCAGACTTCACCTTCTCCTTCTCCTTCTTCTGCTTCTTCTGATTCACCCTCCTGACTTCACCTTCTCCTTCTCCTTCTTCTGCTTCTTCTGATTCACCCTCCAGACTTCACCTTCTCCTTCTTCTCCTTCTTCTGATTCACCCTCCAGACATCACCTTCTCCTTCTACTTCTTCTGCTTCTTCTGATTCACCCTCCAGACTTCACCTTCTACTTCTTCTTCTTCTGCTTCTTCTGATTCACCCTCCAGACTTCACCTTCTCCTTCTCCTTCTTCTGCTTCTTCTGATTCACCCTCCAGACTTCACCTTCTCCTTCTCCTTCTTCTGCTTCTTCTGATTCACCCTCCAGACTTCATCTTCTCCTTCTCCTTCTTCTACTTCTTCTGATTCACCCTCCAGACTTCACCTTCTCCTTCTCCTGCTTCTGCTTCTTCTGATTCATCCTCCAGACTTCACCTTCTCCTTCTCCTTCGTCTACTTCTTCTGATTCACCCTCCAGACTACACCTTCTCCTTCTCCTTCTTCTACTTCTTCTGATTCACCCTCCAGACGTCACCTTCTCCTTCTCCTTCTTCTACTTCTTCTGATTCACCCTCCAGACTTCACCTTCTCCTTCTTCTACATCTTCTGCTTCTCCCTCCAGACTTCACCTTCTCCTTCTCCTTCTTCTGCTTCTTCTGATTCACCCTCCAGACTTCACCTTCTCCTTCTCCTTCTTCTACTTCTTCTGATTCACCCTCCAGACTTCACCTTCTCCTTCTCCTTCTTCTACTTCTTCTGATTCACCCTCCAGACTTCACCTTCTCCTTCTCCTTCTTCTACTTCTTCTGATTCACCCTCCTGACTTCACCTTCTCCTTCTCCTTCTTCTGCTTCTTCTGCTTCACCCTCCAGACTTCACCTTCTCCTTCTCCTTCTTCTGCTTCTTCTGCTTCACCCTCCAGACTTCACCTTGCCCTTCTCCTTCTTCTGCTTCTTCTGCTTCACCCTCCTGACTTCACCTTCTCCTTCTTCTTCTTCTACTTCTTCTGATTCACCCTCCAGACTTCACCTTCTCCTTCTCCTTCTTCTACTTCTCCTGATTCAACCTCCAGACTTCACCTTCTCCTTCTCCTTCTTCTGCTTCTTCTTCTTCACCCTCCAGACGTCACCTTCTCTTTCTCCTTCTTCTGCTTCTTCTGCTTCGCCCTCCAGACCTCACCTTCTCCTTCTCCTTCTTCTGCTTCTTCTGCTTCACCCTCCAGACATCACCTTCTCCGTCTCCTTCTTCTGCTTCTTCTGCTTCTCCCTCATGACTTCACCTTCTCCTTCTCTTCTTCTACTTCTTCTGATTCACCCTCCAGACTTCACCTTCTCCTTCTACTTCTTCTGCTTCTTCTGCTTCACCCTCCAGACTTCACCTTCTCCTTCTCCTTCTTCTGCTTCTTCTGCTGCGCCCGCCAGACATCACCTTCTCCTTCTCCTTCTTCTGCTTCTCCTGCTTCACCCTCCTGACTTCACCTTCTCCTTCTCCTTCTTCTACTTCTTCTGCTTCACCCCCCTGACTTCACCTTCTCCTTCTCCTTCTTCTGCTTCTTCTGATTCACCCTCCAGACTTCACCTTCTCCTTCTCCTTCTTCTGCTTCTTCTGATTCACCCTCCAGACCTCACCATCTCCTTCTCCTTCTTCTACTTCTTCTGATTCACCCTCCAGACTTCACCTTCTCCTTCTGCTTCTTCTACTTCTTCTGATTCACCCTCCAGTCTTCACCTTCTCCTTCTCCTGCTTCTGCTTCTTCTGATTCACCCTCCTGACTTTACCTTCTCCTTCTCCTTCTTCTGCTTCTTCTGATTCACCCTCCAGACTTCACCTTCTCCTTCTCCTTCTTCTACTTCTTCTGATTCACCCTCCAGACTTCACCTTCTCCTTCCACTTCTTCTGCTTCTTCTGATTCACCCTCCAGACTTCACCTTCTCCTTCTCCTTCTTCTGCTTCTTCTGATTCACCCTCCAGACTACATTTCTCCTTCTCCTTCTTCTGCTTCTTCAGATTCACCCTCCAGACTTCACCTTCTCCTTCTCCTTCTTCTGCTTCTTCTGATTCACCCTCCAGACTTCACCTTCTCCTTCTCCTTCTTCTACTTCTTCTGATTCACCCTCCAGACTTCGCCTTCTCCTTCTCCTTCTTCTGCTTTTTCTGATTCACCCTCCAGACTTCACCTTCTCCTTCTCCTTCGTCTACTTCTTCTGATTCACTCTCCAGACTACACCTTCTCCTTCTCCTTCTTCTACTTCTTCTGATTCAGCTTCCAGACTCCACCTTCTCCTTCTCCTTCTTCTGCTTCATCTGATTCACCCTCCAGACTTCACCTTCTCCTTCTCCTTCTTCTACTTCTTCTGATTCACCCTCCAGACTTCACCTTCTCCTTCTCCTTCTTCTACTTCTTCTGATTCACTCTCCAGATTTCACCTTATCCTTCTTCTTCTACTTCTTCTGCTTCTCCCTCCAGACTTCACCTTCTCCTTCTCCTTCTTCTGCTTCTTCTGATTCACCCTCCAGACTTCCCCTTCTCCTTCTTCTTCTTCTACTTCTTCTGATTCAACCTCCAGACTTCACCTTCTCCTTCTCCTTCTTCTACTTCTTCTGATTCACCCTCCAGACTTCACCTTCTCCTTCTCCTTCTTCTACTTCTTCTGATTCACCCTCCTGACTTCACCTTCTCCTTCTCCTTCTTCTGCTTCTTCTGCTTCACCCTCCAGACTTCACCTTCTCCTTCTCCTTCTTCTGCTTCTTCTGTTTCACCCTCCAGACTTCACCTTCTCCTTCTCCTTCTTCTGCTTCTTCTGCTTCACCCTCCTGACTTCACCTTCTCCTTCTCCTTCTTCTACTTCTTCTGATTCACCCTCCAGACTTCACCTTCTCCTTCTCCTTCTTCTGCTTCTTCTGCTTCACCATCCAGACTTCACCTTCTCCTTCTCCTTCTTCTACTTCTTCTGCTTCGCCCTCCAGACTTCACCTTCTCCTTCTCCTTCTTCTGCTTCTTCTGCTTCACCCTCCAGACTTCACCTTCTCCTTCTCCTTCTTCTGCTTCTTCTGCTTCACCCTCCTGACTTCACCTTCTCCTTCTCCTTCTTCTACTTCTTCTGATTCACCCTCCAGTCTTCACCTTCTCCTTCTCCTTCTTCTGCTTCTTCTGCTACACCCTCCAGACTTCACCTTCACCTTCTCCTTCTTCTGCTTCTTCTGCTGCGCCCGCCAGACTTCACCTTCTCCTTCTCCTTCTTCTGCTTCTTCTGCTTCACCTTCCTGACTTCGCCTTCTCCTTCTCCTTCTTCTACTTTTTCTGCTTCACCCCCCTGACTTCACCTTCTCCTTCTCCTTCTTCTGCTTCTTCTGATTCACCCTCCTAACTTTACCTTCTCCTTCTCCTTCTTCTGCTTCTTCTGATTCACCCTCCTGACTTCACCTTCTCCTTCTCCTTCTTCTACTTCTTCTGATTCACCCTCCAGACTTCACCATCTCCTTCTCCTTCTTCTGCTTCTTCTGCTACACCCTCCAGACTTCACCTTCACCTTCTCCTTCTTCTGCTTCTTCTGCTGCGCCCGCCAGACTTCACCTTCTCCTTCTCCTTCTTCTGCTTCTTCTGCTTCACCTTCCTGACTTCGCCTTCTCCTTCTCCTTCTTCTACTTTTTCTGCTTCACCCCCCTGACTTCACCTTCTCCTTCTCCTTCTTCTGCTTCTTCTGCTTCACCGTCCTGACTTCACCTTCTCCTTCTCCTTCTTCTACTTCTTCTGCTACACCCCCCTGACTTCACCTGCTCCTTCTCCTTCTTCTGCTTCTTCTGATTCACCCTCCTAAATTCACCTTCTCCTTCTCCTTCTTCTGCTTCTTCTGATTCACCCTCCTGACTTCACCTTCTCCTTCTCCTTCTTCTGCTTCTTCTGATTCACCCTCCAGACTTCACCTTCTCCTTCTCCTTCTTCTGCTTCTTCTGATTCACCCTCCAGACTTCACCTTCTCCTTCTCCTTCTTCTGCTTCTTCTGCTTCACCCTCCAGACTTCACCTTCTCCTTCTCCTTCTTCTGCTTCTTCTGCTTCACCCTCCTGACTTCACCTTCTCCTTCTCCTTCTTCGACTTCTTCTGATTCACCCTCCAGACTTCACCTACTCCTTCTCCTTCTTCTGCTTCTTCTGCTTCACCCTTCAGACTTCACCTTCTCCTTCTCCTTCTTCTGCTTCTTCTGCTTCGCCCTCCAGACTTCAACTTCTCCTTCTCCTTCTTCTGCTTCTTCTGCTTCACTCTCCTGACTTCACCTTCTCCTTCTCCTTCTTCTACTTCTTCTGATTCACCCTCCAGACTTCACCCTCTCCTTCTCCTTCTTCTGCTTCTTCTGCTTCACCCTCCAGACTTCACCTTCTCTTTCTCCTTCTTTTGCTTCTTCTGCTGTGCCCTCCAGACTTCACCTTCTCCTTCTCCTTCTTCTGCTTCTTCTGATTCACCCTCCAGACTTCACCTTCTCCTTCTCCTTCTTCTACTTCTTCTGATCCACCCTCCTGACTTCACCTTCTCCTTCTCCTTCTTCTGCTTCTTCTGCTTCACCCTCCAGACTTCACCTTCTCCTTCTCCTTCTTCTGCTTCTTCTGCTTCACCCACCAGACTTCACCTTCTCCTTCTCCTTCTTCTGCTTCTTCTGCTTCACTCTCCTGACTTCACCTTCTCCTTCTCCTTCTTCTACTTCTTCTGATTCACCCTCCAGACTTCACCCTCTCCTTCTCCTTCTTCTGCTTCTTCTGCTTCACCCTCCAGACTTCACCTTCTCTTTCTCCTTCTTCTGCTTCTTCTGCTGCGCCCTCCAGACTTCACCTTCTCCTTCTCCTTCTTCTGCTTCTTCTGATTCACCCTCCAGACTTCACCTTCTCCTTCTCCTTCTTCTACTTCTTCTGATCCACCCTCCTGACTTCACCTTCTCCTTCTCCTTCGTCTGCTTCTTCTGCTTCACCCTCCAGACTTCACCTTCTCCTTCTCCTTCTTCTGCTTCTTCTGCTTCACCCACCAGACTTCACCTTCTCCTTCTCCTTCTTCTGCTTCTTCTGCTTCACCCTCCTGACTTCACCTTATCCTTCTCCTTCTTCTACTTCTTCTGATTCACCCTCCAGACTTCACCTACTCCTTCTCCTTCTTCTGCTTTTTCTGCTTCACCCTCCAGACTTCACCTTCTCCTTCTCCTTCTTCTGCTTCTTCTGCTTCGCCCTCCAGACTTCACCTTCTCCTTCTCCTTCTTCTGCTTCTTCTGCTTCACTCTCCTGACTTCACCTTCTCCTTCTCCTTCTTCTACTTCTTCTGATTCACCCTCCAGACTTCACCCTCTCCTTCTCCTTCTTCTGCTTCTTCTGCTTCACCCTCCAGACTTCACCTTCTCCTTCTCCTTCTTCTGCTTCTTCTGCTTCACCGTCCTGACTTCACCTTCTCCTTCTCTTTCTTCTGCTTCTTCTGATTCACCCTCCAGACTTCATCTTCTCCTTCTCCTTCTTCTGATTCTTCTGATTCACCCTCCAGACTTCACCTTCTCCTTCTCCTTCTTCTGCTTCTTCTGATTCACCCTCCTGACTTCACCTTCTCCTTCTCCTTCTTCTACTTCTTCTGCTTCACCCTCCAGACTTCACGTTCTCCTTCTCCTTCTTCTACTTCTTCTGATTCACCCTCCAGACTTCACCCTCTCCTTCTCCTTCTTCTGCTTCTTCTGCTTCACCCTCCAGACTTCACCTTTTCTTTCTCCTTCTTCTGCTTCTTCTGCTGTGCCCTCCTGACTTCACCTTCTCCTTCTCCTTCTTCTGCTTCTTCTGATTCACCCTCCAGACTTCACCTTCTCCTTCTCCTTCTTCTACTTCTTCTGATCCACCCTCCTGACTTCACCTTCTCCTTCTCCTTCTTCTGCTTCTTCTGCTTCACCCTCCAGACTTCACCTTCTCCTTCTCCTTCATCTGCTTCTTCTGCTTCACCCACCAGACTTCACCTTCTCCTTCTCCTTCTTCTGCTTCTTCTGCTGTGCCCTCCTGACTTCACCTTCTCCTTCTCCTTCTTCTGCTTCTTCTGATTCACCCTCCAGACTTCACCTTCTCCTTCTCCTTCTTCTACTTCTTCTGATCCACCCTCCTGACTTCACCTTCTCCTTCTCCTTCTTCTGCTTCTTCTGCTTCACCCTCCAGACTTCACCTTCTCCTTCTCCTTCATTTGCTTCTTCTGCTTCACCCACCATACTTCACCTTCTCCTTCTCCTTCTTCTGCTTCTTCTGCTTCGCCCTCCAGACTTCACCTTCTCCTTCTCCTTCTTCTGCTTCTTCTGCTTCACCCTCCAGACTTCACCTTCTCCTTCTCCTTCTTCTACTTCTTCTGATTCACCCTCCAGACTTCACCTTCTCCTTCTCCTTCTTCTGCTTCTTCTGATTCACCCTCCAGACTTCACCTTCTCCTTCTCCTTATTCTGCTTCTTCTGATTCACCCTCCAGACTTCACCTTCTCCTTCTCCTTCTTCTGCTTCTTCTGATTCACCCTCCAGACTTCACCTTTTCCTTCTCCTTCTTCTGCTTCTTCTGATTCACCCTCCAGACTTCACCTTCTCCTTCTCCTTCTTCTGCTTCTTCTGATTCACCCTCCAGACTTCACCTTCTCCTTCTCCTTCTTCTACTTCTTCTGATTCACCCTCCAGACTTCACCTTCTCCTTCTCTTTCTTCTGCTTCTTCTGATTCACCCTCCAGACTTCACCTTCTCCTTCTCCTTCTTCTGCTTCTTCTGCTTCACCCTCCAGATTTCACCTTCTCCTTCTCCTTCTTCTGCTTCTTCTGCTTCACCCTCCTGACTTCACCTTCTCCTTCTCCTTCTTCTACTTCTTCTGATTCACCCTCCTGACTTCACCTTCTCCTTCTCCTTCTTCTACTTCTTCTGCTTCACCCTCCAGACTTCACCTTCTCCTTCTCCTTCTTCTACTTCTTCTGATTCACCCTCCAGACTTCACCTTCTCCTTCTCCTTCTTCTACTTCTTCTGATTCACCCTCCAGACTTCACCTTCTCCTTCTCCTTCTTCTACTTCTTCTGATTCATCCTCCAGACTTCACCTTCTCCTTCTCCTTCTTCTGCTTCTTCTGATTCACCCTCCAGACTTCACCTTCTCCTTCTCCTTATTCTGCTTCTTCTGATTCACCCTCCAGACTTCACCTTCTCCTTCTCCTTCTTCTGCTTCTTCTGATTCACCCTCCAGACTTCACCTTCTCCTTCTCCTTCTTCTGCTTCTTCTGATTCACCCTCCAGACTTCACCTTCTCCTTCTCCTTCTTCTGCTTCTTCTGATTCACCCTCCAGACTTCACCTTCTCCTTCTCCTTCGTCTACTTCTTCTGATTCACCCTCCAGACTACACCTTCTCCTTCTCCTTCTTCTACTTCTTCTGATTCACCCTCCAGACTTCACCTTCTCCTTCTCCTTCTTCTGTTTCTTTTGATTCTCCCTCCAGACTTCACCTTCTCCTTCTCCTTCTTCTACTTCTTCTGATTCACCCTCCAGACTTCACCTTCTCCTTCTCCTTCTTCTACTTCTTCTGATTCACCCTCCAGACTTCATCTTCTCCTTCTCCTTCTTCTGCATCTTCTGATTCACCCTCCAGACTTCACCTTCTCCTTCTCCTTCTTCTGCTTCTTCTGATTCACCCTCCAGACTTCACCTTCTCCTTCTCCTTCTTCTACTTCTTCTGATTCACCCTCCAGACTTCACCTTCTCCTTCTCCTTCTTCTACTTCTTCTGCTTCAGCCTCCAGACTTCACCTTCTCCTTCTCCTTCTTCTACTTCTTCTGCTTCAGCCTCCAGACTTCACCTTCTCCTTCTCTTTCTTCTGATTCTTCTGATTCACCCTCCAGACTTCACCTTCGCCTTCTCCTTCTTCTGATTCTTCTGATTCACCCTCCAGACTTCACCTTCTCCTTCTCCTTCTTCTGCTTCTTCTGATTCACCCTCCTGGCTTCACCTTCTCCTTCTCCTTCTTCTACTTCTTCTGATTCACCCTCCTGACTTCACCTTCTCCTTCTCCTTCTTCTCCTTCTTCTGCTTCACCCTCCAGACTTCACCTTCTCCTTCTCCTTCTTCTACCTCTTCTGATTCACCCTCCAGACTTCACCTTCTCCTTCTCCTTCTTCTGCTTCTTCTGATTCACCCTCCAGACTTCACCTTCTCCTTCTCCTTATTCTGCTTCTTCTGATTCACCCTCCAGACTTCACCTTCTCCTTCTCGTTATTCTGCTTCTTCTGATTCAACCTCCAGACTTCACCTTCTCCTTCTCCTTCTTCTGCTTCTTCTGATTCACCCTCCAGACTTCACCTTTTCCTTCTCCTTCTTCTGCTTCTTCTGATTCACCCTCCAGACTTCACCTTCTCCTTCTCCTTATTCTGCTTCTTCTGATTCACCCTCCAGACTTCACCTTCTCCTTCTCCTTCTTCTGCTTCTTCTGATTCACCCTCCAGACTTCACCCTTTCCTTCTCCTTCTTCTGCTTCTTCTGATTCACTCTCCAGACTTCACCTTCTCCTTCTCCTTCTTCTGCTTCTTCTGATTCACCTTCCAGACTTCACCTTCTCCTTCTCCTTCTTCTACTTCTTCTGATTCACCCTCCAGACTTCACCTTCTCCTTCTCTTTCTTCTGCTTCTTCTGATTCACCCTCCAGACTTCACCTTCTCCTTCTCCTTCTTCTGCTTCTTCTGCTTCACCCTCCAGACTTCACCTTCTCCTTCTCCTTCTTCTGCTTCTTCTGCTTCACCCTCCTGACTTCACCTTCTCCTTCTCCTTCTTCTACTTCTTCTGATTCACCCTCCTGATTTCACCTTCTCCTTCTCCTTCTTCTACTTCTTCTGCTTCACCCTCCAGACTTCACCTTCTCCTTCTCCTTCTTCTACTTCTTCTGATTCACCCTCCAGACTTCACCTTCTCCTTCTCCTTCTTCTACTTCTTCTGATTCACCCTCCAGACTTCACCTTCTCCTTCTCCTTCTTCTACTTCTTCTGATTCATCCTCCAGACTTCACCTTCTCCTTCTCCTTCTTCTGCTTCTTCTGATTCACCCTCCAGACTTCACCTTCTCCTTCTCCTTATTCTGCTTCTTCTGATTCACCCTCCAGACTTCACCTTCTCCTTCTCCTTCTTCTGCTTCTTCTGATTCACCCTCCAGACTTCACCTTCTCCTTCTCCTTCTTCTGCTTCTTCTGATTCACCCTCCAGACTTCACCTTCTCCTTCTCCTTCTTCTACTTCTTCTGATTCACCCTCCAGACTTCATCTTCTCCTTCTCCTTCTTCTGCTTCTTCTGCTTCACCCTCCTGACTTCACCTTCTCCTTCTCCTTCTTCTACCTCTTCTGATTCACCCTCCAGACTTCACCTTCTCCTTCTCCTTCTTCTGATTCACCCTCCAGACTTCACCTACTCCTTCTCCTTCTTCTGCTTCTTCTGCTTCACCCCCCAGACTTCACCTTCTCCTTCTCCTTCTTCTGCTTCTTCTGCTTCGCCCTCCAGACTTCACCTTCTCCTTCTCCTTCTTCTGCTTCTTCTGCTTCACTCTCCTGACTTCACCTTCTCCTTCTCCTTCTTCTACTTCTTCTGATTCACCCTCCAGACTTCACCCTCTCCTTCTCCTTCTTCTGCTTCTTCTGCTTCACCCTCCAGACTTCACCTTCTCCTTCTCCTTCTTCTGCTTCTTCTGCTTCACCGTCCTGACTTCACCTTCTCCTTCTCCTTCTTCTACTTCTTCTGCTTCACCCCCCTGACTTCACCTGCTCCTTCTCCTTCTTCTGCTTCTTCTGATTCACCCTCCTAACTTCACCTTCTCCTTCTCCTTCTTCTGCTTCTTCTGATTCACCCTCCAGATTTCACCTTCTCCTTCTCCTTCTTCTACTTCGTCTGATTCACCCTCCAGACTTCACCTTCTCCTTCTCCTTCTTCTACTTCTTCTGATTCACCCTCCAGTCTTCACCTACTCCTTCTCCTTCTTCTGTTTCTTCTGCTTCACCCTCCAGACTTCACCTTCTCCTTCTCTTTCTTCTGCATCTTCTGATTCACCCTCCAGACTTCATCTTCTCCTTCTCCTTCTTCTGATTCTTCTGATTCACCCTCCAGACTCCACCTTCTCCTTCTCCTTCTTCTGCTTCTTCTGATTCACCCTCCTGACTTCACCTTCTCCTTCTCCTTCTTCTACTTCTTCTGCTTCACCCTCCAGACTTCACCTTCTCCTTCTCCTTCTTCTACTTCTTCTGATTCACCCTCCAGACTTCACCTTCTCCTTCTCCTTCTTCTGCTTCTTCTGATTCACCCTCCAGACTTCACCTTCTCCTTCTCCTTATTCTGCTTCTTCTGATTCACCCTCCAGACTTCACCTTCTCCTTCTCCTTCTTCTGCTTCTTCTGATTCACCCTCCAGACTTCACCTTTTCCTTCTCCTTCTTCTGCTTCTTCTGATTCACCCTCCAGACTTCACCTTCTCCTTCTCCTTCTTCTGCTTCTTCTGATTCACCCTCCAGACTTCACCTTCTCCTTCTCCTTCTTCTACTTCTTCTGATTCACCCTCCAGACTTCACCTTCTCCTTCTCTTTCTTCTGCTTCTTCTGATTCACCCTCCAGACTTCACCTTCTCCTTCTCCTTCTTCTGCTTCTTCTGCTTCACCCTCCAGACTTCACCTTCTCCTTCTCCTTCTTCTGCTTCTTCTGCTTCACCCTCCTGACTTCACCTTCTCCTTCTCCTTCTTCTACTTCTTCTGATTCACCCTCCTGACTTCACCTTCTCCTTCTCCTTCTTCTACTTCTTCTGCTTGACCCTCCAGACTTCACCTTCTCCTTCTCCTTCTTCTACTTCTTCTGATTCACCCTCCAGTCTTCACCTTCTCCTTTTCCTTCTTCTACTTCTTCTGATTCACCCTCCCGACTTCACCTTCTCCTTCTCCTTCTTCTGCTTCTTCTGATTCACCCTCCAGACTTCACCTTCTCCTTCTCCTTCTTCTACTTCTTCTGATTCACCCTCCAGACTTCATCTTCTCCTTCTCCTTCTTCTGCTTCTTCTGATTCACCCTCCAGACTTCACCTTCTCCTTCTCCTTCGTCTACTTCTTCTGATTCACCCTCCAGACTACACCTTCTCCTTCTCCTTCTTCTACTTCTTCTGATTCACCCTCCAGACTTCACCTTCTCCTTCTCCTTCTTCTGTTTCTTCTGATTCTCCCTCCAGACTTCACCTTCTCCTTCTCCTTCTTCTACTTCTTCTGATTCACCCTCCAGACTTCACCTTCTCCTTCTCCTTCTTCTACTTCTTCTGATTCACCCTCCAGACTTCATCTTCTCCTTCTCCTTCTTCTGCATCTTCTGATTCACCCTCCAGACTTCACCTTCTCCTTCTCCTTCTTCTGCTTCTTCTGATTCACCCTCCAGACTTCACCTTCTCCTTCTCCTTCTTCTACTTCTTCTGATTCACCCTCCAGACTTCACCTTCTCCTTCTCCTTCTTCTACTTCTTCTGCTTCAGCCTCCAGACTTCACCTTCTCCTTCTCCTTCTTCTACTTCTTCTGCTTCAGCCTCCAGACTTCACCTTCTCCTTCTCTTTCTTCTGATTCTTCTGATTCACCCTCCAGACTTCACCTTCGCCTTCTCCTTCTTCTGATTCTTCTGATTCACCCTCCAGACTTCACCTTCTCCTTCTCCTTCTTCTGCTTCTTCTGATTCACCCTCCTGGCTTCACCTTCTCCTTCTCCTTCTTCTACTTCTTCTGATTCACCCTCCTGACTTCACCTTCTCCTTCTCCTTCTTCTCCTTCTTCTGCTTCACCCTCCAGACTTCACCTTCTCCTTCTCCTTCTTCTACCTCTTCTGATTCACCCTCCAGACTTCACCTTCTCCTTCTCCTTCTTCTGCTTCTTCAGATTCACCCTCCAGACTTCACCTTCTCCTTCTCCTTATTCTGCTTCTTCTGATTCACCCTCCAGACTTCACCTTCTCCTTCTCCTTATTCTGCTTCTTCTGATTCACCCTCCAGACTTCACCTTCTCCTTCTCCTTCTTCTGCTTCTTCTGATTCACCCTCCAGACTTCACCTTTTCCTTCTCCTTCTTCTGCTTCTTCTGATTCACTCTCCAGACTTCACCTTCTCCTTCTCCTTCTTCTGCTTCTTCTGATTCACCTTCCAGACTTCACCTTCTCCTTCTCCTTCTTCTACTTCTTCTGATTCACCCTCCAGACTTCACCTTCTCCTTCTCTTTCTTCTGCTTCTTCTGATTCACCCTCCAGACTTCACCTTCTCCTTCTCCTTCTTCTGCTTCTTCTGCTTCACCCTCCAGACTTCACCTTCTCCTTCTCCTTCTTCTGCTTCTTCTGCTTCACCCTCCTGACTTCACCTTCTCCTTCTCCTTCTTCTACTTCTTCTGATTCACCCTCCTGACTTCACCTTCTCCTTCTCCTTCTTCTACTTCTTCTGCTTCACCCTCCAGACTTCACCTTCTCCTTCTCCTTCTTCTACTTCTTCTGATTCACCCTCCAGACTTCACCTTCTCCTTCTCCTTCTTCTACTTCTTCTGATTCACCCTCCAGACTTCACCTTCTCCTTCTCCTTCTTCTACTTCTTCTGATTCATCCTCCAGACTTCACCTTCTCCTTCTCCTTCTTCTGCTTCTTCTGATTCACCCTCCAGACTTCACCTTCTCCTTCTCCTTATTCTGCTTCTTCTGATTCACCCTCCAGACTTCACCTTCTCCTTCTCCTTCTTCTGCTTCTTCTGATTCACCCTCCAGACTTCACCTTCTCCTTCTCCTTCTTCTGCTTCTTCTGCTTCACCCTCCTGACTTCACCTTCTCCTTCTCCTTCTTCTACCTCTTCTGATTCACCCTCCAGACTTCACCTTCTCCTTCTCCTTCTTCTACTTCTTCTGATTCACCCTCCAGACTTCACCTACTCCTTCTCCTTCTTCTGCTTCTTCTGCTTCACCCCCCAGACTTCACCTTCTCCTTCTCCTTCTTCTGCTTCTTCTGCTTCGCCCTCCAGACTTCACCTTCTCCTTCTCCTTCTTCTGCTTCTTCTGCTTCACTCTCCTGACTTCACCTTCTCCTTCTCCTTCTTCTACTTCTTCTGATTCACCCTCCAGACTTCACCCTCTCCTTCTCCTTCTTCTGCTTCATCTGCTTCACCTCCAGACTTCACCTTCTCCTTCTCCTTCTTCTGCTTCTTCTGCTTCACCGTCCTGACTTCACCTTCTCCTTCTCCTTCTTCTACTTCTTCTGCTTCACCCCCCTGACTTCACCTGCTCCTTCTCCTTCTTCTACTTCTTCTGCTTCACCCTCCAGACTTCACCTTCTCCTTCTCCTTCTTCTACTTCTTCTGATTCACCCTCCAGACTTCACCTTCTCCTTCTCCTTCTTCTGCTTCTTCTGATTCACCCTCCAGACTTCACATTCTCCTTCTCCTTATTCTGCTTCTTCTGATTCACCCTCCAGACTTCACCTTCTCCTTCTCCTTCTTCTGCTTCTTCTGATTCACCCTCCAGACTTCACCTTTTCCTTCTCCTTCTTCTGCTTCTTCTGATTCACCCTCCAGACTTCACCTTCTCCTTCTCCTTCTTCTGCTTCTTCTGATTCACCCTCCAGACTTCACCTTCTCCTTCTCCTTCTTCTACTTCTTCTGATTCACCCTCCAGACTTCACCTTCTCCTTCTCTTTCTTCTGCTTCTTCTGATTCACCCTCCAGACTTCACCTTCTCCTTCTCCTTCTTCTGCTTCTTCTGCTTCACCCTCCAGACTTCACCTTCTCCTTCTCCTTCTTCTGCTTCTTCTGCTTCACCCTCCTGACTTCACCTTCTCCTTCTCCTTCTTCTACTTCTTCTGATTCACCCTCCTGACTTCACCTTCTCCTTCTCCTTCTTCTACTTCTTCTGCTTCACCCTCCAGACTTCACCTTCTCCTTCTCCTTCTTCTACTTCTTCTGATTCACCCTCCAGACTTCACCTTCTCCTTCTCCTTCTTCTACTTCTTCTGATTCACCCTCCAGTCTTCACCTACTCCTTCTCCTTCTTCTGTTTCTTCTGCTTCACCCTCCAGACTTCATCTTCTCCTTCTCTTTCTTCTGCATCTTCTGATTCACCCTCCAGACTTCATCTTCTCCTTCTCCTTCTTCTGATTCTTCTGATTCACCCTCCAGACTTCACCTTCTCCTTCTCCTTCTTCTGCTTCTTCTGATTCACCCTCCTGACTTCAACTTCTCCTTCTCCTTCTTCTACTTCTTCTGCTTCACCCTCCAGACTTCACCTTCTCCTTCTCCTTCTTCTACTTCTTCTGATTCACCCTCCAGACTTCACCTTCTCCTTCTCCTTCTTCTGCTTCTTCTGATTCACCCTCCAGACTTCACCTTCTCCTTCTCCTTATTCTGCTTCTTCTGATTCACCCTCCAGACTTCACCTTCTCCTTCTCCTTCTTCTGCTTCTTCTGATTCACCCTCCAGACTTCACCTTTTCCTTCTCCTTCTTCTGCTTCTTCTGATTCACCCTCCAGACTTCACCTTCTCCTTCTCCTTCTTCTGCTTCTTCTGATTCACCCTCCAGACTTCACCTTCTCCTTCTCCTTCTTCTACTTCTTCTGATTCACCCTCCAGACTTCACCTTCTCCTTCTCTTTCTTCTGCTTCTTCTGATTCACCCTCCAGACTTCACCTTCTCCTTCTCCTTCTTCTGCTTCTTCTGCTTCACCCTCCAGACTTCACCTTCTCCTTCTCCTTCTTCTGCTTCTTCTGCTTCACCCTCCTGACTTCACCTTCTCCTTCTCCTTCTTCTACTTCTTCTGATTCACCCTCCTGACTTCACCTTCTCCTTCTCCTTCTTCTACTTCTTCTGCTTCACCCTCCAGACTTCACCTTCTCCTTCTCCTTCTTCTACTTCTTCTGATTCACCCTCCAGTCTTCACCTTCTCCTTCTCCTTCTTCTACTTCTTCTGATTCACCCTCCAGACTTCACCTTCTCCTTCTCCTTCTTCTACTTCTTCTGATTCATCCTCCAGACTTCACCTTCTCCTTCTCCTTCTTCTG
This sequence comes from Somniosus microcephalus, assembly GCF_052327205.1. NCBI lineage: Eukaryota > Metazoa > Chordata > Chondrichthyes > Squaliformes > Somniosidae > Somniosus > Somniosus microcephalus. The sequence goes on along the minus strand of NW_028225300.1, from coordinate 196,057 downwards.
CTTCTTCTGATTCACCCTCCAGACTTCACCTTCTCCTTCTCCTTATTCTGCTTCTTCTGATTCACCCTCCAGACTTCACCTTCTCCTTCTCCTTCTTCTGCTTCTTCTGATTCACCCTCCAGACTTCACCTTCTCCTTCTCCTTCTTCTGCTTCTTCTGATTCACCCTCCAGACTTCACCTTCTCCTTCTCCTTCTTCTACTTCTTCTGATTCACCCTCCAGACTTCATCTTCTCCTTCTCCTTCTTCTGCTTCTTCTGATTCACCCTCCAGACTTCACCTTCTCCTTCTCCTTCGTCTACTTCTTCTGATTCACCCTCCAGACTACACCTTCTCCTTCTCCTTCTTCTACTTCTTCTGATTCACCCTCCAGACTTCACCTTCTCCTTCTCCTTCTTCTGTTTCTTCTGATTCACCCTCCAGACTTCACCTTCTCCTTCTCCTTCTTCTACTTCTTCTGATTCACCCTCCAGACTTCACCTTCTCCTTCTCCTTCTTCTGTTTCTTCTGATTCACCCTCCAGACTTCACCTTCTCCTTCTCCTTCTTCTACTTCTTCTGATTCACCCTCTAGACTTCACCTTCTCCTTCTCCTTCTTCTACTTCTTCTGATTCACCCTCCAGACTTCATCTTCTCCTTCTCCTTCTTCTGCATCTTCTGATTCACCCTCCAGACTTCACCTTCTCCTTCTCCTTCTTCTGCTTCTTCTGATTCACCCTCCAGACTTCACCTTCTCCTTCTCCTTCTTCTACTTCTTCTGATTCACCCTCCAGACTTCACCTTCTCCTTCTCCTTCTTCTACTTCTTCTGATTCACCCTCCAGTCTTCACATTCTCCTTCTCCTTCTTCTGTTTCTTCTGCTTCAGCCTCCAGACTTCACCTTCTCCTTCTCTTTCTTCTGATTCTTCTGATTCACCCTCCAGACTTCACCTTCGCCTTCTCCTTCTTCTGATTCTTCTGATTCATCCTCCAGACTTCACCTTCTCCTTCTCCTTCTTCTGCTTCTTCTGATTCACCCTCCTGGCTTCACCTTCTACTTCTCCTTCTTCTACTTCTTCTGATTCACCCTCCTGACTTCACCTTCTCCTTCTCCTTCTTCTCCTTCTTCTGCTTCACCCTCCAGACTTCACCTTCTCCTTCTCCTTCTTCTACCTCTTCTGATTCACCCTCCAGACTTCACCTTCTCCTTCTCCTTCTTCTGCTTCTTCTGATTCACCCTCCAGACTTCACCTTCTCCTTCTCCTTATTCTGCTTCTTCTGATTCACCCTCCAGACTTCACCTTCTCCTTCTCGTTATTCTGCTTCTTCTGATTCAACCTCCAGACTTCACCTTCTCCTTCTTCTGCTTCTTCTGATTCACCCTCCAGACTTCACCTTTTCCTTCTCCTTCTTCTGCTTCTTCTGATTCACCCTCCAGACTTCACCTTCTCCTTCTCCTTATTCTGCTTCTTCTGATTCACCCTCCAGACTTCACCTTCTCCTTCTCCTTCTTCTGCTTCTTCTGATTCACCCTCCAGACTTCACCTTTTCCTTCTCCTTCTTCTGCTTCTTCTGATTCACTCTCCAGACTTCACCTTCTCCTTCTCCTTCTTCTGCTTCTTCTGATTCACCCTCCAGACTTCACCTTCTCCTTCTCCTTCTTCTACTTCTTCTGATTCACCCTCCAGACTTCACCTTCTCCTTCTCTTTCTTCTGCTTCTTCTGATTCACCCTCCAGACTTCACCTTCTCCTTCTCCTTCTTCTGCTTCTTCTGCTTCACCCTCCAGACTTCACCTTCTCCTTCTCCTTCTTCTGCTTCTTCTGCTTCACCCTCCTGACTTCACCTTCTCCTTCTCCTTCTTCTACTTCTTCTGATTCACCCTCCTGACTTCACCTTCTCCTTCTCCTTCTTCTACTTCTTCTGCTTCACCCTCCAGACTTCACCTTCTCCTTCTCCTTCTTCTACTTCTTCTGATTCACCCTCCAGATTTCACCTTCTCCTTCTCCTTCTTCTACTTCTTCTGATTCACCCTCCAGACTTCACCTTCTCCTTCTCCTTCTTCTACTTCTTCTGATTCTTCCTCCAGACTTCACCTTCTCCTTCTCCTTCTTCTGCTTCTTCTGATTCACCCTCCAGACTTCACCTCCTTCTCCTTATTCTGCTTCTTCTGATTCACCCTCCAGACTTCACCTTCTCCTTCTCCTTCTTCTGCTTCTTCTGATTCACCCTCCAGACTTCACCTTCTACTTCTCCTTCTTCTGCTTCTTCTGATTCACCCTCCAGACTTCACCTTCTCCTTCTCCTTCTTCTACTTCTTCTGATTCACCCTCCAGACTTCATCTTCTCCTTCTCCTTCTTCTGCTTCTTCTGCTTCACCCTCCTGACTTCACCTTCTCCTTCTCCTTCTTCTACCTCTTCTGATTCACCCTCCAGACTTCACCTTCTCCTTCTCCTTCTTCTGCTTCTTCTGATTCACCCTCCAGACTTCACCTTCTCCTTCTCCTTCTTCTGCTTCTTCTGATTCACCCTCCAGACTTCACCTTCTCCTTCTCCTTCTTCTGCTTCTTCTGCTTCACCCCCCAGACTTCACCTTCTCCTTCTCCTTCTTCTGCTTCTTCTGCTTCGCCCTCCAGACTTCACCTTCTCCTTCTCCTTCTTCTGCTTCTTCTGCTTCACTCTCCTGACTTCACCTTCTCCTTCTCCTTCTTCTACTTCTTCTGATTCACCCTCCAGACTTCACCCTCTCCTTCTCCTTCTTCTGCTTCTTCTGCTTCACCCTCCAGACTTCACCTTCTCCTTCTCCTTCTTCTGCTTCTTCTGCTTCACCGTCCTGACTTCACCTTCTCCTTCTCCTTCTTCTACTTCTTCTGCTTCACCCCCCTGACTTCACCTGCTCCTTCTCCTTCTTCTGCTTCTTCTGATTCACCCTCCTAACTTCACCTTCTCCTTCTCCTTCTTCTGCTTCTTCTGATTCACCCTCCAGATTTCACCTTCTCCTTCTCCTTCTTCTGCTTCTTCTGCTTCACCCTCCTGACTTCACCTTCTCCTTCTCCTTCTTCTACTTCTTCTGATTCACCCTCCTGACTTCACCTTCTCCTTCTCCTTCTTCTACTTCTTCTGCTTCACCCTCCAGACTTCACCTTCTCCTTCTCCTTCTTCTACTTCTTCTGATTCACCCTCCAGACTTCACCTTCTCCTTCTCCTTCTTCTACTTCTTCTGATTCACCCTCCAGACTTCACCTTCTCCTTCTCCTTCTTCTACTTCTTCTGATTCATCCTCCAGACTTCACCTTCTCCTTCTCCTTCTTCTGCTTCTTCTGATTCACCCTCCAGACTTCACCTTCTCCTTCTCCTTATTCTGCTTCTTCTGATTCACCCTCCAGACTTCACCTTCTCCTTCTCCTTCTTCTGCTTCTTCTGATTCACCCTCCAGACTTCACCTTCTCCTTCTCCTTCTTCTGCTTCTTCTGATTCACCCTCCAGACTTCACCTTCTCCTTCTCCTTCTTCTGCTTCTTCTGCTTCACCCTCCAGACTTCACCTTCTCCTTCTCCTTCTTCTGCTTCTTCTGCTTCACCCTCCTGACTTCACCTTCTCCTTCTCCTTCTTCTACTTCTTCTGATTCACCCTCCTGACTTCACCTTCTCCTTCTCCTTCTTCTACTTCTTCTGCTTCACCCTCCAGACTTCACCTTCTCCTTCTCCTTCTTCTACTTCTTCTGATTCACCCTCCAGACTTCACCTTCTCCTTCTCCTTCTTCTACTTCTTCTGATTCACCCTCCAGACTTCACCTTCTCCTTCTCCTTCTTCTACTTCTTCTGATTCATCCTCCAGACTTCACCTTCTCCTTCTCCTTCTTCTGCTTCTTCTGATTCACCCTCCAGACTTCACCTTCTCCTTCTCCTTATTCTGCTTCTTCTGATTCACCCTCCAGACTTCACCTTCTCCTTCTCCTTCTTCTGCTTCTTCTGATTCACCCTCCAGACTTCACCTTCTCCTTCTCCTTCTTCTGCTTCTTCTGCTTCACCCTCCTGACTTCACCTTCTCCTTCTCCTTCTTCTACCTCTTCTGATTCACCCTCCAGACTTCACCTTCTCCTTCTCCTTCTTCTACTTCTTCTGATTCACCCTCCAGACTTCACCTACTCCTTCTCCTTCTTCTGCTTCTTCTGCTTCACCCCCCAGACTTCACCTTCTCCTTCTCCTTCTTCTGCTTCTTCTGCTTCGCCCTCCAGACTTCACCTTCTCCTTCTCCTTCTTCTGCTTCTTCTGCTTCACTCTCCTGACTTCACCTTCTCCTTCTCCTTCTTCTACTTCTTCTGATTCACCCTCCAGACTTCACCCTCTCCTTCTCCTTCTTCTGCTTCATCTGCTTCACCCTCCAGACTTCACCTTCTCCTTCTCCTTCTTCTGCTTCTTCTGCTTCACCGTCCTGACTTCACCTTCTCCTTCTCCTTCTTCTACTTCTTCTGCTTCACCCTCCAGACTTCACCTTCTCCTTCTCCTTCTTCTGCTTCTTCTGCTTCACTCTCCTGACTTCACCTTCTCCTTCTCCTTCTTCTACTTCTTCTGATTCACCCTCCAGACTTCACCCTCTCCTTCTCCTTCTTCTGCTTCTTCTGCTTCACCCTCCAGACTTCACCTTCTCCTTCTCCTTCTTCTGCTTCTTCTGCTTCACCGTCCTGACTTCACCTTCTCCTTCTCCTTCTTCTACTTCTTCTGCTTCACCCCCCTGACTTCACCTGCTCCTTCTCCTTCTTCTGCTTCTTCTGATTCACCCTCCTAACTTCACCTTCTCCTTCTCCTTCTTCTGCTTCTTCTGATTCACCCTCCAGATTTCACCTTCTCCTTCTCCTTCTTCTGCTTCTTCTGCTTCACCCTCCTGACTTCACCTTCTCCTTCTCCTTCTTCTACTTCTTCTGATTCACCCTCCTGACTTCACCTTCTCCTTCTCCTTCTTCTACTTCTTCTGCTTCACCCTCCAGACTTCACCTTCTCCTTCTCCTTCTTCTACTTCTTCTGATTCACCCTCCAGACTTCACCTTCTCCTTCTCCTTCTTCTACTTCTTCTGATTCACCCTCCAGACTTCACCTTCTCCTTCTCCTTCTTCTACTTCTTCTGATTCATCCTCCAGACTTCACCTTCTCCTTCTCCTTCTTCTGCTTCTTCTGATTCACCCTCCAGACTTCACCTTCTCCTTCTCCTTATTCTGCTTCTTCTGATTCACCCTCCAGACTTCACCTTCTCCTTCTCCTTCTTCTGCTTCTTCTGATTCACCCTCCAGACTTCACCTTCTCCTTCTCCTTCTTCTGCTTCTTCTGATTCACCCTCCAGACTTCACCTTCTCCTTCTCCTTCTTCTGCTTCTTCTGCTTCACCCTCCAGACTTCACCTTCTCCTTCTCCTTCTTCTGCTTCTTCTGCTTCACCCTCCTGACTTCACCTTCTCCTTCTCCTTCTTCTACTTCTTCTGATTCACCCTCCTGACTTCACCTTCTCCTTCTCCTTCTTCTACTTCTTCTGCTTCACCCTCCAGACTTCACCTTCTCCTTCTCCTTCTTCTACTTCTTCTGATTCACCCTCCAGACTTCACCTTCTCCTTCTCCTTCTTCTACTTCTTCTGATTCACCCTCCAGACTTCACCTTCTCCTTCTCCTTCTTCTACTTCTTCTGATTCATCCTCCAGACTTCACCTTCTCCTTCTCCTTCTTCTGCTTCTTCTGATTCACCCTCCAGACTTCACCTTCTCCTTCTCCTTATTCTGCTTCTTCTGATTCACCCTCCAGACTTCACCTTCTCCTTCTCCTTCTTCTGCTTCTTCTGATTCACCCTCCAGACTTCACCTTCTCCTTCTCCTTCTTCTGCTTCTTCTGCTTCACCCTCCTGACTTCACCTTCTCCTTCTCCTTCTTCTACCTCTTCTGATTCACCCTCCAGACTTCACCTTCTCCTTCTCCTTCTTCTACTTCTTCTGATTCACCCTCCAGACTTCACCTACTCCTTCTCCTTCTTCTGCTTCTTCTGCTTCACCCCCCAGACTTCACCTTCTCCTTCTCCTTCTTCTGCTTCTTCTGCTTCGCCCTCCAGACTTCACCTTCTCCTTCTCCTTCTTCTGCTTCTTCTGCTTCACTCTCCTGACTTCACCTTCTCCTTCTCCTTCTTCTACTTCTTCTGATTCACCCTCCAGACTTCACCCTCTCCTTCTCCTTCTTCTGCTTCATCTGCTTCACCCTCCAGACTTCACCTTCTCCTTCTCCTTCTTCTGCTTCTTCTGCTTCACCGTCCTGACTTCACCTTCTCCTTCTCCTTCTTCTACTTCTTCTGCTTCACCCCCCTGACTTCACCTGCTCCTTCTCCTTCTTCTACTTCTTCTGCTTCACCCTCCAGACTTCACCTTCTCCTTCTCCTTCTTCTACTTCTTCTGATTCACCCTCCAGACTTCACCTTCTCCTTCTCCTTCTTCTGCTTCTTCTGATTCACCCTCCAGACTTCACCTTCTCCTTCTCCTTATTCTGCTTCTTCTGATTCACCCTCCAGACTTCACCTTCTCCTTCTCCTTCTTCTGCTTCTTCTGATTCACCCTCCAGACTTCACCTTTTCCTTCTCCTTCTTCTGCTTCTTCTGATTCACCCTCCAGACTTCACCTTCTCCTTCTCCTTCTTCTGCTTCTTCTGATTCACCCTCCAGACTTCACCTTCTCCTTCTCCTTCTTCTACTTCTTCTGATTCACCCTCCAGACTTCACCTTCTCCTTCTCTTTCTTCTGCTTCTTCTGATTCACCCTCCAGACTTCACCTTCTCCTTCTCCTTCTTCTGCTTCTTCTGCTTCACCCTCCAGACTTCACCTTCTCCTTCTCCTTCTTCTGCTTCTTCTGCTTCACCCTCCTGACTTCACCTTCTCCTTCTCCTTCTTCTACTTCTTCTGATTCACCCTCCTGACTTCACCTTCTCCTTCTCCTTCTTCTACTTCTTCTGCTTCACCCTCCAGACTTCACCTTCTCCTTCTCCTTCTTCTACTTCTTCTGATTCACCCTCCAGACTTTACCTTCTCCTTCTCCTTCTTCTACTTCTTCTGATTCACCCTCCAGTCTTCACCTACTCCTTCTCCTTCTTCTGTTTCTTCTGCTTCACCCTCCAGACTTCACCTTCTCCTTCTCCTTATTCTGCTTCTTCTGATTCACCCTCCAGACTTCACCTTCTCCTTCTCCTTCTTCTGCTTCTTCTGATTCACCCTCCAGACTTCACCTTTTCCTTCTCCTTCTTCTGCTTCTTCTGATTCACCCTCCAGACTTCACCTTCTCCTTCTCCTTCTTCTGCTTCTTCTGATTCACCCTCCAGACTTCACCTTCTCCTTCTCCTTCTTCTACTTCTTCTGATTCACCCTCCAGACTTCACCTTCTCCTTCTCTTTCTTCTGCTTCTTCTGATTCACCCTCCAGACTTCACCTTCTCCTTCTCCTTCTTCTGCTTCTTCTGCTTCACCCTCCAGACTTCACCTTCTCCTTCTCCTTCTTCTGCTTCTTCTGCTTCACCCTCCTGACTTCACCTTCTCCTTCTCCTTCTTCTACTTCTTCTGATTCACCCTCCTGACTTCACCTTCTCCTTCTCCTTCTTCTACTTCTTCTGCTTCACCCTCCAGACTTCACCTTCTCCTTCTCCTTCTTCTACTTCTTCTGATTCACCCTCCAGTCTTCACCTTCTCCTTCTCCTTCTTCTACTTCTTCTGATTCACCCTCCAGACTTCACCTTCTCCTTCTCCTTCTTCTACTTCTTCTGATTCATCCTCCAGACTTCACCTTCTCCTTCTCCTTCTTCTGCTTCTTCTGATTCACCCTCCAGACTTCACCTTCTCCTTCTCCTTATTCTGCTTCTTCTGATTCACCCTCCAGACTTCACCTTCTCCTTCTCCTTCTTCTGCTTCTTCTGATTCACCCTCCAGACTTCACCTTCTCCTTCTCCTTCTTCTGCTTCTTCTGATTCACCCTCCAGACTTCACCTTCTCCTTCTCCTTCTTCTACTTCTTCTGATTCACCCTCCAGACTTCATCTTCTCCTTCTCCTTCTTCTGCTTCTTCTGATTCACCCTCCAGACTTCACCTTCTCCTTCTCCTTCGTCTACTTCTTCTGATTCACCCTCCAGACTACACCTTCTCCTTCTCCTTCTTCTACTTCTTCTGATTCACCCTCCAGACTTCACCTTCTCCTTCTCCTTCTTCTGTTTCTTCTGATTCACCCTCCTGACTTCACCTTCTCCTTCTCCTTCTTCTACTTCTTCTGATTCACCCTCCAGACTTCACCTTATCCTTCTCCTTCTTCTGTTTCTTCTGATTCACCCTCCAGACTTCACCTTCTCCTTCTCCTTCTTCTACTTCTTCTGATTCACCCTCCAGACTTCACCTTCTCCTTCTCCTTCTTTTACTTCTTCTGATTCACCCTCCAGACTTCATCTTCTCCTTCTCCTTCTTCTGCATCTTCTGATTCACCCTCCAGACTTCACCTTCTCCTTCTCCTTCTTCTGCTTCTTCTGATTCACCCTCCAGACTTCACCTTCTCCTTCTCCTTCTTCTACTTCTTCTGATTCACCCTCCAGACTTCACCTTCTCCTTCTCCTTCTTCTACTTCTTCTGATTCACCCTCCCGTCTTCACATTCTCCTTCTCCTTCTTCTGTTTCTTCTGCTTCAGCCTCCAGACTTCACCTTCTCCTTCTCTTTCTTCTGATTCTTCTGATTCACCCTCCAGACTTCACCTTCGCCTTCTCCTTCTTCTGATTCTTCTGATTCACCCTCCAGGCTTCACCTTCTCCTTCTCCTTATTCTGCTTCTTCTGATTCACCCTCCAGACTTCACCTTCTCCTTCTCCTTCTTCTGCTTCTTCTGATTCACCCTCCAGACTTCACCTTCTCCTTCTCCTTCTTCTGCTTCTTCTGATTCACCCTCCAGACTTCATCTTCTCCTTCTCCTTCTTCTACTTCTTCTGATTCACCCTCCAGACTTCATCTTCTCCTTCTCCTTCTTCTGCTTCTTCTGCTTCACCCTCCTGACTTCACCTTCTCCTTCTCCTTCTTCTACCTCTTCTGATTCACCCTCCAGACTTCACCTTCTCCTTCTCCTTCTTCTACTTCTTCTGATTCACCCTCCAGACTTCACCTACTCCTTCTCCTTCTTCTGCTTCTTCTGCTTCACCCCCCAGACTTCACCTTCTCCTTCTCCTTCTTCTGCTTCTTCTGCTTCGCCCTCCAGACTTCACCTTCTCCTTCTCCTTCTTCTGCTTCTTCTGCTTCACTCTCCTGACTTCACCTTCTCCTTCTCCTTCTTCTACTTCTTCTGATTCACCCTCCAGACTTCACCCTCTCCTTCTCCTTCTTCTGCTTCTTCTGCTTCACCCTCCAGACTTCACCTTCTCCTTCTCCTTCTTCTGCTTCTTCTGCTTCACCCCCCTGACTTCACCTGCTCCTTCTCCTTCTTCTGCTTATTCTGATTCACCCTCCTAACTTCACCTTCTCCTTCTCCTTCTTCTGCTTCTTCTGATTCACCCTCCAGATTTCACCTTCTCCTTCTCCTTCTTCTACTTCGTCTGATTCACCCTCCAGACTTCGCCTTCTCCTTCTCCTTCTTCTACTTCTTCTGATTCACCCTCCAGTCTTCACCTACTCCTTCTCCTTCTTCTGTTTCTTCTGCTTCACCCTCCAGACTTCACCTTCTCCTTCTCTTTCTTCTGCATCTTCTGATTCACCCTCCAGACTTCATCTTCTCCTTCTCCTTCTTCTGATTCTTCTGATTCACCCTCCAGACTTCACCTTCTCCTTCTCCTTCTTCTGCTTCTTCTGATTCACCCTCCTGACTTCACCTTCTCCTTCTCCTTCTTCTACTTCTTCTGCTTCACCCTCCAGACTTCACCTTCTCCTTCTCCTTCTTCTACTTCTTCTGATTCACCCTCCAGACTTCACCTTCTCCTTCTCCTTCTTCTGCTTCTTCTGATTCACCCTCCAGACTTCACCTTCTCCTTCTCCTTATTCTGCTTCTTCTGATTCACCCTCCAGACTTCACCTTCTCCTTCTCCTTCTTCTGCTTCTTCTGATTCACCCTCCAGACTTCACCTTTTCCTTCTCCTTCTTCTGCTTCTTCTGATTCACCCTCCAGACTTCACCTTCTCCTTCTCCTTCTTCTGCTTCTTCTGATTCACCCTCCAGACTTCACCTTCTCCTTCTCCTTCTTCTACTTCTTCTGATTCACCCTCCAGACTTCACCTTCTCCTTCTCTTTCTTCTGCTTCTTCTGATTCACCCTCCAGACTTCACCTTCTCCTTCTCCTTCTTCTGCTTCTTCTGCTTCACCCTCCAGACTTCACCTTCTCCTTCTCCTTCTTCTGCTTCTTCTGCTTCACCGTCCTGACTTCACCTTCTCCTTCTCCTTCTTCTACTTCTTCTGCTTCACCCCCCTGACTTCACCTGCTCCTTCTCCTTCTTCTGCTTCTTCTGATTCACCCTCCTAACTTCACCTTCTCCTTCTCCTTCTTCTGCTTCTTCTGATTCACCCTCCAGATTTCACCTTCTCCTTCTCCTTCTTCTACTTCGTCTGATTCACCCTCCAGACTTCACCTTCTCCTTCTCCTTCTTCTACTTCTTCTGATTCACCCTCCAGTCTTCACCTACTCCTTCTCCTTCTTCTGTTTCTTCTGCTTCACCCTCCAGACTTCACCTTCTCCTTCTCTTTCTTCTGCATCTTCTGATTCACCCTCCAGACTTCATCTTCTCCTTCTCCTTCTTCTGATTCTTCTGATTCACCCTCCAGACTTCACCTTCTCCTTCTCCTTCTTCTGCTTCTTCTGATTCACCCTCCTGACTTCACCTTCTCCTTCTCCTTCTTCTACTTCTTCTGCTTCACCCTCCAGACTTCACCTTCTCCTTCTCCTTCTTCTACTTCTTCTGATTCACCCTCCAGACTTCACCTTCTCCTTCTCCTTCTTCTGCTTCTTCTGATTCACCCTCCAGACTTCACCTTCTCCTTCTCCTTATTCTGCTTCTTCTGGTTCACCCTCCAGACTTCACCTTCTCCTTCTCCATCTTCTGCTTCTTCTGATTCACCCTCCAGACGTCACCTTTTCCTTCTCCTTCTTCTGCTTCTTCTGATTCACCCTCCAGACTTCACCTTCTCCTTCTCCTTCTTCTGCTTCTTCTGATTCACCCTCCAGACTTCACCTTCTCCTTCTCCTTCTTCTACTTCTTCTGATTCACCCTCCAGACTTCACCTTCTCCTTCTCTTTCTTCTGCTTCTTCTGATTCACCCTCCAGACTTCACCTTCTCCTTCTCCTTCTTCTGCTTCTTCTGCTTCACCCTCCAGACTTCACCTTCTCCTTCTCCTTCTTCTGCTTCTTCTGCTTCACCCTCCTGACTTCACCTTCTCCTTCTCCTTCTTCTACTTCTTCTGATTCACCCTCCTGAATTCACCTTCTCCTTCTCCTTCTTCTACTTCTTCTGCTTCACCCTCCAGACTTCACCTTCTCCTTTTCCTTCTTCTACTTCTTCTGATTCACCCTCCAGACTTCACCTTCTCCTTCTCCTTCTTCTACTTCTTCTGATTCACCCTCCAGACTTCACCTTCTCCTTCTCCTTCTTCTACTTCTTCTGATTCATCCTCCAGACTTCACCTTCTCCTTCTCCTTCTTCTGCTTCTTCTGTTTCACCCTCCAGACTTCACCTTCTCCTTCTCCTTATTCTGCTTCTTCTGATTCACCCTCCAGACTTCACCTTCTCCTTCTCCTTCTTCTGCTTCTTCTGATTCACCCTCCAGACTTCACCTTCTCCTTCTCCTTCTTCTGTTTCTTCTGATTCACCCTCCAGACTTCACCTTCTCCTTCTCCTTCTTCTACTTCTTCTGATTCACCCTCCAGACTTCATCTTCTCCTTCTCCTTCTTCTGCTTCTTCTGATTCACCCTCCAGACTTCACCTTCTCCTTCTCCTTCGTCTACTTCTTCTGATTCACCCTCCAGACTACACCTTCTCCTTCTCCTTCTTCTACTTCTTCTGATTCACCCTCCAGACTTCACCATCTCCTTCTCCTTCTTCTGTTTCTTCTGATTCACCCTCCAGACTTCACCTTCTCCTTCTCCTTCTTCTACTTCTTCTGATTCACCCTCCAGACTTCACCTTCTCCTTCTCCTTCTTCTACTTCTTCTGATTCACCCTCCAGACTTCATCTTCTCCTTCTCCTTCTTCTGCATCTTCTGATTCACCCTCCAGACTTCACCTTCTCCTTCTCCTTCTTCTGCTTCTTCTGATTCACCCTCCAGACTTCACCTTCTCCTTCTCCTTCTTCTACTTCTGATTCACCCTCCAGACTTCACCTTCTCCTTCTCCTTCTTCTACTTCTTCTGATTCACCCTCCAGTCTTCACATTCTCCTTCTCCTTCTTCTGTTTCTTCTGCTTCAGCCTCCAGACTTCACCTTCTCCTTCTCTTTCTTCTGATTCTTCTGATTCACCCTCCAGACTTCACCTTCGCTTTCTCCTTCTTCTGATTCTTCTGATTCACCCTCCAGACTTCACCTTCTCCTTCTCCTTCTTCTGCTTCTTCTGATTCACCCTCCTGGCTTCACCTTCTCCTTCTCCTTCTTCTACTTCTTCTGATTCACACTCCTGACTTCACCTTCTCCTTCTCCTTCTTCTCCTTCTTCTGCTTCACCCTCCAGACTTCACCTTCTCCTTCTCCTTCTTCTACCTCTTCTGATTCACCCTCCAGACTTCACCTTCTCCTTCTCCTTCTTCTGCTTCTTCTGATTCACCCTCCAGACTTCACTTCTCCTTCTCCTTCTTCTGCTTCTTCTGATTCACCCTCCAGACTTCACCTTCTCCTTCTCGTTATTCTGCTTCTTCTGATTCAACCTCCAGACTTCACCTTCTCCTTCTCCTTCTTCTGCTTCTTTCTGATTCACCCTCCAGACTTCACCTTCTCCTTCTCCTTCTTCTGCTTCTTCTGATTCACCCTCCAGACTTCACCTTCTCCTTCTCCTTATTCTGCTTCTTCTGATTCACCCTCCAGACTTCACTTCTCCTTCTCCTTCTTCTGCTTCTTCTGATTCACCCTCCAGACTTCACCTTTTCCTTCTCCTTCTTCTGCTTCTTCTGATTCACTCTCCAGACTTCACCTTCTCCTTCTCCTTCTTCTGCTTCTTCTGATTCACCCTCCAGACTTCACCTTCTCCTTCTCCTTCTTCTACTTCTTCTGATTCACCCTCCAGACTTCACCTTCTCCTTCTCTTCTTCTGCTTCTTCTGATTCACCCTCCAGACTTCACCTTCTCCTTCTCCTTCTTCTGCTTCTTCTGCTTCACCCTCCAGACTTCACCTTCTCCTTCTCCTTCTTCTGCTTCTTCTGCTTCACCCTCCTGACTTCACCTTCTCCTTCTCCTTCTTCTACTTCTTCTGATTCACCCTCCTGACTTCACCTTCTCCTTCTCCTTCTTCTACTTCTTCTGATTCACCCTCCAGACTTCACCTGCTCCTTCTCCTTCTTCTACTTCTTCTGATTCACCCTCCAGACTTCACCTTCTCCTTCTCCTTCTTCTACTTCTTCTGATTCATCTCCAGACTTCACCTTCTCCTTCTCCTTCTTCTGCTTCTTTCTGATTCACCCCTCCAGACTTCACCTTCTCCTTCTCCTTATTCTGCTTCTTCTGATTCACCCTCCAGACTTCACCTTCTCCTTCTCCTTCTTCTGCTTCTTCTGATTCACCCTCCAGACTTCACCTTCTCCTTCTCCTTCTTCTGCTTCTTCTGATTCACCCTCCAGACTTCACCTTCTCCTTCTCCTTCTTCTACTTCTTCTGATTCACCCTCCAGACTTCATCTTCTCCTTCTCCTTCTTCTGCTTCTTCTGCTTCACCCTCCTGACTTCACCTTCTCCTTCTCCTTCTTCTACCTCTTCTGATTCACCCTCCAGACTTCACCTTCTCCTTCTCCTTCTTCTGCTTCTTCTGATTCACCCTCCAGACTTCACCTTCTCCTTCTCCTTATTCTGCTTCTTCTGATTCACCCTCCAGACTTCACCTTCTCCTTCTCGTTATTCTGCTTCTTCTGATTCAACCTCCAGACTTCACCTTCTCCTTCTCCTTCTTCTGCTTCTTCTGATTCACCCTCCAGACTGCACCTTCTCCTTCTCCTTCTTCTACTTCTTCTGATCCACCCTCCTGACTTCACCTTCTCCTTCTCCTTCTTCTGCTTCTTCTGATTCACCCTCCTGGCTTCACCTTCTCCTTCTCCTTCTTCTACTTCTTCTGATTCACCCTCCTGACTTCACCTTCTCCTTCTCCTTCTTCTCCTTCTTCTGCTTCACCCTCCAGACTTCACCTTCTCCTTCTCCTTCTTCTACCTCTTCTGATTCACCCTCCAGACTTCACCTTCTCCTTCTCCTTCTTCTGCTTCTTCTGATTCACCCTCCAGACTTCACCTTCTCCTTCTCCTTATTCTGCTTCTTCTGATTCACCCTCCAGACTTCACCTTCTCCTTCTCGTTATTCTGCTTCTTCTGATTCAACCTCCAGACTTCACCTTCTCCTTCTCCTTCTTCTGCTTCTTCTGATTCACCCTCCAGACTTCACCTTCTCCTTCTCCTTCTTCTGTTTCTTCTGATTCGCCCTCCAGACTTCACCTTCTCCTTCTCCTTCTTCTGCTTCTTCTGATTCACCCTCCTGACTTCACCTTCTCCTTCTCCTTCTTCTACTTCTTCTGATTCACCCTCCAGACTTCATCTTCTCCTTCTCCTTCTTCTGCTTCTTCTGCTTCACCCTCCTGACTTCACCTTCTCCTTCTCCTTCTTCTACCTCTTCTGATTCACCCTCCAGACTTCACCTTCTCCTTCTCCTTCTTCTGCTTCTTCTGATTCACCCTCCAGACTTCACCTTCTCCTTCTCCTTATTCTGCTTCTTCTGATTCACCCTCCAGACTTCACCTTCTCCTTCTCGTTATTCTGCTTCTTCTGATTCAACCTCCAGACTTCACCTTCTCCTTCTCCTTCTTCTGCTTCTTCTGATTCACCCTCCAGACTGCACCTTCTCCTTCTCCTTCTTCTACTTCTTCTGATCCACCCTCCTGACTTCACCTTCTCCTTCTCCTTCTTCTGCTTCTTCTGATTCACCCTCCTGGCTTCACCTTCTCCTTCTCCTTCTTCTACTTCTTCTGATTCACCCTCCTGACTTCACCTTCTCCTTCTCCTTCTTCTCCTTCTTCTGCTTCACCCTCCAGACTTCACCTTCTCCTTCTCCTTCTTCTACCTCTTCTGATTCACCCTCCAGACTTCACCTTCTCCTTCTCCTTCTTCTGCTTCTTCTGATTCACCCTCCAGACTTCACCTTCTCCTTCTCCTTATTCTGCTTCTTCTGATTCACCCTCCAGACTTCACCTTCTCCTTCTCGTTATTCTGCTTCTTCTGATTCAACCTCCAGACTTCACCTTCTCCTTCTCCTTCTTCTGCTTCTTCTGATTCACCCTCCAGACTTCACCTTCTCCTTCTCCTTCTTCTGTTTCTTCTGATTCGCCCTCCAGACTTCACCTTCTCCTTCTCCTTCTTCTGCTTCTTCTGATTCACCCTCCTGACTTCACCTTCTCCTTCTCCTTCTTCTACTTCTTCTGATTCACCCTCCTGACTTCACCTTCTCCTTCTCCTTCTTCTACTTCTTCTGATTCACCCTCCAGACTTCACCTTCTCCTTCTCCTTCTTCTTCTTCTTCTGATTCACCCTCCAGACTTCACCTTCTCATTCTCCTTCTTCTGCTTCTTCTGCTGCGCCCTCCAGACTTCACCTTCTCCTTCTCCTTCTTCTGCTTCTTCTGCTTCACACTCCAGACTTCACCTTCTCCTTCTCCTTCTTCTGCTTCTTCTGCTGCGCCCTCCAGACTTCACCTTCTCCTTCTCCTTCGTCTACTTCTTCTGATTCACCCTCCAGACTACACCTTCTCCTTCTCCTTCTTCTACTTCTTCTGATTCACCCTCCAGACTTCACCTTCTCCTTCTCCTTCTTCTGTTTCTTCTGATTCACCCTCCTGACTTCACCTTCTCCTTCTCCTTCTTCTACTTCTTCTGATTCACCCTCCAGACTTCACCTTATCCTTCTCCTTCTTCTGTTTCTTCTGATTCACCCTCCAGACTTCACCTTCTCCTTCTCCTTCTTCTACTTCTTCTGATTCACCCTCCAGACTTCACCTTCTCCTTCTCCTTCTTCTACTTCTTCTGATTCACCCTCCAGACTTCATCTTCTCCTTCTCCTTCTTCTGCATCTTCTGATTCACCCTCCAGACTTCACCTTCTCCTTCTCCTTCTTCTGCTTCTTCTGATTCACCCTCCAGACTTCACCTTCTCCTTCTCCTTCTTCTACTTCTTCTGATTCACCCTCCAGACTTCACCTTCTCCTTCTCCTTCTTCTACTTCTTCTGATTCACCCTCCCGTCTTCACATTCTCCTTCTCCTTCTTCTGTTTCTTCTGCTTCAGCCTCCAGACTTCACCTTCTCCTTCTCTTTCTTCTGATTCTTCTGATTCACCCTCCAGACTTCACCTTCGCCTTCTCCTTCTTCTGATTCTTCTGATTCACCCTCCAGGCTTCACCTTCTCCTTCTCCTTCTTCTGCTTCTTTTGATTCACCCTCCTGGCTTCACCTTCTACTTCTCCTTCTTCTACTTCTTCTGATTCACCCTCCTGACTTCACCTTCTCCTTCTCCTTCTTCTCCTTCTTCTGCTTCACCCTCCAGACTTCACCTTCTCCTTCTCCTTCTTCTACCTCTTCTGATTCACCCTCCAGACTTCACCTTCTCCTTCTCCTTCTTCTGCTTCTTCTGATTCACCCTCCAGACTTCACCTTCTCCTTCTCCTTATTCTGCTTCTTCTGATTCACCCTCCAGACTTCACCTTCTCCTTCTCGTTATTCTGCTTCTTCTGATTCAACCTCCAGACTTCACCTTCTCCTTCTCCTTCTTCTGCTTCTTCTGATTCACCCTCCAGACTTCACCTTTTCCTTCTCCTTCTTCTGCTTCTTCTGATTCACCCTCCAGACTTCACCTTCTCCTTCTCCTTATTCTGCTTCTTCTGATTCACCCTCCAGACTTCACCTTCTCCTTCTCCTTCTTCTGCTTCTTCTGATTCACCCTCCAGACTTCACCTTTTCCTTCTCCTTCTTCTGCTTCTTCTGATTCACTCTCCAGACTTCACCTTCTCCTTCTCCTTCTTCTGCTTCTTCTGATTCACCCTCCAGACTTCACCTTCTCCTTCTCCTTCTTCTACTTCTTCTGATTCACCCTCCAGACTTCACCTTCTCCTTCTCTTTCTTCTGCTTCTTCTGATTCACCCTCCAGACTTCACCTTCTCCTTCTCCTTCTTCTGCTTCTTCTGCTTCACCCTCCAGACTTCACCTTCTCCTTCTCCTTCTTCTGCTTCTTCTGATTCACCCTCCAGACTTCACCTTCTCCTTCTCCTTCTTCTACTTCTTCTGATTCACCCTCCAGACTTCATCTTCTCCTTCTCCTTCTTCTGCTTCTTCTGCTTCACCCTCCTGACTTCACCTTCTCCTTCTCCTTCTTCTACCTCTTCTGATTCACCCTCCAGACTTCACCTTCTCCTTCTCCTTCTTCTGCTTCTTCTGATTCACCCTCCAGACTTCACCTTCTCCTTCTCCTTCTTCTGCTTCTTCTGATTCACCCTCCAGACTTCACCTTCTCCTTCTCCTTCTTCTGCTTCTTCTGCTTCACCCCCCAGACTTCACCTTCTCCTTCTCCTTCTTCTGCTTCTTCTGCTTCGCCCTCCAGACTTCACCTTCTCCTTCTCCTTCTTCTGCTTCTTCTGCTTCACTCTCCTGACTTCACCTTCTCCTTCTCCTTCTTCTACTTCTTCTGATTCACCCTCCAGACTTCACCCTCTCCTTCTCCTTCTTCTGCTTCTTCTGCTTCACCCTCCAGACTTCACCTTCTCCTTCTCCTTCTTCTGCTTCTTCTGCTTCACCGTCCTGACTTCACCTTCTCCTTCTCCTTCTTCTACTTCTTCTGCTTCACCCCCCTGACTTCACCTGCTCCTTCTCCTTCTTCTGCTTCTTCTGATTCACCCTCCTAACTTCACCTTCTCCTTCTCCTTCTTCTGCTTCTTCTGATTCACCCTCCAGATTTCACCTTCTCCTTCTCCTTCTTCTGCTTCTTCTGCTTCACCCTCCTGACTTCACCTTCTCCTTCTCCTTCTTCTACTTCTTCTGATTCACCCTCCTGACTTCACCTTCTCCTTCTCCTTCTTCTACTTCTTCTGCTTCACCCTCCAGACTTCACCTTCTCCTTCTCCTTCTTCTACTTCTTCTGATTCACCCTCCAGACTTCACCTTCTCCTTCTCCTTCTTCTACTTCTTCTGATTCACCCTCCAGACTTCACCTTCTCCTTCTCCTTCTTCTAATTCTTCTGATTCATCCTCCAGACTTCACCTTCTCCTTCTCCTTCTTCTGCTTCTTCTGATTCACCCTCCAGACTTCACCTTCTCCTTCTCCTTATTCTGCTTCTTCTGATTCACACTCCAGACTTCACCTTCTCCTTCTCCTTCTTCTGCTTCTTCTGATTCACCCTCCAGACTTCACCTTCTCCTTCTCCTTCTTCTGCTTCTTCTGATTCACCCTCCAGACTTCACCTTCTCCTTCTCCTTCTTCTACTTCTTCTGATTCACTCTCCAGACTTCATCTTCTCCTTCTCCTTCTTCTGCTTCTTCTGATTCACCCTCCAGACTTCACCTTCTCCTTCTCCTTCGTCTACTTCTTCTGATTCACCCTCCAGACTACACCTTCTCCTTCTCCTTCTTCTACTTCTTCTGATTCACCCTCCAGACTTCACCTTCTCCTTCTCCTTCTTCTGCTTCTTCTGATTCACCCTCCAGACTTCACCTTCTCCTTCTCCTTATTCTCCTTCTTCTGATTCACCCTCCAGACTTCACCTTCTCCTTCTCGTTATTCTGCTTCTTCTGATTCAACCTCCAGACTTCACCTTCTCCTTCTCCTTCTTCTGCTTCTTCTGATTCACCCTCCAGACTTCACCTTCTCCTTCTCCTTCTTCTGTTTCTTCTGATTCGCCCTCCAGACTTCACCTTCTCCTTCTCCTTCTTCTGCTTCTTCTGATTCACCCTCCTGACTTCACCTTCTCCTTCTCCTTCTTCTACTTCTTCTGATTCACCCTCCAGACTTCATCTTCTCCTTCTCCTTCTTCTGCTTCTTCTGCTTCACCCTCCTGACTTCACCTTCTCCTTCTCCTTCTTCTACCTCTTCTGATTCACCCTCCAGACTTCACCTTCTCCTTCTCCTTCTTCTGCTTCTTCTGATTCACCCTCCAGACTTCACCTTCTCCTTCTCCTTATTCTGCTTCTTCTGATTCACCCTCCAGACTTCACCTTCTCCTTCTCGTTATTCTGCTTCTTCTGATTCAACCTCCAGACTTCACCTTCTCCTTCTCCTTCTTCTGCTTCTTCTGATTCACCCTCCAGACTGCACCTTCTCCTTCTCCTTCTTCTACTTCTTCTGATCCACCCTCCTGACTTCACCTTCTCCTTCTCCTTCTTCTGCTTCTTCTGATTCACCCTCCTGGCTTCACCTTCTCCTTCTCCTTCTTCTACTTCTTCTGATTCACCCTCCTGACTTCACCTTCTCCTTCTCCTTCTTCTCCTTCTTCTGCTTCACCCTCCAGACTTCACCTTCTCCTTCTCCTTCTTCTACCTCTTCTGATTCACCCTCCAGACTTCACCTTCTCCTTCTCCTTCTTCTGCTTCTTCTGATTCACCCTCCAGACTTCACCTTCTCCTTCTCCTTATTCTGCTTCTTCTGATTCACCCTCCAGACTTCACCTTCTCCTTCTCGTTATTCTGCTTCTTCTGATTCAACCTCCAGACTTCACCTTCTCCTTCTCCTTCTTCTGCTTCTTCTGATTCACCCTCCAGACTTCACCTTCTCCTTCTCCTTCTTCTGTTTCTTCTGATTCGCCCTCCAGACTTCACCTTCTCCTTCTCCTTCTTCTGCTTCTTCTGATTCACCCTCCTGACTTCACCTTCTCCTTCTCCTTCTTCTACTTCTTCTGATTCACCCTCCTGACTTCACCTTCTCCTTCTCCTTCTTCTACTTCTTCTGATTCACCCTCCAGACTTCACCTTCTCCTTCTCCTTCTTCTTCTTCTTCTGATTCACCCTCCAGACTTCACCTTCTCATTCTCCTTCTTCTGCTTCTTCTGCTGCGCCCTCCAGACTTCACCTTCTCCTTCTCCTTCTTCTGCTTCTTCTGCTTCACACTCCAGACTTCACCTTCTCCTTCTCCTTCTTCTGCTTCTTCTGCTGCGCCCTCCAGACTTCACCTTCTCCTTCTCCTTCGTCTACTTCTTCTGATTCACCCTCCAGACTACACCTTCTCCTTCTCCTTCTTCTACTTCTTCTGATTCACCCTCCAGACTTCACCTTCTCCTTCTCCTTCTTCTGTTTCTTCTGATTCACCCTCCTGACTTCACCTTCTCCTTCTCCTTCTTCTACTTCTTCTGATTCACCCTCCAGACTTCACCTTATCCTTCTCCTTCTTCTGTTTCTTCTGATTCACCCTCCAGACTTCACCTTCTCCTTCTCCTTCTTCTACTTCTTCTGATTCACCCTCCAGACTTCACCTTCTCCTTCTCCTTCTTCTACTTCTTCTGATTCACCCTCCAGACTTCATCTTCTCCTTCTCCTTCTTCTGCATCTTCTGATTCACCCTCCAGACTTCACCTTCTCCTTCTCCTTCTTCTGCTTCTTCTGATTCACCCTCCAGACTTCACCTTCTCCTTCTCCTTCTTCTACTTCTTCTGATTCACCCTCCAGACTTCACGTTCTCCTTCTCCTTCTTCTACTTCTTCTGATTCACCCTCCCGTCTTCACATTCTCCTTCTCCTTCTTCTGTTTCTTCTGCTTCAGCCTCCAGACTTCACCTTCTCCTTCTCTTTCTTCTGATTCTTCTGATTCACCCTCCAGACTTCACCTTCGCCTTCTCCTTCTTCTGATTCTTCTGATTCACCCTCCAGGCTTCACCTTCTCCTTCTCCTTCTTCTGCTTCTTTTGATTCACCCTCCTGGCTTCACCTTCTACTTCTCCTTCTTCTACTTCTTCTGATTCACCCTCCTGACTTCACCTTCTCCTTCTCCTTCTTCTCCTTCTTCTGCTTCACCCTCCAGACTTCACCTTCTCCTTCTCCTTCTTCTACCTCTTCTGATTCACCCTCCAGACTTCACCTTCTCCTTCTCCTTCTTCTGCTTCTTCTGATTCACCCTCCAGACTTCACCTTCTCCTTCTCCTTATTCTGCTTCTTCTGATTCACCCTCCAGACTTCACCTTCTCCTTCTCGTTATTCTGCTTCTTCTGATTCAACCTCCAGACTTCACCTTCTCCTTCTCCTTCTTCTGCTTCTTCTGATTCACCCTCCAGACTTCACCTTTTCCTTCTCCTTCTTCTGCTTCTTCTGATTCACCCTCCAGACTTCACCTTCTCCTTCTCCTTATTCTGCTTCTTCTGATTCACCCTCCAGACTTCACCTTCTCCTTCTCCTTCTTCTGCTTCTTCTGATTCACCCTCCAGACTTCACCTTTTCCTTCTCCTTCTTCTGCTTCTTCTGATTCACTCTCCAGACTTCACCTTCTCCTTCTCCTTCTTCTGCTTCTTCTGATTCACCCTCCAGACTTCACCTTCTCCTTCTCCTTCTTCTACTTCTTCTGATTCACCCTCCAGACTTCACCTTCTCCTTCTCTTTCTTCTGCTTCTTCTGATTCACCCTCCAGACTTCACCTTCTCCTTCTCCTTCTTCTGCTTCTTCTGCTTCACCCTCCAGACTTCACCTTCTCCTTCTCCTTCTTCTGCTTCTTCTGCTTCACCCTCCTGACTTCACCTTCTCCTTCTCCTTCTTCTACTTCTTCTGATTCACCCTCCTGACTTCACCTTCTCCTTCTCCTTCTTCTACTTCTTCTGCTTCACCCTCCAGACTTCACCTTCTCCTTCTCCTTCTTCTACTTCTTCTGATTCACCCTCCAGATTTCACCTTCTCCTTCTCCTTCTTCTACTTCTTCTGATTCACCCTCCAGACTTCACCTTCTCCTTCTCCTTCTTCTGCTTCTTCTGATTCACCCTCCAGACTTCACCTCCTTCTCCTTATTCTGCTTCTTCTGATTCACCCTCCAGACTTCACCTTCTCCTTCTCCTTCTTCTGCTTCTTCTGATTCACCCTCCAGACTTCACCTTCTCCTTCTCCTTCTTCTGCTTCTTCTGATTCACCCTCCAGACTTCACCTTCTCCTTCTCCTTCTTCTACTTCTTCTGATTCACCCTCCAGACTTCATCTTCTCCTTCTCCTTCTTCTGCTTCTTCTGCTTCACCCTCCTGACTTCACCTTCTCCTTCTCCTTCTTCTACCTCTTCTGATTCACCCTCCAGACTTCACCTTCTCCTTCTCCTTCTTCTGCTTCTTCTGATTCACCCTCCAGACTTCACCTTCTCCTTCTCCTTCTTCTGCTTCTTCTGATTCACCCTCCAGACTTCACCTTCTCCTTCTCCTTCTTCTGCTTCTTCTGCTTCACCCCCCAGACTTCACCTTCTCCTTCTCCTTCTTCTGCTTCTTCTGCTTCGCCCTCCAGACTTCACCTTCTCCTTCTCCTTCTTCTGCTTCTTCTGCTTCACTCTCCTGACTTCACCTTCTCCTTCTCCTTCTTCTACTTCTTCTGATTCACCCTCCAGACTTCACCCTCTCCTTCTCCTTCTTCTGCTTCTTCTGCTTCACCCTCCAGACTTCACCTTCTCCTTCTCCTTCTTCTGCTTCTTCTGCTTCACCGTCCTGACTTCACCTTCTCCTTCTCCTTCTTCTACTTCTTCTGCTTCACCCCCCTGACTTCACCTGCTCCTTCTCCTTCTTCTGCTTCTTCTGATTCACCCTCCTAACTTCACCTTCTCCTTCTCCTTCTTCTGCTTCTTCTGATTCACCCTCCAGATTTCACCTTCTCCTTCTCCTTCTTCTGCTTCTTCTGCTTCACCCTCCTGACTTCACCTTCTCCTTCTCCTTCTTCTACTTCTTCTGATTCACCCTCCTGACTTCACCTTCTCCTTCTCCTTCTTCTACTTCTTCTGCTTCACCCTCCAGACTTCACCTTCTCCTTCTCCTTCTTCTACTTCTTCTGATTCACCCTCCAGACTTCACCTTCTCCTTCTCCTTCTTCTACTTCTTCTGATTCACCCTCCAGACTTCACCTTCTCCTTCTCCTTCTTCTAATTCTTCTGATTCATCCTCCAGACTTCACCTTCTCCTTCTCCTTCTTCTGCTTCTTCTGATTCACCCTCCAGACTTCACCTTCTCCTTCTCCTTATTCTGCTTCTTCTGATTCACCCTCCAGACTTCACCTTCTCCTTCTCCTTCTTCTGCTTCTTCTGATTCACCCTCCAGACTTCACCTTCTCCTTCTCCTTCTTCTGCTTCTTCTGATTCACCCTCCAGACTTCACCTTCTCCTTCTCCTTCTTCTACTTCTTCTGATTCACTCTCCAGACTTCATCTTCTCCTTCTCCTTCTTCTGCTTCTTCTGATTCACCCTCCAGACTTCACCTTCTCCTTCTCCTTCGTCTACTTCTTCTGATTCACCCTCCAGACTACACCTTCTCCTTCTCCTTCTTCTACTTCTTCTGATTCACCCTCCAGACTTCACCTTCTCCTTCTCCTTCTTCTGTTTCTTCTGATTCACCCTCCAGACTTCACCTTCTCCTTCTCCTTCTTCTACTTCTTCTGATTCACCCTCCAGACTTCACCTTCTCCTTCTCCTTCTTCTGTTTCTTCTGATTCACCCTCCAGACTTCACCTTCTCCTTCTCCTTTTTCTACTTCTTCTGATTCACCCTCCAGACTTCACCTTCTCCTTCTCCTTCTTCTACTTCTTCTGATTCACCCTCCAGACTTCATCTTCTCCTTCTCCTTCTTCTGCATCTTCTGATTCACCCTCCAGACTTCACCTTCTCCTTCTCCTTCTTCTGCTTCTTCTGATTCACCCTCCAGACTTCACCTTCTCCTTCTCCTTCTTCTACTTCTTCTGATTCACCCTCCAGACTTCACCTTCTCCTTCTCCTTCTTCTACTTCTTCTGATTCACCCTCCAGTCTTCACATTCTCCTTCTCCTTCTTCTGTTTCTTCTGCTTCAGCCTCCAGACTTCACCTTCTCCTTCTCTTTCTTCTGATTCTTCTGATTCACCCTCCAGACTTCACCTTCGCCTTCTCCTTCTTCTGATTCTTCTGATTCACCCTCCAGACTTCACCTTCTCCTTCTCCTTCTTCTGCTTCTTCTGATTCACCCTCCTGGCTTCACCTTCTCCTTCTCCTTCTTCTACTTCTTCTGATTCACCCTCCTGACTTCACCTTCTCCTTCTCCTTCTTCTCCTTCTTCTGCTTCACCCTCCAGACTTCACCTTCTCCTTCTCCTTCTTCTACCTCTTCTGATTCACCCTCCAGACTTCACCTTCTCCTTCTCATTCTTCTGCTTCTTCTGATTCACCCTCCAGACTTCACCTTCTCCTTCTCCTTATTCTGCTTCTTCTGATTCACCCTCCAGACTTCACCTTCTCCTTCTCGTTATTCTGCTTCTTCTGATTCAACCTCCAGACTTCACCTTCTCCTTCTCCTTCTTCTGCTTCTTCTGAGTCACCCTCCAGACTTCACCTTTTCCTTCTCCTTCTTCTGCTTCTTCTGATTCACCCTCCAGACTTCACCTTCTCCTTCTCCTTATTCTGCTTCTTCTGATTCACCCTCCAGACTTCACCTTCTCCTTCTCCTTCTTCTGCTTCTTCTGATTCACCCTCCAGACTTCACCTTTTCCTTCTCCTTCTTCTGCTTCTTCTGATTCACTCTCCAGACTTCACCTTCTCCTTCTCCTTCTTCTGCTTCTTCTGATTCACCCTCCAGACTTCACCTTCTCCTTCTCCTTCTTCTACTTCTTCTGATTCACCCTCCAGACTTCACCTTCTCCTTCTCTTTCTTCTGCTTCTTCTGATTCACCCTCCAGACTTCACCTTCTCCTTCTCCTTCTTCTGCTTCTTCTGCTTCACCCTCCAGACTTCAGCTTCTCCTTCTCCTTCTTCTGCTTCTTCTGCTTCACCCTCCTGACTTCACCTTCTCCTTCTCCTTCTTCTACTTCTTCTGATTCACCCTCCTGACTTCACCTTCTCCTTCTCCTTCTTCTACTTCTTCTGCTTCACCCTCCAGACTTCACCTTCTCCTTCTCCTTCTTCTACTTCTTCTGATTCACCCTCCAGACTTCACCTTCTCCTTCTCCTTCTTCTACTTCTTCTGATTCACCCTCCAGACTTCACCTTCTCCTTCTCCTTCTTCTACTTCTTCTGATTCATCCTCCAGACTTCACCTTCTCCTTCTCCTTCTTCTGCTTCTTCTGATTCACCCTCCAGACTTCACCTTCTCCTTCTCCTTATTCTGCTTCTTCTGATTCACCCTCCAGACTTCACCTTCTCCTTCTCCTTCTTCTGCTTCTTCTGATTCACCCTCCAGACTTCACCTTCTCCTTCTCCTTCTTCTGCTTCTTCTGATTCACCCTCCAGACTTCACCTTCTCCTTCTCCTTCTTCTACTTCTTCTGATTCACCCTCCAGACTTCATCTTCTCCTTCTCCTTCTTCTGCTTCTTCTGCTTCACCCTCCTGACTTCACCTTCTCCTTCTCCTTCTTCTACCTCTTCTGATTCACCCTCCAGACTTCACCTTCTCCTTCTCCTTCTTCTACTTCTTCTGATTCACCCTCCAGACTTCACCTACTCCTTCTCCTTCTTCTGCTTCTTCTGCTTCACCCCCCAGACTTCACCTTCTCCTTCTCCTTCTTCTGCTTCTTCTGCTTCGCCCTCCAGACTTCACCTTCTCCTTCTCCTTCTTCTGCTTCTTCTGCTTCACTCTCCTGACTTCACCTTCTCCTTCTCCTTCTTCTACTTCTTCTGATTCACCCTCCAGACTTCACCCTCTCCTTCTCCTTCTTCTGCTTCTTCTGCTTCACCCTCCAGACTTCACCTTCTCCTTCTCCTTCTTCTGCTTCTTCTGCTTCACCCCCCTGACTTCACCTGCTCCTTCTCCTTCTTCTGCTTATTCTGATTCACCCTCCTAACTTCACCTTCTCCTTCTCCTTCTTCTGCTTCTTCTGATTCACCCTCCAGATTTCACCTTCTCCTTCTCCTTCTTCTACTTCGTCTGATTCACCCTCCAGACTTCGCCTTCTCCTTCTCCTTCTTCTACTTCTTCTGATTCACCCTCCAGTCTTCACCTACTCCTTCTCCTTCTTCTGTTTCTTCTGCTTCACCCTCCAGACTTCACCTTCTCCTTCTCTTTCTTCTGCATCTTCTGATTCACCCTCCAGACTTCATCTTCTCCTTCTCCTTCTTCTGATTCTTCTGATTCACCCTCCAGACTTCACCTTCTCCTTCTCCTTCTTCTGCTTCTTCTGATTCACCCTCCTGACTTCACCTTCTCCTTCTCCTTCTTCTACTTCTTCTGCTTCACCCTCCAGACTTCACCTTCTCCTTCTCCTTCTTCTACTTCTTCTGATTCACCCTCCAGACTTCACCTTCTCCTTCTCCTTCTTCTGCTTCTTCTGATTCACCCTCCAGACTTCACCTTCTCCTTCTCCTTATTCTGCTTCTTCTGATTCACCCTCCAGACTTCACCTTCTCCTTCTCCTTCTTCTGCTTCTTCTGATTCACCCTCCAGACTTCACCTTTTCCTTCTCCTTCTTCTGCTTCTTCTGATTCACCCTCCAGACTTCACCTTCTCCTTCTCCTTCTTCTGCTTCTTCTGATTCACCCTCCAGACTTCACCTTCTCCTTCTCCTTCTTCTACTTCTTCTGATTCACCCTCCAGACTTCACCTTCTCCTTCTCTTTCTTCTGCTTCTTCTGATTCACCCTCCAGACTTCACCTTCTCCTTCTCCTTCTTCTGCTTCTTCTGCTTCACCCTCCAGACTTCACCTTCTCCTTCTCCTTCTTCTACTTCTTCTGCTTCACCCCCCTGACTTCACCTGCTCCTTCTCCTTCTTCTGCTTCTTCTGATTCACCCTCCTAACTTCACCTTCTCCTTCTCCTTCTTCTGCTTCTTCTGATTCACCCTCCAGATTTCACCTTCTCCTTCTCCTTCTTCTACTTCGTCTGATTCACCCTCCAGACTTCACCTTCTCCTTCTCCTTCTTCTACTTCTTCTGATTCACCCTCCAGTCTTCACCTACTCCTTCTCCTTCTTCTGTTTCTTCTGCTTCACCCTCCAGACTTCACCTTCTCCTTCTCTTTCTTCTGCATCTTCTGATTCACCCTCCAGACTTCATCTTCTCCTTCTCCTTCTTCTGATTCTTCTGATTCACCCTCCAGACTTCACCTTCTCCTTCTCCTTCTTCTGCTTCTTCTGATTCACCCTCCTGACTTCACCTTCTCCTTCTCCTTCTTCTACTTCTTCTGCTTCACCCTCCAGACTTCACCTTCTCCTTCTCCTTCTTCTACTTCTTCTGATTCACCCTCCAGACTTCACCTTCTCCTTCTCCTTCTTCTGCTTCTTCTGATTCACCCTCCAGACTTCACCTTCTCCTTCTCCTTATTCTGCTTCTTCTGGTTCACCCTCCAGACTTCACCTTCTCCTTCTCCATCTTCTGCTTCTTCTGATTCACCCTCCAGACGTCACCTTTTCCTTCTCCTTCTTCTGCTTCTTCTGATTCACCCTCCAGACTTCACCTTCTCCTTCTCCTTCTTCTGCTTCTTCTGATTCACCCTCCAGACTTCACCTTCTCCTTCTCCTTCTTCTACTTCTTCTGATTCACCCTCCAGACTTCACCTTCTCCTTCTCTTTCTTCTGCTTCTTCTGATTCACCCTCCAGACTTCACCTTCTCCTTCTCCTTCTTCTGCTTCTTCTGCTTCACCCTCCAGACTTCACCTTCTCCTTCTCCTTCTTCTGCTTCTTCTGCTTCACCCTCCTGACTTCACCTTCTCCTTCTCCTTCTTCTACTTCTTCTGATTCACCCTCCTGAATTCACCTTCTCCTTCTCCTTCTTCTACTTCTTCTGCTTCACCCTCCAGACTTCACCTTCTCCTTCTCCTTCTTCTACTTCTTCTGATTCACCCTCCAGACTTCACCTTCTCCTTCTCCTTCTTCTACTTCTTCTGATTCACCCTCCAGACTTCACCTTCTCCTTCTCCTTCTTCTACTTCTTCTGATTCATCCTCCAGACTTCACCTTCTCCTTCTCCTTCTTCTGCTTCTTCTGTTTCACCCTCCAGACTTCACCTTCTCCTTCTCCTTATTCTGCTTCTTCTGATTCACCCTCCAGACTTCACCTTCTCCTTCTCCTTCTTCTGCTTCTTCTGATTCACCCTCCAGACTTCACCTTCTCCTTCTCCTTCTTCTGCTTCTTCTGATTCACCCTCCAGACTTCACCTTCTCCTTCTCCTTCTTCTACTTCTTCTGATTCACCCTCCAGACTTCATCTTCTCCTTCTCCTTCTTCTGCTTCTTCTGATTCACCCTCCAGACTTCACCTTCTCCTTCTCCTTCGTCTACTTCTTCTGATTCACCCTCCAGACTACACCTTCTCCTTCTCCTTCTTCTACTTCTTCTGATTCACCCTCCAGACTTCACCATCTCCTTCTCCTTCTTCTGTTTCTTCTGATTCACCCTCCAGACTTCACCTTCTCCTTCTCCTTCTTCTACTTCTTCTGATTCACCCTCCAGACTTCACCTTCTCCTTCTCCTTCTTCTACTTCTTCTGATTCACCCTCCAGACTTCATCTTCTCCTTCTCCTTCTTCTGCATCTTCTGATTCACCCTCCAGACTTCACCTTCTCCTTCTCCTTCTTCTGCTTCTTCTGATTCACCCTCCAGACTTCACCTTCTCCTTCTCCTTCTTCTACTTCTGATTCACCCTCCAGACTTCACCTTCTCCTTCTCCTTCTTCTACTTCTTCTGATTCACCCTCCAGTCTTCACATTCTCCTTCTCCTTCTTCTGTTTCTTCTGCTTCAGCCTCCAGACTTCACCTTCTCCTTCTCTTTCTTCTGATTCTTCTGATTCACCCTCCAGACTTCACCTTCGCTTTCTCCTTCTTCTGATTCTTCTGATTCACCCTCCAGACTTCACCTTCTCCTTCTCCTTCTTCTGCTTCTTCTGATTCACCCTCCTGGCTTCACCTTCTCCTTCTCCTTCTTCTACTTCTTCTGATTCACACTCCTGACTTCACCTTCTCCTTCTCCTTCTTCTCCTTCTTCTGCTTCACCCTCCAGACTTCACCTTCTCCTTCTCCTTCTTCTACCTCTTCTGATTCACCCTCCAGACTTCACCTTCTCCTTCTCCTTCTTCTGCTTCTTCTGATTCACCCTCCAGACTTCACTTCTCCTTCTCCTTCTTCTGCTTCTTCTGATTCACCCTCCAGACTTCACCTTCTCCTTCTCGTTATTCTGCTTCTTCTGATTCAACCTCCAGACTTCACCTTCTCCTTCTCATTCTTCTGCTTCTTCTGATTCACCCTCCAGACTTAACCTTCTCCTTCTCCTTCTTCTGCTTCTTCTGATTCACCCTCCAGACTTCACCTTCTCCTTCTCCTTATTCTGCTTCTTCTGATTCACCCTCCAGACTTCACCTTCTCCTTCTCCTTCTTCTGCTTCTTCTGATTCACCCTCCAGACTTCACCTTTTCCTTCTCCTTCTTCTGCTTCTTCTGATTCACTCTCCAGACTTCACCTTCTCCTTCTCCTTCTTCTGCTTCTTCTGATTCACCCTCCAGACTTCACCTTCTCCTTCTCCTTCTTCTACTTCTTCTGATTCACCCTCCAGACTTCACCTTCTCCTTCTCTTTCTTCTGCTTTCTCTGATTCACCCTCCAGACTTCACCTTCTCCTTCTCCTTCTTCTGCTTCTTCTGCTTCACCCTCCAGACTTCACCTTCTCCTTCTCCTTCTTCTGCTTCTTCTGCTTCACCCTCCTGACTTCACCTTCTCCTTCTCCTTCTTCTACTTCTTCTGATTCACCCTCCTGACTTCACCTTCTCCTTCTCCTTCTTCTACTTCTTCTGATTCACCCTCCAGACTTCACCTGCTCCTTCTCCTTCTTCTACTTCTTCTGATTCACCCTCCAGACTTCACCTTCTCCTTCTCCTTCTTCTACTTCTTCTGATTCATCCTCCAGACTTCATCTTCTCCTTCTCCTTCTTCTGCTTCTTCTGATTCACCCTCCAGACTTCACCTTCTCCTTCTCCTTATTCTGCTTCTTCTGATTCACCCTCCAGACTTCACCTTCTCCTTCTCCTTCTTCTGCTTCTTCTGATTCACCCTCCAGACTTCACCTTCTCCTTCTCCTTCTTCTGCTTCTTCTGATTCACCCTCCAGACTTCACCTTCTCCTTCTCCTTCTTCTACTTCTTCTGATTCACCCTCCAGACTTCATCTTCTCCTTCTCCTTCTTCTGCTTCTTCTGCTTCACCCTCCTGACTTCACCTTCTCCTTCTCCTTCTTCTACCTCTTCTGATTCACCCTCCAGACTTCACCTTCTCCTTCTCCTTCTTCTGCTTCTTCTGATTCACCCTCCAGACTTCACCTTCTCCTTCTCCTTATTCTGCTTCTTCTGATTCACCCTCCAGACTTCACCTTCTCCTTCTCGTTATTCTGCTTCTTCTGATTCAACCTCCAGACTTCACCTTCTCCTTCTCCTTCTTCTGCTTCTTCTGATTCACCCTCCAGACTGCACCTTCTCCTTCTCCTTCTTCTACTTCTTCTGATCCACCCTCCTGACTTCACCTTCTCCTTCTCCTTCTTCTGCTTCTTCTGATTCACCCTCCTGGCTTCACCTTCTCCTTCTCCTTCTTCTACTTCTTCTGATTCACCCTCCTGACTTCACCTTCTCCTTCTCCTTCTTCTCCTTCTTCTGCTTCACCCTCCAGACTTCACCTTCTCCTTCTCCTTCTTCTACCTCTTCTGATTCACCCTCCAGACTTCACCTTCTCCTTCTCCTTCTTCTGCTTCTTCTGATTCACCCTCCAGACTTCACCTTCTCCTTCTCCTTATTCTGCTTCTTCTGATTCACCCTCCAGACTTCACCTTCTCCTTCTCGTTATTCTGCTTCTTCTGATTCAACCTCCAGACTTCACCTTCTCCTTCTCCTTCTTCTGCTTCTTCTGATTCACCCTCCAGACTTCACCTTCTCCTTCTCCTTCTTCTGTTTCTTCTGATTCGCCCTCCAGACTTCACCTTCTCCTTCTCCTTCTTCTGCTTCTTCTGATTCACCCTCCTGACTTCACCTTCTCCTTCTCCTTCTTCTACTTCTTCTGATTCACCCTCCAGACTTCATCTTCTCCTTCTCCTTCTTCTGCTTCTTCTGCTTCACCCTCCTGACTTCACCTTCTCCTTCTCCTTCTTCTACCTCTTCTGATTCACCCTCCAGACTTCACCTTCTCCTTCTCCTTCTTCTGCTTCTTCTGATTCACCCTCCAGACTTCACCTTCTCCTTCTCCTTATTCTGCTTCTTCTGATTCACCCTCCAGACTTCACCTTCTCCTTCTCGTTATTCTGCTTCTTCTGATTCAACCTCCAGACTTCACCTTCTCCTTCTCCTTCTTCTGCTTCTTCTGATTCACCCTCCAGACTGCACCTTCTCCTTCTCCTTCTTCTACTTCTTCTGATCCACCCTCCTGACTTCACCTTCTCCTTCTCCTTCTTCTGCTTCTTCTGATTCACCCTCCTGGCTTCACCTTCTCCTTCTCCTTCTTCTACTTCTTCTGATTCACCCTCCTGACTTCACCTTCTCCTTCTCCTTCTTCTCCTTCTTCTGCTTCACCCTCCAGACTTCACCTTCTCCTTCTCCTTCTTCTACCTCTTCTGATTCACCCTCCAGACTTCACCTTCTCCTTCTCCTTCTTCTGCTTCTTCTGATTCACCCTCCAGACTTCACCTTCTCCTTCTCCTTATTCTGCTTCTTCTGATTCACCCTCCAGACTTCACCTTCTCCTTCTCGTTATTCTGCTTCTTCTGATTCAACCTCCAGACTTCACCTTCTCCTTCTCCTTCTTCTGCTTCTTCTGATTCACCCTCCAGACTTCACCTTCTCCTTCTCCTTCTTCTGTTTCTTCTGATTCGCCCTCCAGACTTCACCTTCTCCTTCTCCTTCTTCTGCTTCTTCTGATTCACCCTCCTGACTTCACCTTCTCCTTCTCCTTCTTCTACTTCTTCTGATTCACCCTCCTGACTTCACCTTCTCCTTCTCCTTCTTCTACTTCTTCTGATTCACCCTCCAGACTTCACCTTCTCCTTCTCCTTCTTCTTCTTCTTCTGATTCACCCTCCAGACTTCACCTTCTCATTCTCCTTCTTCTGCTTCTTCTGCTGCGCCCTCCAGACTTCACCTTCTCCTTCTCCTTCTTCTGCTTCTTCTGCTTCACACTCCAGACTTCACCTTCTCCTTCTCCTTCTTCTGCTTCTTCTGCTGCGCCCTCCAGGCTTCACCTTCTCCTTCTCCTTCTTCTGCTTCTTCTGCTTCACCGTCCTGACTTCACCTTCTCCTTCTCCTTCTTCTACTTCTTCTGCTACACCCCCCTGACTTCACCTGCTCCTTCTCCTTCTTCTGCTTCTTCTGATTCACCCTCCTAAATTCACCTTCTCCTTCTCCTTCTTCTGCTTCTTCTGATTCACCCTCCTGACTTCACCTTCTCCTTCTCCTTCTTCTGCTTCTTCTGATTCGCCCTCCAGACTTCACCTTCTCCTTCTCCTTCTTCTGCTTCTTCTGATTCTCCCTCCAGACTTCACCTTCTCCTTCTCCTTCTTCTGCTTCTTCTGCTTCACCCTCCAGACTTCACCTTCTCCTTCTTCTGCTTCTTCTGACTCACCCTCCAGACTTCACCTTCTCCTTCTCCTTATTCTGCTTCTTCTGATTCACCCTCCAGACTTCACCTTCTCCTTCTCGTTATTCTGCTTCTTCTGATTCAACCTCCAGACTTCACCTTCTCCTTCTCCTTCTTCTGCTTCTTCTGATTCACCCTCCAGACTTCACCTTCTCCTTCTCCTTCTTCTGTTTCTTCTGATTCGCCCTCCAGACTTCACCTTCTCCTTCTCCTTCTTCTGCTTCTTCTGATTCACCCTCCTGACTTCACCTTCTCCTTCTCCTTCTTCTACTTCTTCTGATTCACCCTCCAGACTTCATCTTCTCCTTCTCCTTCTTCTGCTTCTTCTGCTTCACCCTCCTGACTTCACCTTCTCCTTCTCCTTCTTCTGCTTCTTCTGATTCACCCTCCAGACTTCACCTTCTCCTTCTCCTTCTTCTACTTCTTCTGATTCACCCTCCAGACTTCATCTTCTCCTTCTCCTTCTTCTACCTCTTCTGATTCACCCTCCAGACTTCACCTTCTCCTTCTCCTTCTTCTGCTTCTTCTGATTCACCCTCCAGACTTCACCTTCTCCTTCTCCTTATTCTGCTTCTTCTGATTCACCCTCCAGACTTCACCTTCTCCTTCTCGTTATTCTGCTTCTTCTGATTCAACCTCCAGACTTCACCTTCTCCTTCTCCTTCTTCTGCTTCTTCTGATTCACCCTCCAGACTGCACCTTCTCCTTCTCCTTCTTCTACTTCTTCTGATCCACCCTCCTGACTTCACCTTCTCCTTCTCCTTCTTCTGCTTCTTCTGATTCACCCTCCTGGCTTCACCTTCTCCTTCTCCTTCTTCTACTTCTTCTGATTCACCCTCCTGACTTCACCTTCTCCTTCTCCTTCTTCTCCTTCTTCTGCTTCACCCTCCAGACTTCACCTTCTCCTTCTCCTTCTTCTACCTCTTCTGATTCACCCTCCAGACTTCACCTTCTCCTTCTCCTTCTTCTGCTTCTTCTGATTCACCCTCCAGACTTCACCTTCTCCTTCTCCTTATTCTGCTTCTTCTGATTCACCCTCCAGACTTCACCTTCTCCTTCTCGTTATTCTGCTTCTTCTGATTCAACCTCCAGACTTCACCTTCTCCTTCTCCTTCTTCTGCTTCTTCTGATTCACCCTCCAGACTTCACCTTCTCCTTCTCCTTCTTCTGTTTCTTCTGATTCGCCCTCCAGACTTCACCTTCTCCTTCTCCTTCTTCTGCTTCTTCTGATTCACCCTCCTGACTTCACCTTCTCCTACTCCTTCTTCTACTTCTTCTGATTCACCCTCCTGACTTCACCTTCTCCTTCTCCTTCTTCTACTTCTTCTGATTCACCCTCCAGACTTCACCTTCTCCTTCTCCTTCTTCTTCTTCTTCTGATTCACCCTCCAGACTTCACCTTCTCATTCTCCTTCTTCTGCTTCTTCTGCTTCACACTCCAGACTTCACCTTCTCCTTCTCCTTCTTCTGCTTCTTCTGCTGCGCCCTCCAGGCTTCACCTTCTCCTTCTCCTTCTTCTGCTTCTTCTGCTTCACCGTCCTGACTTCACCTTCTCCTTCTCCTTCTTCTACTTCTTCTGCTACACCCCCCTGACTTCACCTGCTCCTTCTCCTTCTTCTGCTTCTTCTGATTCTCCCTCCTAAATTCACCTTCTCCTTCTCCTTCTTCTGCTTCTTCTGATTCACCCTCCTGACTGTACCTTCTCCTTCTCCTTCTTCTGCTTCTTCTGATTCGCCCTCCAGACTTCACCTTCTCCTTCTTCTGCTTCTTCTGATTCTCCCTCCAGACTTCACCTTCTCCTTCTCCTTCTTCTGCTTCTTCTGCTTCACCCTCCAGACTTCACCTTCTCCTTCTCCTTCTTCTGCTTCTTCTGCTTCACCCTCCTGACTTCACCTTCTCCTTCTCCTTCTTCTACTTCTTCTGATTCACCCTCCAGACTTCACCTACTCCTTCTCCTTCTTCTGCTTCTTCTGCTTCACCCTCCAGACTTCACCTTCTCCTTCTCCTTCTTCTGCTTCTTCTGCTTCGCCCTCCAGACTTCACCTTCTCCTTCTCCTTCTTCTGCTTCTTCTGCTTCACTCTCCTGACTTCACCTTCTCCTTCTCCTTCTTCTACTTCTTCTGATTCACCCTCCAGACTTCACCCTCTCCTTCTCCTTCTTCTGCTTCTTCTGCTTCACCCTCCAGACTTCACCTTCTCTTTCTCCTTCTTCTGCTTCTTCTGCTGCGCCCTCCAGACTTCACCTTCTCCTTCTCCTTCTTCTGCTTCATCTGATTCACCCTCCAGACTTCACCTTCTCCTTCTCCTTCTTCTACTTCTTCTGATCCACCCTCCTGACTTCACCTTCTCCTTCTCCTTCTTCTGCTTCTTCTGCTTCACCCTCCAGACTTCACCTTCTCCTTCTCCTTCTTCTGCTTCTTCTGCTTCACCCACCAGACTTCATCTTCTCCTTCTCCTTCTTCTGCTTCTTCTGCTTCACCCTCCTGACTTCACCTTCTCCTTCTCCTTCTTCTACCTCTTCTGATTCACCCTCCAGACTTCACCTTCTCCTTCTCCTTCTTCTGCTTCTTCTGATTCACCCTCCAGACTTCACCTTCTCCTTCTCCTTATTCTGCTTCTTCTGATTCACCCTCCAGACTTCACCTTCTCCTTCTCGTTATTCTGCTTCTTCTGATTCAACCTCCAGACTTCACCTTCTCCTTCTCCTTCTTCTGCTTCTTCTGATTCACCCTCCTGACTTCACCTTCTCCTTCTCCTTCTTCTCCTTCTTCTGCTTCACCCTCCAGACTTCACCTTCTCCTTCTCCTTCTTCTACCTCTTCTGATTCACACTCCAGACTTCACCTTCTCCTTCTCCTTCTTCTACTTCTTCTGATTCACCCTCCAGACTTCACCTTCTCCTTCTCCTTCTTCTACTTCTTCTGATTCACCCTCCAGACTTCATCTTCTCCTTCTCCTTCTTCTGCATCTTCTGATTCACCCTCCAGACTTCACCTTCTCCTTCTCCTTCTTCTGCTTCTTCTGATTCACCCTCCAGACTTCACCTTCTCCTTCCCCTTCTTCTACTTCTTCTGATTCACCCTCCAGACTTCACCTTCTCCTTCTCCTTCTTCTACTTCTTCCGATTCACCCTCCAGTCTTCACATTCTCCTTCTCCTTCTTCTGTTTCTTCTGCTTCAGCCTCCAGACTTCACCTTCTCCTTCTCTTTCTTCTGATTCTCTGATTCACCCTCCAGACTTCACCTTCTCCTTCTCCTTCTTCTGATTCTTCTGATTCACCCTCCAGACTTCACCTTCTCCTTCTCCTTCTTCTGCTTCTTCTGATTCACCCTCCTGGCTTCACCTTCTCCTTCTCCTTCTTCTACTTCTTCTGATTCACCCTCCTGACTTCACCTTCTCCTTCTCCTTCTTCTCCTTCTTCTGCTTCACCCTCCAGACTTCACCTTCTCCTTCTCCTTCTTCTACCTCTTCTGATTCACCCTCCAGACTTCACCTTCTCCTTCTCCTTCTTCTGCTTCTTCTGATTCACCCTCCAGACTTCACCTTCTCCTTCTCCTTATTCTGCTTCTTCTGATTCACCCTCCAGACTTCACCTTCTCCTTCTCGTTATTCTGCTTCTTCTGATTCAACCTCCAGACTTCACCTTCTCCTTCTCCTTCTTCTGCTTCTTCTGATTCACCCTCCAGACTTCACCTTCTCCTTCTCCTTCTTCTGTTTCTTCTGATTCGCCCTCCAGACTTCACCTTCTCCTTCTCCTTCTTCTGCTTCTTCTGATTCACCCTCCTGACTTCACCTTCTCCTTCTCCTTCTTCTACTTCTTCTGATTCACCCTCCTGACTTCACCTTCTCCTTCTCCTTCTTCTACTTCTTCTGATTCACCCTCCAGACTTCACCTTCTCCTTCTCCTTCTTCTGCTTCTTCTGATTCACCCTCCAGACTTCACCTTCTCATTCTCCTTCTTCTGCTTCTTCTGCTGCGCCCTCCAGACTTCACCTTCTCCTTCTCCTTCTTCTGCTTCTTCTGCTTCACACTCCAGACTTCACCTTCTCCTTCTCCTTCTTCTGCTTCTTCTGCTGCGCCCTCCAGGCTTCACCTTCTCCTTCTCCTTCTTCTGCTTCTTCTGATTCACCCTCCAGACTTCACCTTCTCATTCTCCTTCTTCTGCTTCTTCTGCTGCGCCCTCCAGACTTCACCTTCTCCTTCTCCTTCTTCTGCTTCTTCTGCTTCACACTCCAGACTTCACCTTCCCCTTCTCCTTCTTCTGCTTCTTCTGCTGCGCCCTCCAGGCTTCACCTTCTCCTTCTCCTTCTTCTGCTTCTTCTGCTTCACCGTCCTGACTTCACCTTCTCCTTCTCCTTCTTCTACTTCTTCTGCTACACCCCCCTGACTTCACCTGCTCCTTCTCCTTCTTCTGCTTCTTCTGATTCACCCTCCTAAATTCACCTTCTCCTTCTCCTTCTTCTGCTTCTTCTGATTCACCCTCCTGACTTCACCTTCTCCTTCTCCTTCTTCTGCTTCTTCTGATTCACCCTCCAGACTTCACCTTCACCTTCTCCTTCTTCTGCTTCTTCTGATTCACCCTCCAGACTTCACCTTCTCCTTCTCCTTCTTCTGCTTCTTCTGCTTCACCCTCCAGACTTCACCTTCTCCTTCTCCTTCTTCTGCTTCTTCAGCTTCACCCTCCTGACTTCACCTTCTCCTTCTCCTTCTTCTACTTCTTCTGATTCACCCTCCTGACTTCACCTTCTCCTTCTCCTTCTTCTACTTCTTCTGCTTCACCCTCCAGACTTCACCTTCTCCTTCTCCTTCTTCTACTTCTTCTGATTCACCCTCCAGACTTCACCTTCTCCTTCTCCTTCTTCTACTTTTTCTGATTCACCCTCCAGACTTCACCTTCTCCTTCTCCTTCTTCTACTTCTTCTGATTCATCCTCCAGACTTCACCTTCTCCTTCTCCTTCTTCTGCTTCTTCTGATTCACCCTCCAGACTTCACCTTCTCCTTCTCCTTATTCTGCTTCTTCTGATTCACCCTCCAGACTTCACCTTCTCCTTCTCCTTCTTCTGCTTCTTCTGATTCACCCTCCAGACTTCACCTTCTCCTTCTCCTTCTTCTGCTTCTTCTGATTCACCCTCCAGACTTCACCTTCTCCTTCTCCTTCTTCTACTTCTTCTGATTCACCCTCCAGACTTCATCTTCTCCTTCTCCTTCTTCTGCTTCTTCTGATTCACCCTCCAGACTTCACCTTCTCCTTCTCCTTCGTCTACTTCTTCTGATTCACCCTCCAGACTACACCTTCTCCTTCTCCTTCTTCTACTTCTTCTGATTCACCCTCCAGACTTCACCTTCTCATTCTCCTTCTTCTGTTTCTTCTGATTCACCCTCCAGACTTCACCTTCTCCTTCTCCTTCTTCTACTTCTTCTGATTCACCCTCCAGACTTCACCTTCTCCTTCTCCTTCGTCTACTTCTTCTGATTCACCCTCCAGACTACACCTTCTCCTTCTCCTTCTTCTACTTCTTCTGATTCACCCTCCAGACTTCACCTTCTCCTTCTCCTTCTTCTGTTTCTTCTGATTCACCCTCCAGACTTCACCTTCTCCTTCTCCTTCTTCTGCTTCTTCTGATTCACCCTCCAGACTTCACCTTCTCTTTCTCCTTCTTCTGCTTCTTCTGATTCACCCTCCAGACTTCACCTTCTCCTTCTCCTTCTTCTACTTCTTCTGATTCACCCTCCAGACTTCACCTTCTCCTTCTGCTTCTTCTGCTTCTTCTGATTCACCCTCCAGACTTCACCTTCTCCTTCTCCTTCGTCTACTTCTTCTGATTCACCCTCCAGACTACACCTTCTCCTTCTCCTTCTTCTACTTCTTCTGATACACCCTCCAGACTTCACCTTCTCCTTCTCCTTCTTCTGTTTCTTCTGATTCACCCTCCAGACTTCACCTTCTCCTTCTCCTTCTTCTACTTCTTCTGATTCAGCCTCCAGACTTCACCTTCTCCTTCTCCTTCTTCTACTTCTTCTGATTCATCCTCCAGACTTCACCTTCTCCTTCTCCTTCTTCTGCTTCTTCTGATTCACCCTCCAGACTTCACCTTCTCCTTCTCCTTATTCTGCTTCTTCTGATTCACCCTCCAGACTTCACCTTCTCCTTCTCCTTCTTCTGCTTCTTCTGATTCACCCTCCAGACTTCACCTTCTCCTTCTCCTTCTTCTGCTTCTTCTGATTCACCCTCCAGACTTCACCTTCTCCTTCTCCTTCTTCTACTTCTTCTGATTCACCCTCCAGACTTCATCTTCTCCTTCTCCTTCTTCTGCTTCTTCTGATTCACCCTCCAGACTTCACCTTCTCCTTCTCCTTCGTCTACTTCTTCTGATTCACCCTCCAGACTACACCTTCTCCTTCTCCTTCTTCTACTTCTTCTGATTCACCCTCCAGACTTCACCTTCTCCTTCTCCTTCTTCTGTTTCTTCTGATTCACCCTCCAGACTTCACCTTCTCCTTCTCCTTCTTCTACTTCTTCTGATTCACCCTCCAGACTTCACCTTCTCCTTCTCCTTCGTCTACTTCTTCTGATTCACCCTCCAGACTACACCTTCTCCTTCTCCTTCTTCTACTTCTTCTGATTCACCCTCCAGACTTCACCTTCTCCTTCTCCTTCTTCTGTTTCTTCTGATTCACCCTCCAGACTTCACCTTCTCCTTCTCCTTCTTCTGCTTCTTCTGATTCACCCTCCAGACTTCACCTTCTCCTTCTCCTTCTTCTGCTTCTTCTGCTTCACCCTCCAGACTTCACCTTCTCCTTCTCCTTCTTCTACTTCTTCTGATTCACCCTCCAGACTTCACCTTCTCCTTCTCCTTCTTCTGCTTCTTCTGATTCACCCTCCAGACTTCACCTTCTCCTTCTCCTTCGTCTACTTCTTCTGATTCACCCTCCAGACTACACCTTCTCCTTCTCGTTCTTCTACTTCTTCTGATACACCCTCCAGACTTCACCTTCTCCTTCTCCTTCTTCTGTTTCTTCTGATTCACCCTCCAGACTTCACCTTCTCCTTCTCCTTCTTCTACTTCTTCTGATTCAGCCTCCAGACTTCACCTTCTCCTTCTCCTTCTTCTACTTCTTCTGATTCACCCTCCAGACTTCATCTTCTCCTTCTCCTTCTTCTCCTTCTTCTGATTCACCCTCCAGACTTCACCTTCTCCTTCTCCTTCTTCTGCTTCTTCTGATTCACCCTCCAGACTTCACCTTCTCCTTCTCCTTCTTCTACTTCTTCTGATTCACCCTCCAGACTTCACCTTCTCCTTCTCCTTCTTCTACTTCTTCTGATTCACCCTCCAGTCTTCACCTTCTCCTTCTCCTTCTTCTGTTTCTTCTGCTGCACCCTCCAGACTTCACCTTCTCCTTCTCTTTCTTCTGCTTCTTCTGATTCACCCTCCAGACTTCACCTTCTCCTTTTCCTTCTTCTGATTCTTCTGATTCACCCTCCAGACTTCACCTTCTCCCTCTCCTTCTTCTGCTTCTTCTGATTCACCCTCCAGACCTCACCTTCTCCTTCTCCTTCTTCTACTTCTTCTGGTTCACCCTCCTGACTTCACCTTCTCCTTCTCCTTCATCTACTCCTTCTGCTTCACCCTCCAGACTTCACCTTCTCCTTCTCCTTCTTCTACTTCTTCTGATTCACCCTCCAGACTTCACCTTCTCCTTCTCCTTCTTATACTGCTTCTGATTCACCCTCCAGACTTCACCTTCTCCTTCTCCTTCTTCTACTTCTTCTGATTCACCCTCCAGACTTCACCTTCTCCTTCTCCTTCTTCTGCTTCTTCTGATTCACCCTCCAGACTTCACCTTCTCCTTCTCCTTATTCTGCTTCTTCTGATTCACCCTCCAGACTTCACCTTCTCCTTCTCCTTCTTCTGCTTCTTCTGATTCACCCTCCAGACTTCACCTTCTCCTTCTCCTTCTTCTGCTTCTTCTGATTCACCCTCCAGATTTCACCTTCTCCTTCTCCTTCTTCTACTTCTTCTGATTCACCCTCCAGACTTCACCTTCTCCTTCTCCTTCTTCTGCTTCTTCTGATTCACCCTCCAGACTTCACCTTCTCCTTCTCCTTCGTCTACTTCTTCTGATTCACCCTCCAGACTACACCTTCTCCTTCTCCTTCTTCTACTTCTTCTGATTCACCCTCCAGACTTCACCTTCTCCTTCTCCTTCTTCTGTTTCTTCTGATTCACCCTCCAGACTTCATCTTCTCCTTCTTCTACTTCTTCTGATTCACCCTCCAGACTTCACCTTCTCCTTCTCCTTCTTCTACTTCTTCTGATTCACCCTCCAGACTTCATCTTCTCCTTCTCCTTCTTCTGCTTCTTCTGATTCACCCTCCAGACTTCACCTTCTCCTTCTCCTTCTTCTGCTTCTTCTGATTCACCCTCCAGACTTCAACTTCTCCTTCTCCTTCTTCCACTTCTTCTGATTCACCCTCCAGACTTCACCTTCTCCTTCTCCTTCTTCTACTTCTTCTGATTCACCCTCCAGTCTTCACCTTCTCCTTCTCCTTTTTTTGTTTCTTCTGCTTCACCCTCCAGACTTCACCTTCTCCTTCTCTTTCTTCTGCTTCTTCTGATTCACCCTCCAGACTTCACCTTCTCCTTCTCCTTCTTCTGATTCTTCTGATTCACCCTCCAGACTTCACCTTCTCCTTCTCCTTCTTCTGCTTCTTCTGATTCACCCTCCTGACTTCACCTTCTCCTTCTCCTTCTTCTACTTCTTCTGATTCACCCTCCTGACTTCACCTTCTCCTTCTTCTACTTCTTCTGCTTCACCCT
This sequence comes from Somniosus microcephalus, assembly GCF_052327205.1. Taxonomy (NCBI): domain Eukaryota; kingdom Metazoa; phylum Chordata; class Chondrichthyes; order Squaliformes; family Somniosidae; genus Somniosus; species Somniosus microcephalus. The sequence continues at coordinate 154,384 of NW_028225300.1, read as the reverse complement.
CCAGACTTCACCTTCTCCTTCTCCTTCTTCTACTTCTTCTGATTCACCCTCCAGACTTCACCTTCTCCTTCTCCTTCTTCTACTTCTTCTGATTCACCCTCCAGACTTCATCTTCTCCTTCTCCTTCTTCTGCTTCTTCTGATTCACCCTCCAGACTTCACCTTCTCCTTCTCCTTCTTCTGCTTCTTCTGATTCACCCTCCAGACTTCAACTTCTCCTTCTCCTTCTTCCACTTCTTCTGATTCACCCTCCAGACTTCACCTTCTCCTTCTCCTTCTTCTACGTCTTCTGATTCACCCTCCAGTCTTCACCTTCTCCTTCTCCTTTTTTTGTTTCTTCTGCTTCACCCTCCAGACTTCACCTTCTCCTTCTCCTTCTTCTGATTCTTCTGATTCACCCTCCAGACTTCACCTTCTCCTTCTCCTTCTTCTGCTTCTTCTGCTTCACACTCCAGACTTCACCTTCTCCTTCTCCTTCTTCTGCTTCTTCTGCTGCGCCCTCCAGGCTTCACCTTCTCCTTCTCCTTCTTCTGCTTCTTCTGCTTCACCGTCCTGACTTCACCTTCTCCTTCTCCTTCTTCTACTTCTTCTGCTACACCCCCCTGACTTCACCTGCTCCTTCTCCTTCTTCTGCTTCTTCTGATTCACCCTCCTAAATTCACCTTCTCCTTCTCCTTCTTCTGCTTCTTCTGATTCACCCTCCAGACCTCACCTTCTCCTTCTCCTTCTTCTACTTCTTCTGATTCACCCTCCAGACTTCATCTTCTCCTTCTCCTTCTTCTGCTTCTTCTGATTCACCCTCCAGACTTCACCTTCTCCTTCTCCTTCTTCTACTTCTTCTGATTCAGCCTCCAGACTTCACCTTCTCCTTCTCCTTCTTCTACTTCTTCTGATTCACCCTCCAGACTTCATCTTCTCCTTCTCCTTCTTCTCCTTCTTCTGATTCACCCTCCAGACTTCACCTTCTCCTTCTCCTTCTTCTGCTTCTTCTGATTCACCCTCCAGACTTCACCTTCTCCTTCTCCTTCTTCTACTTCTTCTGATTCACCCTCCAGACTTCACCTTCTCCTTCTCCTTCTTCTACTTCTTCTGATTCACCCTCCAGTCTTCACCTTCTCCTTCTCCTTCTTCTGTTTCTTCTGCTTCACCCTCCAGACTGCACCTTCTCCTTCTCTTTCTTCTGCTTCTTCTGATTCACCCTCCAGACTTCACCTTCTCCTTCTCCTTCTTCTGATTCATCTGATTCACCCTCCAGACTTCACCTTCTCCTTCTCCTTCTTCTGCTTCTTCTGATTCACCCTCCAGAACTCACATTCTCCTTCTCCTTCTTCTACTTCTTCTGATTCACCCTCCTGACTTCACCTTCTCCTTCTCCTTCATCTACTTCTTCTGCTTCACCCTCCAGACTTCACCTTCTCCTTCTCCTTCTTCTGCTTCTTCTGCTTCACACTCCAGACTTCACCTTCTCCTTCTCCTTCTTCTGCTTCTTCTGCTGCGCCCTCCAGGCTTCACCTTCTCCTTCTCCTTCTTCTACTTCTTCTGATTCACCCTCCAGACTTCACCTTCTCCTTCTCCTTCTTCTACTTCTTCTGATTCACCCTCCAGAATTCACCTTCTCCTTCTCCTTCTTCTACTTCTTCTGATTCACCCTCCAGACTTCACCTTCTCCTTCTCCTTCTTCTGCTTCTTCTGATTCACCCTCCAGACTTCACCTTCTCCTTCTCCTTATTCTGCTTCTTCTGAATCACCCTCCAGACTTCACCTTCTCCTTCTCCTTCTTCTGCTTCTTCTGATTCACCCTCCAGACTTCACCTTCTCCTTCTCCTTTTTCTGCTTCTTCTGATTCACACTCCAGACTTCACCTTCACCTTCTCCTTCTTCTACTTCTTCTGTTTCACCCTCCAGACTTCACCTTCTCCATCTCCTTCTTCTGCTTCTTCTGATTCACCCTCCAGACTTCACCTTCTCCTTCTCCTTCGTCTGCTTCTTCTGATTCACCCTCCAGACTTCACCTTCTCCTTCTCCTTCTGCTTCTTCTGATTCACCCTCCAGACTTCACCTTCTCCTTCTCCTTCTTCTACTTCTTCTGATTCACCCTCCAGACTTCACCTTCTCCTTCTCTTTCTTCTGCTTCTTCTGATTCACCCTCCAGACTTCACCTTCTCCTTCTCCTTCTTCTGATTCTTCTGATTCCCCCTCCAGACTTCACCTTCTCCTTCTCCTTCTTCTGCTTCTTCTGATTCACCCTCCTGACTTCACCTTCTCCTTCTCCTTCTTCTACATCTTCTGATTCACCCTCCTGACTTCACCTTCTCCTTCTCCTTCTTCTACTTCTTCTGCTTCACCCTCCAGACTTCACCTTCTCCTTCTCCTTCTTCTACTTCTTCTAATTCACCCTCCAGACTTCACTTTCTCCTTCTCCTTCTTCTACTTCTTCTGATTCACCCTCCAGACTTCACCTTCTCCATCTCCTTCTTCTGCTTCTTCTGATTCACCCTCCAGACTTCACCTTATCCTTCTCCTTCGTCTACTTCTTCTGATTCACCCTCCAGACTACACCTTCTCCTTCTCCTTCTTCTACTTCTTCTGATTCACCCTCCAGACTTCACCTTCTCCTTCTCCTTCTTCTGTTTCTTCTGATTCACCCTCCAGACTTCACCTTCTCCTTCTCCTTCTTCTACTACTTCTGATTCACCCTCCAGACTTCACCTTCTCCTTCTCCTTCTTCTACTTCTTCTGATTCACCCTCCAGACTTCATCTTCTCCTTCTCCTTCTTCTGCTTCTTCTGATTCACCCTCCAGACTTCACCTTCTCCTTCTCCTTCTTCTACTTCTTCTGATTCACCCTCCAGACTTCACCTTCTCCTTCTCCTTCTTCTACTTCTTCTGATTCACCCTCCAGTCTTCACCTTCTCCTTCTCCTTCTTCTGTTTCTTCTGCTTCACCCTCCAGACTTCACCTTCTCCTTCTCTTTCTTCTGCTTCTTCTGATTCACCCTCCAGACTTCACCTTCTCCTTCTCCTTCTTCTGATTCTTCTGATTCACCCTCCAGACTTCACCTTCTCCTTCTCCTTCTTCTGCTTCTTCTGATTCACCCTCCTGACTTCACCTTCTCCTTCTCCTTCTTCTACTTCTTCTGATTCACCCTCCTGACTTCACCTTCTCCTTCTCCTTCTTCTACTTCTTCTGCTTCACCCTCCAGACTTCACCTTCTCCTTCTCCTTCTTCTACTTCTTCTGATTCACCCTCCAGACTTCACCTTCTCCTTCTCCTTCTTCTGCTTCTTCTGATTCACCCTCCAGACTTCACCTTCTCCTTCTCCTTATTCTGCTTCTTCTGATTCACCCTCCAGACTTCAACTTCTCCTTCTCCTTATTCTGCTTCTTCTGATTCACCCTCCAGAATTCACCTTCTCCTTCTCCTTCCTTTGCTTCTTCTGATTCACCCTCCAGACTTCACCTTCTCCTTCTCCATCTTCTGCTTCTTCTGATTCACCCTCCTGACTTCACCTTCTCCTTCTCCTTCTTCTACTTCTTCTGATCCACCCTCCTGACTTCACCTTCTCCTTCTCCATCTTCTACTTCTTCTGCTTCACCCTCCAGACTTCAACTTCTCCTTCTCCTTCTTCTACTTCTTCTGATTCACCCTCCAGACTTCACCTTCTCATTCTCCTTCTTCTGCTTCTTCTGATTCACCCTCCAGACTTCACCTTCTCCTTCTCCTTCTTCTGCTTCTTCTGATTCACCCTCCAGACTTCACCTTCTCCTTCTCCTTCTTCTACTTCTTCTGATTCACCCTCCAGACTTCACCTTCTCCTTCTCCTTCTTCTGCTTCTTCTGATTCACCCTCCAGACTTCACCTTCTCCTTCTCCTTCGTCTCCTTCTTCTGATTCACCCTCCAGACTACACCTTCTCCTTCTCCTTCTTCTACTTCTTCTGATTCACCCTCCAGACTTCACCTTCTCCTTCTCATTCTTCTGTTTCTTCTGATTCACCCTCCAGACTTCATCTTCTCCTTCTCCTTCTTCTACTTCTTCTGATTCACCCTCCAGACTTCACCTTCTCCTTCTCCTTCTTCTACTTCTTCTGATTCACCCTCCAGACTTCATCTTCTATTTCTCCTTCTTCTACTTCTTCTTATTCACCCTCCAGACTTCACCTTCTCCTTCTCCTTCTTCTGCTTCTTCTGATTCACCCTCCAGACTTCACCTTCTCCTTCTCCTTATTCTGCTTCTTCTGATTCACCCTCCAGACTTCACCTTCTCCTTCTCCTTCTTCTACTTCTTCTGATTCACCCTCCAGACTTCACCTTCTCCTTCTCCTTCTTCTGCTTCTTCTGATTCACCCTCCAGACTTCACCTTCTCCTTCTCCTTCGTCTACTTCTTCTGATTCACCCTCCAGACTACACCTTCTCCTTCTCCTTCTTCTACTTCTTCTGATTCACCCTCCAGACTTCACCTTCTCCTTCTCCTTCTTCTGTTTCTTCTGATTCACCCTCCAGACTTCATCTTCTCCTTCTCCTTCTTCTCCTTCTTCTGATTCACCCTCCAGACTTCACCTTCTCCTTCTCCTTCTTCTACTTCTTCTGATTCACCCTCCAGACTTCATCTTCTCCTTCTCCTTCTTCTACTTCTTCTGATTCACCCTCCAGACTTCACCTTCTCCTTCTCCTTATCCTGCTTCTTCTGATTCACCCTCCAGACTTTACCTTGTCCTTCTCCTTATTCTGCTTCTTCTGATTCACCTCCAGACTTCACATTCTCCTTCTCCTTCTTCTGCTTCTTCTGATTCACCCTCCAGACTTCACCTTCTCCTTCTCCTTCTTCTGCTTCTTCTGATTCACCCTCCAGACTTCACCTTCTCCTTCTCCTTCTTCTACTTCTTCTGATTCACCCTCCAGACTTAACCTTCCCCTTCTCCTTCTTCTGCTTCTTCTGATTCACCCTCCAGACTTCACCTTCTCCTTCTCCTTCGTCCACTTCTTCTGATTCACCCTCCAGACGACACCTTCTCCTTCTCCTTCTTCTACTTCTTCTGATTCACCCTCCAGACTTCACCTTCTCCTTCTCCTTCTTCTGTTTCTTCTGATTCACCCTCCAGACTTCATCTTCTCCTTCTCCTTCTTCTACTTCTTCTGATTCACCCTCCAGACTTCACCTTCTCCTTCTCCTTCTTCTACTTCTTCTGATTCACCCTCCGGACTTCATCTTCTCCTTCTCCTTCTTCTGCTTCTTCTGATTCACCCTCCAGACTTCACCTTCTCCTTCTCCTTCTTCTGCTTCTTCTGATTCACCCTCCAGACTTCAACTTCTCCTTCTCCTTCTTCTACTTCTTCTGATTCACCCTCCAGACTTCACCTTCTCCTTCTCCTTCTTCTACTTCTTCTGGTTCACCCTCCAGTCTTCACCTTATCCTTCACCTTCTTCTGTTTCTTCTGCTTCACCCTCCAGACTTCACCTTCTCCTTCTCTTTCTTCTGCTTCTTCTGATTCACCCTCCAGACTTCACCTTCTCCTTCTCCTTCTTCTGATTCTTCTGATTCACCCTCCAGACTTCACCTTCTCCTTCTCCTTCTTCTGCTTCTTCTGATTCACCCTCCTGACTTCACCTTCTCCTTCTCCTTCTTCTACTTCTTCTGATTCACCCTCCTGACTTCACCTTCTCCTTCTCCTTCTTCTACTTCTTCTGCTTCACCCTCCAGACTTCACCTTCTCCTTCTCCTTCTTCTACCTCTTCTGATTCACCCTCCAGACTTCACCTTCTCCTTCTCCTTCTTCTGCTTCTTCTGATTCACCCTCCAGACTTCACCTTCTCATTCTCCTTCTTCTCCTTCTTCTGCTGCGCCCTCCAGACTTCACCTTCTCCTTCTCCTTCTTCTGCTTCTTCTGCTTCACACTCCAGACTTCACCTTCTCCTTCTCCTTCTTCTGCTTCTTCTGCTGCGCCCTCCAGGCTTCACCTTCTCCTTCTCCTTCTTCTGCTTCTTCTGCTTCACCGTCCTGACTTCACCTTCTCCTTCTCCTTCTTCTACTTCTTCTGCTACACCCCCCTGACTTCACCTGCTCCTTCTCCTTCTTCTGCTTCTTCTGATTCACCCTCCTGACTTCACCTTCTCCTTCTCCTTCTTCTGCTTCTTCTGATTCACCCTCCAGACTTCACCTTCTCCTTCTCCTTCTTCTGCTTCTTCTGATTCACCCTCCAGACTTCACCTTCTCCTTCTCCTTCTTCTGCTTCTTCTGATTCACCCTCCAGACTTCACCTTCTCCTTCTCCTTCTTCTGCTTCTTCTGATTCACCCTCCAGACTTCACCTTCTCCTTCTCCTTCTTCTACTTCTTCTGATTCACACTCCAGACTTCACCTTCTCCTTCTCCTTCTTCTACTTCTTCTGATTCACCCTCCAGTCTTCACCTTCTCCTTCTCCTTCTTCTGTTTCTTCTGCTTCACCCTCCAGACTTCACCTTCTCCTTCTCTTTCTTCTGCTTCTTCTGCTTCACCCTCCAGACTTCACCTTCTCCTTCTCCTTCTTCTGATTCTTCTGATTCACCCTCCAGACTTCACCTTCTCTATCTCCTTCTTCTGCTTCTTCTGATTCACCCTCCTGACTTCACCTTCTCCTTCTCCTTCTTCTACTTCTTCTGATTCACCCTCCTGACTTCACCTTCTCCTTCTCCTTCTTCTACTTCTTCAGCTTCACCCTCCAGACTTCACCTTCTCCTTCTCCTTCTTCTACTTCTTCTGATTCACCCTCCAGACTTCACCTTCTCCTTCTCCTTCTTCTGCTTCTTCTGATTCACCCTCCAGACTTCACCTTCTCCTTCTCCTTATTCTGCTTCTTCTGATTCACCCTCCAGACTTCACCTTCTCCTTCTCCTTCTTCTGCTTCTTCTGATTCACCCTCCAGACTTCACCTTCTCCTTCTCCTTCTTCTGCTTCTTCTGATTCACCCTCCAGACTTCACCTTCTCCTTCTCCTTCTTCTGCTTCTTCTGATTCACCCTCCAGACTTCACCTTCTCCTTCTCCTTCTTCTACTTCTTCTGATTCACCCTCCAGACTTCACCTTCTCCTTCTCCTTCTTCTGCTTCTTCTGATTCACCCTCCTGACTTCACCTTCTCCTTCTCCTTCTTCTACATCTTCTGATTCACCCTCCTGACTTCACCTTCTCCTTCTCCTTCTTCTACTTCTTCTGCTTCACCCTCCAGACTTCACCTTCTCCTTCTCCTTCTTCTACTTCTTCTGATTCACCCTCCAGACTTCACCTTCTCCTTCTCCTTCTTCTACTTCTTCTGATTCACCCTCCAGACTTCACCTTCTCCTTCTCCTTCTTCTACTTCTTCTGATTCACCCTCCAGACTTCACCTTCTCCTTCTCCTTCTTCTGCTTCTTCTGATTCACCCTCCAGACTTCACCTTCTCCTTCTCCTTCTTCTGCTTCTTCTGATTCACCCTCCAGACTTCCCCTTCTCCTTCTCCTTCTTCTGCTTCTTCTGATTCACCCTCCAGACTTCACCTTCTCCTTCTCCTTCTTCTACTTCTTCTGATTCACCTCCAGACTTCACCTTCTCCTTCTCCTTCTTCTGCTTCTTCTGATTCACCCTCCTGACTTCACCTTCTCCTTCTCCTTCTTCTGCTTCTTCTGATTCACCCTCCTGACTTCACCTTCTCCTTCTCCTTCTTCTACATCTTCTGATTCACCCTCCTGACTTCACCTTCTCCTTCTCCTTCTTCTACTTCTTCTGCTTCACCCTCCAGACTTCACCTTCTCCTTCTCCTTCTTCTACTTCTTCTGATTCACCCTCCAGACTTCACCTTCTCCTTCTCCTTCTTCTACTTCTTCTGATTCACCCTCCAGAATTCACCTTCTCCTTCTCCTTCTTCTACTTCTTCTGATTCACCCTCCAGACTTCACCTTCTCCTTCTCCTTCTTCTGCTTCCTCTGATTCACCCTCCAGACTTCACCTTCTCCTTCTCCTTATTCTGCTTCTTCTGAATCACCCTCCAGACTTCACCTTCTCCTTCTCCTTCTTCTGCTTCTTCTGATTCACACTCCAGACTTCACCTTCTCCTTCTCCTTTTTCTGCTTCTTCTGATTCACACTCCAGACTTCACCTTCACCTTCTCCTTCTTCTACTTCTTCTGTTTCACCCTCCAGACTTCACCTTCTCCATCTCCTTCTTCTGCTTCTTCTGATTCACCCTCCAGACTTCACCTTCTCCTTCTCCTTCGTCTGCTTCTTCTGATTCACCCTCCAGACTTCACCTTCTCCTTCTCCTTCTGCTTCTTCTGATTCACCCTCCAGACTTCACCTTCTCCTTCTCCTTCTTCTACTTCTTCTGATTCACCCTCCAGACTTCACCTTCTCCTTCTCTTTCTTCTGCTTCTTCTGATTCACCCTCCAGACTTCACCTTCTCCTTCTCCTTCTTCTGATTCTTCTGATTCCCCCTCCAGACTTCACCTTCTCCTTCTCCTTCTTCTGCTTCTTCTGATTCACCCTCCTGACTTCACCTTCTCCTTCTCCTTCTTCTACATCTTCTGATTCACCCTCCTGACTTCACCTTCTCCTTCTCCTTCTTCTACTTCTTCTGCTTCACCCTCCAGACTTCACCTTCTCCTTCTCCTTCTTCTACTTCTTCTAATTCACCCTCCAGACTTCACTTTCTCCTTCTCCTTCTTCTACTTCTTCTGATTCACCCTCCAGACTTCACCTTCTCCATCTCCTTCTTCTGCTTCTTCTGATTCACCCTCCAGACTTCACCTTATCCTTCTCCTTCGTCTACTTCTTCTGATTCACCCTCCAGACTACACCTTCTCCTTCTCCTTCTTCTACTTCTTCTGATTCACCCTCCAGACTTCACCTTCTCCTTCTCCTTCTTCTGTTTCTTCTGATTCACCCTCCAGACTTCACCTTCTCCTTCTCCTTCTTCTACTACATCTGATTCACCCTCCAGACTTCACCTTCTCCTTCTCCTTCTTCTACTTCTTCTGATTCACCCTCCAGACTTCATCTTCTCCTTCTCCTTCTTCTGCTTCTTCTGATTCACCCTCCAGACTTCACCTTCTCCTTCTCCTTCTTCTACTTCTTCTGATTCACCCTCCAGACTTCACCTTCTCCTTCTCCTTCTTCTACTTCTTCTGATTCACCCTCCAGTCTTCACCTTCTCCTTCTCCTTCTTCTGTTTCTTCTGCTTCACCCTCCAGACTTCACCTTCTCCTTCTCTTTCTTCTGCTTCTTCTGATTCACCCTCCAGACTTCACCTTCTCCTTCTCCTTCTTCTGATTCTTCTGATTCACCCTCCAGACTTCACCTTCTCCTTCTCTTTCTTCTGCTTCTTCTGATTCACCCTCCTGACTTCACCTTCTCCTTCTCCTTCTTCTACTTCTTCTGATTCACCCTCCTGACTTCACCTTCTCCTTCTCCTTCTTCTACTTCTTCTGCTTCACCCTCCAGACTTCACCTTCTCCTTCTCCTTCTTCTACTTCTTCTGATTCACCCTCCAGACTTCACCTTCTCCTTCTCCTTCTTCTGCTTCTTCTGATTCACCCTCCAGACTTCACCTTCTCCTTCTCCTTATTCTGCTTCTTCTGATTCACCCTCCAGACTTCAACTTCTCCTTCTCCTTATTCTGCTTCTTCTGATTCACCCTCCAGACTTCACCTTCTCCTTCTCCTTCCTTTGCTTCTTCTGATTCACCCTCCAGACTTCACCTTCTCCTTCTCCTTCTTCTGATTCTTCTGATTCACCCTCCAGACTTCACCTTCTCCTTCTCCATCTTCTGCTTCTTCTGATTCACCCTCCTGACTTCACCTTCTCCTTCTCCTTCTTCTACTTCTTCTGATTCACCCTCCTGACTTCACCTTCTCCTTCTCCATCTTCTACTTCTTCTGCTTCACCCTCCAGACTTCAACTTCTCCTTCTCCTTCTTCTACTTCTTCTGATTCACCCTCCAGACTTCACCTTCTCCTTCTCCTTCTTCTGCTTCTTCTGATTCACCCTCCAGACTTCACCTTCTCCTTCTCCTTCTTCTGCTTCTTCTGATTCACCCTCCAGACTTCACCTTCTCCTTCTCCTTCTTCTACTTCTTCTGATTCACCCTGCAGACTTCACCTTCTCCTTCTCCTTCTTCTGCTTCTTCTGATTCACCCTCCAGACTTCACCTTCTCCTTCTCCTTCGTCTCCTTCTTCTGATTCACCCTCCAGACTACACCTTCTCCTTCTCCTTCTTCTACTTCTTCTGATTCACCCTCCAGACTTCACCTTCTCCTTCTCATTCTTCTGTTTCTTCTGATTCACCCTCCAGACTTCATCTTCTCCTTCTCCTTCTTCTACTTCTTCTGATTCACCCTCCAGACTTCACCTTCTCCTTCTCCTTCTTCTACTTCTTCTGATTCACCCTCCACACTTCATCTTCTATTTCTCCTTCTTCTACTTCTTCTTATTCACCCTCCAGACTTCACCTTCTCCTTCTCCTTCTTCTGCTTCTTCTGATTCACCCTCCAGACTTCACCTACTCCTTCTCCTTATTCTGCTTCTTCTGATTCACCCTCCAGACTTCACCTTCTCCTTCTCCTTCTTCTACTTCTTCTGATTCACCCTCCAGACTTCACCTTCTCCTTCTCCTTCTTCTGCTTCTTCTGATTCACCCTCCAGACTTCACCTTCTCCTTCTCCTTCGTCTACTTCTTCTGATTCACCCTCCAGACTACACCTTCTCCTTCTCCTTCTTCTACTTCTTCTGATTCACCCTCCAGACTTCACCTTCTCCTTCTCCTTCTTCTGTTTCTTCTGATTCACCCTCCAGACTTCATCTTCTCCTTCTCCTTCTTCTCCTTCTTCTGATTCACCCTCCAGACTTCACCTTCTCCTTCTCCTTCTTCTACTTCTTCTGATTCACCCTCCAGACTTCATCTTCTCCTTCTCCTTCTTCTACTTCTTCTGATTCACCCTCCAGACTTCACCTTCTCCTTCTCCTTATCCTGCTTCTTCTGATTCACCCTCCAGACTTTACCTTCTCCTTCTCCTTATTCTGCTTCTTCTGATTCACCTCCAGACTTCACATTCTCCTTCTCCTTCTTCTGCTTCTTCTGATTCACCCTCCAGACTTCACCTTCTCCTTCTCCTTCTTCTGCTTCTTCTGATTCACCCTCCAGACTTCACCTTCTCCTTCTCCTTCTTCTACTTCTTCTGATTCACCCTCCAGACTTAACCTTCCCCTTCTCCTTCTTCTGCTTCTTCTGATTCACCCTCCAGACTTCACCTTCTCCTTCTCCTTCGTCCACTTCTTCTGATTCACCCTCCAGACGACACCTTCTCCTTCTCCTTCTTCTACTTCTTCTGATTCACCCTCAGGACTTCACCTTCTCCTTCTCCTTCTTCTGTTTCTTCTGATTCACCCTCCAGACTTCATCTTCTCCTTCTCCTTCTTCTACTTCTTCTGATTCACCCTCCAGACTTCACCTTCTCCTTCTCCTTCTTCTACTTCTTCTGATTCACCCTCCGGACTTCATCTTCTCCTTCTCCTTCTTCTGCTTCTTCTGATTCACCCTCCAGACTTCACCTTCTCCTTCTCCTTCTTCTGCTTCTTCTGATTCACCCTCCAGACTTCAACTTCTCCTTCTCCTTCTTCTACTTCTTCTGATTCACCCTCCAGACTTCACCTTCTCCTTCTCCTTCTTCTACTTCTTCTGATTCACCCTCCAGTCTTCACCTTATCCTTCTCCTTCTTCTGTTTCTTCTGCTTCACCCTCCAGACTTCACCTTCTCCTTCTCTTTCTTCTGCTTCTTCTGATTCACCCTCCAGACTTCACCTTCTCCTTCTCCTTCTTCTGATTCTTCTGATTCACCCTCCAGACTTCACCTTCTCCTTCTCCTTCTTCTGCTTCTTCTGATTCACCCTCCTGACTTCACCTTCTCCTTCTCCTTCTTCTACTTCTTCTGATTCACCCTCCTGACTTCACCTTCTCCTTCTCCTTCTTCTACTTCTTCTGCTTCACCCTCCAGACTTCACCTTCTCCTTCTCCTTCTTCTACTTCTTCTGATTCACCCTCCAGACTTCACCTTCTCCTTCTCCTTCTTCTGCTTCTTCTGATTCACCCTCCAGACTTCACCTTCTCATTCTCCTTCTTCTCCTTCTTCTGCTGCGCCCTCCAGACTTCACCTTCTCCTTCTCCTTCTTCTGCTTCTTCTGCTTCACACTCCAGACTTCACCTTCTCCTTCTCCTTCTTCTGCTTCTTCTGCTGCGCCCTCCAGGCTTCACCTTCTCCTTCTCCTTCTTCTGCTTCTTCTGCTTCACCCTCCAGACTTCACCTTCTCCTTCTCCTTCTTCTGCTTCTTCTGATTCACCCTCCAGACTTCACCTTCTCCTTCTCCTTCTTCTGCTTCTTCTGATTCACCCTCCAGACTTCACCTTCTCCTTCTCCTTCTTCTGCTTCTTCTGATTCACCCTCCAGACTTCACCTTCTCCTTCTCCTTCTTCTACTTCTTCTGATTCACCCTCCAGACTTCACCTTCTCCTTCTCCTTCTTCTACTTCTTCTGATTCACCCTCCAGTCTTCACCTTCTCCTTCTCCTTCTTCTGTTTCTTCTGCTTCACCCTCCAGACTTCACCTTCTCCTTCTCCTTCTTCTGATTCTTCTGATTCACCCTCCAGACTTCACCTTCTCTATCTCCTTCTTCTGCTTCTTCTGATTCACCCTCCTGACTTCACCTTCTCCTTCTCCTTCTTCTACTTCTTCTGATTCACCCTCCTGACTTCACCTTCTCCTTCTCCTTCTTCTACTTCTTCAGCTTCACCCTCCAGACTTCACCTTCTCCTTCTCCTTCTTCTACTTCTTCTGATTCACCCTCCAGACTTCACCTTCTCCTTCTCCTTCTTCTGCTTCTTCTGATTCACCCTCCAGACTTCACCTTCTCCTTCTCCTTATTCTGCTTCTTCTGATTCACCCTCCAGACTTCACCTTCTCCTTCTCCTTCTTCTGCTTCTTCTGATTCACCCTCCAGACTTCACCTTCTCCTTCTCCTTCTTCTGCTTCTTCTGATTCACCCTCCAGACTTCACCTTCTCCTTCTCCTTCTTCTGCTTCTTCTGATTCACCCTCCAGACTTCACCTTCTCCTTCTCCTTCTTCTACTTCTTCTGATTCACCCTCCAGACTTCACCTTCTCCTTCTCCTTCTTCTGCTTCTTCTGATTCACCCTCCTGACTTCACCTTCTCCTTCTCCTTCTTCTACATCTTCTGATTCACCCTCCTGACTTCACCTTCTCCTTCTCCTTCTTCTACTTCTTCTGCTTCACCCTCCAGACTTCACCTTCTCCTTCTCCTTCTTCTACTTCTTCTGATTCACCCTCCAGACTTCACCTTCTCCTTCTCCTTCTTCTACTTCTTCTGATTCACCCTCCAGACTTCACCTTCTCCTTCTCCTTCTTCTACTTCTTCTGATTCACCCTCCAGACTTCACCTTCTACTTCTCCTTCTTCTGCTTCTTCTGATTCACCCTCCAGACTTCACCTTCTCCTTCTCCTTATTCTGCTTCTTCTGATTCACCCTCCAGACTTCACCTTCTCCTTCTCCTTCTTCTGCTTCTTCTGATTCACCCTCCAGACTTCACCTTCTCCTTCTCCTTCTTCTGCTTCTTCTGATTCACCCTCCAGACTTCACCTTCTCCTTCTCCTTCTTCTGCTTCTTCTGATTCACCCTCCAGACTTCACCTTCTCCTTCTCCTTCTTCTACTTCTTCTGATTCACCCTCCAGACTTCACCTTCTCCTTCTCCTTCTTCTGCTTCTTCTGATTCACCCTCCTGACTTCACCTTCTCCTTCTCCTTCTTCTACATCTTCTGATTCACCCTCCTGACTTCACCTTCTCCTTCTCCTTCTTCTACTTCTTCTGCTTCACCCTCCAGACTTCACCTTCTCCTTCTCCTTCTTCTACTTCTTCTGATTCACCCTCCAGACTTCATCTTCTCCTTCTCCTTCTTCTACTTCTTCTGATTCACCCTCCAGACTTCACCTTCTCCTTCTCCTTCTTCTACTTCTTCTGATTCACCCTCCAGACTTCACCTTCTACTTCTCCTTCTTCTGCTTCTTCTGATTCACCCTCCAAACTTCACCTTCTCCTTCTCCTTATTCTGCTTCTTCTGAATCACCCTCCAGACTTCACCTTCTCCTTCTCCTTCTTCTGCTTCTTCTGATTCACCCTCCAGACTTCACCTTCTCCTTCTCCTTCTTCTGCTTCTTCTGATTCACCCTCCAGACTTCACCTTCACCTTCTCCTTCTTCTACTTCTTCTGATTCACCCTCCTGACTTCACCTTCTCCATCTCCTTCTTCTGCTTCTTCTGATTCACCCTCCAGACTTCACCTTCTCCTTCTCCTTCGTCTACTTCTTCTGATTCACCCTCCAGACTTCACCTTCTCCTTCTCCTTCTTCTGCTTCTTCTGATTCACCCTCCAGACTTCACCTTCTCCTTCTCCTTCTTCTACTTCTTCTGATTCACCCTCCAGACTTCACCTTCTCCTTCTCCTTCTTCTGATTCTTCTGATTCACCCTCCAGACTTCACCTTCTCCTTCTCCTTCTTCTGCTTCTTCTGATTCACCCTCCTGACTTCACCTTCTCCTTCTCCTTCTTCTACATCTTCTGATTCACCCTCCTGACTTCACCTTCTCCTTCTCCTTCTTCTACTTCTTCTGCTTCCCCCTCCAGACTTCACCTTCTCCTTCTCCTTCTTCTACTTCTTCTGATTCACCCTCCAGACTTCACCTTCTCCTTCTCCTTCTTCTACTTCTTCTGATTCACCCTCCAGACTTCACCTTCTCCTTCTCCTTCTTCTACTTCTTCTGATTCACCCTCCAGACTTCACCTTCTCCTTCTCCTTCTTCTGCTTCTTCTGATTCACCCTCCAGACATCACCTTCTCCTTCTCCTTATTCTGCTTCTTCTGAATCACCCTCCAGACTTCACCTTCTCCTTCTCCTTCTTCTGCTTCTTCTGATTCACCCTCCAGACTTCACCTTCTCCTTCTCCTTCTTCTACTTCTTCTGATTCACCCTCCAGACTTCACCTTCTCCATCTCCTTCTTCTGCTTCTTCTGATTCACCCTCCAGACTTCACCTTCTCCTTCTCCTTCGTCTACTTCTTCTGATTCACCCTCCAGACTACACCTTCTCCTTCTCCTTCTTCTACTTCTTCTGATTCACCCTCCAGACTTCACCTTCTCCTTCTCCTTCTTCTGTTTCTTCTGATTCACCCTCCAGACTTCACCTTCTCCTTCTCCTTCTTCTACTACTTCTGATTCACCCTCCAGACTTCACCTTCTCCTTCTCCTTCTTCTACTTCTTCTGATTCACCCTCCAGACTTCATCTTCTCCTTCTCCTTCTTCTGCTTCTTCTGATTCACCCTCCAGACTTCACCTTCTCCTTCTCCTTCTTCTGCTTCTTCTGATTCACCCTCCAGACTTCACCTTCTCCTTCTCCTTCTTCTACTTCTTCTGATTCACCCTCCAGACTTCACCTTCTCCTTCTCCTTCTTCTACTTCTTCTGATTCACCCTCCAGTCTTCACCTTCTCCATCTCCTTCTTCTGTTTCTTCTGCTTCACCCTCCAGACTTCACCTTCTCCTTCTCTTTCTTCTGCTTCTTCTGATTCACCCTCCAGACTTCACCTTCTCCTTCTCCTTCTTCTGATTCTTCTGATTCACCCTCCAGACTTCACCTACTCCTTCTCCTTCTTCTGCTTCTTCTGATTCACCCTCCTGACTTCACCTTCTCCTTCTCCTTCTTCTACTTCTTCTGATTCACCCTCCTGACTTCAGCTTCTCCTTCTCCTTCTTCTACTTCTTCTGCTTCACCCTCCAGACTTCACCTTCTCCTTCTCCTTCTTCTACTTCTTCTGATTCACCCTCCAGACTTCACCTTCTCCTTCTCCTTATTCTGCTTCTTCTGATTCACCCTCCAGACTTCACCTTCTCCTTCTCCTTATTCTGCTTCTTCTGATTCACCCTCCAGACTTCACCTTCTCCTTCTCCTTCCTTTGCTTCTTCTGATTCACCCTCCAGACTTCACCTTCTCCTTCTCCTTCTTCTGATTCTTCTGATTCACCCTCCAGACTTCACCTTCTCCTTCTCCATCTTCTGCTTCTTCTGATTCACCCTCCTGACTTCACCTTCTCCTTCTCCTTCTTCTACTTCTTCTGATTCACCCTCCTGACTTCACCTTCTCCTTCTCCATCTTCTACTTCTTCTGCTTCACCCTCCAGACTTCAACATCTCCTTCTCCTTCTTCTACTTCATCTGATTCACTCTCCAGACTTCACCTTCTCCTTCTCCTTCTTCTGCTTCTTCTGATTCACCCTCCAGACTTCACCTTCTCCTTCTCCTTCTTCTGCTTCTTCTGATTCACCCTCCAGACTTCACCTTCTCCTTCTCCTTCTTCTACTTCTTCTGATTCACCCTCCAGACTTCACCTTTTCCTTCTCCTTCTTCTGCTTCTTCTGATTCACCCTCCAGACTTCACCTTCTCCTTCTCCTTCGTCTACTTCTTCTGATTCACCCTCCAGACTACACCTTCTCCTTCTCCTTCTTCTACTTCTTCTGATTCACCCTCCAGACTTCACCTTCTCCTCCTCCTTCTTCTGTTTCTTCTGATTCACCCTCCAGACTTCATCTTCTCCTTCTCCTTCTTCTACTTCTTCTGATTCACCCTCCAGACTTCACCTTCTCCTTCTCCTTCTTCTACTTCTTCTGATTCACCCTCCAGTCTTCACCTTCTCCTTCTCCTTCTTCTGTTTCTTCTGCTTCACCCTCCAGACTTCACCTTCTCCTTCTCTTTCTTCTGCTTCTTCTGATTCACCCTCCAGACTTCACCTTCTCCTTCTCCTTCTTCTGATTCTTCTGATTCACCCTCCAGACTTCACCTTCTCCTTCTCCTTCTTCTGCTTCTTCTGATTCACCCTCCTGACTTCACCTTCTCCTTCTCCTTCTTCTACTTCTTCTGATTCACCCTCCTGACTTCACCTTCTCCTTCTCCTTCTTCTACTTCTTCTGCTTCACCCTCCAGACTTCACCTTCTCCTTCTCCTTCTTCTACTTCTTCTGATTCACCCTCCAGACTTCACCTTCTCCTTCTCCTTCTTCTGCTTCTTCTGATTCACCCTCCAGACTTCACCTTCTCCTTCTCCTTATTCTGCTTCTTCTGATTCACCCTCCAGACTTCAACTTCTCCTTCTCCTTATTCTGCTTCTTCTGATTCACCCTCCAGACTTCACCTTCTCCTTCTCCTTATTCTGCTTCTTCTGATTCACCCTCCAGACTTCACCTTCTCCTTCTCCTTCCTTTGCTTCTTCTGATTCACCCTCCAGACTTCACCTTCTCCTTCTCCTTCTTCTGATTCTTCTGCTTCACTCTCCTGACTTCACCTTCTCCTTCTCCTTCTTCTACTTCTTCTGATTCACCCTCCAGACTTCACCTACTCCTTCTCCTTCTTCTGCTTCTTCTGATTCACCCTCCTGACTTCACCTTCTCCTTCTCCTTCTTCTGCTTCTTCTGATTCACCCTCCAGACTTCACCTTCTCCTTCTCCTTCTTCTGCTTCTTCTGATTCACCCTCCAGACTTCACCTTCTCCTTCTCCTTCTTCTGCTTCTTCTGATTCACCCTCCAGACCTCACCTTCTCCTTCTCCTTCTTCTACTTCTTCTGATTCACCCTCCAGACTTCATCTTCTCCTTCTCCTTCTTCTGCTTCTTCTGTTTCACCCTCCAGACTTCACCTTCTCCTTCTCCTTCTTCTGCTTCTTCTGATTCACCCTCCAGACTTCACCTTCTCCTTCTCCTTCTTCTACTTCTTCTGATTCACCCTCCAGACTTCACCTTCTCCTTCTCCTTCTTCTACTTCTTCTGATTCACCCTCCAGTCTTCACCTTCTCCTTCTCCTTCTTCTGTTTCTTCTGCTTCACCCTCCAGACTTCACCTTCTCCTTCTCTTTCTTCTGCTTCTTCTGCTTCACCCTCCAGACTTCACCTTCTCCTTCTCCTTCTTCTGATTCTTCTGATTCACCCTCCAGACTTCACCTTCTCTATCTCCTTCTTCTGCTTCTTCTGATTCACCCTCCTGACTTCACCTTCTCCTTCTCCTTCTTCTACTTCTTCTGATTCACCCTCCTGACTTCACCTTCTCCTTCTCCTTCTTCTACTTCTTCTGCTTCACCCTCCAGACTTCACCTTCTCCTTCTCCTTCTTCTACTTCTTCTGATTCACCCTCCAGACTTCACCTTCTCCTTCTCCTTCTTCTGCTTCTTCTGATTCACCCTCCAGACTTCACCTTCTCCTTCTACTTATTCTGCTTCTTCTGATTCACCCTCCAGACTTCACCTTCTCCTTCTCCTTCTTCTGCTATTTCTGATTCACCCTCCAGACTTCACCTTCTCCTTCTCCTTCTTCTGCTTCTTCTGATTCACCCTCCAGACTTCACCTTCTCCTTCTCCTTCTTCTGCTTCTTCTGATTCACCCTCCAGACTTCACCTTCTCCTTCTCCTTCTTCTACTTCTTCTGATTCACCCTCCAGACTTCACCTTCTCCTTCTCCTTCTTCTGCTTCTTCTAATTCACCCTCCTGACTTCACCTTCTCCTTCTCCTTCTTCTACATCTTCTGATTCACCCTCCTGACTTCACCTTCTCCTTCTCCTTCTTCTACTTCTTCTGCTTCAACCTCCAGACTTCACCTTCTCCTTCTCCTTCTTCTACTTCTTCTGATTCACCCTCCAGACTTCACCTTCTCCTTCTCCTTCTTCTACTTCTTCTGATTCACCCTCCAGACTTCACCTTCTCCTTCTCCTTCTTCTACTTCTTCTGATTCACCCTCCAGACTTCACCTTCTCCTTCTCCTTCTTCTGCTTCTTCTGAGTCACCCTCCAGACTTCACCTTCTCCTTCTCCTTATTCTGCTTCTTCTGAATCACCCTCCAGACTTCACCTTCTCCTTCTCCTTCTTCTGCTTCTTCTGATTCACCCTCCAGACTTCACCTTCTCATTCTCCTTCTTCTGCTTCTTCTGATTCACCCTCCAGACTTCACCTTCACCTTCTCCTTCTTCTACTTCTTCTGATTCACCCTCCAGACTTCACCTTCTCCATCTCCTTCTTCTGCTTCTTCTGATTCACCCTCCAGACTTCACCTTCTCCTTCTCCTTCGTCTACTTCTTCTGATTCACCCTCCAGACTTCACCTTCTCCTTCTCCTTCTTCTGCTTCTTCTGATTCACCCTCCAGACTTCACCTTCTCCTTCTCCTTCTTCTACTTCTTCTGATTCAGCCTTCAGACTTCACCTTCTCTTTCTCCTTCTTCTGTTTCTTCTGATTCACCCTCCAGACTTCACCTTCTCCTTCTCCTTCTTCTACTACTTCTGATTCACCCTCCAGACTTCACCTTCTCCTTCTCCTTCTTCTACTTCTTCTGATTCACCCTCCAGACTTCATCTTCTCCTTCTCCTTCTTCTGCTTCTTCTGATTCACCCTCCAGACTTCACCTTCTCCTTCTCCTTCTTCTGCTTCTTCTGATTCACCCTCCAGACTTCACCTTCTCCTTCTCCTTCTTCTACTTCTTCTGATTCACCCTCCAGACTTCACCTTCTCCTTCTCCTTCTTCTACTTCTTCTGATTCACCCTCCAGTCTTCACCTTCTCCTTCTCCTTCATCTGTTTCTTCTGCTTCACCCTCCAGACTTCACCTTCTCCTTCTCTTTCTTCTGCTTCTTCTGATTCACCCTCCAGACTTCACCTTCTCCTTCTCCTTCTTCTGATTCTTCTGATTCACCCTCCAGACTTCACCTTCTCCTTCTCCTTCTTCTGCTTCTTCTGATTCACCCTCCTGACTTTACCTTCTCCTTCTCCTTCTTCTACTTCTTCTGATTCACCCTCCTGACTTCACCTTCTCCTTCTCCTTCTTCTACTTCTTCTGCTTCACCCTCCAGACTTCACCTTCTCCTTCTCCTTCTTCTACTTCTTCTGATTCAACCTCCAGACTTCAACTTCTCCTTCTCCTTCTTCTGCTTCTTCTGATTCACCCTCCAGACTTCACCTTCTCATTCTCCTTCTTCTGCTTCTTCTGCTGCGCCCTCCAGACTTCACCTTCTCCTTCTCCTTCTTCTGCTTCTTCTGCTTCACCGTCCTGACTTCACCTTCTCCTTCTCCTTCTTCTACTTCTTCTGCTACACCCCCCTGACTTCACCTGCTCCTTCTCCTTCTTCTGCTTCTTCTGATTCACCCTCCTAACTTCACCTTCTCCTTCTCCTTATTCTGCTTCTTCTGATTCACCCTCCTGACTTCACCTTCTCCTTCTCCTTCTTCTGCTTCTTCTGATTCACCTTCCAGACTTCACCTTCTCCTTCTCCTTCTTCTGCTTCTTCTGATTCACCCTCCAGACTTCACCTTCTCCTTCTCCTTCTTCTGCTTCTTCTGATTCACCCTCCAGACCTCACCTTCTCCTTCTCCTTCTTCTACTTCTTCTGATTCACCCTCCAGACTTCATCTTCTCCTTCTCCTTCTTCTGCTTCTTCTGATTCACCCTCCAGACTTTACCTTCTCCTTCTCCTTCTTCTGCTTCTTCTGATTCACCCTCCAGACTTCACCTTCTCCTTCTCCTTCTTCTACTTCTTCTGATTCACCCTCCAGACTTCACCTTCTCCTTCTCCTTCTTCTACTTCTTCTGATTCACCCTCCAGTCTTCACCTTCTCCTTCTCCTTCTTCTGTTTCTTCTGCTTCACCCTCCAGACTTCACCTTCTCCTTCTCTTTCTTCTGCTTCTTCTGCTTCACCCTCCAGACTTCACCTTCTCCTTCTCCTTCTTCTGACTCTTCTGATTCACCCTCCAGACTTCACCTTCTCTATCTCCTTCTTCTGCTTCTTCTGATTCACCCTCCTGACTTCACCTTCTCCTTCTCCTTCTTCTACTTCTTCTGATTCACCCTCCTGACTTCACCTTCTCCTTCTCCTTCTTCTACTTCTTCTGCTTCACCCTGCAGACTTCACCTTCTCCTTCTCCTTCTTCTACTTCTTCTGATTCACCCTCCAGACTTCACCTTCTCCTTCTCCTTCTTCTGCTTCATCTGATTCACCCTCCAGACTTAACCATCTCCTTCTCCTTATTCTGCTTCTTCTGATTCACCCTCCAGACTTCACCTTCTCCTTCTCCTTCTTCTGCTTCTTCTGATTCACCCTCTAGACTTCACCTTCTCCTTCTCCTTCTTCTGCTTCTTCTGATTCACCCTCCAGACTTCACCTTCTCCTTCTCCTTCTTCTACTTCTTCTGATTCACCTCCAGACTTCACCTTCTCCTTCTCCTTCTTCTGCTTCTTCTGATTCACCCTCCTGACTTCACCTTCTCCTTCTCCTTCTTCTACATCTTCTGATTCACCCTCCTGACTTCACCTTCTCCTTCTCCATCTTCTACTTCCTCTGCTTCACCCTCCAGACTTCAACTTCTCCTTCTCCTTCTTCTACTTCTTCTGATTCACCCTCCAGACTTCACCTTCTCCTTCTCCTTCTTCTGCTTCTTCTGATTCACCCTCCAGACTTCACCTTCTTCTTCTCCTTCTTCTGCTTCTTCCGATTCACCCTCCAGACTTCACCTTCTCCTTCTCCTTCTTCTACTTCATCTGATTCACCCTCCAGACTTCACCTTCTCCTTCTCCTTCGTCTACTTCTTCTGATTCACCCTCCAGACTACACCTTCTCCTTCTCCTTCTTCTACTTCTTCTGATTCACCCTCCAGACTTCACCTTCTCCTTCTCCTTCTTCTGTTTCTTCTGATTCACCCTCCAGACTTCATGTTCTCCTTCTCCTTCTTCTACTTCTTCTGATTCACCCTCCAGACTTCACCTTCTCCTTCTCCTTCTTCTACTTCTTCTGATTCACCCTCCAGACTTCATCTTCTCCTTCTCCTTCTTCTGCTTCTTCTGATTCACCCTCCAGACTTCACCTTCTCCTTCTCCTTCTTCTGCTTCTTCTGATTCACCCTCCAGACTTCAACTTCTCCTTCTCCTTCTTCTACTTCTTCTGATTCACCCTCCAGACTTCACCTTCTCCTTCTCCTTCTTCTACTTCTTCTGATTCACCCTCCAGTCTTCACCTTCTCCTTCTCCTTCTTCTGTTTCTTCTGCTTCACCCTCCAGACTTCACCTTCTCCTTCTCTTTCTTCTGCTTCTTCTGATTCACCCTCCAGACTTCACCTTCTCCTTCTCCTTCTTCTGATTCTTCTGATTCACCCTCCAGACTTCACCTTCTCCTTCTCCTTCTTCTGCTTCTTCTGATTCACCCTCCTGACTTCACCTTCTCCTTCTCCTTCTTCTACTTCTTCTGATTCACCCTCCTGACTTCACCTTCTCCTTCTCCTTCTTCTACTTCTTCTGCTTCACCCTCCAGACTTCACCTTCTCCTTCTCCTTCTTCTACTTCTTCTGATTCAACCTCCAGACTTCACCTTCTCCTTCTCCTTCTTCTGCTTCTTCTGCTTCACCGTCCTGACTTCACCTTCTCCTTCTCCTTCTTCTACTTCTTCTGCTACACCCCCCTGACTTCACCTGCTCCTTCTCCTTCTTCTGCTTCTTCTGATTCACCCTCCTAACTTCACCTTCTCCTTCTCCTTCTTCTGCTTCTTCTGATTCACCCTCCTGACTTCACCTTCTCCTTCTCCTTCTTCTGCTTCTTCTGATTCACCCTCCAGACTTCACCTTCTCCTTCTCCTTCTTCTGCTTCTTCTGATATACCCTCCAGACTTCACCTTCTCCTTCTCCTTCTTCTGCTTCTTCTGATTCACCCTCCAGACCTCACCTTCTCCTTCTCCTTCTTCTTCTTCTTCTGATTCACCCTCCAGACTTCATCTTCTCCTTCTCCTTCTTCTGCTTCTTCTGATTCATCCTCCAGACTTCACCTTCTCCTTCTCCTTCTTCTACTTCTTCTGATTCACCCTCCAGTCTTCACCTTCTCCTTCTCCTTCTTCTGTTTCTTCTGCTTCACCCACCAGACTTCACCTTCTCCTTCTCTTTCTTCTGCTTCTTCTGCTTCACCCTCCAGACTTCACCTTCTCCTTCTCCTTCTTCTGATTCTTCTGATTCACCCTCCAGACTTCATCTTCTCTATCTCCTTCTTCTGCTTCTTCTGATTCACCCTCCTGACTTCACCTTCTCCTTCTCCTTCTTCTACTTCTTCTGATTCACCCTCCTGACTTCAGCTTCTCCTTCTCTTTCTTCTACTTCTTCTGCTTCACCCTCCAGACTTCACCTTCTCCTTCTCCTTCTTCTACTTCTTCTGATTCACCCTCCAGACTTCACCTTCTCCTTCTCCTTCTTCTGCTTCTTCTGATTCATCCTCCAGACTTAACCTTCTCCTTCTCCTTATTCTGCTTCTTCTGATTCACCCTCCAGACTTCACCTTCTCCTTCTCCTTCTTCTGCTTCTTCTGATTCACCCTCCAGACTTCACCTTCTCCTTCTCCTTCTTCTGCTTCTTCTGATTCACCCTCCAGACTTCACCTTCTCCTTCTCCTTCTTCTACTTCTTCTGATTCACCCTCCAGACTTCACCTTCTCCTTCTCCTTCTTCTGCTTCTTCTGATTCACCCTCCTGACTTCACCTTCTCCTTCTCCTTCTTCTACATCTTCTGATTCACCCTCCTGACTTCACCTTCTCCTTCTCCTTCTTCTACTTCTTCTGATTCACCCTCCAGACTTCACCTTCTCATTCTCCTTCTTCTGCTTCTTCTGCTGCGCCCTCCAGACTTCACCTTCTCCTTCTCCTTCTTCTGCTTCTTCTGCTTCACACTCCAGACTTCACCTTCTCCTTCTCCTTCTTCTGCTTCCTCTGCTGCGCCCTCCAGGCTTCACCTTCTCCTTCTCCTTCTTCTGCTTCTTCTGCTTCACCGTCCTGACTTCACCTTCTCCTTCTCCTTCTTCTGCTTCTTCTGCTTCACACTCCAGACTTCACCTTCTCCTTCTCCTTCTTCTGTTTCTTCTGCTTCACCCTCCAGACTTCACCTTCTCCTTCTCTTTCTTCTGCTTCTTCTGATTCACCCTCCAGACTTCACCTTCTCCTTCTCCTTCTTCTGATTCTTCTGATTCACCCTCCAGACTTCACCTACTCCTTCTCCTTCTTCTGCTTCTTCTGATTCACCCTCCTGACTTCACCTTCTCCTTCTCCTTCTTCTACTTCTTCTGATTCACCCTCCTGACTTCAGCTTCTCCTTCTCCTTCTTCTACTACTTCTGCTTCACCCTCCAGACTTCACCTTCTCCTTCTCCTTCTTCTACTTCTTCTGATTCACCCTCCAGACTTCACCTTCTCCTTCTCCTTATTCTGCTTCTTCTGATTCACCCTCCAGACTTCACCTTCTCCTTCTCCTTATTCTGCTTCTTCTGATTCACCCTCCAGACTTCACCTTCTCCTTCTCCTTCCTTTGCTTCTTCTGATTCACCCTCCAGACTTCACCTTCTCCTTCTCCTTCTTCTGATTCTTCTGATTCACCCTCCAGACTTCACCTTCTCCTTCTCCATCTTCTGCTTCTTCTGATTCACCCTCCTGACTTCACCTTCTCCTTCTCCTTCTTCTACTTCTTCTGATTCACCCTCCTGACTTCACCTTCTCCTTCTCCATCTTCTACTTCTTCTGCTTCACCCTCCAGACTTCAACTTCTCCTTCTCCTTCTTCTACTTCATCTGATTCACCCTCCAGACTTCACCTTCTCCTTCTCCTTCTTCTGCTTCTTCTGATTCACCCTCCTGACTTCACCTTCTCCTTCTCCTTCTTCTACTTCTTCTGATTCACCCTCCTGACTTCACCTTCTCCTTCTCCTTCGTCTACTTCTTCTGATTCACCCTCCAGACTACACCTTCTCCTTCTCCTTCTTCTACTTCTTCTGATTCACCCTCCAGACTTCACCTTCTCCTTCTCCTTCTTCTGTTTCTTCTGATTCACCCTCCAGACTTCATGTTCTCCTTCTCCTTCTTCTACTTCTTCTGATTCACCCTCCAGACTTCACCTTCTCCTTCTCCTTCTTCTACTTCTTCTGATTCACCCTCCAGACTTCATCTTCTCCTTCTCCTTCTTCTGCTTCTTCTGATTCACCCTCCAAACTTCACCTTCTCCTTCTCCTTCTTCTGCTTCTTCTGATTCACCCTCCAGACTTCAACTTCTCCTTCTCCTTCTTCTACTTCTTCTGATTCACCCTCCAGACTTCACCTTCTCCTTCTCCTTCTTCTACTTCTTCTGATTCACCCTCCAGTCTTCACCTTCTCCTTCTCCTTCTTCTGTTTCTTCTGCTTCACCCTCCAGACTTCACCTTCTCCTTCTCTTTCTTCTGCTTCTTCTGATTCACCCTCCAGACTTCACCTTCTCCTTCTCCTTCTTCTGATTCTTCTGATTCACCCTCCAGACTTCACCTTCTCCTTCTCCTTCTTCTGCTTCTTCTGATTCACCCTCCTGACTTCACCTTCTCCTTCTCCTTCTTCTACTTCTTCTGATTCACCCTCCTGACTTCACCTTCTCCTTCTCCTTCTTCTACTTCTTCTGCTTCACCCTCCAGACTTCACCTTCTCCTTCTCCTTCTTCTACTTCTTCTGATTCAACCTCCAGACTTCACCTTCTCCTTCTCCTTCTTCTGCTTCTTCTGCTTCACCGTCCTGACTTCACCTTCTCCTTCTCCTTCTTCTACTTCTTCTGCTACACCCCCCTGACTTCACCTGCTCCTTCTCCTTCTTCTGCTTCTTCTGATTCACCCTCCTAACTTCACCTTCTCCTTCTCCTTCTTCTGCTTCTTCTGATTCACCCTCCTGACTTCACCTTCTCCTTCTCCTTCTTCTGCTTCTTCTGATTCACCCTCCAGACTTCACCTTCTCCTTCTCCTTCTTCTGCTTCTTCTGATTCACCCTCCAGACTTCACCTTCTCCTTCTCCTTCTTCTGCTTCTTCTGATTCACCCTCCAGACCTCACCTTCTCCTTCTCCTTCTTCTTCTTCTTCTGATTCACCCTCCAGACTTCATCTTCTCCTTCTCCTTCTTCTGCTTCTTCTGATTCATCCTCCAGACTTCACCTTCTCCTTCTCCTTCTTCTACTTCTTCTGATTCACCCTCCAGTCTTCACCTTCTCCTTCTCCTTCTTCTGTTTCTTCTGCTTCACCCTCCAGACTTCACCTTCTCCTTCTCTTTCTTCTGCTTCTTCTGCTTCACCCTCCAGACTTCACCTTCTCCTTCTCCTTCTTCTGATTCTTCTGATTCACCCTCCAGACTTCATCTTCTCTATCTCCTTCTTCTGCTTCTTCTGATTCACCCTCCTGACTTCACCTTCTCCTTCTCCTTCTTCTACTTCTTCTGATTCACCCTCCTGACTTCAGCTTCTCCTTCTCTTTCTTCTACTTCTTCTGCTTCACCCTCCAGACTTCACCTTCTCCTTCTCCTTCTTCTACTTCTTCTGATTCACCCTCCAGACTTCACCTTCTCCTTCTCCTTCTTCTGCTTCTTCTGATTCATCCTCCAGACTTAACCTTCTCCTTCTCCTTATTCTGCTTCTTCTGATTCACCCTCCAGACTTCACCTTCTCCTTCTCCTTCTTCTGCTTCTTCTGATTCACCCTCCAGACTTCACCTTCTCCTTCTCCTTCTTCTGCTTCTTCTGATTCACCCTCCAGACTTCACCTTCTCCTTCTCCTTCTTCTACTTCTTCTGATTCACCCTCCAGACTTCACCTTCTCCTTCTCCTTCTTCTGCTTCTTCTGATTCACCCTCCTGACTTCACCTTCTCCTTCTCCTTCTTCTACATCTTCTGATTCACCCTCCTGACTTCACCTTCTCCTTCTCCTTCTTCTACTTCTTCTGATTCACCCTCCAGACTTCACCTTCTCATTCTCCTTCTTCTGCTTCTTCTGCTGCGCCCTCCAGACTTCACCTTCTCCTTCTCCTTCTTCTGCTTCTTCTGCTTCACACTCCAGACTTCACCTTCTCCTTCTCCTTCTTCTGCTTCCTCTGCTGCGCCCTCCAGGCTTCACCTTCTCCTTCTCCTTCTTCTGCTTCTTCTGCTTCACCGTCCTGACTTCACCTTCTCCTTCTCCTTCTTCTGCTTCTTCTGCTTCACACTCCAGACTTCACCTTCTCCTTCTCCTTCTTCTGTTTCTTCTGCTTCACCCTCCAGACTTCACCTTCTCCTTCTCTTTCTTCTGCTTCTTCTGATTCACCCTCCAGACTTCACCTTCTCCTTCTCCTTCTTCTGATTCTTCTGATTCACCCTCCAGACTTCACCTACTCCTTCTCCTTCTTCTGCTTCTTCTGATTCACCCTCCTGACTTCACCTTCTCCTTCTCCTTCTTCTACTTCTTCTGATTCACCCTCCTGACTTCAGCTTCTCCTTCTCCTTCTTCTACTACTTCTGCTTCACCCTCCAGACTTCACCTTCTCCTTCTCCTTCTTCTACTTCTTCTGATTCACCCTCCAGACTTCACCTTCTCCTTCTCCTTATTCTGCTTCTTCTGATTCACCCTCCAGACTTCACCTTCTCCTTCTCCTTATTCTGCTTCTTCTGATTCACCCTCCAGACTTCACCTTCTCCTTCTCCTTCCTTTGCTTCTTCTGATTCACCCTCCAGACTTCACCTTCTCCTTCTCCTTCTTCTGATTCTTCTGATTCACCCTCCAGACTTCACCTTCTCCTTCTCCATCTTCTGCTTCTTCTGATTCACCCTCCTGACTTCACCTTCTCCTTCTCCTTCTTCTACTTCTTCTGATTCACCCTCCTGACTTCACCTTCTCCTTCTCCATCTTCTACTTCTTCTGCTTCACCCTCCAGACTTCAACTTCTCCTTCTCCTTCTTCTACTTCATCTGATTCACCCTCCAGACTTCACCTTCTCCTTCTCCTTCTTCTGCTTCTTCTGATTCACCCTCCAGACTTCACCTTCTCCTTCTCCTTCTTCTGCTTCTTCTGATTCACCCTCCAGACTTCACCTTCTCCTTCTCCTTCTTCTACTTCTTCTGCTTCACCCTCCAGACTTCACCTTCTCCTTCTCCTTCTTCTGCTTCTTCTGATTCACCCTCCAGACTTCACCTTCTCCTTCTCCTTCGTCTACTTCTTCTGATTCACCCTCCAGACTACACCTTCTCCTTCTCCTTCTTCTACTTCTTCTGATTCACCCTCCAGACTTCACCTTCTCCTCCTCCTTCTTCTGTTTCTTCTGATTCACCCTCCAGACTTCATCTTCTCCTTCTCCTTCTTCTACTTCTTCTGATTCACCCTCCAGACTTCACCTTCTCCTTCTCCTTCTTCTACTTCTTCTGATTCACCCTCCAGTCTTCACCTTCTCCTTCTCCTTCTTCTGTTTCTTCTGCTTCACCCACCAGACTTCACCTTCTCCTTCTCTTTCTTCTGCTTCTTCTGATTCACCCTCCAGACTTCACCTTCTCCTTCTCCTTCTTCTGATTCTTCTGATTCACCCTCCAGACTTCACCTTCTCCTTCTCCTTCTTCTGCTTCTTCTGATTCACCCTCCTGACTTCACCTTCTCCTTCTCCTTCTTCTACTTCTTCTGATTCACCCTCCTGACTTCACCTTCTCCTTCTCCTTCTTCTACTTCTTCTGCTTCACCCTCCAGACTTCACCTTCTCCTTCTCCTTCTTCTACTTCTTCTGATTCACCCTCCAGACTTCACCTTCTCCTTCTCCTTCTTCTGCTTCTTCTGATTCACCCTCCAGACTTCACCTTCTCCTTCTCCTTATTCTGCTTCTTCTGATTCACCCTCCAGACTTCAACTTCTCCTTCTCCTTATTCTGCTTCTTCTGATTCACCCTCCAGACTTCACCTTCTCCTTCTCCTTATTCTGCTTCTTCTGATTCACCCTCCAGACTTCACCTTCTCCTTCTCCTTCCTTTGCTTCTTCTGATTCACCCTCCAGACTTCACCTTCTCCTTCTCCTTCTTCTGATTCTTCTGCTTCACTCTCCTGACTTCACCTTCTCCTTCTCCTTCTTCTACTTCTTCTGATTCACCCTCCAGACTTCACCTACTCCTTCTCCTTCTTCTGCTTCTTCTGATTCACCCTCCTGACTTCACCTTCTCCTTCTCCTTCTTCTGCTTCTTCTGATTCACCCTCCAGACTTCACCTTCTCCTTCTCCTTCTTCTGCTTCTTCTGATTCACCCTCCAGACTTCACCTTCTCCTTCTCCTTCTTCTGCTTCTTCTGATTCACCCTCCAGACCTCACCTTCTCCTTCTCCTTCTTCTACTTCTTCTGATTCACCCTCCAGACTTCATCTTCTCCTTCTCCTTCTTCTGCTTCTTCTGATTCACCCTCCAGACTTCACCTTCTCCTTCTCCTTCTTCTGCTTCTTCTGATTCACCCTCCAGACTTCACCTTCTCCTTCTCCTTCTTCTACTTCTTCTGATTCACCCTCCAGACTTCACCTTCTCCTTCTCCTTCTTCTACTTCTTCTGATTCACCCTCCAGTCTTCACCTTCTCCTTCTCCTTCTTCTGTTTCTTCTGCTTCACCCTCCAGACTTCACCTTCTCCTTCTCTTTCTTCTGCTTCTTCTGCTTCACCCTCCAGACTTCACCTTCTCCTTCTCCTTCTTCTGATTCTTCTGATTCACCCTCCAGACTTCACCTTCTCCTTCTCCTTCTTCTACTTCTTCTGATTCACCCTCCTGACTTCACCTTCTCCTTCTCCTTCTTCTACTTCTTCTGCTTCCCCCTCCAGACTTCACCTTCTCCTTCTCCTTCTTCTACTTCTTCTGATTCACCCTCCAGACTTCACCTTCTCCTTCTCCTTCTTCTGCTTCTTCTGATTCACCATCCAGACTTCACCTTCTCCTTCTACTTATTCTGCTTCTTCTGATTCACCCTCCAGACTTCACCTTCTCCTTCTCCTTCTTCTGCTATTTCTGATTCACCCTCCAGACTTCACCTTCTCCTTCTCCTTCTTCTGCTTCTTCTGATTCACCCTCCAGACTTCACCTTCTCCTTCTCCTTCTTCTGCTTCTTCTGATTCACCCTCCAGACTTCACCTTCTCCTTCTCCTTCTTCTACTTCTTCTGATTCACCCTCCAGACTTCACCTTCTCCTTCTCCATCTTCTGCTTCTTCTAATTCACCCTCCTGACTTCACCTTCTCCTTCTCCTTCTTCTACATCTTCTGATTCACCCTCCTGACTTCAACTTCTCCTTCTCCTTCTTCTACTTCTTCTGCTTCAACCTCCAGACTTCACCTTCTCCTTCTCCTTCTTCTACTTCTTCTGATTCACCCTCCAGACTTCACCTTCTCCTTCTCCTTCTTCTACTTCTTCTGATTCACCCTCCAGACTTCACCTTCTCCTTCTCCTTCTTCTACTTCTTCTGATTCACCCTCCAGACTTCACCTTCACCTTCTCCTTCTTCTGCTTCTTCTGAGTCACCCTCCAGACTTCACCTTCTCCTTCTCCTTATTCTGCTTCTTCTGAATCACCCTCCAGACTTCACCTTCTCCTTCTCCTTCTTCTGCTTCTTCTGATTCACCCTCCAGACTTCACCTTCTCATTCTCCTTCTTCTGCTTCTTCTGATTCACCCTCCAGACTTCACCTTCACCTTCTCCTTCTTCTACTTCTTCTGATTCACCCTCCAGACTTCACCTTCTCCATCTCCTTCTTCTGCTTCTTCTGATTCACCCTCCAGACTTCACCTTCTCCTTCTCCTTCGTCTACTTCTTCTGATTCACCCTCCAGACTTCACCTTCTCCTTCTCCTTCTTCTGCTTCTTCTGATTCACCCTCCAGACTTCACCTTCTCCTTCTCCTTCTTCTACTTCTTCTGATTCACCCTCCAGACTTCACCTTCTCCTTCTCCTTCTTCTGATTCTTCTGATTCACCCTCCAGACTTCACCTTCTCCTTCTCCTTCTTCTGCTTCTTCTGATTCACCCTCCTGACTTCACCTTCTCCTTCTCCTTCTTCTACATCTTCTGATTCACCCTCCTGACTTCACCTTCTCCTTCTCCTTCTTCTACTTCTTCTGCTTCCCCCTCCAGACTTCACCTTCTCCTTCTCCTTCTTCTACTTCTTCTGATTCACATCCAGACTTCACCTTCTCCTTCTCCTTCTTCTACTTCTTCTGATTCACCCTCCAGACTTCACCTTCTCCTTCTCCTTCTTCTACTTCTTCTGATTCACCCTCCAGACTTCACCTTCTCCTTCTCCTTCTTCTGCTTCTTCAGATTCACCCTCCAGACATCACCTTCTCCTTCTCCTTATTCTGCTTCTTCTGAATCACCCTCCAGACTTCACCTTCTCCTTCTCCTTCTTCTGCTTCTTCTGATTCACCCTCCAGACTTCACCTTCTCCTTCTTCTGCTTTTCTGATTCACCCTCCAGACTTCACCTTCTCCTTCTCCTTCTTCTACTTCTTCTGATTCACCCTCCAGACTTCACCTTCTCCTTCTCCTTCTTCTGCTTCTTCTGATTCACCATCCAGACTTCACCTTCTCCTTCTACTTATTCTGCTTCTTCTGATTCACCCTCCAGACTTCACCTTCTCCTTCTCCTTCTTCTGCTATTTCTGATTCACCCTCCAGACTTCACCTTCTCCTTCTCCTTCTTCTGCTTCTTCTGATTCACCCTCCAGACTTCACCTTCTCCTTCTCCTTCTTCTGCTTCTTCTGATTCACCCTCCAGACTTCACCTTCTCCTTCTCCTTCTTCTACTTCTTCTGATTCACCCTCCAGACTTCACCTTCTCCTTCTCCATCTTCTGCTTCTTCTAATTCACCCTCCTGACTTCACCTTCTCCTTCTCCTTCTTCTACATCTTCTGATTCACCCTCCTGACTTCACCTTCTCCTTCTCCTTCTTCTACTTCTTCTGCTTCAACCTCCAGACTTCACCTTCTCCTTCTCCTTCTTCTACTTCTTCTGATTCACCCTCCAGACTTCACCTTCTCCTTCTCCTTCTTCTACTTCTTCTGATTCACCCTCCAGACTTCACCTTCTCCTTCTCCTTCTTCTACTTCTTCTGATTCACCCTCCAGACTTCACCTTCACCTTCTCCTTCTTCTGCTTCTTCTGAGTCACCCTCCAGACTTCACCTTCTCCTTCTCCTTATTCTGCTTCTTCTGAATCACCCTCCAGACTTCACCTTCTCCTTCTCCTTCTTCTGCTTCTTCTGATTCACCCTCCAGACTTCACCTTCTCATTCTCCTTCTTCTGCTTCTTCTGATTCACCCTCCAGACTTCACCTTCACCTTCTCCTTCTTCTACTTCTTCTGATTCACCCTCCAGACTTCACCTTCTCCATCTCCTTCTTCTGCTTCTTCTGATTCACCCTCCAGACTTCACCTTCTCCTTCTCCTTCGTCTACTTCTTCTGATTCACCCTCCAGACTTCACCTTCTCCTTCTCCTTCTTCTGCTTCTTCTGATTCACCCTCCAGACTTCACCTTCTCCTTCTCCTTCTTCTACTGCTTCTGATTCACCCTCCAGACTTCACCTTCTCCTTCTCCTTCTTCTGATTCTTCTGATTCACCCTCCAGACTTCACCTTCTCCTTCTCCTTCTTCTGCTTCTTCTGATTCACCCTCCTGACTTCACCTTCTCCTTCTCCTTCTCCTTCTTCTACATCTTCTGATTCACCCTCCTGACTTCACCTTCTCCTTCTCCTTCTTCTACTTCTTCTGCTTCCCCCTCCAGACTTCACCTTCTCCTTCTCCTTCTTCTACTTCTTCTGATTCACATCCAGACTTCACCTTCTCCTTCTCCTTCTTCTACTTCTTCTGATTCACCCTCCAGACTTCACCTTCTCCTTCTCCTTCTTCTACTTCTTCTGATTCACCCTCCAGAGTTCACCTTCTCCTTCTCCTTCTTCTGCTTCTTCAGATTCACCCTCCAGACATCACCTTCTCCTTCTCCTTATTCTGCTTCTTCTGAATAACCCTCCAGACTTCACCTTCTCCTTCTCCTTCTTCTGCTTCTTCTGATTCACCCTCCAGACTTCACCTTCTCCTTCTCCTTCTTCTGCTTTTCTGATTCACCCTCCAGACTTCACCTTCTCCTTCTCCTTCTTCTACTTCTTCTGATTCACCCTCCAGACTTCACCTTCTCCATCTCCTTCTTCTGCTTCTTCTGATTCACCCTCCAGACTTCACCTTCTCCTTCTCCTTCGTCTACTTCTTCTGATTCACCCTCCAGACTACACCTTCTCCTTCTCCTTCTTCTACTTCTTCTGATTCACCCTCCAGACTTCACCTTCTCCTTCTCCTTCTTCTGTTTCTTCTGATTCACCCTCCAGCCTTCACCTTCTCCTTCTCCTTCTTCTACTACTTCTGATTCACCCTCCAGACTTCACCTTCTCCTTCTCCTTCTTCTACTTCTTCTGATTCACCCTCCAGACTTCATCTTCTCCTTCTCCTTCTTCTGCTTCTTCTGATTCACCCTCCAGACTTCACCTTCTCCTTCTCCTTCTTCTGCTTCTTCTGATTCACCCTCCAGACTTCACCTTCTCCTTCTCCTTCTTCTACTTCTTCTGATTCACCCTCCAGACTTCACCTTCTCCTTCTCCTTCTTCTACTTCTTCTGATTCACCCTCCAGTCTTCACTTTCTCCTTCTCCTTCTTCTGTTTCTTCTGCTTCACCCTCCAGACTTCACCTTCTCCTTCTCTTTCTTCTGCTTCTTCTGATTCACCCTCCAGACTTCACCTTCTCCTTCTCCTTCTTCTGATTCTTCTGATTCACCCTCCAGACTTCACCTTCTCCTTCTCCTTCTTCTGCTTCTTCTGATTCACCCTCCTGACTTCACTTTCTCCTTCTCCTTCTTCTACTTCTTCTGATTCACCCTCCTGACTTCACCTTCTCCTTCTCCTTCTTCTACTTCTTCTGCTTCACCCTCCAGACTTCACCTTCTCCTTCTCCTTCTTCTACTTCTTCTGATTCAACCTCCAGACTTCACCTTCT
This sequence comes from Somniosus microcephalus, assembly GCF_052327205.1. Lineage (NCBI taxonomy): Eukaryota > Metazoa > Chordata > Chondrichthyes > Squaliformes > Somniosidae > Somniosus > Somniosus microcephalus. The sequence continues at coordinate 120,482 of NW_028225300.1, read as the reverse complement.
CCTTCTCCTTCTTCTGCTTCTTCTGATTCACCCTCCAGACTTCACCTTCTCCTTCTCCTTCTTCTACTTCTTCTGATTCACCCTCCAGTCTTCACCTTCTCCTTCTCCTTCTTCTGTTTCTTCTGCTTCACCCTCCAGACTTCACCTTCTCCTTCTCTTTCTTCTGCTTCTTCTGATTCACCCTCCAGACTTCACCTTCTCCTTCTCTTTCTTCTGCTTCTTCTGATTCACCCTCCAGACTTCACCTGCTCCTTCTCCTTCTTCTGCTTCTTCTGATTCACCCTCCTAACTTCACCTTCTCCTTCTCCTTATTCTGCTTCTTCTGATTCACCCTCCTGACTTCACCTTCTCCTTCTCCTTCTTCTGCTTCTTCTGATTCACCTTCCAGACTTCACCTTCTCCTTCTCCTTCTTCTGCTTCTTCTGATTCACCCTCCAGACTTCACCTTCTCCTTCTCCTTCTTCTGCTTCTTCTGATTCACCCTCCAGACCTCACCTTCTCCTTCTCCTTCTTCTACTTCTTCTGATTCACCCTCCAGACTTCACCTTCTCCTTCTCCTTCTTCTACTTCTTCTGATTCACCCTCCAGACTTCACCTTCTGCTTCTCCTTCTTCTACTTCTTCTGATTCACCCTCCAGTCTTCACCTTCTCCTTCTCCTTCTTCTGTTTCTTCTGCTTCACCCTCCAGACTTCACCTTCTCCTTCTCTTTCTTCTGCTTCTTCTGCTTCACCCTCCAGACTTCACCTTCTCCTTCTCCTTCTTCTGATTCTTCTGATTCACCCTCCAGACTTCACCTTCTCTATCTCCTTCTTCTGCTTCTTCTGATTCACCCTCCTGACTTCACCTTCTCCTTCTCCTTCTTCTACTTCTTCTGATTCACCCTCCTGACTTCACCTTCTCCTTCTCCTTCTTCTACTTCTTCTGCTTCACCCTCCAGACTTCACCTTCTCCTTCTCCTTCTTCTACTTCTTCTGATTCACCCTCCAGACTTCACCTTCTCCTTCTCCTTCTTCTGCTTCTTCTGATTCACCCTCCAGACTTAACCATCTCCTTCTCCTTATTCTGCTTCTTCTGATTCACCCTCCAGACTTCACCTTCTCCTTCTCCTTCTTCTACTTCTTCTGATTCACCCTCCAGACTTCACCTTCTCCTTCTCCTTCTTCTGCTTCTTCTGATTCACCCTCCTGACTTCACCTTCTCCTTCTCCTTCTTCTACATCTTCTGATTCACCCTCCTGACTTCACCTTCTCCTTCTCCATCTTCTACTTCCTCTGCTTCACCCTCCAGACTTCAACTTCTCCTTCTCCTTCTTCTACTTCCTCTGCTTCACCCTCCAGACTTCAACTTCTCCTTCTCCTTCTTCTACTTCTTCTGATTCACCCTCCAGACTTCACCTTCTCCTTCTCCTTCTTCTGCTTCTTCTGATTCACCCTCCAGACTTCACCTTCTCCTTCTCCTTCTTCTGCTTCTTCCGATTCACCCTCCAGACTTCACCTTCTCCTTCTCCTTCTTCTACTTCATCTGATTCACCCTCCAGACTTCACCTTCTCCTTCTCCTTCTTCTGCTTCTTCTGATTCACCCTCCAGACTTCACCTTCTCCTTCTCCTTCGTCTACTTCTTCTGATTCACCCTCCAGACTACACCTTCTCCTTCTCCTTCTTCTACTTCTTCTGATTCACCCTCCAGACTTCACCTTCTCCTTCTCCTTCTTCTGTTTCTTCTGATTCACCCTCCAGACTTCATGTTCTCCTTCTCCTTCTTCTACTTCTTCTGATTCACCCTCCAGACTTCACCTTCTCCTTCTCCTTCTTCTACTTCTTCTGATTCACCCTCCAGACTTCATCTTCTCCTTCTCCTTCTTCTGCTTCTTCTGATTCACCCTCCAGACTTCACCTTCTCCTTCTCCTTCTTCTGCTTCTTCTGATTCACCCTCCAGACTTCAACTTCTCCTTCTCCTTCTTCTACTTCTTCTGATTCACCCTCCAGACTTCACCTTCTCCTTCTCCTTCTTCTGTTTCTTCTGATTCACCCTCCAGACTTCATGTTCTCCTTCTCCTTCTTCTACGTCTTCTGATTCACCCTCCAGACTTCACCTTCTCCTTCTCCTTATTCTGCTTCTTCTGATTCACCCTCCTGACTTCACCTTCTCCTTCTCCTTCTTCTGATTCTTCTGATTCACCCTCCAGACTTCACCTTCTCCTTCTCCTTCTTCTGCTTCTTCTGATTCACCCTCCTGACTTCACCTTCTCCTTCTCCTTCTTCTACTTCTTCTGATTCACCCTCCTGACTTCACCTTCTCCTTCTCCTTCTTCTACTTCTTCTGCTTCACCCTCCAGACTTCACCTTCTCCTTCTCCTTCTTCTACTTCTTCTGATTCAACCTCCAGACTTCACCTTCTCCTTCTCCTTCTTCTGCTTCTTCTGATTCACCCTCCAGACTTCACCTTCTCATTCTCCTTCTTCTGCTTCTTCTGCTGCGCCCTCCAGACTTCACCTTCTCCTTCTCCTTCTTCTGCTTCTTCTGCTTCACACTCCAGACTTCACCTTCTCCTTCTCCTTCTTCTGCTTCTTCTGCTGCGCCCTCCAGGCTTCACCTTCTCCTTCTCCTTCTTCTGCTTCTTCTGCTTCACCGTCCTGACTTCACCTTCTCCTTCTCCTTCTTCTACTTCTTCTGCTACACCCCCCTGACTTCACCTGCTCCTTCTCCTTCTTCTGCTTCTTCTGATTCACCCTCCTAACTTCACCTTCTCCTTCTCCTTCTTCTGCTTCTTCTGATTCACCCTCCTGACTTCACCTTCTCCTTCTCCTTCTTCTGCTTCTTCTGATTCACCCTCCAGACTTCACCTTCTCCTTCTCCTTCTTCTGCTTCTTCTGATTCACCCTCCAGACTTCACCTTCTCCTTCTCCTTCTTCTGCTTCTTCTGATTCACCCTCCAGACCTCACCTTCTCCTTCTCCTTCTTCTTCTTCTTCTGATTCACCCTCCAGACTTCATCTTCTCCTTCTCCTTCTTCTGCTTCTTCTGATTCATCCTCCAGACTTCACCTTCTCCTTCTCCTTCTTCTACTTCTTCTGATTCACCCTACAGTCTTCACCTTCTCCTTCTCCTTCTTCTGTTTCTTCTGCTTCACCCTCCAGACTTCACCTTCTCCTTCTCTTTCTTCTGCTTCTTCTGCTTCACCCTCCAGACTTCACCTTCTCCTTCTCCTTCTTCTGATTCTTCTGATTCACCCTCCAGACTTCATCTTCTCTATCTCCTTCTTCTGCTTCTTCTGATTCACCCTCCTGACTTCACCTTCTCCTTCTCCTTCTTCTACTTCTTCTGATTCACCCTCCTGACTTCACCTTCTCCTTCTCCTTCTTCTACTTCTTCTGCTTCACCCTCCAGACTTCACCTTCTCCTTCTCCTTCTTCTACTTCTTCTGATTCACCCTCCAGACTTCACCTTCTCCTTCTCCTTCTTCTGCTTCTTCTGATTCATCCTCCAGACTTAACCTTCTCCTTCTCCTTATTCTGCTTCTTCTGATTCACCCTCCAGACTTCACCTTCTCCTTCTCCTTCTTCTGCTTCTTCTGATTCACCCTCCAGACTTCACCTTCTCCTTCTCCTTCTTCTGCTTCTTCTGATTCACCCTCCAGACTTCACCTTCTCCTTCTCCTTCTTCTACTTCTTCTGATTCACCCTCCAGACTTCACCTTCTCCTTCTCCTTCTTCTGCTTCTTCTGATTCACCCTCCTGACTTCACCTTCTCCTTCTCCTTCTTCTACATCTTCTGATTCACCCTCCTGACTTCACCTTCTCCTTCTCCTTCTTCTACTTCTTCTGATTCACCCTCCAGACTTCACCTTCTACTTCTCCTTCTTCTGCTTCTTCTGATTCACCCTCCAGGCTTCACCTTCTCATTCTCCTTCTTCTGCTTCTTCTGCTGCGCCCTCCAGACTTCACCTTCTCCTTCTCCTTCTTCTGCTTCTTCTGCTTCACACTCCAGACTTCACCTTCTCCTTCTCCTTCTTCTGCTTCCTCTGCTGCGCCCTCCAGGCTTCACCTTCTCCTTCTCCTTCTTCTGCTTCTTCTGCTTCAAGGTCCTGACTTCACCTTCTCCTTCTCCTTCTTCTACTTCTTCTGCTACACCCCCCTGACTTCACCTGCTCCTTCTCCTTCTTCTGCTTCTTCTGATTCACCCTCCTAACTTCACCTTCTCCTTCTCCTTCTTCTGCTTCTTCTGATTCACCCTCCAGACTTCACCTTCTCCTTCTCCTTCTTCTGCTTCTTCTGATTCACCCTCCAGACTTCACCTTCTCCTTCTCCTTCTTCTGCTTCTTCTGATTCACCCTCCAGACTTCACCTTCTCCTTCTCCTTCTTCTGCTTCTTCTGATTAACCCTCCAGACCTCACCTTCTCCTTCTCCTTCTTCTACTTCTTCTGATTCACCCTCCAGACTTCATCTTCTCCTTCTCCTTCTTCTGCTTCTTCTGATTCACCCTCCAGACTTCACCTTCTCCTTCTCCTTCTTCTGCTTCTTCTGATTCACCCTCCAGACTTCACCTTCTCCTTCTCCTTCTTCTACTTCTTCTGATTCACCCTCCAGACTTCACCTTCTCCTTCTCCTTCTTCTACTTCTTCTGATTCACCCTCCAGTCTTCACCTTCTCCTTCTCCTTCTTCTGCTTCTTCTGATTCACCCTCCAGACTTCACCTTCTCCTTCTCCTTCTTCTACTTCTTCTGATTCACACTCCAGACTTCACCTTCTCCTTCTCCTTATTCTGCTTCTTCTGATTCACCCTCCAGACTTCACCTTCTCCTTCTCCTTCCTCTGCTTCTTCTGATTCACCCTCCAGACTTCACCTTCTCCTTCTCCTTCTTCTGATTCTTCTGATTCACCCTCCAGACTTCACCTTCTCCTTCTCCATCTTCTGCTTCTTCTGATTCACCCTCCTGACTTCACCTTCTCCTTCTCCTTCTTCTACTTCTTCTGATTCACCCTCCTGACTTCACCTTCTCCTTCTCCATCTTCTACTTCTTCTGCTTCACCCTCCAGACTTCACCTTCTCCTTCTCCTTCTTCTACTTCTTCTGATTCACCCTCCAGACTTCACCTTCTCCTTCTCCTTCTTCTGCTTCTTCTGATTCACCCTCCAGACTTCACCTTCTCCTTCTCCTTCTTCTGCTTCTTCTGATTCACCCTCCAGACTTCACCTTCTCCTTCTCCTTCTTCTACTTCATCTGATTCACCCTCCAGACTTCACCTTCTCCTTCTCCTTCTTCTGCTTCTTCTGATTCACCCTCCAGACTTCACCTTCTCCTTCTCCTTCGTCTACTTCTTCTGATTCACCCTCCAGACTACACCTTCTCCTTCTCCTTCTTCTACTTCTTCTGATTCACCCTCCAGACTTCACCTTCTCCTTCTCCTTCTTCTGTTTCTTCTGATTCACCCTCCAGACTTCATCTTCTCCTTCTCCTTCTTCTACTTCTTCTGATTCACCCTCCAGACTTCACCTTCTCCTTCTCCTTCTTCTACTTCTTCTGATTCACCCTCCAGACTTCATCTTCTCCTTCTCCTTCTTCTGCTTCTTCTGATTCACCCTCCAGACTTCACCTTCTCCTTCTCCTTCTTCTGCTTCTTCTGATTCACCCTCCAGACTTCAACTTCTCCTTCTCCTTCTTCTACTTCTTCTGATTCACCCTCCAGTCTTCACCTTCTCCTTCTTCTGTTTCTTCTGCTTCACCCTCCAGACTTCACCTTCTCCTTCTCTTTCTTCTGCTTCTTCTGATTCACCCTCCAGACTTCACCTTCTCCTTCTCTTTCTTCTGCTTCTTCTGATTCACCCTCCAGACTTCACCTTCTCCTTCTCCTTCTTCTGATTCTTCTGATTCACCCTCCAGACTTCACCTTCTCCTTCTCCTTCTTCTGCTTCTTCTGATTCACCCTCCTGACTTCACCTTCTCCTTCTCCTTCTTCTACTTCTTCTGATTCACCCTCCTGACTTCACCTTCTCCTTCTCCTTCTTCTACTTCTTCTGCTTCACCCTCCAGACTTCACCTTCTCCTTCTCCTTCTTCTACTTCTTCTGATTCAACCTCCAGACTTCACCTTCTCCTTCTCCTTCTTCTGCTTCTTCTGATTCACCCTCCAGACTTCACCTTCTCATTCTCCTTCTTCTGCTTCTTCTGCTGCGCCCTCCAGACTTCACCTTCTCCTTCTCCTTCTTCTGCTTCTTCTGCTTCACACTCCAGACTTCACCTTCTTCTTCTCCTTCTTCTGCTTCTTCTGCTGCGCCCTCCAGGCTTCACCTTCTCCTTCTCCTTCTTCTGCTTCTTCTGCTTCACCGTCCTGACTTCACCTTCTCCTTCTCCTTCTTCTAGTTCTTCTGCTACACCCCCCTGACTTCACCTGCTCCTTCTCCTTCTTCTGCTTCTTCTGATTCACCCTCCTAACTTCACCTTCTCCTTCTCCTTCTTCTGCTTCTTCTGATTCACCCTCCTGACTTCACCTTCTCCTTCTCCTTCTTCTGCTTCTTCTGATTCACGCTCCAGACTTCACCTTCTCCTTCTCCTTCTTCTGCTTCTTCTGATTCACCCTCCAGACTTCACCTTCTCCTTCTCCTTCTTCTGCTTCTTCTGATTCACTCTCCAGACCTCACCTTCTCCTTCTCCTTCTTCTACTTCTTCTGATTCACCCTCCAGACTTCATCTTCTCCTTCTCCTTCTTCTGCTTCTTCTGATTCACCCTCCAGTCTTCACCTTCTCCTTCTCCTTCTTCTGCTTCTCCTGATTCACCCTCCAGACTTCACCTTCTCCTTCTCCTTCTTCTACTTCTTCTGATTCACCCTCCAGACTTCACCTTCTCCTTCTCCTTCTTCTACTTCTTCTGATTCACCCTCCAGTCTTCACCTTCTCCTTCTTCTGTTTCTTCTGCTTCACCCTCCAGACTTCACCTTCTCCTTCTCTTTCTTCTGCTTCTTCTGCTTCACCCTCCAGACTTCACCTTCTCCTTCTCCTTCTTCTGATTCTTCTGATTCACCCTCCAGACTTCACCTTCTCTATCTCCTTCTTCTGCTTCTTCTGATTCACCCTCCTGACTTCACCTTCTCCTTCTCCTTCTTCTACTTCTTCTGATTCACCCTCCTGACTTCACCTTCTCCTTCTCCTTCTTCTACTTCTTCTGCTTCACCCTCCAGACTTCAACTTCTCCTTCTCCTTCTTCTACTTCTTCTGATTCACCCTCCAGACTTCACCTTCTCCTTCTTCTGCTTCTTCTGATTCACCCTCCAGACTTCACCTTCTCCTTCTCCTTCTTCTGCTTCTTCTGATTCACCCTCCAGACTTCACCTTCTCCTTCTCCTTCTTCTACTGCTTCTGATTCACCCTCCAGACTTCACCTTCTCCTTCTCCTTCTTCTGCTTCTTCTGATTCACCCTCCAGACTTCACCTTCTCCTTCTCCTTCGTCTACTTCTTCTGATTCACCCTCCAGACTACACCTTCTTCTTCTCCTTCTTCTTCTTCTTCTGATTCACCCTCCAGACTTCACCTTCTCCTTCTCCTTCTTCTGTTTCTTCTGATTCACCCTCCAGACTTCATCTTCTCCTTCTCCTTCTTCTACTTCTTCTGATTCACCCTCCAGACTTCACCTTCTCCTTCTCCTTCTTCTACTTCTTCTGATTCACCCTCCAGACTTCATCTTCTCCTTCTCCTTCTTCTGCTTCTTCTGATTCACCCTCCAGACTTCACCTTCTCCTTCTCCTTCTTCTGCTTCTTCTGATTCACCCTCCAGACTTCAACTTCTCCTTCTCCTTCTTCTACGTCTTCTGATTCACCCTCCAGACTTCACCTTCTCCTTCTCCTTCTTCTACTTCTTCCGATTCACCCTCCAGACTTCATCTTCTCCTTCTCCTTCTTCTGCTTCTTCTGATTCACCCTCCAGACTTCACCTTCTCCTTCTCCTTCTTCTGCTTCTTCTGATTCACCCTCCAGACTTCACCTTCTCCTTCTCCTTCTTCTACTTCTTCTGATTCACCCTCCAGACTTCACCTTCTCCTTCTCCTTTTTCTACTTCTTCTGATTCACCCTCCAGTCTTCACCTTCTCCTTCTCCTTCTTCTGTTTCTTCTGCTTCACCCTCCTGACTTCACCTTCTCCTTCTCTTTCTTCTGCTTCTTCTGATTCACCCTCCAGACTTCACCTTCTCCTTCTCCTTCTTCTGATTCTTCTGATTCACCCTCCAGACTTCACCATCTCCTTCTCCTTCTTCTGCTTCTTCTGATTCACCCTCCTGACTTCACCTTCTCCTTCTCCTTCTTCTACTTCTTCTGATTCACCCTCCAGACTTCACCTTCTCCTTCTCCTTCTTCTCCTTCTTCTGCTTCACCCTCCAGACTTCACCTTCTCCTTCTCCTTCTTCTGCTTCTTCTGATTCACCCTCCAGACTTCACCTTCTCCTTCTCCTTCTTCTGCTTCTTCTGATTCACCCTCCAGACTTCACCTTCTCCTTCTCCTTATTCTGCTTCTTCTGATTCACCCTCCAGACTTCACCTTCTCCTTCTCCTTATTCTGCTTCTTCTGATTCACCCTCCAGACTTCACCTTCTCCTTCTCCTTCCTCTGCTTCTTCTGATTCACCCTCCAGACTTCACCTTCTCCTTCTCCTTCTTCTGATTCTTCTGATTCACCCTCCAGACTTCACCTTCTCCTTCTCCATCTTCTGCTTCTTCTGATTCACCCTCCTGACTTCACCTTCTCCTTCTCCTTCTTCTACTTCTTCTGATTCACCCTCCTGACTTCACCTTCTCCTTCTCCATCTTCTACTTCCTCTGTTCACCCTCCAGACTTCAACTTCTCCTTCTCCTTCTTCTACTTCTTCTGATTCACCCTCCAGACTTCACCTTCTCCTTCTCCTTCTTCTGCTTCTTCTGATTCACCCTCCAGACTTCACCTTCTCCTTCTCCTTCTTCTGCTTCTTCTGATTCACCCTCCAGACTTCACCTTCTCCTTCTCCTTCTTCTGCTTCTTCTGCTTCACCGTCCTGACTTCACCTTCTCCTTCTCCTTCTTCTACTTCTTCTGCTACACCCCCCTGACTTCACCTGCTCCTTCTCCTTCTTCTGCTTCTTCTGATTCACCCTCCAGACTTCACCTTCTCCTTCTCCTTCTTCTGCTTCTTCTGATTCACCCTCCAGACTTCACCTTCTCCTTCTCCTTCGTCTACTTCTTCTGATTCACCCTCCAGACTACACCTTCTCCTTCTCCTTCTTCTTCTTCTTCTGATTCACCCTCCAGACTTCACCTTCTCCTTCTGCTTCTTCTGTTTCTTCTGATTCACCCTCCAGACTTCACCTTCTCCTTCTCCTTCTTCTACTTCTTCTGATTCACCCTCCAGACTTCACCTTCTCCTTCTCCTTCTTCTACTTCTTCTGATTCACCCTCCAGACTTCATCTTCTCCTTCTCCTTCTTCTGCTTCTTCTGATTCACCCTCCAGACTTCACCTTCTCCTTCTCCTTCTTCTGCTTCTTCTGATTCACCCTCCAGAATTCAACTTCTCCTTCTCCTTCTTCTACTTCTTCTGATTCACCCTCCAGACTTCACCTTCTCCTTCTCCTTCTTCTACTTCTTCCGATTCACCCTCCAGACTTCATCTTCTCCTTCTCCTTCTTCTGCTTCTTCTGATTCACCCTCCAGACTTCACCTTCTCCTTCTCCTTCTTCTGCTTCTTCTGATTCACCCTCCAGACTTCACCTTCTCCTTCTCCTTCTTCTACTTCTTCTGATTCACCCTCCAGACTTCACCTTCTCCTTCTCCTTCTTCTACTTCTTCTGATTCACCCTCCAGTCTTCACCTTCTCCTTCTCCTTCTTCTGTTTCTTCTGCTTCACCCTCCTGACTTCACCTTCTCCTTCTCTTTCTTCTGCTTCTTCTGATTCACCCTCCAGACTTCACCTTCTCCTTCTCCTTCTTCTGATTCTTCTGATTCACCCTCCAGACTTCACCTTCTCCTTCTCCTTCTTCTGCTTCTTCTGATTCACCCTCCTGACTTCACCTTCTCCTTCTCCTTCTTCTACTTCTTCTGATTCACCCTCCAGACTTCACCTTCTCCTTCTCCTTCTTCTCCTTCTTCTGCTTCACCCTCCAGACTTCACCTTCTCCTTCTCCTTCTTCTGCTTCTTCTGATTCACCCTCCAGACTTCACCTTCTCCTTCTCCTTCTTCTGCTTCTTCTGATTCACCCTCCAGACTTCACCTTCTCCTTCTCCTTATTCTGCTTCTTCTGATTCACCCTCCAGACTTCACCTTCTCCTTCTCCTTATTCTGCTTCTTCTGATTCACCCTCCAGACTTCACCTTCTCCTTCTCCTTCCTCTGCTTCTTCTGATTCACCCTCCAGACTTCACCTTCTCCTTCTCCTTCTTCTGATTCTTCTGATTCACCCTCCAGACTTCACCTTCTCCTTCTCCATCTTCTGCTTCTTCTGATTCACCCTCCTGACTTCACCTTCTCCTTCTCCTTCTTCTACTTCTTCTGATTCACCCTCCTGACTTCACCTTCTCCTTCTCCATCTTCTACTTCCTCTGCTTCACCCTCCAGACTTCAACTTCTCCTTCTCCTTCTTCTACTTCTTCTGATTCACCCTCCAGACTTCACCTTCTCCTTCTCCTTCTTCTTCTTCTTCTGATTCACCCTCCAGACTTCACCTTCTCCTTCTCCTTCTTCTGCTTCTTCTGATTCACCCTCCAGACTTCACCTTCTCCTTCTCCTTCTTCTGCTTCTTCTGCTTCACCGTCCTGACTTCACCTTCTCCTTCTCCTTCTTCTACTTCTTCTGCTACACCCCCCTGACTTCACCTGCTCCTTCTCCTTCTTCTGCTTCTTCTGATTCACCCTCCTAACTTCACCTTCTCCTTCTCCTTCTTCTGCTTCTTCTGATTCACCCTCCTGACTTCACCTTCTCCTTCTCCTTCTTCTGCTTCTTCTGATTCACCCTCCAGACTTCACCTTCTCCTTCTCCTTCTTCTGCTTCTTCTGATTCACCCTCCAGACTTCACCTTCTCCTTCTCCTTCTTCTGCTTCTTCTGATTCACCCTCCAGACCTCACCTTCTCCTTCTCCTTCTTCTACTTCTTCTGATTCACCCTCCAGACTTCATCTTCTCCTTCTCCTTCTTCTGCTTCTTCTGATTCACCCTCCAGTCTTCACCTTCTCCTTCTCCTTCTTCTGCTTCTTCTGATTCACCCTCCAGACTTCACCTTCTCCTTCTCCTTCTTCTACTTCTTCTGATTCACCCTCCAGACTTCACCTTCTCCTTCTCCTTCTTCTACTTCTTCTGATTCACCCTCCAGTCTTCACCTTCTCCTTCTCCTTTTTCTGTTTCTTCTGCTTCACCCTCCAGACTTCACCTTCTCCTTCTCTTTCTTCTGCTTCTTCTGCTTCACCCTCCAGACTTCACCTTCTCCTTCTCCTTCTTCTGATTCTTCTGATTCACCCTCCAGACTTCACCTTCTCTATCTCCTTCTTCTGCTTCTTCTGATTCACCCTCCTGACTTCACCTTCTCCTTCTCCTTCTTCTACTTCTTCTGATTCACCCTCCTGACTTCACCTTCTCCTTCTCCTTCTTCTACTTCTTCTGCTTCACCCTCCAGACTTCAACTTCTCCTTCTCCTTCTTCTACTTCTTCTGATTCACCCTCCAGACTTCACCTTCTCCTTCTTCTGCTTCTTCTGATTCACCCTCCAGACTTCACCTTCTCCTTCTCCTTCTTCTGCTTCTTCTGATTCACCCTCCAGACTTCACCTTATCCTTCTCCTTCTTCTACTTCTTCTGATTCACCCTCCAGACTTCACCTTCTCCTTCTCCTTCTTCTGCTTCTTCTGATTCACCCTCCAGACTTCACCTTCTCCTTCTCCTTCGTCTACTTCTTCTGATTCACCCTCCAGACTACACCTTCTCCTTCTCCTTCTTCTTCTTCTTCTGATTCACCCTCCAGACTTCACCTTCTCCTTCTCCTTCTTCTGTTTCTTCTGATTCACCCTCCAGACTTCATCTTCTCCTTCTCCTTCTTCTACTTCTTCTGATTCACCCTCCAGACTTCACCTTCTCCTTCTCCTTCTTCTACTTCTTCTGATTCACCCTCCAGACTTCATCTTCTCCTTCTCCTTCTTCTGCTTCTTCTGATTCACCCTCCAGACTTCACCTTCTCCTTCTCCTTCTTCTGCTTCTTCTGATTCACCCTCCAGACTTCAACTTCTCCTTCTCCTTCTTCTACTTCTTCTGATTCACCCTCCAGACTTCACCTTCTCCTTCTCCTCCTTCTACTTCTTCCGATTCACCCTCCAGACTTCATCTTCTCCTTCTCCTTCTTCTGCTTCTTCTGATTCACCCTCCAGACTTCACCTTCTCCTTCTCCTTCTTCTGCTTCTTCTGATTCACCCTCCAGACTTCACCTTCTCCTTCTCCTTCTTCTACTTCTTCTGATTCACCCTCCAGACTTCACCTTCTCCTTCTCCTTCTTCTACTTCTTCTGATTCACCCTCCAGTCTTCACCTTCTCCTTCTCCTTCTTCTGTTTCTTCTGCTTCACCCTCCTGACTTCACCTTCTCCTTCTCTTTCTTCTGCTTCTTCTGATTCACCCTCCAGACTTCACCTTCTCCTTCTCCTTCTTCTGATTCTTCTGCTTCACCCTCCAGACTTCACCTTCTCCTTCTCCTTCTTCTGATTCTTCTGCTTCACCCTCCAGACTTCACCTTCTCCTTCTCCTTCTTCTACTTCTTCTGATTCACCCTCCAGTCTTCACCTTCTCCTTCTCCTTCTTCTGTTTCTTCTGCTTCACCCTCCAGACTTCACCTTCTCCTTCTCTTTCTTCTGCTTCTTCTGATTCACCCTCCAGACTTCACCTTCTCCTTCTCCTTCTTCTGATTCTTCTGATTCACCCTCCAGACTTCACCTTCTCCTTCTCCTTCTTCTGCTTCTTCTGATTCACCCTCCTGACTTCACCTTCTCCTTCTCCTTCTTCTACTTCTTCTGATTCACCCTCCTGACTTCACCTTCTCCTTCTCCTTCTTCTACTTCTTCTGCTTCACCCTCCAGACTTCACCTTCTCCTTCTCCTTCTTCTACTTCTTCTGATTCACCCTCCAGACTTCACCTTCTCCTTCTCCTTCTTCTGCTTCTTCTGATTCACCCTCCAGACTTCACCTTCTCCTTCTCCTTATTCTGCTTCTTCTGATTCACCCTCCAGACTTCAACTTCTCCTTCTCCTTATTCTGCTTCTTCTGATTCACCCTCCAGACTTCACCTTCTCCTTCTCCTTATTCTGCTTCTTCTGATTCACCCTCCAGACTTCACCTTCTCCTTCTCCTTCCTTTGCTTCTTCTGATTCACCCTCCAGACTTCACCTTCTCCTTCTCCTTCTTCTGATTCTTCTGCTTCACTCTCCTGACTTCACCTTCTCCTTCTCCTTCTTCTACTTCTTCTGATTCACCCTCCAGACTTCACCTACTCCTTCTCCTTCTTCTGCTTCTTCTGATTCACCCTCCTGACTTCACCTTCTCCTTCTCCTTCTTCTGCTTCTTCTGATTCACCCTCCAGACTTCACCTTCTCCTTCTCCTTCTTCTGCTTCTTCTGATTCACCCTCCAGACTTCACCTTCTCCTTCTCCTTCTTCTGCTTCTTCTGATTCACCCTCCAGACCTCACCTTCTCCTTCTCCTTCTTCTACTTCTTCTGATTCACCCTCCAGACTTCATCTTCTCCTTCTCCTTCTTCTGCTTCTTCTGATTCACCCTCCAGACTTCACCTTCTCCTTCTCCTTCTTCTGCTTCTTCTGATTCACCCTCCAGACTTCACCTTCTCCTTCTCCTTCTTCTACTTCTTCTGATTCACCCTCCAGACTTCACCTTCTCCTTCTCCTTCTTCTACTTCTTCTGATTCACCCTCCAGTCTTCACCTTCTCCTTCTCCTTCTTCTGTTTCTTCTGCTTCACCCTCCAGACTTCACCTTCTCCTTCTCTTTCTTCTGCTTCTTCTGCTTCACCCTCCAGACTTCACCTTCTCCTTCTCCTTCTTCTGATTCTTCTGATTCACCCTCCAGACTTCACCTTCTCCTTCTCCTTCTTCTACTTCTTCTGATTCACCCTCCTGACTTCACCTTCTCCTTCTCCTTCTTCTACTTCTTCTGCTTCCCCCTCCAGACTTCACCTTCTCCTTCTCCTTCTTCTACTTCTTCTGATTCACCCTCCAGACTTCACCTTCTCCTTCTCCTTCTTCTGCTTCTTCTGATTCACCATCCAGACTTCACCTTCTCCTTCTACTTATTCTGCTTCTTCTGATTCACCCTCCAGACTTCACCTTCTCCTTCTCCTTCTTCTGCTATTTCTGATTCACCCTCCAGACTTCACCTTCTCCTTCTCCTTCTTCTGCTTCTTCTGATTCACCCTCCAGACTTCACCTTCTCCTTCTCCTTCTTCTGCTTCTTCTGATTCACCCTCCAGACTTCACCTTCTCCTTCTCCTTCTTCTACTTCTTCTGATTCACCCTCCAGACTTCACCTTCTCCTTCTCCATCTTCTGCTTCTTCTAATTCACCCTCCTGACTTCACCTTCTCCTTCTCCTTCTTCTACATCTTCTGATTCACCCTCCTGACTTCAACTTCTCCTTCTCCTTCTTCTACTTCTTCTGCTTCAACCTCCAGACTTCACCTTCTCCTTCTCCTTCTTCTACTTCTTCTGATTCACCCTCCAGACTTCACCTTCTCCTTCTCCTTCTTCTACTTCTTCTGATTCACCCTCCAGACTTCACCTTCTCCTTCTCCTTCTTCTACTTCTTCTGATTCACCCTCCAGACTTCACCTTCACCTTCTCCTTCTTCTGCTTCTTCTGAGTCACCCTCCAGACTTCACCTTCTCCTTCTCCTTATTCTGCTTCTTCTGAATCACCCTCCAGACTTCACCTTCTCCTTCTCCTTCTTCTGCTTCTTCTGATTCACCCTCCAGACTTCACCTTCTCATTCTCCTTCTTCTGCTTCTTCTGATTCACCCTCCAGACTTCACCTTCACCTTCTCCTTCTTCTACTTCTTCTGATTCACCCTCCAGACTTCACCTTCTCCATCTCCTTCTTCTGCTTCTTCTGATTCACCCTCCAGACTTCACCTTCTCCTTCTCCTTCGTCTACTTCTTCTGATTCACCCTCCAGACTTCACCTTCTCCTTCTCCTTCTTCTGCTTCTTCTGATTCACCCTCCAGACTTCACCTTCTCCTTCTCCTTCTTCTACTTCTTCTGATTCACCCTCCAGACTTCACCTTCTCCTTCTCCTTCTTCTGATTCTTCTGATTCACCCTCCAGACTTCACCTTCTCCTTCTCCTTCTTCTGCTTCTTCTGATTCACCCTCCTGACTTCACCTTCTCCTTCTCCTTCTTCTACATCTTCTGATTCACCCTCCTGACTTCACCTTCTCCTTCTCCTTCTTCTACTTCTTCTGCTTCCCCCTCCAGACTTCACCTTCTCCTTCTCCTTCTTCTACTTCTTCTGATTCACATCCAGACTTCACCTTCTCCTTCTCCTTCTTCTACTTCTTCTGATTCACCCTCCAGACTTCACCTTCTCCTTCTCCTTCTTCTACTTCTTCTGATTCACCCTCCAGACTTCACCTTCTCCTTCTCCTTCTTCTGCTTCTTCAGATTCACCCTCCAGACATCACCTTCTCCTTCTCCTTATTCTGCTTCTTCTGAATCACCCTCCAGACTTCACCTTCTCCTTCTCCTTCTTCTGCTTCTTCTGATTCACCCTCCAGACTTCACCTTCTCCTTCTTCTGCTTTTCTGATTCACCCTCCAGACTTCACCTTCTCCTTCTCCTTCTTCTACTTCTTCTGATTCACCCTCCAGACTTCACCTTCTCCTTCTCCTTCTTCTGCTTCTTCTGATTCACCATCCAGACTTCACCTTCTCCTTCTACTTATTCTGCTTCTTCTGATTCACCCTCCAGACTTCACCTTCTCCTTCTCCTTCTTCTGCTATTTCTGATTCACCCTCCAGACTTCACCTTCTCCTTCTCCTTCTTCTGCTTCTTCTGATTCACCCTCCAGACTTCACCTTCTCCTTCTCCTTCTTCTGCTTCTTCTGATTCACCCTCCAGACTTCACCTTCTCCTTCTCCTTCTTCTACTTCTTCTGATTCACCCTCCAGACTTCACCTTCTCCTTCTCCATCTTCTGCTTCTTCTAATTCACCCTCCTGACTTCACCTTCTCCTTCTCCTTCTTCTACATCTTCTGATTCACCCTCCTGACTTCAACTTCTCCTTCTCCTTCTTCTACTTCTTCTGCTTCAACCTCCAGACTTCACCTTCTCCTTCTCCTTCTTCTACTTCTTCTGATTCACCCTCCAGACTTCACCTTCTCCTTCTCCTTCTTCTACTTCTTCTGATTCACCCTCCAGACTTCACCTTCTCCTTCTCCTTCTTCTACTTCTTCTGATTCACCCTCCAGACTTCACCTTCACCTTCTCCTTCTTCTGCTTCTTCTGAGTCACCCTCCAGACTTTACCTTCTCCTTCTCCTTATTCTGCTTCTTCTGAATCACCCTCCAGACTTCACCTTCTCCTTCTCCTTCTTCTGCTTCTTCTGATTCACCCTCCAGACTTCACCTTCTCATTCTCCTTCTTCTGCTTCTTCTGATTCACCCTCCAGACTTCACCTTCACCTTCTCCTTCTTCTACTTCTTCTGATTCACCCTCCAGACTTCACCTTCTCCATCTCCTTCTTCTGCTTCTTCTGATTCACCCTCCAGACTTCACCTTCTCCTTCTCCTTCGTCTACTTCTTCTGATTCACCCTCCAGACTTCACCTTCTCCTTCTCCTTCTTCTGCTTCTTCTGATTCACCCTCCAGACTTCACCTTCTCCTTCTCCTTCTTCTACTGCTTCTGATTCACCCTCCAGACTTCACCTTCTCCTTCTCCTTCTTCTGATTCTTCTGATTCACCCTCCAGACTTCACCTTCTCCTTCTCCTTCTTCTGCTTCTTCTGATTCACCCTCCTGACTTCACCTTCTCCTTCTCCTTCTCCTTCTTCTACATCTTCTGATTCACCCTCCTGACTTCACCTTCTCCTTCTCCTTCTTCTACTTCTTCTGCTTCCCCCTCCAGACTTCACCTTCTCCTTCTCCTTCTTCTACTTCTTCTGATTCACATCCAGACTTCACCTTCTCCTTCTCCTTCTTCTACTTCTTCTGATTCACCCTCCAGACTTCACCTTCTCCTTCTCCTTCTTCTACTTCTTCTGATTCACCCTCCAGACTTCACCTTCTCCTTCTCCTTCTTCTGCTTCTTCAGATTCACCCTCCAGACATCACCTTCTCCTTCTCCTTATTCTGCTTCTTCTGAATAACCCTCCAGACTTCACCTTCTCCTTCTCCTTCTTCTGCTTCTTCTGATTCACCCTCCAGACTTCACCTTCTCCTTCTCCTTCTTCTGCTTTTCTGATTCACCCTCCAGACTTCACCTTCTCCTTCTCCTTCTTCTACTTCTTCTGATTCACCCTCCAGACTTCACCTTCTCCATCTCCTTCTTCTGCTTCTTCTGATTCACCCTCCAGACTTCACCTTCTCCTTCTCCTTCGTCTACTTCTTCTGATTCACCCTCCAGACTACACCTTCTCCTTCTCCTTCTTCTACTTCTTCTGATTCACCCTCCAGACTTCACCTTCTCCTTCTCCTTCTTCTGTTTCTTCTGATTCACCCTCCAGCCTTCACCTTCTCCTTCTCCTTCTTCTACTACTTCTGATTCACCCTCCAGACTTCACCTTCTCCTTCTCCTTCTTCTACTTCTTCTGATTCACCCTCCAGACTTCATCTTCTCCTTCTCCTTCTTCTGCTTCTTCTGATTCACCCTCCAGACTTCACCTTCTCCTTCTCCTTCTTCTGCTTCTTCTGATTCACCCTCCAGACTTCACCTTCTCCTTCTCCTTCTTCTACTTCTTCTGATTCACCCTCCAGACTTCACCTTCTCCTTCTCCTTCTTCTACTTCTTCTGATTCACCCTCCAGTCTTCACTTTCTCCTTCTCCTTCTTCTGTTTCTTCTGCTTCACCCTCCAGACTTCACCTTCTCCTTCTCTTTCTTCTGCTTCTTCTGATTCACCCTCCAGACTTCACCTTCTCCTTCTCCTTCTTCTGATTCTTCTGATTCACCCTCCAGACTTCACCTTCTCCTTCTCCTTCTTCTGCTTCTTCTGATTCACCCTCCTGACTTCACTTTCTCCTTCTCCTTCTTCTACTTCTTCTGATTCACCCTCCTGACTTCACCTTCTCCTTCTCCTTCTTCTACTTCTTCTGCTTCACCCTCCAGACTTCACCTTCTCCTTCTCCTTCTTCTACTTCTTCTGATTCAACCTCCAGACTTCACCTTCTCCTTCTCCTTCTTCTGCTTCTTCTGATTCACCCTCCAGACTTCACCTTCTCCTTCTCCTTCTTCTACTTCTTCTGATTCACCCTCCAGTCTTCACCTTCTCCTTCTCCTTCTTCTGTTTCTTCTGCTTCACCCTCCAGACTTCACCTTCTCCTTCTCTTTCTTCTGCTTCTTCTGATTCACCCTCCAGACTTCACCTTCTCCTTCTCTTTCTTCTGCTTCTTCTGATTCACCCTCCAGACTTCACCTGCTCCTTCTCCTTCTTCTGCTTCTTCTGATTCACCCTCCTAACTTCACCTTCTCCTTCTCCTTATTCTGCTTCTTCTGATTCACCCTCCTGACTTCACCTTCTCCTTCTCCTTCTTCTGCTTCTTCTGATTCACCTTCCAGACTTCACCTTCTCCTTCTCCTTCTTCTGCTTCTTCTGATTCACCCTCCAGACTTCACCTTCTCCTTCTCCTTCTTCTGCTTCTTCTGATTCACCCTCCAGACCTCACCTTCTCCTTCTCCTTCTTCTACTTCTTCTGATTCACCCTCCAGACTTCACCTTCTCCTTCTCCTTCTTCTACTTCTTCTGATTCACCCTCCAGACTTCACCTTCTGCTTCTCCTTCTTCTACTTCTTCTGATTCACCCTCCAGTCTTCACCTTCTCCTTCTCCTTCTTCTGTTTCTTCTGCTTCACCCTCCAGACTTCACCTTCTCCTTCTCTTTCTTCTGCTTCTTCTGCTTCACCCTCCAGACTTCACCTTCTCCTTCTCCTTCTTCTGATTCTTCTGATTCACCCTCCAGACTTCACCTTCTCTATCTCCTTCTTCTGCTTCTTCTGATTCACCCTCCTGACTTCACCTTCTCCTTCTCCTTCTTCTACTTCTTCTGATTCACCCTCCTGACTTCACCTTCTCCTTCTCCTTCTTCTACTTCTTCTGCTTCACCCTCCAGACTTCACCTTCTCCTTCTCCTTCTTCTACTTCTTCTGATTCACCCTCCAGACTTCACCTTCTCCTTCTCCTTCTTCTGCTTCTTCTGATTCACCCTCCAGACTTAACCATCTCCTTCTCCTTATTCTGCTTCTTCTGATTCACCCTCCAGACTTCACCTTCTCCTTCTCCTTCTTCTACTTCTTCTGATTCACCCTCCAGACTTCACCTTCTCCTTCTCCTTCTTCTGCTTCTTCTGATTCACCCTCCTGACTTCACCTTCTCCTTCTCCTTCTTCTACATCTTCTGATTCACCCTCCTGACTTCACCTTCTCCTTCTCCATCTTCTACTTCCTCTGCTTCACCCTCCAGACTTCAACTTCTCCTTCTCCTTCTTCTACTTCCTCTGCTTCACCCTCCAGACTTCAACTTCTCCTTCTCCTTCTTCTACTTCTTCTGATTCACCCTCCAGACTTCACCTTCTCCTTCTCCTTCTTCTGCTTCTTCTGATTCACCCTCCAGACTTCACCTTCTCCTTCTCCTTCTTCTGCTTCTTCCGATTCACCCTCCAGACTTCACCTTCTCCTTCTCCTTCTTCTACTTCATCTGATTCACCCTCCAGACTTCACCTTCTCCTTCTCCTTCTTCTGCTTCTTCTGATTCACCCTCCAGACTTCACCTTCTCCTTCTCCTTCGTCTACTTCTTCTGATTCACCCTCCAGACTACACCTTCTCCTTCTCCTTCTTCTACTTCTTCTGATTCACCCTCCAGACTTCACCTTCTCCTTCTCCTTCTTCTGTTTCTTCTGATTCACCCTCCAGACTTCATGTTCTCCTTCTCCTTCTTCTACTTCTTCTGATTCACCCTCCAGACTTCACCTTCTCCTTCTCCTTCTTCTACTTCTTCTGATTCACCCTCCAGACTTCATCTTCTCCTTCTCCTTCTTCTGCTTCTTCTGATTCACCCTCCAGACTTCACCTTCTCCTTCTCCTTCTTCTGCTTCTTCTGATTCACCCTCCAGACTTCAACTTCTCCTTCTCCTTCTTCTACTTCTTCTGATTCACCCTCCAGACTTCACCTTCTCCTTCTCCTTCTTCTGTTTCTTCTGATTCACCCTCCAGACTTCATGTTCTCCTTCTCCTTCTTCTACGTCTTCTGATTCACCCTCCAGACTTCACCTTCTCCTTCTCCTTATTCTGCTTCTTCTGATTCACCCTCCTGACTTCACCTTCTCCTTCTCCTTCTTCTGATTCTTCTGATTCACCCTCCAGACTTCACCTTCTCCTTCTCCTTCTTCTGCTTCTTCTGATTCACCCTCCTGACTTCACCTTCTCCTTCTCCTTCTTCTACTTCTTCTGATTCACCCTCCTGACTTCACCTTCTCCTTCTCCTTCTTCTACTTCTTCTGCTTCACCCTCCAGACTTCACCTTCTCCTTCTCCTTCTTCTACTTCTTCTGATTCAACCTCCAGACTTCACCTTCTCCTTCTCCTTCTTCTGCTTCTTCTGATTCACCCTCCAGACTTCACCTTCTCATTCTCCTTCTTCTGCTTCTTCTGCTGCGCCCTCCAGACTTCACCTTCTCCTTCTCCTTCTTCTGCTTCTTCTGCTTCACACTCCAGACTTCACCTTCTCCTTCTCCTTCTTCTGCTTCTTCTGCTGCGCCCTCCAGGCTTCACCTTCTCCTTCTCCTTCTTCTGCTTCTTCTGCTTCACCGTCCTGACTTCACCTTCTCCTTCTCCTTCTTCTACTTCTTCTGCTACACCCCCCTGACTTCACCTGCTCCTTCTCCTTCTTCTGCTTCTTCTGATTCACCCTCCTAACTTCACCTTCTCCTTCTCCTTCTTCTGCTTCTTCTGATTCACCCTCCTGACTTCACCTTCTCCTTCTCCTTCTTCTGCTTCTTCTGATTCACCCTCCAGACTTCACCTTCTCCTTCTCCTTCTTCTGCTTCTTCTGATTCACCCTCCAGACTTCACCTTCTCCTTCTCCTTCTTCTGCTTCTTCTGATTCACCCTCCAGACCTCACCTTCTCCTTCTCCTTCTTCTTCTTCTTCTGATTCACCCTCCAGACTTCATCTTCTCCTTCTCCTTCTTCTGCTTCTTCTGATTCATCCTCCAGACTTCACCTTCTCCTTCTCCTTCTTCTACTTCTTCTGATTCACCCTACAGTCTTCACCTTCTCCTTCTCCTTCTTCTGTTTCTTCTGCTTCACCCTCCAGACTTCACCTTCTCCTTCTCTTTCTTCTGCTTCTTCTGCTTCACCCTCCAGACTTCACCTTCTCCTTCTCCTTCTTCTGATTCTTCTGATTCACCCTCCAGACTTCATCTTCTCTATCTCCTTCTTCTGCTTCTTCTGATTCACCCTCCTGACTTCACCTTCTCCTTCTCCTTCTTCTACTTCTTCTGATTCACCCTCCTGACTTCACCTTCTCCTTCTCCTTCTTCTACTTCTTCTGCTTCACCCTCCAGACTTCACCTTCTCCTTCTCCTTCTTCTACTTCTTCTGATTCACCCTCCAGACTTCACCTTCTCCTTCTCCTTCTTCTGCTTCTTCTGATTCATCCTCCAGACTTAACCTTCTCCTTCTCCTTATTCTGCTTCTTCTGATTCACCCTCCAGACTTCACCTTCTCCTTCTCCTTCTTCTGCTTCTTCTGATTCACCCTCCAGACTTCACCTTCTCCTTCTCCTTCTTCTGCTTCTTCTGATTCACCCTCCAGACTTCACCTTCTCCTTCTCCTTCTTCTACTTCTTCTGATTCACCCTCCAGACTTCACCTTCTCCTTCTCCTTCTTCTGCTTCTTCTGATTCACCCTCCTGACTTCACCTTCTCCTTCTCCTTCTTCTACATCTTCTGATTCACCCTCCTGACTTCACCTTCTCCTTCTCCTTCTTCTACTTCTTCTGATTCACCCTCCAGACTTCACCTTCTACTTCTCCTTCTTCTGCTTCTTCTGATTCACCCTCCAGGCTTCACCTTCTCATTCTCCTTCTTCTGCTTCTTCTGCTGCGCCCTCCAGACTTCACCTTCTCCTTCTCCTTCTTCTGCTTCTTCTGCTTCACACTCCAGACTTCACCTTCTCCTTCTCCTTCTTCTGCTTCCTCTGCTGCGCCCTCCAGGCTTCACCTTCTCCTTCTCCTTCTTCTGCTTCTTCTGCTTCAAGGTCCTGACTTCACCTTCTCCTTCTCCTTCTTCTACTTCTTCTGCTACACCCCCCTGACTTCACCTGCTCCTTCTCCTTCTTCTGCTTCTTCTGATTCACCCTCCTAACTTCACCTTCTCCTTCTCCTTCTTCTGCTTCTTCTGATTCACCCTCCAGACTTCACCTTCTCCTTCTCCTTCTTCTGCTTCTTCTGATTCACCCTCCAGACTTCACCTTCTCCTTCTCCTTCTTCTGCTTCTTCTGATTCACCCTCCAGACTTCACCTTCTCCTTCTCCTTCTTCTGCTTCTTCTGATTCACCCTCCAGACCTCACCTTCTCCTTCTCCTTCTTCTACTTCTTCTGATTCACCCTCCAGACTTCATCTTCTCCTTCTCCTTCTTCTGCTTCTTCTGATTCACCCTCCAGACTTCACCTTCTCCTTCTCCTTCTTCTGCTTCTTCTGATTCACCCTCCAGACTTCACCTTCTCCTTCTCCTTCTTCTACTTCTTCTGATTCACCCTCCAGACTTCACCTTCTCCTTCTCCTTCTTCTACTTCTTCTGATTCACCCTCCAGTCTTCACCTTCTCCTTCTCCTTCTTCTGCTTCTTCTGATTCACCCTCCAGACTTCACCTTCTCCTTCTCCTTCTTCTACTTCTTCTGATTCACACTCCAGACTTCACCTTCTCCTTCTCCTTATTCTGCTTCTTCTGATTCACCCTCCAGACTTCACCTTCTCCTTCTCCTTCCTCTGCTTCTTCTGATTCACCCTCCAGACTTCACCTTCTCCTTCTCCTTCTTCTGATTCTTCTGATTCACCCTCCAGACTTCACCTTCTCCTTCTCCATCTTCTGCTTCTTCTGATTCACCCTCCTGACTTCACCTTCTCCTTCTCCTTCTTCTACTTCTTCTGATTCAACCTCCTGACTTCACCTTCTCCTTCTCCATCTTCTACTTCTTCTGCTTCACCCTCCAGACTTCAACTTCTCCTTCTCCTTCTTCTACTTCTTCTGATTCACCCTCCAGACTTCACCTTCTCCTTCTCCTTCTTCTGCTTCTTCTGATTCACCCTCCAGACTTCACCTTCTCCTTCTCCTTCTTCTGCTTCTTCTGATTCACCCTCCAGACTTCACCTTCTCCTTCTCCTTCTTCTACTTCATCTGATTCACCCTCCAGACTTCACCTTCTCCTTCTCCTTCTTCTGCTTCTTCTGATTCACCCTCCAGACTTCACCTTCTCCTTCTCCTTCGTCTACTTCTTCTGATTCACCCTCCAGACTACACCTTCTCCTTCTCCTTCTTCTACTTCTTCTGATTCACCCTCCAGACTTCACCTTCTCCTTCTCCTTCTTCTGTTTCTTCTGATTCACCCTCCAGACTTCATCTTCTCCTTCTCCTTCTTCTACTTCTTCTGATTCACCCTCCAGACTTCACCTTCTCCTTCTCCTTCTTCTACTTCTTCTGATTCACCCTCCAGACTTCATCTTCTCCTTCTCCTTCTTCTGCTTCTTCTGATTCACCCTCCAGACTTCACCTTCTCCTTCTCCTTCTTCTGCTTCTTCTGATTCACCCTCCAGACTTCAACTTCTCCTTCTCCTTCTTCTACTTCTTCTGATTCACCCTCCAGTCTTCACCTTCTCCTTCTTCTGTTTCTTCTGCTTCACCCTCCAGACTTCACCTTCTCCTTCTCTTTCTTCTGCTTCTTCTGATTCACCCTCCAGACTTCACCTTCTCCTTCTCTTTCTTCTGCTTCTTCTGATTCACCCTCCAGACTTCACCTTCTCCTTCTCCTTCTTCTGATTCTTCTGATTCACCCTCCAGACTTCACCTTCTCCTTCTCCTTCTTCTGCTTCTTCTGATTCACCCTCCTGACTTCACCTTCTCCTTCTCCTTCTTCTACTTCTTCTGATTCACCCTCCTGACTTCACCTTCTCCTTCTCCTTCTTCTACTTCTTCTGCTTCACCCTCCAGACTTCACCTTCTCCTTCTCCTTCTTCTACTTCTTCTGATTCAACCTCCAGACTTCACCTTCTCCTTCTCCTTCTTCTGCTTCTTCTGATTCACCCTCCAGACTTCACCTTCTCATTCTCCTTCTTCTGCTTCTTCTGCTGCGCCCTCCAGACTTCACCTTCTCCTTCTCCTTCTTCTGCTTCTTCTGCTTCACACTCCAGACTTCACCTTCTTCTTCTCCTTCTTCTGCTTCTTCTGCTGCGCCCTCCAGGCTTCACCTTCTCCTTCTCCTTCTTCTGCTTCTTCTGCTTCACCGTCCTGACTTCACCTTCTCCTTCTCCTTCTTCTAGTTCTTCTGCTACACCCCCCTGACTTCACCTGCTCCTTCTCCTTCTTCTGCTTCTTCTGATTCACCCTCCTAACTTCACCTTCTCCTTCTCCTTCTTCTGCTTCTTCTGATTCACCCTCCTGACTTCACCTTCTCCTTCTCCTTCTTCTGCTTCTTCTGATTCACGCTCCAGACTTCACCTTCTCCTTCTCCTTCTTCTGCTTCTTCTGATTCACCCTCCAGACTTCACCTTCTCCTTCTCCTTCTTCTGCTTCTTCTGATTCACTCTCCAGACCTCACCTTCTCCTTCTCCTTCTTCTACTTCTTCTGATTCACCCTCCAGACTTCATCTTCTCCTTCTCCTTCTTCTGCTTCTTCTGATTCACCCTCCAGTCTTCACCTTCTCCTTCTCCTTCTTCTGCTTCTCCTGATTCACCCTCCAGACTTCACCTTCTCCTTCTCCTTCTTCTACTTCTTCTGATTCACCCTCCAGACTTCACCTTCTCCTTCTCCTTCTTCTACTTCTTCTGATTCACCCTCCAGTCTTCACCTTCTCCTTCTTCTGTTTCTTCTGCTTCACCCTCCAGACTTCACCTTCTCCTTCTCTTTCTTCTGCTTCTTCTGCTTCACCCTCCAGACTTCACCTTCTCCTTCTCCTTCTTCTGATTCTTCTGATTCACCCTCCAGACTTCACCTTCTCTATCTCCTTCTTCTGCTTCTTCTGATTCACCCTCCTGACTTCACCTTCTCCTTCTCCTTCTTCTACTTCTTCTGATTCACCCTCCTGACTTCACCTTCTCCTTCTCCTTCTTCTACTTCTTCTGCTTCACCCTCCAGACTTCAACTTCTCCTTCTCCTTCTTCTACTTCTTCTGATTCACCCTCCAGACTTCACCTTCTCCTTCTTCTGCTTCTTCTGATTCACCCTCCAGACTTCACCTTCTCCTTCTCCTTCTTCTGCTTCTTCTGATTCACCCTCCAGACTTCACCTTCTCCTTCTCCTTCTTCTACTGCTTCTGATTCACCCTCCAGACTTCACCTTCTCCTTCTCCTTCTTCTGCTTCTTCTGATTCACCCTCCAGACTTCACCTTCTCCTTCTCCTTCGTCTACTTCTTCTGATTCACCCTCCAGACTACACCTTCTTCTTCTCCTTCTTCTTCTTCTTCTGATTCACCCTCCAGACTTCACCTTCTCCTTCTCCTTCTTCTGTTTCTTCTGATTCACCCTCCAGACTTCATCTTCTCCTTCTCCTTCTTCTACTTCTTCTGATTCACCCTCCAGACTTCACCTTCTCCTTCTCCTTCTTCTACTTCTTCTGATTCACCCTCCAGACTTCATCTTCTCCTTCTCCTTCTTCTGCTTCTTCTGATTCACCCTCCAGACTTCACCTTCTCCTTCTCCTTCTTCTGCTTCTTCTGATTCACCCTCCAGACTTCAACTTCTCCTTCTCCTTCTTCTACTTCTTCTGATTCACCCTCCAGACTTCACCTTCTCCTTCTCCTTCTTCTACTTCTTCCGATTCACCCTCCAGACTTCATCTTCTCCTTCTCCTTCTTCTGCTTCTTCTGATTCACCCTCCAGACTTCACCTTCTCCTTCCCCTTCTTCTGCTTCTTCTGATTCACCCTCCAGACTTCACCTTCTCCTTCTCCTTCTTCTACTTCTTCTGATTCACCCTCCAGACTTCACCTTCTCCTTCTCCTTCTTCTACTTCTTCTGATTCACCCTCCAGTCTTCACCTTCTCCTTCTCCTTCTTCTGTTTCTTCTGCTTCACCCTCCTGACTTCACCTTCTCCTTCTCTTTCTTCTGCTTCTTCTGATTCACCCTCCAGACTTCACCTTCTCCTTCTCCTTCTTCTGATTCTTCTGATTCACCCTCCAGACTTCACCATCTCCTTCTCCTTCTTCTGCTTCTTCTGATTCACCCTCCTGACTTCACCTTCTCCTTCTCCTTCTTCTACTTCTTCTGATTCACCCTCCAGACTTCACCTTCTCCTTCTCCTTCTTCTCCTTCTTCTGCTTCACCCTCCAGACTTCACCTTCTCCTTCTCCTTCTTCTGCTTCTTCTGATTCACCCTCCAGACTTCACC
The DNA here is from genome assembly GCF_052327205.1 of Somniosus microcephalus. NCBI lineage: Eukaryota > Metazoa > Chordata > Chondrichthyes > Squaliformes > Somniosidae > Somniosus > Somniosus microcephalus. Next base: position 93,683 of record NW_028225300.1, on the reverse strand, counting down.
TTCTCCTTCTCCTTCTTCTGCTTCTTCTGATTCACCCTCCAGACTTCACCTTCTCCTTCTCCTTATTCTGCTTCTTCTGATTCACCCTCCAGACTTCACCTTCTCCTTCTCCTTATTCTGCTTCTTCTGATTCACCCTCCAGACTTCACCTTCTCCTTCTCCTTCCTCTGCTTCTTCTGATTCACCCTCCAGACTTCACCTTCTCCTTCTCCTTCTTCTGATTCTTCTGATTCACCCTCCAGACTTCACCTTCTCCTTCTCCATCTTCTGCTTCTTCTGATTCACCCTCCTGACTTCACCTTCTCCTTCTCCTTCTTCTACTTCTTCTGATTCACCCTCCTGACTTCACCTTCTCCTTCTCCATCTTCTACTTCCTCTGCTTCACCCTCCAGACTTCAACTTCTCCTTCTCCTTCTTCTACTTCTTCTGATTCACCCTCCAGACTTCACCTTCTCCTTCTCCTTCTTCTGCTTCTTCTGATTCACCCTCCAGACTTCACCTTCTCCTTCTCCTTCTTCTGCTTCTTCTGATTCGCCCTCCAGACTTCACCTTCTCCTTCTCCTTCTTCTGCTTCTTCTGCTTCACCGTCCTGACTTCACCTTCTCCTTCTCCTTCTTCTACTTCTTCTGCTACACCCCCCTGACTTCACCTGCTCCTTCTCCTTCTTCTGCTTCTTCTGATTCACCCTCCAGACTTCACCTTCTCCTTCTCCTTCTTCTGCTTCTTCTGATTCACCCTCCAGACTTCACCTTCTCCTTCTCCTTCGTCTACTTCTTCTGATTCACCCTCCAGACTACACCTTCTCCTTCTCCTTCTTCTTCTTCTTCTGATTCACCCTCCAGACTTCACCTTCTCCTTCTGCTTCTTCTGTTTCTTCTGATTCACCCTCCAGACTTCATCTTCTCCTTCTCCTTCTTCTACTTCTTCTGATTCACCCTCCAGACTTCACCTTCTCCTTCTCCTTCTTCTACTTCTTCTGATTCACCCTCCAGACTTCATCTTCTCCTTCTCCTTCTTCTGCTTCTTCTGATTCACCCTCCAGACTTCACCTTCTCCTTCTCCTTCTTCTGCTTCTTCTGATTCACCCTCCAGAATTCAACTTCTCCTTCTCCTTCTTCTACTTCTTCTGATTCACCCTCCAGACTTCACCTTCTCCTTCTCCTTCTTCTACTTCTTCCGATTCACCCTCCAGACTTCATCTTCTCCTTCTCCTTCTTCTGCTTCTTCTGATTCACCCTCCAGACTTCACCTTCTCCTTCTCCTTCTTCTGCTTCTTCTGATTCACCCTCCAGACTTCACCTTCTCCTTCTCCTTCTTCTACTTCTTCTGATTCACCCTCCAGACTTCACCTTCTCCTTCTCCTTCTTCTACTTCTTCTGATTCACCCTCCAGTCTTCACCTTCTCCTTCTCCTTCTTCTGTTTCTTCTGCTTCACCCTCCTGACTTCACCTTCTCCTTCTCTTTCTTCTGCTTCTTCTGATTCACCCTCCAGACTTCACCTTCTCCTTCTCCTTCTTCTGATTCTTCTGATTCACCCTCCAGACTTCACCTTCTCCTTCTCCTTCTTCTGCTTCTTCTGATTCACCCTCCTGACTTCACCTTCTCCTTCTCCTTCTTCTACTTCTTCTGATTCACCCTCCAGACTTCACCTTCTCCTTCTCCTTCTTCTCCTTCTTCTGCTTCACCCTCCAGACTTCACCTTCTCCTTCTCCTTCTTCTGCTTCTTCTGATTCACCCTCCAGACTTCACCTTCTCCTTCTCCTTCTTCTGCTTCTTCTGATTCACCCTCCAGACTTCACCTTCTCCTTCTCCTTATTCTGCTTCTTCTGATTCACCCTCCAGACTTCACCTTCTCCTTCTCCTTATTCTGCTTCTTCTGATTCACCCTCCAGACTTCACCTTCTCCTTCTCCTTCCTCTGCTTCTTCTGATTCACCCTCCAGACTTCACCTTCTCCTTCTCCTTCTTCTGATTCTTCTGATTCACCCTCCAGACTTCACCTTCTCCTTCTCCATCTTCTGCTTCTTCTGATTCACCCTCCTGACTTCACCTTCTCCTTCTCCTTCTTCTACTTCTTCTGATTCACCCTCCTGACTTCACCTTCTCCTTCTCCATCTTCTACTTCCTCTGCTTCACCCTCCAGACTTCAACTTCTCCTTCTCCTTCTTCTACTTCTTCTGATTCACCCTCCAGACTTCACCTTCTCCTTCTCCTTCTTCTTCTTCTTCTGATTCACCCTCCAGACTTCACCTTCTCCTTCTCCTTCTTCTGCTTCTTCTGATTCACCCTCCAGACTTCACCTTCTCCTTCTCCTTCTTCTGCTTCTTCTGCTTCACCGTCCTGACTTCACCTTCTCCTTCTCCTTCTTCTACTTCTTCTGCTACACCCCCCTGACTTCACCTGCTCCTTCTCCTTCTTCTGCTTCTTCTGATTCACCCTCCTAACTTCACCTTCTCCTTCTCCTTCTTCTGCTTCTTCTGATTCACCCTCCTGACTTCACCTTCTCCTTCTCCTTCTTCTGCTTCTTCTGATTCACCCTCCAGACTTCACCTTCTCCTTCTCCTTCTTCTGCTTCTTCTGATTCACCCTCCAGACTTCACCTTCTCCTTCTCCTTCTTCTGCTTCTTCTGATTCACCCTCCAGACCTCACCTTCTCCTTCTCCTTCTTCTACTTCTTCTGATTCACCCTCCAGACTTCATCTTCTCCTTCTCCTTCTTCTGCTTCTTCTGATTCACCCTCCAGTCTTCACCTTCTCCTTCTCCTTCTTCTGCTTCTTCTGATTCACCCTCCAGACTTCACCTTCTCCTTCTCCTTCTTCTACTTCTTCTGATTCACCCTCCAGACTTCACCTTCTCCTTCTCCTTCTTCTACTTCTTCTGATTCACCCTCCAGTCTTCACCTTCTCCTTCTCCTTTTTCTGTTTCTTCTGCTTCACCCTCCAGACTTCACCTTCTCCTTCTCTTTCTTCTGCTTCTTCTGCTTCACCCTCCAGACTTCACCTTCTCCTTCTCCTTCTTCTGATTCTTCTGATTCACCCTCCAGACTTCACCTTCTCTATCTCCTTCTTCTGCTTCTTCTGATTCACCCTCCTGACTTCACCTTCTCCTTCTCCTTCTTCTACTTCTTCTGATTCACCCTCCTGACTTCACCTTCTCCTTCTCCTTCTTCTACTTCTTCTGCTTCACCCTCCAGACTTCAACTTCTCCTTCTCCTTCTTCTACTTCTTCTGATTCACCCTCCAGACTTCACCTTCTCCTTCTTCTGCTTCTTCTGATTCACCCTCCAGACTTCACCTTCTCCTTCTCCTTCTTCTGCTTCTTCTGATTCACCCTCCAGACTTCACCTTATCCTTCTCCTTCTTCTACTTCTTCTGATTCACCCTCCAGACTTCACCTTCTCCTTCTCCTTCTTCTGCTTCTTCTGATTCACCCTCCAGACTTCACCTTCTCCTTCTCCTTCGTCTACTTCTTCTGATTCACCCTCCAGACTACACCTTCTCCTTCTCCTTCTTCTTCTTCTTCTGATTCACCCTCCAGACTTCACCTTCTCCTTCTCCTTCTTCTGTTTCTTCTGATTCACCCTCCAGACTTCATCTTCTCCTTCTCCTTCTTCTACTTCTTCTGATTCACCCTCCAGACTTCACCTTCTCCTTCTCCTTCTTCTACTTCTTCTGATTCACCCTCCAGACTTCATCTTCTCCTTCTCCTTCTTCTGCTTCTTCTGATTCACCCTCCAGACTTCACCTTCTCCTTCTCCTTCTTCTGCTTCTTCTGATTCACCCTCCAGACTTCAACTTCTCCTTCTCCTTCTTCTACTTCTTCTGATTCACCCTCCAGACTTCACCTTCTCCTTCTCCTTCTTCTACTTCTTCCGATTCACCCTCCAGACTTCATCTTCTCCTTCTCCTTCTTCTGCTTCTTCTGATTCACCCTCCAGACTTCACCTTCTCCTTCTCCTTCTTCTGCTTCTTCTGATTCACCCTCCAGACTTCACCTTCTCCTTCTCCTTCTTCTACTTCTTCTGATTCACCCTCCAGACTTCACCTTCTTCTTCTCCTTCTTCTACTTCTTCTGATTCACCCTCCAGTCTTCACCTTCTCCTTCTCCTTCTTCTGTTTCTTCTGCTTCACCCTCCTGACTTCACCTTCTCCTTCTCTTTCTTCTGCTTCTTCTGATTCACCCTCCAGACTTCACCTTCTCCTTCTCCTTCTTCTGATTCTTCTGCTTCACCCTCCTGACTTCACCTTCTCCTTCTCTTTCTTCTGCTTCTTCTGATTCACCCTCCAGACTTCACCTTCTCCTTCTCCTTCTTCTGATTCTTCTGATTCACCCTCCAGACTTCACCTTCTCCTTCTCCTTCTTCTGCTTCTTCTGATTCACCCTCCTGACTTCACCTTCTCCTTCTCCTTCTTCTACTTCTTCTGATTCACCCTCCAGACTTCACCTTCTCCTTCTCCTTCTTCTCCTTCTTCTGCTTCACCCTCCAGACTTCACCTTCTCCTTCTCCTTCTTCTGCTTCTTCTGATTCACCCTCCAGACTTCACCTTCTCCTTCTCCTTCTTCTGCTTCTTCTGATTCACCCTCCAGACTTCACCTTCTCCTTCTCCTTATTCTGCTTCTTCTGATTCACCCTCCAGACTTCACCTTCTCCTTCTCCTTATTCTGCTTCTTCTGATTCACCCTCCAGACTTCACCTTCTCCTTCTCCTTCCTCTGCTTCTTCTGATTCACCCTCCAGACTTCACCTTCTCCTTCTCCTTCTTCTGATTCTTCTGATTCACCCTCCAGACTTCACCTTCTCCTTCTCCATCTTCTGCTTCTTCTGATTCACCCTCCTGACTTCACCTTCTCCTTCTCCTTCTTCTACTTCTTCTGATTCACCCTCCTGACTTCACCTTCTCCTTCTCCATCTTCTACTTCCTCTGCTTCACCCTCCAGACTTCAACTTCTCCTTCTCCTTCTTCTACTTCTTCTGATTCACCCTCCAGACTTCACCTTCTCCTTCTCCTTCTTCTGCTTCTTCTGATTCACCCTCCAGACTTCACCTTCTCCTTCTCCTTCTTCTGCTTCTTCTGATTCACCCTCCAGACTTCACCTTCTCCTTCTCCTTCTTCTGCTTCATCTGATTCACCCTCCAGACTTCATCTTCTCCTTCTCCTTCTTCTGCTTCTTCTGATTCACCCTCCTGACTTCACCTTCTCCTTCTCCTTCGTCTACTTCTTCTGATTCACCCTCCAGACTACACCTTCTCCTTCTCCTTCTTCTACTTCTTCTGATTCACCCTCCAGACTTCACCTTCTCCTTCTCCTTCTTCTGTTTCTTCTGATTCACCCTCCAGACTTCATCTTCTCCTTCTCCTTCTTCTACTTCTTCTGATTCACCCTCCAGACTTCACCTTCTCCTTCTCCTTCTTCTACTTCTTCTGATTCACCCTCCAGACTTCATCTTCTCCTTCTCCTTCTTCTGCTTCTTCTGATTCACCCTCGAGACTTCACCTTCTCCTTCTCCTTCTTCTGCTTCTTCTGATTCACCCTCCAGACTTCAACTTCTCCTTCTCCTTCTTCTACTTCTTCTGATTCACCCTCCAGACTTCACCTTCTCCTTCTCCTTCTTCTACTTCTTCTGATACACCCTCCAGTCTTCATCTTCTCCTTCTCCTTCTTCTGTTTCTTCTGCTTCACCCTCCAGACTTCACCTTCTCCTTCTCTTTCTTCTGCTTCTTCTGATTCACCCTCCAGACTTCACCTTCTCCTTCTCCTTCTTCTACTTCTTCTGATTCACCCTCCAGACTTCATCTTCTCCTTCTCCTTCTTCTGCTTCTTCTGATTCACCCTCCAGACTTCACCTTCTCCTTCTCCTTCTTCTGCTTCTTCTGATTCACCCTCCAGACTTCAACTTCTCCTTCTCCTTCTTCTACTTCTTCTGATTCACCCTCCAGACTTCACCTTCTCCTTCTCCTTCTTCTACTTCTTCCGATTCACCCTCCAGACTTCATCTTCTCCTTCTCCTTCTTCTGCTTCTTCTGATTCACCCTCCAGACTTCACCTTCTCCTTCTCCTTCTTCTGCTTCTTCTGATTCACCCTCCAGACTTCACCTTCTCCTTCTCCTTCTTCTACTTCTTCTGATTCACCCTCCAGACTTCACCTTCTCCTTCTCCTTCTTCTACTTCTTCTGATTCACCCTCCAGTCTTCACCTTCTCCTTCTCCTTCTTCTGTTTCTTCTGCTTCACCCTCCTGACTTCACCTTCTCCTTCTCTTTCTTCTGCTTCTTCTGATTCACCCTCCAGACTTCACCTTCTCCTTCTCCTTCTTCTGATTCTTCTGCTTCACCCTCCTGACTTCACCTTCTCCTTCTCTTTCTTCTGCTTCTTCTGATTCACCCTCCAGACTTCACCTTCTCCTTCTCCTTCTTCTGATTCTTCTGATTCACCCTCCAGACTTCACCTTCTCCTTCTCCTTCTTCTGCTTCTTCTGATTCACCCTCCTGACTTCACCTTCTCCTTCTCCTTCTTCTACTTCTTCTGATTCACCCTCCAGACTTCACCTTCTCCTTCTCCTTCTTCTCCTTCTTCTGCTTCACCCTCCAGACTTCACCTTCTCCTTCTCCTTCTTCTGCTTCTTCTGATTCACCCTCCAGACTTCACCTTCTCCTTCTCCTTCTTCTGCTTCTTCTGATTCACCCTCCAGACTTCACCTTCTCCTTCTCCTTATTCTGCTTCTTCTGATTCACCCTCCAGACTTCACCTTCTCCTTCTCCTTATTCTGCTTCTTCTGATTCACCCTCCAGACTTCACCTTCTCCTTCTCCTTCCTCTGCTTCTTCTGATTCACCCTCCAGACTTCACCTTCTCCTTCTCCTTCTTCTGATTCTTCTGATTCACCCTCCAGACTTCACCTTCTCCTTCTCCATCTTCTGCTTCTTCTGATTCACCCTCCTGACTTCACCTTCTCCTTCTCCTTCTTCTACTTCTTCTGATTCACCCTCCTGACTTCACCTTCTCCTTCTCCATCTTCTACTTCCTCTGCTTCACCCTCCAGACTTCAACTTCTCCTTCTCCTTCTTCTACTTCTTCTGATTCACCCTCCAGACTTCACCTTCTCCTTCTCCTTCTTCTGCTTCTTCTGATTCACCCTCCAGACTTCACCTTCTCCTTCTCCTTCTTCTGCTTCTTCTGATTCACCCTCCAGACTTCACCTTCTCCTTCTCCTTCTTCTGCTTCATCTGATTCACCCTCCAGACTTCATCTTCTCCTTCTCCTTCTTCTGCTTCTTCTGATTCACCCTCCTGACTTCACCTTCTCCTTCTCCTTCGTCTACTTCTTCTGATTCACCCTCCAGACTACACCTTCTCCTTCTCCTTCTTCTACTTCTTCTGATTCACCCTCCAGACTTCACCTTCTCCTTCTCCTTCTTCTGTTTCTTCTGATTCACCCTCCAGACTTCATCTTCTCCTTCTCCTTCTTCTACTTCTTCTGATTCACCCTCCAGACTTCACCTTCTCCTTCTCCTTCTTCTACTTCTTCTGATTCACCCTCCAGACTTCATCTTCTCCTTCTCCTTCTTCTGCTTCTTCTGATTCACCCTCCAGACTTCACCTTCTCCTTCTCCTTCTTCTGCTTCTTCTGATTCACCCTCCAGACTTCAACTTCTCCTTCTCCTTCTTCTACTTCTTCTGATTCACCCTCCAGACTTCACCTTCTCCTTCTCCTTCTTCTACTTCTTCTGATACACCCTCCAGTCTTCATCTTCTCCTTCTCCTTCTTCTGTTTCTTCTGCTTCACCCTCCAGACTTCACCTTCTCCTTCTCTTTCTTCTGCTTCTTCTGATTCACCCTCCAGACTTCACCTTCTCCTTCTCCTTCTTCTGATTCTTCTGATTCACCCTCCAGACTTCACCTTCTCCTTCTCCTTCTTCTGCTTCTTCTGATTCACCCTCCTGACTTCACCTTCTCCTTCTCCTTCTTTTCTTCTTCTGATTCACCCTCCTGACTTCACCTTCTCCTTCTCCTTCTTCTACTTCTTCTGCTTCACCCTCCAGACTTCACCTTCTCCTTCTCCTTCTTCTACTTCTTCTGATTCAACCTCCAGACTTCACCTTCTCCTTCTCCTTCTTCTGCTACTTCTGATTCACCCTCCAGACTTCACCTTCTCATTCTCCTTCTTCTGCTTCTTCTGCTGCGCACTCCAGACTTCACCTTCTCCTTCTCCTTCTTCTGCTTCTTCTGCTTCACACTCCAGACTTCACCTTCTCCTACTCCTTCTTCTGCTTCTTCTGCTGCGCCCTCCAGGCTTCACCTTCTCCTTCTCCTTCTTCTGCTTCTTCTGCTTCACCGTCCTGACTTCACCTTCTCCTTCTCCTTATTCTGCTTCTTCTGATTCACCCTCCTGACTTCACCTTCTCCTTCTCCTTCTTCTGCTTCTTCTGATTCACCTTCCAGACTTCACCTTCTCCTTCTCCTTCTTCTGCTTCTTCTGATTCACCCTCCAGACTTCACCTTCTCCTTCTCCTTCTTCTGCTTCTTCTGATTCACCCTCCAGACCTCACCTTCTCCTTCTCCTTCTTCTACTTCTTCTGATTCACCCTCCAGACTTCATCTTCTCCTTCTCCTTCTTCTGCTTCTTCTGATTCACCCTCCAGACTTCACCTTCTCCTTCTCCTTCTTCTGCTTCTTCTGATTCACCCTCCAGACTTCACCTTCTCCTTCTCCTTCTTCTACTTCTTCTGATTCACCCTCCAGACTTCACCTTCTCCTTCTCCTTCTTCTACTTCTTCTGATTCACCCACCAGTCTTCACCTTCTCCTTCTCCTTCTTCTGTTTCTTCTGCTTCACCCTCCAGACTTCACCTTCTCCTTCTCTTTCTTCTGCTTCTTCTGCTTCACCCTCCAGACTTCACCTTGTCCTTCTCCTTCTTCTGATTCTTCTGATTCACCCTCCAGACTTCACCTTCTCTATCTCCTTCTTCTGCTTCTTCTGATTCACCCTCCTGACTTCACCTTCTCCTTCTCCTTCTTCTACTTCTTCTGATTCACCCTCCTGACTTCACCTTCTCCTTCTCCTTCTTCTACATCTTCTGCTTCACCCTCCAGACTTCACCTTCTCCTTCTCCTTCTTCTACTTCTTCTGATTCACCCTCCATACTTCACCTTCTCCTTCTCCTTCTTCTGCTTCTTCTGATTCACCCTCCAGACTTAACTATCTCCTTCTCCTTACTCTGCTTCTTCTGATTCACCCTCCAGACTTCACCTTCTCCGTCTCCTTCTTCTGCTTCTTCTGATTCACCCTCCAGACTTCACCTTCTCCTTCTCCTTCTTCTGCTTCTTCTGATTCACCCTCCAGACTTCACCTTCTCCTTCTCCTTCTTCTACTTCTTCTGATTCACCCTCCAGACTTCACCTTCTCCTTCTCCTTCTTCTGCTTCTTCTGATTCACCCTCCTGACTTCACCTTCTCCTTCTCCTTCTTCTACATTTTCTGATTCACCCTCCTGACTTCACCTTCTCCTTCTCCATCTTCTACTTCCTCTGCTTCACCCTCCAGACTTCAACTTCTCCTTCTCCTTCTTCTACTTCTTCTGATTCACCCTCCAGACTTCACCTTCTCCTTCTCCTTCTTCTGCTTCTTCTGATTCACCCTCCAGACTTCACCTTCTCCTTCTCCTTCTTCTGCTTCTTCCGATTCACCCTCCAGACTTCACCTTCTCCTTCTCCTTCTTCTACTTCATCTGATTCACCCTCCAGACTTCACCTTCTCCTTCTCCTTCTTCTGCTTCTTCTGATTCACCCTCCAGACTTCACCTTCTCCTTCTCCTTCGTCTACTTCTTCTGATTCACCCTCCAGACTACACCTTCTCCTTCTCCTTCTTCTACTTCTTCTGATTCACCCTCCAGACTTCACCTTCTCCTTCTCCTTCTTCTGTTTCTTCTGATTCACCCTCCAGACTTCATGTTCTCCTTCTCCTTCTTCTACTTCTTCTGATTCACCCTCCAGACTTCACCTTCTCCTTCTCCTTCTTCTACTTCTTCTGATTCACCCTCCAGACTTCATCTTCTCCTTCTCCTTCTTCTGCTTCTTCTGATTCACCCTCCAGACTTCACCTTCTCCTTCTCCTTCTTCTGCTTCTTCTGATTCACCCTCCAGACTTCAACTTCTCCTTCTCCTTCTTCTACTTCTTCTGATTCACCCTCCAGACTTCACCTTCTCCTTCTCCTTCTTCTACTTCTTCTGATTCACCCTCCAGTCTTCACCTTCTCCTTCTCCTTCTTCTGTTTCTTCTGCTTCACCCTCCAGACTTCACCTTCTCCTTCTCTTTCTTCTGCTTCTTCTGATTCACCCTCCAGACTTCACCTTCTCCTTCTCCTTCTTCTGATTCTTCTGATTCACCCTCCAGACTTCACCTTCTCCTTCTCCTTCTTCTGCTTCTTCTGATTCACCCTCCTGACTTCACCTTCTCCTTCTCCTTCTTCTACTTCTTCTGATTCACCCTCCTGACTTCACCTTCTCCTTCTCCTTCTTCTACTTCTTCTGCTTCACCCTCCAGACTTCACCTTCTCCTTCTCCTTCTTCTACTTCTTCTGATTCAACCTCCAGACTTCACCTTCTCCTTCTCCTTCTTCTGCTTCTTCTGATTCACCCTTCAGACTTCACCTTCTCATTCTCCTTCTTCTGCTTCTTCTGCTGCGCCCTCCAGACTTCACCTTCTCCTTCTCCTTCTTCTGCTTCTTCTGCTTCACACTCCAGACTTCACCTTCTCCTTCTCCTTCTTCTGCTTCTTCTGCTGCGCCCTCCAGGCTTCACCTTCTCCTTCTCCTTCTTCTGCTTCTTCTGCTTCACCGTCCTGACTTCACCTTCTCCTTCTCCTTCTTCTACTTCTTCTGCTACACCCCACTGACTTCACCTGCTCCTTCTCCTTCTTCTGCTTCTTCTGATTCACCCTCCTAACTTCACCTTCTCCTTCTCCTTCTTCTGCTTCTTCTGATTCACCCTCCTGACTTCACCTTCTCCTTCTCCTTCTTCTGCTTCTTCTGATTCACCCTCCAGACTTCACCTTCTCCTTCTCCTTCTTCTGCTTCTTCTGATTCACCCTCCAGACTTCACCTTCTCCTTCTCCTTCTTCTGCTTCTTCTGATTCACCCTCCAGACCTCACCTTCTCCTTCTCCTTCTTCTTCTTCTTCTGATTCACCCTCCAGACTTCATCTTCTCCTTCTCCTTCTTCTGCTTCTTCTGATTCATCCTCCAGACTTCACCTTCTCCTTCTCCTTCTTCTGCTTCTTCTGATTCTCCCTCCAGACTTCACCTTCTCCTTCTCCTTCTTCTACTTCTTCTGATTCACCCTCCAGACTTCACCTTCTCCTTCTCCTTCTTCTACTTCTTCTGATTCACCCTCCAGTCTTCACCTTCTCCTTCTCCTTCTTCTGTTTCTTCTGCTTCACCCTCCAGACTTCACCTTCTCCTTCTCTTTCTTCTGCTTCTTCTGCTTCACCCTCCAGACTTCACCTTCTCCTTCTCCTTCTTCTGATTCTTCTGATTCACCCTCCAGACTTCACCTTCTCTATCTCCTTCTTCTGCTTCTTCTGATTCACCCTCCTGACTTCACCTTCTCCTTCTCCTTCTTCTACTTCTTCTGATTCACCCTCCTGACTTCACCTTCTCCTTCTCCTTCTTCTACTTCTTCTGCTTCACCCTCCAGACTTCACCTTCTCCTTCTCCTTCTTCTACTTCTTCTGATTCACCCTCCAGACTTCACCTTCTCCTTCTCCTTCTTCTGCTTCTTCTGATTCATCCTCCAGACTTAACCTTCTCCTTCTCCTTCTTCTGCTTCTTCTGATTCACCCTCCAGACTTCACCTTCTCCTTCTCCTTCTTCTGCTTCTTCTGATTCACCCTCCAGACTTCACCTTCTCCTTCTCCTTCTTCTACTTCTTCTGATTCACCCTCCAGACTTCACCTTCTCCTTCTCCTTCTTCTGCTTCTTCTGATTCACCCTCCTGACTTCACCTTCTCCTTCTCCTTCTTCTACATCTTCTGATTCACCCTCCTGACTTCACCTTCTCCTTCTCCTTCTTCTACTTCTTCTGATTCACCCTCCAGACTTCACCTTCTCCTTCTCCTTCTTCTGCTTCTTCTGATTCACCCTCCAGACTTCACCTTCTCATTCTCCTTCTTCTGCTTCTTCTGCTGCGCCCTCCAGACTTCACCTTCTCCTTCTCCTTCTTCTGCTTCTTCTGCTTCACACTCCAGACTTCACCTTCTCCTTCTCCTTCTTCTGCTTCCTCTGCTGCGCCCTCCAGGCTTCACCTTCTCCTTCTCCTTCTTCTGCTTCTTCTGCTTCACCGTCCTGACTTCACCTTCTCCTTCTCCTTCTTCTACTTCTTCTGCTACACCCCCCTGACTTCACCTGCTCCTTCTCCTTCTTCTGCTTCTTCTGATTCACCCTCCTAACTTCACCTTCTCCTTCTCCTTCTTCTGCTTCTTCTGATTCACCCTCCTGACTTCACCTTCTCCTTCTCCTTCTTCTGTTTCTTCTGCTTCACCCTCCTGACTTCACCTTCTCCTTCTCTTTCTTCTGCTTCTTCTGATTCACCCTCCAGACTTCACCTTCTCCTTCTCCTTCTTCTGATTCTTCTGCTTCACCCTCCTGACTTCACCTTCTCCTTCTCTTTCTTCTGCTTCTTCTGATTCACCCTCCAGACTTCACCTTCTCCTTCTCCTTCTTCTGATTCTTCTGATTCACCCTCCAGACTTCACCTTCTCCTTCTCCTTCTTCTGCTTCTTCTGATTCACCCTCCTGACTTCACCTTCTCCTTCTCCTTCTTCTACTTCTTCTGATTCACCCTCCAGACTTCACCTTCTCCTTCTCCTTCTTCTCCTTCTTCTGCTTCACCCTCCAGACTTCACCTTCTCCTTCTCCTTCTTCTGCTTCTTCTGATTCACCCTCCAGACTTCACCTTCTCCTTCTCCTTCTTCTGCTTCTTCTGATTCACCCTCCAGACTTCACCTTCTCCTTCTCCTTATTCTGCTTCTTCTGATTCACCCTCCAGACTTCACCTTCTCCTTCTCCTTATTCTGCTTCTTCTGATTCACCCTCCAGACTTCACCTTCTCCTTCTCCTTCCTCTGCTTCTTCTGATTCACCCTCCAGACTTCACCTTCTCCTTCTCCTTCTTCTGATTCTTCTGATTCACCCTCCAGACTTCACCTTCTCCTTCTCCATCTTCTGCTTCTTCTGATTCACCCTCCTGACTTCACCTTCTCCTTCTCCTTCTTCTACTTCTTCTGATTCACCCTCCTGACTTCACCTTCTCCTTCTCCATCTTCTACTTCCTCTGCTTCACCCTCCAGACTTCAACTTCTCCTTCTCCTTCTTCTACTTCTTCTGATTCACCCTCCAGACTTCACCTTCTCCTTCTCCTTCTTCTGCTTCTTCTGATTCACCCTCCAGACTTCACCTTCTCCTTCTCCTTCTTCTGCTTCTTCTGATTCACCCTCCAGACTTCACCTTCTCCTTCTCCTTCTTCTGCTTCATCTGATTCACCCTCCAGACTTCATCTTCTCCTTCTCCTTCTTCTGCTTCTTCTGATTCACCCTCCTGACTTCACCTTCTCCTTCTCCTTCGTCTACTTCTTCTGATTCACCCTCCAGACTACACCTTCTCCTTCTCCTTCTTCTACTTCTTCTGATTCACCCTCCAGACTTCACCTTCTCCTTCTCCTTCTTCTGTTTCTTCTGATTCACCCTCCAGACTTCATCTTCTCCTTCTCCTTCTTCTACTTCTTCTGATTCACCCTCCAGACTTCACCTTCTCCTTCTCCTTCTTCTACTTCTTCTGATTCACCCTCCAGACTTCATCTTCTCCTTCTCCTTCTTCTGCTTCTTCTGATTCACCCTCCAGACTTCACCTTCTCCTTCTCCTTCTTCTGCTTCTTCTGATTCACCCTCCAGACTTCAACTTCTCCTTCTCCTTCTTCTACTTCTTCTGATTCACCCTCCAGACTTCACCTTCTCCTTCTCCTTCTTCTACTTCTTCTGATACACCCTCCAGTCTTCATCTTCTCCTTCTCCTTCTTCTGTTTCTTCTGCTTCACCCTCCAGACTTCACCTTCTCCTTCTCTTTCTTCTGCTTCTTCTGATTCACCCTCCAGACTTCACCTTCTCCTTCTCCTTCTTCTGATTCTTCTGATTCACCCTCCAGACTTCACCTTCTCCTTCTCCTTCTTCTGCTTCTTCTGATTCACCCTCCTGACTTCACCTTCTCCTTCTCCTTCTTTTCTTCTTCTGATTCACCCTCCTGACTTCACCTTCTCCTTCTCCTTCTTCTACTTCTTCTGCTTCACCCTCCAGACTTCACCTTCTCCTTCTCCTTCTTCTACTTCTTCTGATTCAACCTCCAGACTTCACCTTCTCCTTCTCCTTCTTCTGCTACTTCTGATTCACCCTCCAGACTTCACCTTCTCATTCTCCTTCTTCTGCTTCTTCTGCTGCGCACTCCAGACTTCACCTTCTCCTTCTCCTTCTTCTGCTTCTTCTGCTTCACACTCCAGACTTCACCTTCTCCTACTCCTTCTTCTGCTTCTTCTGCTGCGCCCTCCAGGCTTCACCTTCTCCTTCTCCTTCTTCTGCTTCTTCTGCTTCACCGTCCTGACTTCACCTTCTCCTTCTCCTTATTCTGCTTCTTCTGATTCACCCTCCTGACTTCACCTTCTCCTTCTCCTTCTTCTGCTTCTTCTGATTCACCTTCCAGACTTCACCTTCTCCTTCTCCTTCTTCTGCTTCTTCTGATTCACCCTCCAGACTTCACCTTCTCCTTCTCCTTCTTCTGCTTCTTCTGATTCACCCTCCAGACCTCACCTTCTCCTTCTCCTTCTTCTACTTCTTCTGATTCACCCTCCAGACTTCATCTTCTCCTTCTCCTTCTTCTGCTTCTTCTGATTCACCCTCCAGACTTCACCTTCTCCTTCTCCTTCTTCTGCTTCTTCTGATTCACCCTCCAGACTTCACCTTCTCCTTCTCCTTCTTCTACTTCTTCTGATTCACCCTCCAGACTTCACCTTCTCCTTCTCCTTCTTCTACTTCTTCTGATTCACCCACCAGTCTTCACCTTCTCCTTCTCCTTCTTCTGTTTCTTCTGCTTCACCCTCCAGACTTCACCTTCTCCTTCTCTTTCTTCTGCTTCTTCTGCTTCACCCTCCAGACTTCACCTTGTCCTTCTCCTTCTTCTGATTCTTCTGATTCACCCTCCAGACTTCACCTTCTCTATCTCCTTCTTCTGCTTCTTCTGATTCACCCTCCTGACTTCACCTTCTCCTTCTCCTTCTTCTACTTCTTCTGATTCACCCTCCTGACTTCACCTTCTCCTTCTCCTTCTTCTACATCTTCTGCTTCACCCTCCAGACTTCACCTTCTCCTTCTCCTTCTTCTACTTCTTCTGATTCACCCTCCATACTTCACCTTCTCCTTCTCGTTCTTCTGCTTCTTCTGATTCACCCTCCAGACTTAACTATCTCCTTCTCCTTACTCTGCTTCTTCTGATTCACCCTCCAGACTTCACCTTCTCCTTCTCCTTCTTCTGCTTCTTCTGATTCACCCTCCAGACTTCACCTTCTCCTTCTCCTTCTTCTGCTTCTTCTGATTCACCCTCCAGACTTCACCTTCTCCTTCTCCTTCTTCTACTTCTTCTGATTCACCCTCCAGACTTCACCTTCTCCTTCTCCTTCTTCTGCTTCTTCTGATTCACCCTCCTGACTTCACCTTCTCCTTCTCCTTCTTCTACATTTTCTGATTCACCCTCCTGACTTCACCTTCTCCTTCTCCATCTTCTACTTCCTCTGCTTCACCCTCCAGACTTCAACTTCTCCTTCTCCTTCTTCTACTTCTTCTGATTCACCCTCCAGACTTCACCTTCTCCTTCTCCTTCTTCTGCTTCTTCTGATTCACCCTCCAGACTTCACCTTCTCCTTCTCCTTCTTCTGCTTCTTCCGATTCACCCTCCAGACTTCACCTTCTCCTTCTCCTTCTTCTACTTCATCTGATTCACCCTCCAGACTTCACCTTCTCCTTCTCCTTCTTCTGCTTCTTCTGATTCACCCTCCAGACTTCACCTTCTCCTTCTCCTTCGTCTACTTCTTCTGATTCACCCTCCAGACTACACCTTCTCCTTCTCCTTCTTCTACTTCTTCTGATTCACCCTCCAGACTTCACCTTCTCCTTCTCCTTCTTCTGTTTCTTCTGATTCACCCTCCAGACTTCATGTTCTCCTTCTCCTTCTTCTACTTCTTCTGATTCACCCTCCAGACTTCACCTTCTCCTTCTCCTTCTTCTACTTCTTCTGATTCACCCTCCAGACTTCATCTTCTCCTTCTCCTTCTTCTGCTTCTTCTGATTCACCCTCCAGACTTCACCTTCTCCTTCTCCTTCTTCTGCTTCTTCTGATTCACCCTCCAGACTTCAACTTCTCCTTCTCCTTCTTCTACTTCTTCTGATTCACCCTCCAGACTTCACCTTCTCCTTCTCCTTCTTCTACTTCTTCTGATTCACCCTCCAGTCTTCACCTTCTCCTTCTCCTTCTTCTGTTTCTTCTGCTTCACCCTCCAGACTTCACCTTCTCCTTCTCTTTCTTCTGCTTCTTCTGATTCACCCTCCAGACTTCACCTTCTCCTTCTCCTTCTTCTGATTCTTCTGATTCACCCTCCAGACTTCACCTTCTCCTTCTCCTTCTTCTGCTTCTTCTGATTCACCCTCCTGACTTCACCTTCTCCTTCTCCTTCTTCTACTTCTTCTGATTCACCCTCCTGACTTCACCTTCTCCTTCTCCTTCTTCTACTTCTTCTGCTTCACCCTCCAGACTTCACCTTCTCCTTCTCCTTCTTCTACTTCTTCTGATTCAACCTCCAGACTTCACCTTCTCCTTCTCCTTCTTCTGCTTCTTCTGATTCACCCTTCAGACTTCACCTTCTCATTCTCCTTCTTCTGCTTCTTCTGCTGCGCCCTCCAGACTTCACCTTCTCCTTCTCCTTCTTCTGCTTCTTCTGCTTCACACTCCAGACTTCACCTTCTCCTTCTCCTTCTTCTGCTTCTTCTGCTGCGCCCTCCAGGCTTCACCTTCTCCTTCTCCTTCTTCTGCTTCTTCTGCTTCACCGTCCTGACTTCACCTTCTCCTTCTCCTTCTTCTACTTCTTCTGCTACACCCCACTGACTTCACCTGCTCCTTCTCCTTCTTCTGCTTCTTCTGATTCACCCTCCTAACTTCACCTTCTCCTTCTCCTTCTTCTGCTTCTTCTGATTCACCCTCCTGACTTCACCTTCTCCTTCTCCTTCTTCTGCTTCTTCTGATTCACCCTCCAGACTTCACCTTCTCCTTCTCCTTCTTCTGCTTCTTCTGATTCACCCTCCAGACTTCACCTTCTCCTTCTCCTTCTTCTGCTTCTTCTGATTCACCCTCCAGACCTCACCTTCTCCTTCTCCTTCTTCTTCTTCTTCTGATTCACCCTCCAGACTTCATCTTCTCCTTCTCCTTCTTCTGCTTCTTCTGATTCATCCTCCAGACTTCACCTTCTCCTTCTCCTTCTTCTGCTTCTTCTGATTCTCCCTCCAGACTTCACCTTCTCCTTCTCCTTCTTCTACTTCTTCTGATTCACCCTCCAGACTTCACCTTCTCCTTCTCCTTCTTCTACTTCTTCTGATTCACCCTCCAGTCTTCACCTTCTCCTTCTCCTTCTTCTGTTTCTTCTGCTTCACCCTCCAGACTTCACCTTCTCCTTCTCTTTCTTCTGCTTCTTCTGCTTCACCCTCCAGACTTCACCTTCTCCTTCTCCTTCTTCTGATTCTTCTGATTCACCCTCCAGACTTCACCTTCTCTATCTCCTTCTTCTGCTTCTTCTGATTCACCCTCCTGACTTCACCTTCTCCTTCTCCTTCTTCTACTTCTTCTGATTCACCCTCCTGACTTCACCTTCTCCTTCTCCTTCTTCTACTTCTTCTGCTTCACCCTCCAGACTTCACCTTCTCCTTCTCCTTCTTCTACTTCTTCTGATTCACCCTCCAGACTTCACCTTCTCCTTCTCCTTCTTCTGCTTCTTCTGATTCATCCTCCAGACTTAACCTTCTCCTTCTCCTTCTTCTGCTTCTTCTGATTCACCCTCCAGACTTCACCTTCTCCTTCTCCTTCTTCTGCTTCTTCTGATTCACCCTCCAGACTTCACCTTCTCCTTCTCCTTCTTCTACTTCTTCTGATTCACCCTCCAGACTTCACCTTCTCCTTCTCCTTCTTCTGCTTCTTCTGATTCACCCTCCTGACTTCACCTTCTCCTTCTCCTTCTTCTACATCTTCTGATTCACCCTCCTGACTTCACCTTCTCCTTCTCCTTCTTCTACTTCTTCTGATTCACCCTCCAGACTTCACCTTCTCCTTCTCCTTCTTCTGCTTCTTCTGATTCACCCTCCAGACTTCACCTTCTCATTCTCCTTCTTCTGCTTCTTCTGCTGCGCCCTCCAGACTTCACCTTCTCCTTCTCCTTCTTCTGCTTCTTCTGCTTCACACTCCAGACTTCACCTTCTCCTTCTCCTTCTTCTGCTTCCTCTGCTGCGCCCTCCAGGCTTCACCTTCTCCTTCTCCTTCTTCTGCTTCTTCTGCTTCACCGTCCTGACTTCACCTTCTCCTTCTCCTTCTTCTACTTCTTCTGCTACACCCCCCTGACTTCACCTGCTCCTTCTCCTTCTTCTGCTTCTTCTGATTCACCCTCCTAACTTCACCTTCTCCTTCTCCTTCTTCTGCTTCTTCTGATTCACCCTCCTGACTTCACCTTCTCCTTCTCCTTCTTCTGCTTCTTCTGATTCACCCTCCAGACTTCACCTTCTCCTTCTCCTTCTTCTGCTTCTTCTGATTCACCCTCCAGACTTCACCTTCTCCTTCTCCTTCTTCTGCTTCTTCTGATTCACCCTCCAGACCTCACCTTCTCCTTCTCCTTCTTCTACTTCTTCTGATTCACCCTCCAGACTTCATCTTCTCCTTCTCCTTCTTCTGCTTCTTCATGATTCACCCTCCAGACTTCACCTTCTCCTTCTCCTTCTTCTGCTTCTTCTGATTCACCCTCCAGACTTCACCTTCTCCTTCTCCTTCTTCTACTTCTTCTGATTCACCCTCCAGACTTCACCTTCTCCTTCTCCTTCTTCTACTTCTTCTGATTCACCCTCCAGTCTTCACCTTCTCCTTCTCCTTCTTCTGTTTCTTCTGCTTCACCCTCCAGACTTCACCTTCTCCTTCTCTTTCTTCTGCTTCTTCTGCTTCACCCTCCAGACTTCACCTTCTCCTTCTCCTTCTTCTGATTCTTCTGATTCAACCTCCAGACTTCACCTTCTCTATCTCCTTCTTCTGCTTCTTCTGATTCACCCTCCTGACTTCACCTTCTACTTCTCCTTCTTCTACTTCTTCTGATTCACCCTCCTGACTTCACCTTCTCCTTCTCCTTCTTCTACTTCTTCTGCTTCACCCTCCAGACTTCACCTTCTCCTTCTCCTTCTTCTACTTCTTCTGATTCACCCTCCAGACTTCACCTTCTCCTTCTCCTTCTTCTGCTTCTGCTGATTCACCCTCCAGACTTAACCTTCTCCTTCTCCTTATTCTGCTTCTTCAGATTCACCCTCCAGACTTCACCTTCTCCTTCTCCTTCTTCTGCTTCTTCTGATTCACCCTCCAGACTTCACCTTCTCCTTCTCCTTCTTCTGCTTCTTCTGATTCACCCTCCAGACTTCACCTTCTCCTTCTCCTTCTTCTACTTCTTCTGATTCACCCTCCAGACTTCACCTTCTCCTTCTCCTTCTTCTGCTTCTTCTGATTCACCCTCCTGACTTCACCTTCTCCTTGTCCTTCTTCTACATCTTCTGATTCACCCTCCTGACTTCACCTTCTCCTTCTCCTTCTTCTACTTCTTCTGCTTCACCCTCCAGACTTCACCTTCTCCTTCTCCTTCTTCTACTTCTTCTGATTCACCCTCCAGACTTCACCTTCTCCTTCTCCTTCTTCTACTTCTTCTGATTCACCCTCCAGACTTCACCTTCTCCTTCTCCTTCTTCTACTTCTTCTGATTCACCCTCCAGACTTCACCTTCTCCTTCTCCTTCTTCTGCTTCTTCTGATTCACCCTCCAGACTTCACCTTCTCCTTCTCCTTCTTCTACGTCTTCTGATTCACCCTCCAGACTTCACCTTCTCCATCTCCTTCTTCTGCTTCTTCTGATTCACCCTCCAGACTTCACCTTCTCCTTCTCCTTCATCTACTTCTTCTGATTCACCCTCCAGACTTCACCTTCTCCTTCTCCTTCTTCTGCTTCTTCTGATTCACCCTCCAGACTTCACCTTCTCCTTCTCCTTCTTCTGCTTCTTCTGATTCACCCTGCAGACTTCACCTTCTCCTTCTCCTTCTTCTACTTCTTCTGATTCACCCTCCAGACTTCACCTTCTCCTTCTTCTGCTTCTTCTGATTCACCCTCCAGACTTTACCTTCTCCTTCTCCTTCGTCTACTTCTTCTGATTCACCCTCCAGACTACACCTTCTCCTTCTCCTTCTTCTACTTCTTCTGATTCACCCTCCAGACTTCACCTTCTCATTCTCCTTCTTCTACTTCTTCCGATTCACCCTCCAGACTTCATCTTCTCCTTCTCCTTCTTCTGCTTCTTCTGATTCACCCTCCAGACTTCACCTTCTCCTTCTCCTTCTTCTGCTTCTTCTGATTCACCCTCCAGACTTCACCTTCTCCTTCTCCTTCTTCTACTTCTTCTGATTCACCCTCCAGACTTCACCTTCTCCTTCTCCTTCTTCTACTTCTTCTGATTCACCCTCCAGTCTTCACCTTCTCCTTCTCCTTCTTCTGTTTCTTCTGCTTCACCCTCCAGACTTCACCTTCTCCTTCTCTTTCTTCTGCTTCTTCTGATTCACCCTCCAGACTTCACCTTCTCCTTCTCCTTCTTCTGATTCTTCTGATTCACCCTCCAGACTTCACCTTCTCCTTCTCCTTCTTCTGCTTCTTCTGATTCACCCTCCTGACTTCACCTTCTCCTTCTGCTTCTTCTACTTCTTCTGATTCACCCTCCTGACTTCACCTTCTCCTTCTCCTTCTTCTACTTCTTCTGCTTCACCCTCCAGACTTCACCTTCTCCTTCTCCTTCTTCTACTTCTTCTGATTCACCCTCCAGACTTCACCTTCTCCTTCTCCTTCTTCTGCTTCTTCTGATTCACCCTCCAGACTTCACCTTCTCCTTCTCCTTATTCTGCTTCTTCTGATTCACCCTCCAGACTTCACCTTCTCCTTCTCCTTATTCTGCTTCTTTTGATTCACCCTCCAGACTTCACCTTCTCCTTCTCCTTCCTCTGCTTCTTCTGATTCACCCTCCAGACTTCACCTTCTCCATCTCCTTCTTCTGATTCTTCTGATTCACCCTCCAGACTTCACCTTCTCCTTCTCCATCTTCTGCTTCTTCTGATTCACCCTCCTGACTTCACCTTCTCCTTCTCCTTCTTCTACTTCTTCTGATTCACCCTCCTGACTTCACCTTCTCCTTCTCCATCTTCTACTTCTTCTGCTTCACCCTCCAGACTTCAACTTCTCCTTCTCCTTCTTCTACTTCTTCTGATTCACCCTCCAGACTTCACCTTCTCCTTCTCCTTCTTCTGCTTCTTCTGATTCACCCTCCAGACTTCACCTTCTCCTTCTCCTTCTTCTGCTTCTTCTGATTCACCCTCCAGACTTCACCTTCTCCTTCTCCTTCTTCTATTTCTTCTGATTCACCCTCCAGACTTCACCTTCTCCTTCTCCTTCTTCTGCTTCTTCTGATTCACCCTCCAGACTTCAACTTCTCCTTCTCCTTCGTCTACTTCTTCTGATTCACCCTCCAGACTTCATCTTCTCCTTCTCCTTCTTCTGCTTCTTCTGATTCACCCTCCAGACTTCACCTTCTCCTTCTCCTTCTTCTGCTTCTTCTGATTCACCCTCCAGACTTCAACTTCTCCTTCTCCTTCTTCTACTTCTTCTGATTCACCCTCCAGACTTCACCTTCTCCTTCTCCTTCTTCTACTTCTTCTGATTCACCCTCCAGTCTTCACCTTCTCCTTCTCCTTCTTCTGTTTCTTCTGCTTCACCCTCCAGACTTCACCTTCTCCTTCTCTTTCTTCTGCTTCTTCTGATTCACCCTCCAGACTTCACCTTCTCCTTCTCCTTCTTCTGATTCTTCTGATTCACCCTCCAGACTTCACCTTCTCCTTCTCCTTCTTCTGCTTCTTCTGATTCACCCTCCTGACTTCACCTTCTCCTTCTCCTTCTTCTACTTCTTCTGATTCACCCTCCTGACTTCACCTTCTCCTTCTCCTTCTTCTACTTCTTCTGCTTCACCCTCCAGACTTCACCTTCTCCTTCTCCTTCTTCTACTTCTTCTGATTCACCCTCCAGACTTCACCTTCTCCTTCTCCTTCTTCTGCTTCTTCTGATTCACCCTCCAGACTTCACCTTCTCATTCTCCTTCTTCTGCTTCTTCTGCTGCGCCCTCCAGACTTCACCTTCTCCTTCTCCTTCTTCTGCTTCTTCTGCTTCACACTCCAGACTTCACCTTCTCCTTCTCCTTCTTCTGCTTCTTCTGCTGCGCCCTCCAGGCTTCACCTTCTCCTTCTCCTTCTTCTGCTTCTTCTGCTTCATCGTCCTGACTTCACCTTCTCCTTCTCCTTCTTCTACTTCTTCTGCTACACCCCCCTGACTTCACCTGCTCCTTCTCCTTTTTCTGCTTCTTCTGATTCACCCTCCTAACTTCACCTTCTCCTTCTCCTTCTTCTGCTTCTTCTGATTCACCCTCCTGACTTCACCTTCTCCTTCTCCTTCTTCTGCTTCTTCTGATTCACCCTCCAGACTTCACCTTCTCCTTCTCCTTCTTCTGCTTCTTCTGATTCACCCTCCAGACTTCACCTTCTCCTTCTCCTTCTTCTGCTTCTTCTGATTCACCCTCCAGACCTCACCTTCTCCTTCTCCTTCTTCTACTTCTTCTGATTCACCCTCCAGACTTCATCTTCTCCTTCTCCTTCTTCTGCTTCTTCTGATTCACCCTCCAGACTTCACCTTCTCCTTCTCCTTCTTCTGCTTCTTCTGATTCACCCTCCAGACTTCACCTTCTCCTTCTCCTTCTTCTACTTCTTCTGATTCACCCTATAGACTTCACCTTCTCCTTCTCCTTCTTCTACTTCTTCTGATTCACCCTCCAGTCTTCACCTTCTCCTTCTCCTACTTCTGTTTCTTCTGCTTCACCCTCCAGACTTCACCTTCTCCTTCTCTTTCTTCTGCTTCTTCTGCTTCACCCTCCAGACTTCACCTTCTCCTTCTCCTTCTTCTGATTTTTCTGATTCACCCTCAAGACTTCACCTTCTATATCTCCTTCTACTGCTTCTTCTGATTCACCCTCCTGACTTCACCTTCTCCTTCTCCTTCTTCTACTTCTTCTGATTCACCCTCCTGACTTCACCTTCTCCTTCTCCTTCTTCTACTTCTTCTGCTTCACCCTCCAGACTTCACCTTCTCCTTCTCCTTCTTCTACTTCTTCTGATTCACCCCCCGACTTCACCTTCTCCTTCTCCTTCTTCTGCTTCTTCTGATTCACCCTCCAGACTTCACCTTCTCCTTCTCCTTATTCTGCTTCTTCTGATTCACCCTCCAGACTTCACCTTCTCCTTCTCCTTCTTCTGCTTCTTCTGATTCACCCTCCAGACTTCACCTTCTCCTTCTCCTTCTTCTGCTTCTTCTGATTCACCCTCCAGACTTCACCTTCTCCTTCTCCTTCTTCTACTTCTTCTGATTCACCCTCCAGACTTCACCTTCTCCTTCTCCATCTTCTGCTTCTTCTGATTCACCCTCCTGACTTCACCTTCTCCTTCTCCTTCTTCTACTTCTTCTGATTCACCCTCCTGACTTCACCTTCTCCTTCTCCATCTTCTACTTCTTCTGCTTCACCCTCCAGACTTCAACTTCTCCTTCTCCTTCTTCTACTTCTTCTGATTCACCCTCGAGACTTCACCTTCTCCTTCTCCTTCTTCTGCTTCTTCTGATTCACCCTCCAGACTTCACCTTCTCCTTCTCCTTCTTCTGCTTCTTCTGATTCACCCTCCAGACTTCACCTTCTCCTTCTTCTATTTCTTCTGATTCACCCTCCAGACTTCACCTTCTCCTTCTCCTTCTTCTGCTTCTTCTGATTCACCCTCCAGACTTCAACTTCTCCTTCTCCTTCGTCTACTTCTTCTGATTCACCCTCCAGACTTCATCTTCTCCTTCTCCTTCTTCTGCTTCTTCTGATTCACCCTCCAGACTTCACCTTCTCCTTCTCCTTCTTCTGCTTCTTCTGATTCACCCTCCAGACTTCAACTTCTCCTTCTCCTTCTTCTACTTCTTCTGATTCCCCCTCCAGACTTCACCTTCTCCTTCTCCTTCTTCTACTTCTTCTGATTCACCCTCCAGTCTTCACCTTCTCCTTCTCCTTCTTCTGTTTCTTCTGCTTCACCCTCCAGACTTCACCTTCTCCTTCTCTTTCTTCTGCTTCTTCTGATTCACCCTCCAGACTTCACCTTCTCCTTCTCCTTCTTCTGATTCTTCTGATTCACCCTCCAGACTTCACCTTCTCCTTCTCCTTCTTCTGCTTCTTCTGATTCACCCTCCTGACTTCACCTTCTCCTTCTCCTTCTTCTACTTCTTCTGATTCACCCTCCTGACTTCACCTTCTCCTTCTCCTTCTTCTACTTCTTCTGCTTCACCCTCCAGACTTCACCTTCTCCTTCTCCTTCTTCTACTTCTTCTGATTCACCCTCCAGACTTCACCTTCTCCTTCTCCTTCTTCTGCTTCTTCTGATTCACCCTCCAGACTTCACCTTCTCATTCTCCTTCTTCTGCTTCTTCTGCTGCGCCCTCCAGACTTCACCTTCTCCTTCTCCTTCTTCTGCTTCTTCTGCTTCACACTCCAGACTTCACCTTCTCCTTCTCCTTCTTCTGCTTCTTCTGCTGCGCCCTCCAGGCTTCACCTTCTCCTTCTCCTTCTTCTGCTTCTTCTGCTTCATCGTCCTGACTTCACCTTCTCCTTCTCCTTCTTCTACTTCTTCTGCTACACCCCCCTGACTTCACCTGCTCCTTCTCCTTTTTCTGCTTCTTCTGATTCACCCTCCTAACTTCACCTTCTCCTTCTCCTTCTTCTGCTTCTTCTGATTCACCCTCCTGACTTCACCTTCTCCTTCTCCTTCTTCTGCTTCTTCTGATTCACCCTCCAGACTTCACCTTCTCCTTCTCCTTCTTCTATTTCTTCTGATTCACCCTCCAGACTTCACCTTCTCCTTCTCCTTCTTCTGCTTCTTCTGATTCACCCTCCAGACTTCAACTTCTCCTTCTCCTTCGTCTACTTCTTCTGATTCACCCTCCAGACTTCATCTTCTCCTTCTCCTTCTTCTGCTTCTTCTGATTCACCCTCCAGACTTCACCTTCTCCTTCTCCTTCTTCTGCTTCTTCTGATTCACCCTCCAGACTTCAACTTCTCCTTCTCCTTCTTCTACTTCTTCTGATTCACCCTCCAGACTTCACCTTCTCCTTCTCCTTCTTCTACTTCTTCTGATTCACCCTCCAGTCTTCACCTTCTCCTTCTCCTTCTTCTGTTTCTTCTGCTTCACCCTCCAGACTTCACCTTCTCCTTCTCTTTCTTCTGCTTCTTCTGATTCACCCTCCAGACTTCACCTTCTCCTTCTCCTTCTTCTGATTCTTCTGATTCACCCTCCAGACTTCACCTTCTCCTTCTCCTTCTTCTGCTTCTTCTGATTCACCCTCCTGACTTCACCTTCTCCTTCTCCTTCTTCTACTTCTTCTGATTCACCCTCCTGACTTCACCTTCTCCTTCTCCTTCTTCTACTTCTTCTGCTTCACCCTCCAGACTTCACCTTCTCCTTCTCCTTCTTCTACTTCTTCTGATTCACCCTCCAGACTTCACCTTCTCCTTCTCCTTCTTCTGCTTCTTCTGATTCACCCTCCAGACTTCACCTTCTCATTCTCCTTCTTCTGCTTCTTCTGCTGCGCCCTCCAGACTTCACCTTCTCCTTCTCCTTCTTCTGCTTCTTCTGCTTCACACTCCAGACTTCACCTTCTCCTTCTCCTTCTTCTGCTTCTTCTGCTGCGCCCTCCAGGCTTCACCTTCTCCTTCTCCTTCTTCTGCTTCTTCTGCTTCATCGTCCTGACTTCACCTTCTCCTTCTCCTTCTTCTACTTCTTCTGCTACACCCCCCTGACTTCACCTGCTCCTTCTCCTTTTTCTGCTTCTTCTGATTCACCCTCCTAACTTCACCTTCTCCTTCTCCTTCTTCTGCTTCTTCTGATTCACCCTCCTGACTTCACCTTCTCCTTCTCCTTCTTCTGCTTCTTCTGATTCACCCTCCAGACTTCACCTTCTCCTTCTCCTTCTTCTGCTTCTTCTGATTCACCCTCCAGACTTCACCTTCTCCTTCTCCTTCTTCTGCTTCTTCTGATTCACCCTCCAGACCTCACCTTCTCCTTCTCCTTCTTCTACTTCTTCTGATTCACCCTCCAGACTTCATCTTCTCCTTCTCCTTCTTCTGCTTCTTCTGATTCACCCTCCAGACTTCACCTTCTCCTTCTTCTGCTTCTTCTGATTCACCCTCCAGACTTCACCTTCTCCTTCTCCTTCTTCTACTTCTTCTGATTCACCCTATAGACTTCACCTTCTCCTTCTCCTTCTTCTACTTCTTCTGATTCACCCTCCAGTCTTCACCTTCTCCTTCTCCTTCTTCTGTTTCTTCTGCTTCACCCTCCAGACTTCACCTTCTCCTTCTCTTTCTTCTGCTTCTTCTGCTTCACCCTCCAGACTTCACCTTCTCCTTCTCCTTCTTCTGATTTTTCTGATTCACCCTCAAGACTTCACCTTCTATATCTCCTTCTTCTGCTTCTTCTGATTCACCCTCCTGACTTCACCTTCTCCTTCTCCTTCTTCTACTTCTTCTGATTCACCCTCCTGACTTCACCTTCTCCTTCTCCTTCTTCTACTTCTTCTGCTTCACCCTCCAGACTTCACCTTCTCCTTCTCCTTCTTCTACTTCTTCTGATTCACCCCCCGACTTCACCTTCTCCTTCTCCTTCTTCTGCTTCTTCTGATTCACCCTCCAGACTTCACCTTCTCCTTCTCCTTATTCTGCTTCTTCTGATTCACCCTCCAGACTTCACCTTCTCCTTCTCCTTCTTCTGCTTCTTCTGATTCACCCTCCAGACTTCACCTTCTCCTTCTCCTTCTTCTGCTTCTTCTGATTCACCCTCCAGACTTCACCTTCTCCTTCTCCTTCTTCTACTTCTTCTGATTCACCCTCCAGACTTCACCTTCTCCTTCTCCATCTTCTGCTTCTTCTGATTCACCCTCCTGACTTCACCTTCTCCTTCTCCTTCTTCTACTTCTTCTGATTCACCCTCCTGACTTCACCTTCTCCTTCTCCATCTTCTACTTCTTCTGCTTCACCCTCCAGACTTCAACTTCTCCTTCTCCTTCTTCTACTTCTTCTGATTCACCCTCCAGACTTCACCTTCTCCTTCTCCTTCTTCTGCTTCTTCTGATTCACCCTCCAGACTTCACCTTCTCCTTCTCCTTCTTCTGCTTCTTCTGATTCACCCTCCAGACTTCACCTTCTCCTTCTCCTTCTTCTATTTCTTCTGATTCACCCTCCAGACTTCACCTTCTCCTTCTCCTTCTTCTGCTTCTTCTGATTCACCCTCCAGACTTCAACTTCTCCTTCTCCTTCGTCTACTTCTTCTGATTCACCCTCCAGACTTCATCTTCTCCTTCTCCTTCTTCTGCTTCTTCTGATTCACCCTCCAGACTTCACCTTCTCCTTCTCCTTCTTCTGCTTCTTCTGATTCACCCTCCAGACTTCAACTTCTCCTTCTCCTTCTTCTACTTCTTCTGATTCCCCCTCCAGACTTCACCTTCTCCTTCTCCTTCTTCTACTTCTTCTGATTCACCCTCCAGTCTTCACCTTCTCCTTCTCCTTCTTCTGTTTCTTCTGCTTCACCCTCCAGACTTCACCTTCTCCTTCTCTTTCTTCTGCTTCTTCTGATTCACCCTCCAGACTTCACCTTCTCCTTCTCCTTCTTCTGATTCTTCTGATTCACCCTCCAGACTTCACCTTCTCCTTCTCCTTCTTCTGCTTCTTCTGATTCACCCTCCTGACTTCACCTTCTCCTTCTCCTTCTTCTACTTCTTCTGATTCACCCTCCTGACTTCACCTTCTCCTTCTCCTTCTTCTACTTCTTCTGCTTCACCCTCCAGACTTCACCTTCTCCTTCTCCTTCTTCTACTTCTTCTGATTCACCCTCCAGACTTCACCTTCTCCTTCTCCTTCTTCTGCTTCTTCTGATTCACCCTCCAGACTTCACCTTCTCATTCTCCTTCTTCTGCTTCTTCTGCTGCGCCCTCCAGACTTCACCTTCTCCTTCTCCTTCTTCTGCTTCTTCTGCTTCACACTCCAGACTTCACCTTCTCCTTCTCCTTCTTCTGCTTCTTCTGCTGCGCCCTCCAGGCTTCACCTTCTCCTTCTCCTTCTTCTGCTTCTTCTGCTTCATCGTCCTGACTTCACCTTCTCCTTCTCCTTCTTCTACTTCTTCTGCTACACCCCCCTGACTTCACCTGCTCCTTCTCCTTTTTCTGCTTCTTCTGATTCACCCTCCTAACTTCACCTTCTCCTTCTCCTTCTTCTGCTTCTTCTGATTCACCCTCCTGACTTCACCTTCTCCTTCTCCTTCTTCTGCTTCTTCTGATTCACCCTCCAGACTTCACCTTCTCCTTCTCCTTCTTCTGCTTCTTCTGATTCACCCTCCAGACTTCACCTTCTCCTTCTCCTTCTTCTGCTTCTTCTGATTCACCCTCCAGACCTCACCTTCTCCTTCTCCTTCTTCTACTTCTTCTGATTCACCCTCCAGACTTCATCTTCTCCTTCTCCTTCTTCTGCTTCTTCTGATTCACCCTCCAGACTTCACCTTCTCCTTCTCCTTCTTCTGCTTCTTCTGATTCACACTCCAGACTTCACCTTCTCCTTCTCCTTCTTCTACTTCTTCTGATTCACCCTATAGACTTCACCTTCTCCTTCTCCTTCTTCTACTTCTTCTGATTCACCCTCCAGTCTTCACCTTCTCCTTCTCCTTCTTCTGTTTCTTCTGCTTCACCCTCCAGACTTCACCTTCTCCTTCTCTTTCTTCTGCTTCTTCTGCTTCACCCTCCAGACTTCACCTTCTCCTTATCCTTCTTTTGATTTTTCTGATTCACCCTCAAGACTTCACCTTCTATATCTCCTTCTTCTGCTTCTTCTGATTCACCCTCCTGACTTCACCTTCTCCTTCTCCTTCTTCTACTTCTTCTGATTCACCCTCCTGACTTCACCTTCTCCTTCTCCTTCTTCTACTTCTTCTGCTTCACCCTCCAGACTTCACCTTCTCCTTCTCCTTCTTCTACTTCTTCTGATTCACCCCCCGACTTCACCTTCTCCTTCTCCTTCTTCTGCTTCTTCTGATTCACCCTCCAGACTTCACCTTCTCCTTCTCCTTATTCTGCTTCTTCTGATTCACCCTCCAGACTTCACCTTCTCCTTCTCCTTCTTCTGCTTCTTCTGATTCACCCTCCAGACTTCACCTTCTCCTTCTCCTTCTTCTGCTTCTTCTGATTCACCCTCCAGACTTCACCTTCTCCTTCTCCTTCTTCTACTTCTTCTGATTCACCCTCCAGACTTCACCTTCTCCTTCTCCTTCTTCTGCTTCTTCTGTTTCACCCTCCTGACTTCACCTTCTCCTTCTCCTTCTTCTACATCTTCTGATTCACCCTCCTGACTTCACCTTCTCCTTCTCCTTCTTCTACTTCTTCTGCTTCACCCTCCAGACTTCACCTTCTCCTTCTCCTTCTTCTACTTCTTCTGATTCACCCTCCAGACTTCACCTTCTCCTTCTCCTTCTTCTGCTTCTTCTGATTCACCCTCCAGACTTCACCTTCTCATTCTCCTTCTTCTGCTTCTTCTGCTGCGCCCTCCAGACTTCACCTTCTCCTTCTCCTTCTTCTGCTTCTTCTGCTTCACACTCCAGACTTCACCTTCTCCTTCTCCTTCTTCTGCTTCTTCTGCTGCGCCCTCCAGGCTTCACCTTCTCCTTCTCCTTCTTCTGCTTCTTCTGCTTCATCGTCCTGACTTCACCTTCTCCTTCTCCTTCTTCTACTTCTTCTGCTACACCCCCCTGACTTCACCTGCTCCTTCTCCTTTTTCTGCTTCTTCTGATTCACCCTCCTAACTTCACCTTCTCCTTCTCCTTCTTCTGCTTCTTCTGATTCACCCTCCTGACTTCACCTTCTCCTTCTCCTTCTTCTGCTTCTTCTGATTCACCCTCCAGACTTCACCTTCTCCTTCTCCTTCTTCTGCTTCTTCTGATTCACCCTCCAGACTTCACCTTCTCCTTCTCCTTCTTCTGCTTCTTCTGATTCACCCTCCAGACCTCACCTTCTCCTTCTCCTTCTTCTACTTCTTCTGATTCACCCTCCAGACTTCATCTTCTCCTTCTCCTTCTTCTGCTTCTTCTGATTCACCCTCCAGACTTCACCTTCTCCTTCTCCTTCTTCTGCTTCTTCTGATTCACACTCCAGACTTCACCTTCTCCTTCTCCTTCTTCTACTTCTTCTGATTCACCCTATAGACTTCACCTTCTCCTTCTCCTTCTTCTACTTCTTCTGATTCACCCTCCAGTCTTCACCTTCTCCTTCTCCTTCTTCTGTTTCTTCTGCTTCACCCTCCAGACTTCACCTTCTCCTTCTCTTTCTTCTGCTTCTTCTGCTTCACCCTCCAGACTTCACCTTCTCCTTATCCTTCTTCTGATTTTTCTGATTCACCCTCAAGACTTCACCTTCTATATCTCCTTCTTCTGCTTCTTCTGATTCACCCTCCTGACTTCACCTTCTCCTTCTCCTTCTTCTACTTCTTCTGATTCACCCTCCTGACTTCACCTTCTCCTTCTCCTTCTTCTACTTCTTCTGCTTCACCCTCCAGACTTCACCTTCTCCTTCTCCTTCTTCTACTTCTTCTGATTCACCCCCCGACTTCACCTTCTCCTTCTCCTTCTTCTGCTTCTTCTGATTCACCCTCCAGACTTCACCTTCTCCTTCTCCTTATTCTGCTTCTTCTGATTCACCCTCCAGACTTCACCTTCTCCTTCTCCTTCTTCTGCTTCTTCTGATTCACCCTCCAGACTTCACCTTCTCCTTCTCCTTCTTCTGCTTCTTCTGATTCACCCTCCAGACTTCACCTTCTCCTTCTCCTTCTTCTACTTCTTCTGATTCACCCTCCAGACTTCACCTTCTCCTTCTCCTTCTTCTGCTTCTTCTGTTTCACCCTCCTGACTTCACCTTCTCCTTCTCCTTCTTCTACATCTTCTGATTCACCCTCCTGACTTCACCTTCTCCTTCTCCTTCTTCTACTTCTTCTGCTTCACCCTCCAGACTTCACCTTCTCCTTCTCCTTCTTCTACTTCTTCTGATTCACCCTCCAGACTTCACCTTCTCCTTCTCCTTCTTCTACTTCTTCTGATTCACCCTCCAGACTTCACCTTCTTCTTCTCCTTCTTCTACGTCTTCTGATTCACCCTCCAGACTTCACCTTCTCCTTCTCCTTCTTCTGCTTCTTCTGATTCACCCTCCAGACTTCACCTTCTCCTTCTCCTTATTCTGCCTCTTCTGAATCACCCTCCAGACTTCACCTTCTCCTTCTCCTTCTTCTGCTTCTTCTGATTCACCCTCCAGACTTCACCTGTTCCTTCTCCTTCTTCTGCTTCTTCTGATTCACCCTCCTGACTTCACCTTCTCCTTCTCCTTCTTCTGCTTCTTCTGATTCACCCTCCAGACTTCACCTTCTCCTTCTCCTTCTTCTGCTTCTTCTGATTCACCCTCCAGACTTCACCTTCTCCTTCTCCTTCTTCTGCTTCTTCTGATTCACCCTCCAGACCTCACCTTCTCCTTCTCCTTCTTCTACTTCTTCTGATTCACCCTCCAGACTTCATCTTCTCCTTCTCCTTCTTCTGCTTCTTCTGATTCACCCTCCAGACTTCACCTTCTCCTTCTCCTTCTTCTGCTTCTTCTGATTCACACTCCAGACTTCACCTTCTCCTTCTCCTTCTTCTACTTCTTCTGATTCACCCTATAGACTTCACCTTCTCCTTCTCCTTCTTCTACTTCTTCTGATTCACCCTCCAGTCTTCACCTTCTCCTTCTCCTTCTTCTGTTTCTTCTGCTTCACCCTCCAGACTTCACCTTCTCCTTCTCTTTCTTCTGCTTCTTCTGCTTCACCCTCCAGACTTCACCTTCTCCTTATCCTCCTTCTGATTTTTCTGATTCACCCTCAAGACTTCACCTTCTATATCTCCTTCTTCTGCTTCTTCTGATTCACCCTCCTGACTTCACCTTCTCCTTCTCCTTCTTCTACTTCTTCTGATTCACCCTCCTGACTTCACCTTCTCCTTCTCCTTCTTCTACTTCTTCTGCTTCACCCTCCAGACTTCACCTTCTCCTTCTCCTTCTTCTACTTCTTCTGATTCACCCCCCGACTTCACCTTCTCCTTCTCCTTCTTCTGCTTCTTCTGATTCACCCTCCAGACTTCACCTTCTCCTTCTCCTTATTCTGCTTCTTCTGATTCACCCTCCAGACTTCACCTTCTCCTTCTCCTTCTTCTGCTTCTTCTGATTCACCCTCCAGACTTCACCTTCTCCTTCTCCTTCTTCTGCTTCTTCTGATTCACCCTCCAGACTTCACCTTCTCCTTCTCCTTCTTCTACTTCTTCTGATTCACCCTCCAGACTTCACCTTCTCCTTCTCCTTCTTCTGCTTCTTCTGTTTCACCCTCCTGACTTCACCTTCTCCTTCTCCTTCTTCTACATCTTCTGATTCACCCTCCTGACTTCACCTTCTCCTTCTCCTTCTTCTACTTCTTCTGCTTCACCCTCCAGACTTCACCTTCTCCTTCTCCTTCTTCTACTTCTTCTGATTCACCCTCCAGACTTCACCTTCTCCTTCTCCTTCTTCTACTTCTTCTGATTCACCCTCCAGACTTCACCT
The DNA here is from genome assembly GCF_052327205.1 of Somniosus microcephalus. Classification (NCBI taxonomy): domain Eukaryota; kingdom Metazoa; phylum Chordata; class Chondrichthyes; order Squaliformes; family Somniosidae; genus Somniosus; species Somniosus microcephalus. Next base: position 60,562 of record NW_028225300.1, on the reverse strand, counting down.
TCTTCTTCTCCTTCTTCTACGTCTTCTGATTCACCCTCCAGACTTCACCTTCTCCTTCTCCTTCTTCTGCTTCTTCTGATTCACCCTCCAGACTTCACCTTCTCCTTCTCCTTATTCTGCCTCTTCTGAATCACCCTCCAGACTTCACCTTCTCCTTCTCCTTCTTCTGCTTCTTCTGATTCACCCTCCAGACTTCACCTGTTCCTTCTCCTTCTTCTGCTTCTTCTGATTCACCCTCCAGACTTCACCTTCTCCTTCTCCTTGTTCTACTTCTTCTGATTCACCCTCCAGACTTCACCTTCTCCATCTCCTTCTTCTGCTTCTTCTGATTCACCCTCCAGACTTCACCTTCTCCTTCTCCTTCGTCTACTTCTTCTGATTCACCCTCCAGACTTCACCTTCTCCTTCTCCTTCTTCTGCTTCTACTGATTCACCCTCCAGATTTCACCTTCTCCTTCTCCTTCTTCTACTTCTTCTGATTCACCCTCCAGACTTCACCTTCTCCTTCTCTTTCTTCTGCTTCTTCTGATTCACCCTCCAGACTTCACCTTCTCCTTCTCCTTCTTCTGATTCTTCTGATTCACCCTCCAGACTTCACCTTCTCCTTCTCCTTCTTCTGCTTCTTCTGATTCACCCTCCTGACTTCACCTTCTCCTTCTCCTTCTTCTACATCTTCTGATTCACCCTCCTGACTTCACCTTCTCCTTCTCCTTCTTCTACTTCTTCTGCTTCACCGTCCAGACTTCACCTTCTCCTTCTCCTTCTTCTACGTCTTCTGATTCACCCTCCAGACTTCACCTTCTCCTTCTCCTTCTTCTACTTCTTCTGATTCACCCTCCAGACTTCATCTTCTCCTTCTCCTTCTTCTACTTCTTCTGATTCACCCTCCAGACTTCAGCTTCTCCTTCTCCTTCTTCTGCTTCTTCTGATTCAACCTCCAGACTTCACCTTCTCCTTCTCCTTATCCTGCTTCTTCTGAATCACCCTCCAGACTTCACCTCCTCCTTCTCCTTCTTCTGCTTCTTCTGATTCACCCTCCAGACTTCACCTTCTCCTTCTCCTTCTTCTGCTTCTTCTGATTCACCCTCCAGTCTTCACCTTCTCCTTCTCCTTCTTCTGCTTGTTCTGATTCACCCTCCAGACTTCACCTTCTCCTTCTCCTTCTTCTGCTTCTTCTGATTCACCCTCCAGTCTTCACCTTCTCCTTCTCCTTCTTCTGTTTCTTCTGCTTCACCCTCCAGACTTCACCTTCTCCTTCTCTTTCTTCTGCTTCTTCTGATTCACCCTCCAGACTTCACCTTCTCCTTCTCCTTTTTCTGATTCTTCTGATTCACCCTCCAGACTTCACCTTCTCCTTCTCCTTCTTCTGCTTCTTCTGATTCACCCTCCTGACTTCACCTTCTCCTTCTCCTTCTTCTACTTCTTCTGATTCACCCACCTGACTTCACCTTCTCCTTCTCCTTCTTCTACTTCTTCTGCTTCACCCTCCAGACTTCACCTTCTCCTTCTCCTTCTTCTACTTCTTCTGATTCACCCTCCAGACTTCACCTTCTCCTTCTCCTTCTTCTGCTTCTTCTGATTCACCCTCCAGACTTCACCTTCTCCTTCTCCTTATTCTGCTTCTTCTGATTCACCCTCCAGACTTCACCTTCTCCTTCTCCTTCTTCTACTTCTTCTGATTCACCCTCCTGACTTCACCTTCTCCTTCTCCATCTTCTAATTCTTCTGCATCACCCTCCAGACTTCAACTTCTCCTTCTCCTTCTTCTACTTCTTCTGATTCACCCTCCAGACTTCACCTTCTCCTTCTCCTTCTTCTGCTTCTTCTGATTCACCCTCCAGACTTCACCTTCTCCTTCTCCTTATTCTGCTTCTTCTGATTCACCCTCCAGACTTCACCTTCTCCTTCTCCTTCTTCTGCTTCTTCTGATTCACCCTGCAGACTTTACCTTCTCCTTCTCCTTCTTCTGCTTCTTCTGATTCACCCTCCAGACTTCACCTTCTCCTTCTCCTTCTTCGGCTTCTTCTGATTCACCCTCCAGACTTCACCTTCTCCTTCTCCTTCTTCTACTTCTTCTGATTCACCCTCCAGACTTCACCTTCTCCTTCTCTTTCTTCTGCTTCTTCTGATTCACCCTCCAGACTTCACCTTCTCCTTCTCCTTCTTCTGATTCTTCTGATTCACCCTCCAGACTGCACCTTCTCCTTCTCCTTCTTCTGCTTCTTCTGATTCACCCTCCTGACTTCACCTTCTCCTTCTCCTTCTTCTACTTCTTCTGATTCACCATCCTGACTTCACCTTCTCCTTCTCCTTCTTCTACTTCTTCTGCTTCACCCTCCAGACTTCACCTTCTCCTTCTCCTTCTTCTACTTCTTCTGATTCACCCTCCAGACTTGACCTTCTCCTTTTCCTTCTTCTACTTCTTTTGATTCACCCTCCAGACTTCACCTTCTCCTTCTCCTTCTTCTGCTTCTTCTGCTTCACCGTCCTGACTGCACCTTCTCCTTCTCCTTCTTCTACTTATTCTGCTTCATCCCCCTGACATCACCTGCTCCTTCTCCTTCTTCTGCTTCTTCTGATTCACCCTCCAGACTTCACCTTCTCCTTCTCCTTCTTCTGCTTCTTCTGATTCACCCTCCAGTCTTCACCTTCTCCTTCTCCTTCTTCTGCTTCTTCTGATTCACCCTCCAGACCTCACCTTCTCCTTCTCCTTCTTCTACTTCTTCTGATTCACCCTCCAGACTTCATCTTCTCCTTCTCCTTCTTCTGCTTCTTCTGATTCACCCTCCAGACTTCACCTTCTCCTTCTCCTTCTTCTGCTTCTACTGATTCACCCTCCAGACTTCACCTTCTCCTTCTCCTTCTTCTACTTCTTCTGATTCACCCTCCAGACTTCACCTTCTCCTTCTCCTTCTTCTACTTCTTCTGATTCACCCTCCAGTCTTCACCTTCTCCTTCTCCTTCTTCTGTTTCTTCTGCTTCACCCTCCAGACTTCACCTTCTCCTTCTCTTTCTTCTGCTTCTTCTGATTCACCCTCCAGACTTCACCTTCTCCTTCTCCTTCTTCTGATTCTTCTGATTCACCCTACAGACTTCACCTTCTCCTTCTCCTTCTTCTGCTTCTTCTGATTCACCCTCCTGATTTCATCTTCTCCTTCTCCTTCTTCTACTTCTTCTGATTCACCCTCCTGACTTCACCTTCTCCTTCTCCTTCTTCTGCTTCACCCTCCAGACTTCACCTTCTCCTTCTCCTTCTTCTACTTCTTCTGATTCACCCTCCAGACTTCACCTTCTCCTTCTCCTTCTTCTGCTTCTTCTGATTCACCCTCCAGACTTCACCTTCTCCTTCTCCTTATTCTGCTTCTTCTCATTCACCCTCCAGACTTCACCTTCTCCTTCTCCTTCTTCTGCTTCTTCTGATTCACCCTCCAGACTTCACCTTCTCCTTCTACTTCTTCTGCTTCTTCTGATTCACCCTCCAGACTTCACCTTCTCCTTCTCCTTCCTCTGCTTCTTCTGATTCACCCTCCAGACTTCACCTTCTCCTTCTCCTTCTTCTGCTTCTTCTGATTCACCCTCCAGACTTCACCTTCTCCTTCTCCTTATTCTGCTTCTTCTGATTCACCCTCCAGACTTCACCTTCTCCTTCTCCTTCTTCTGCTTCTTCTATTTCACCCTGCAGACTTCACCTTCTCCTTCTCCTTCTTCTGCTTCTTCTGATTCACCCTCCAGACTACACCTTCTCCTTCTCCTTCTTCTACTTCTTCTGATTCACCCTCCAGACTTCACCTTCTCCTTCTCCTTCTTCTGTTTCTTCTGATTCACCCTCCAGACTTCACCTTCTCCTTCTCCTTCTTCTGCTTCTTCTGATTCACCCTCCAGACTTCACCTTCTCCTTCTCCTTCTTCTGCTTCTTCTGATTCACCCTCCAGACCTCACCTTCTCCTTCTCCTTCTTCTGTTTCTTCTGCTTCACCCTCCAGACTTCACCTTCTCCTTCTCTTTCTTCTGCTTCTTCTGATTCACCCTCCAGACTTCACCTTCTCCTTCTCCTTCTTCTGATTCTTCTGATTCACCCTACAGACTTCACCTTCTCCTTCTCATTCTTCTGCTTCTTCTGATTCACCCTCCTGATTTCACCTTCTCCTTCTCCTTCTTCTACTTCTTCTGATTCACCCTCCTGACTTCACCTTCTCCTTCTCCTTCTTCTGCTTCTTCTGATTCACCCTGCAGACTTCACCTTCTCCTTCTCCTTCTTCTGCTTCTTCTGATTCACCCTCCAGACTTCACCTTCTCCTTCTCCTTCTTCTGCTTCTTCTGATTCACCCTCCAGACTTCACCTTCTCCTTCTCCTTCTTCTACTTCTTCTGATTCACCCTCCAGACTTCACCTTCTCCTTCTCTTTCTTCTGCTTCTTCTGATTCACCCTCCAGACTTCACCTTCTCCGTCTCCTTCTTCTGATTCTTCTGATTCACCCTCCAGACTTCACCTTCTCCTTCTCCTTCTTCTGCTTCTTCTGATTCACCCTCCTGACTTCACCTTCTCCTTCTCCTTCTTCTACTTCTTCTGATTCACCCTCCTGACTTCACCTTCTCCTTCTCCTTCTTCTACTTCTTCTGCTTCACCCTCCGGACTTCACCTTCTCCTTCTCCTTCTTCTACTTCTTCTGATTCACCCTCCAGACTTGACCTTCTCCTTTTCCTTCTTCTACTTCTTCTGATTCACCCTCCAGACTTCACCTTCTCCTTCTCCTTCTTCTGCTTCTTCTGCTTCACCGTCCTGACTTCACCTTCTCCTTCTCCTTCTTCTACTTATTCTGCTTCATCCCCCTGACATCACCTGCTCCTTCTCCTTCTTCTGCTTCTTCTGATTCACCCTCCTAACTTCACCTTCTCCTTCTCCTTCTTCTGCTTCTTCTGATTCACCCTCCTGACTTCACCTTCTCCTTCTCCTTCTTCTGCTTCTTCTGATTCACCCTCCAGACTTCACCTTCTCCTTCTCCTTCTTCTGCTTCTTCTGATTCACCCTCCAGACTTCACCTTCTCCTTCTCCTTCTTCTGCTTCTTCTGATTCACCCTCCAGACTACACCTTCTCCTTCTCCTTCTTCTACTTCTTCTGATTCACCCTCCAGACTTCACCTTCTCCTTCTCCTTCTTTTGTTTCTTCTGATTCACCCTCCAGACTTCACCTTCTCCTTCTCCTTCTTCTGCTTCTTCTGATTCACCCTCCAGACTTCACCTTCTCCTTCTCCTTCTTCTGCTTCTTCTGATTCACCCTCCAGACCTCACCTTCTCCTTCTCCTTCTTCTGCTTCTTCTGATTCACCCTCCAGACTTCACCTTCTCCTTCTCCTTCTTCTGCTTCTTCTGATTCACCCTCCAGACTTCACCTTCTCCTTCTCCTTCTTCTGCTTCTTCTGATTCACCCTCCAGACTACACCTTCTCCTTCTCCTTCTTCTACTTCTTCTGATTCACCCTCCAGACTTCACCTTCTCCTTCTCCTTCTTCTGTTTCTTCTGATTCACCCTCCAGACTTCACCTTCTCCTTCTCCTTCTTCTGCTTCTTCTGATTCACCCTCCAGACTTCACCTTCTCCTTCTCCTTCTTCTGCTTCTTCTGATTCACCCTCCAGACCTCACCTTCTCCTTCTCCTTCTTCTACTTCTTCTGATTCACCCTCCAGACTTCATCTTCTCCTTCTCCTTCTTCTGCTTCTTCTGATTCACCCTCCAGACCTCACCTTCTCCTTCTCCTTCTTCTACTTCTTCTGATTCACCCTCCAGACTTCAACTTCTCCTTCTCCTTCTTCTACTTATTCTGCTTCATCCCACTGACATCACCTGCTCCTTCTCCTTCTTCTGCTTCTTCTGATTCACCCTCCTAACTTCACCTTCTCCTTCTCCTTCTTCTGCTTCTTCTGATTCACCCTCCTGACTTCACCTTCTCCTTCTCCTTCTTCTGCTTCTTCTGATTCACCCTCCAGACTTCACCTTCTCCTTCTCCTTCTTCTGCTTCTTCTGATTCACCCTCCAGACTTCACCTTCTCCTTCTCCTTCTTCTGCTTCTTCTGATTCACCTTCCAGACTACACCTTCTCCTTCTCCTTCTTCTACTTCTTCTGATTCACCCTCCAGACTTCATCTTCTCCTTCTCCTTCTTCTGTTTCTTCTGATTCACCCTCCAGACTTCACCTGCTCCTTCTCCTTCTTCTGCTTCTTCTGATTCACCCTCCAGACTTCACCTTCTCCTTCTCCTTCTTCTGCTTCTTCTGATTCACCCTCCAGACCTCACCTTCTCCTTCTCCTTCTTCTACTTCTTCTGATTCACCCTCCAGACTTCATCTTCTCCTTCTCCTTCTTCTGCTTCTTCTGATTCACCCTCCAGACTTCACCTTCTCCTTCTCCTTCTTCTGCTTCTTCTGATTCACCCTCCAGACTTCACCTTCTCCTTCTCCTTCTTCTACTTCTTCTGATTCACCCTCCAGACTTCACCTTCTCCTTCTCCTTCTTCTACTTCTTCTGATTCACCCTCCAGTCTTCACCTTCTCCTTCTCCTTCTTCTGTTTCTTCTGATTCACCCTCCAGACTTCACCTTCTCCTTCTCCTTCTTCTGCTTCTTCTGATTCACCCTCCAGACTTCACCTTCTCCTTCTCCTTCTTCTGCTTCTTCTGATTCACCCTCCAGACCTCACCTTCTCCTTCTCCTTCTTCTGTTTCTTCTGATTCACCCTCCTGATTTCACCTTCTCCTTCTCCTTCTTCTACTTCTTCTGATTCTCCCTCCTGACTTCACCTTCTCCTTCTCCTTCTTCTGCTTCACCCTCCAGACTTCACCTTCTCCTTCTCCTTCTTCTACTTCTTCTGATTCACCCTCCAGACTTCACCTTCTCCTTCTCCTTCTTCTGCTTCTTCTGATTCACCCTCCAGACTTCACCTTCTCCTTCTCTTTCTTCTGCTTCTTCTGATTCACCCTCCAGACTTCACCTTCTCCTTCTCCTTCTTCTGATTCTTCTGATTCACCCTACAGACTTCACCTTCTCCTTCTCATTCTTCTGCTTCTTCTGATTCACCCTCCTGATTTCACCTTCTCCTTCTCCTTCTTCTACTTCTTCTGATTCACCCTCCTGACTTCACCTTCTCCTTCTCCTTCTTCTGCTTCACCCTCCAGACTTCACCTTCTCCTTCTCCTTCTTCTACTTCTTCTGATTCACCCTCCAGACTTCACCTTCTCCTTCTCCTTCTTCTGCTTCTTCTGATTCACCCTCCAGACTTCACCTTCTCCTTCTCCTTATTCTGCTTCTTCTCATTCACCCTCCAGACTTCACCTTCTCCTTCTCCTTCTTCTGCTTCTTCTGATTCACCCTCCAGACTTCACCTTCTCCTTCTACTTCTTCTGCTTCTTCTGATTCACCCTCCAGACTTCACCTTCTCCTTCTCCTTCCTCTGCTTCTTCTGATTCACCCTACAGACTTCACCTTCTCCTTCTCCTTCTTCTACTTCTTCTGATTCAACCTCCAGACTTCACCATCTCCTTCTCTTTCTTCTGCTTCTTCTGATTCACCCTCCAGACTTCACCTTCTCCTTCTCCTTCTTCTGATTCTTCTGATTCACCCTCCAGACTTCACCTTCTCCTTCTCCTTCTTCTGCTTCTTCTGATTCACCCTCCTGACTTCACCTTCTCCTTCTCCTTCTTCTACTTCTTCTGATTCACCCTCCTGACTTCACCTTCTCCTTCTCCTTCTTCTACTTCTTCTGCTTCACCCTCCAGACTTCACCTTCTCCTTCTCCTTCTTCTACTTCTTCTGATTCAACCTCCACACTTCACCTTCTCCTTCTCCTTCTTCTACTTCTTCTGATTCTCCCTCCAGACTTCACCTTCTCCTTCTCCTTCTTCTACTTATTCTGATTCACCCTCCAGACTTCACCTTCTCCTTCTCCTTCTTCTGCTTCTTCTGATTCACCCTCCAGACTTCACCTTCTCCTTCTCCTTCTCCTGCTTCTTCTGATTCACCCTCCAGACTTCACCTTCTCCTTCTCCTTCTTCTACTTCTTCTGATTCACCCTCCAGACTTCACCTTCTCCATCTCCTTCTTCTGCTTCTTCTGATTCACCCTGCAGACTTCACCTTCTCCTTCTCCTTCGTCTACTTCTTCTGATTCACCCTCCAGACTACACCTTCTCCTTCTCCTTCTTCTACTTCTTCTGATTCACCCTCCAGACTTCACCTTATCCTTCTCCTTCTTCTGTTTCTTCTGATACACCGTCCAGACTTCACCTTCTCCTTCTCCTTCTTCTACTACTTCTGATTCACCCTCCAGACTTCACCTTCTCCTTCTCCTTCTTCTACTTCTTCTGATTCACCCTCCAGACTTCATCTTCTCCTTCTCCTTCTTCTGCTTCTTCTGATTCACCCTCCAGACTTCACCTTCTCCTTCTCCTTCTTCTGCTTCTTCTGATTCACCCTCCAGACTTCACCTTCTCCTTCTCCTTCTTCTGCTTCTTCTGATTCACCCTCCAGACTTCACCTTCTCCTTCTCCTTCTTCTGCTTCTTCTGATTCACCCTCCTGACTTCACCTTCTCCTTCTCCTTCTTCTACTTCTTCTGATTCACCCTCCTGACTTCACCTTCTCCTTCTCCTTCTTCTACTTCTTCTGCTTCACCCTCCAGACTTCACCTTCTCCTTCTCCTTCTTCTACTTCTTCTGATTCACCCTCCAGACTTCACCTTCTCCTTCTCCTTCTTCTGCTTCTTCTGATTCACCCTCCATACTTCACCTTCACTTCTCCTTATTCTGCTTCTTCTGATTCACCCTCCAGACTTCAACTTCTCCTTCTCCTTCTTCTGCTTCTTCTGATTCACCCTCCAGACTTCACCTTCTCCTTCTCCTTCTTCTGCTTCTTCTGATTCAACCTCCAGACTTCACCTTCTCCTTCTCCTTCTTCTGCTTCTTCTGATTCACCCTCCAGACTTCACCTTCTCCTTCTCCCTCTTCTACTTCTTCTGATTCACCCTCCAGACTTCACCTTCTCCTTCTCTTTCTTCTGCTTCTTCTGATTCACCCTCCAGACTTCACCTTCTCCTTCTCCTTCTTCTACTTCTTCTGATTCACCCTCCAGACTTCATCTTCTCCTTCTCCTTCTTCTGCTTCTTCTGATTCACCCTCCAGACTTCACCTTCTCCTTCTCCTTCTTCTGCTTCTTCTGATTCACCCTCCAGACTTCACCTTCTCCTTCTCCTTCTTCTACTTCTTCTGATTCACCCTCCAAACTTCACCTTCTCCTTCTCCTTCTTCCACTTCTTCTGATTCACCCTCCAGTCTTCACCTTCTCCTTCTCCTTCTTCTGTTTCTTCTGCTTCACCCTCCAGACTTCACCTTCTCCTTCTCTTTCTTCTGCTTCTTCTGATTCACCCTCCAGACTTCACCTTCTCCTTCTCCTTCTTCTGATTCTTCTGATTCACCCTCCAGACTTCACCTTCTCCTTCTCCTTCTTCTGCTTCTTCTGATTCACCCTCCTGACTTCACCTTCTCCTTCTCCTTCTTTTACTTCTTCTGATTCACCCTCCTGACTTCACCTTCTCCTTCTCCTTCTTCTACTTCTTCTGCTTCACCCTCCAGACTTCACCTTCTCCTTCTCCTTCTTCTACTTCTTCTGATTCACCCTCCAGACTTCATCTTCTCCTTCTCCTTCTTCTGCTTCTTCTGATTCACCCTCCAGACTTCACCTTCTCCTTCTCCTTATTCTGCTTCTTCTGATTCACCCTCCAGACTTCACCTTCTCCTTCTCCTTATTCTGCTTCTTCTGATTCACCCTCCAGACATCACCTTCTACTTCTGCTTCTTCTGCTTCTTCTGATTCACCCTCCTGACTTCACCTTCTCCTTCTCCTTCTTCTACTTCTTCTGATTCACCCTCCTGACTTCACCTTCTCCTTCTCCTTCTTCTACTTCTTCTGCTTCACCCTCCAGACTTCACCTTCTCCTTCTCCTTCTTCTAATTCTTCTGATTCACCCTCCAGACTTCACCTTCTCCTTCTCCTTCTTCTGCTTCTTCTGAGTCACCCTCCATACTTCACCTTCACTTCTCCTTATTCTGCTTCTTCTGATTCACTCTCCAGACTTCAACTTCTCCTTCGCCTTCTTCTGCTTCTTCTGATTCACCCTCCAGACTTCACCTTCTCCTTCTCCTTCTTCTGATTCACCCTCCAGACTTCACCTTCTCCTTCTCCTTCTTCTGCTTCTTCTGATTCACCCTCCAGACTTCACCTTCTCCTTCTCCTTCTTCTACTTCTTCTGATTCACCCTCCAGACTTCACCTTCTCCTTCTCCTTCTTCTGCTTCTTCTGTTTCACCCTCCAGACTTCACCTTCTCCTTCTCCTTCTTCTACTTCTTCTGATTCACCCTCCAGACCTCACCTTCTCCTTCTCCTTCTTCTACTTCTTCTGATTCACCCTCCAGATTTCATCTTCTCCTTCTCCTTCTTCTGCTTCTTCTGATTCACCCTCCAGACTTCACCTTCTCCTTCTCCTTCTTCTGCTTCTTCTGATTCACCCTCCTGACTTCACCTTCTCCTTCTCCTTCTTCCACTTCTTCTGATTCACCCTCCAGTCTTCACCTTCTCCTTCTCCTTCTTCTGTTTCTTCTGCTTCACCCTCCAGACTTCACCTTCTCCTTCTCTTTCTTCTGCTTCTTCTGATTCACCCTCCAGACTTCACCTTCTCCTTCTCCTTCTTCTGATTCTTCTGATTCACCCTCCAGACTTCACCTTCTCCTTCTCCTTCTTCTGCTTCTTCTGATTCACCCTCCTGACTTCACCTTCTCCTTCTCCTTCTTCTACTTCTTCTGATTCACCCTCCTGACTTCACCTTCTCCTTCTCCTTCTTCTACTTCTTCTGCTTCACCCTCCAGACTTCACCTTCTCCTTCTCCTTCTTTTACTTCTTCTGATTCACCCTCCAGACTTCATCTTCTCCTTCTCCTTCTTCTGCTTCTTCTGATTCACCCTCCAGACTTCACCTTCTCCTTCTCCTTATTCTGCTTCTTCTGATTCACCCTCCAGACTTCACCTTCTCCTTCTCCTTATTCTGCTTCTTCTGATTCACCCTCCAGACATCACCTTCTACTTCTCCTTCTTCTGCTTCTTCTGATTCACCCTCCTGACTTCACCTTCTCCTTCTCCTTCTTCTACTTCTTCTGATTCACCCTCCTGACTTCACCTTCTCCTTCTCCTTCTTCTACTTCTTCTGCTTCACCCTCCAGACTTCACCTTCTCCTTCTCCTTCTTCTAATTCTTCTGATTCACCCTCCAGACTTCACCTTCTCCTTCTCCTTCTTCTGCTTCTTCTGAGTCACCCTCCATACTTCACCTTCACTTCTCCTTATTCTGCTTCTTCTGATTCACTCTCCAGACTTCAACTTCTCCTTCGCCTTCTTCTGCTTCTTCTGATTCACCCTCCAGACTTCACCTTCTCCTTCTCCTTCTTCTGATTCACCCTCCAGACTTCACCTTCTCCTTCTCCTTCTTCTGCTTCTTCTGATTCACCCTCCAGACTTCACCTTCTCCTTCTCCTTCTTCTACTTCTTCTGATTCACCCTCCAGACTTCACCTTCTCCTTCTCCTTCTTCTGCTTCTTCTGTTTCACCCTCCAGACTTCACCTTCTCCTTCTCCTTCTTCTACTTCTTCTGATTCACCCTCCAGACCTCACCTTCTCCTTCTCCTTCTTCTACTTCTTCTGATTCACCCTCCAGATTTCATCTTCTCCTTCTCCTTCTTCTGCTTCTTCTGATTCACCCTCCAGACTTCACCTTCTCCTTCTCCTTCTTCTGCTTCTTCTGATTCACCCTCCTGACTTCACCTTCTCCTTCTCCTTCTTCTACTTCTTCTGATTCACCCTCCTGACTTCACCTTCTCCTTCTCCTTCTTCTACTTCTTCGGCTTCACCCTCCAGACTTCACCTTCTCCTTCTCCTTCTTCTACTTCTTCCGATTCACCCTCCAGACTTGACCTTCTCCTTCTCCTTCTTCTACTTCTTCTGATTCACCCTCCAGACTTCATCTTCTCCTTCTCCTTCTTCTGCTTCTTCTGCTTCACCGTCCTGACTTCACCTTCTCCTTCTCCTTCTTCTAATTCTTCTGCTTCATCCCCCTGACATCACCTGCTCCTTCTCCTTCTTCTGCTTCTTCTGATTCACCCTCCTAACTTCACCTTCTCCTTCTCCTTCTTCTGCTTCTTCTGATTCACCCTCCTGACTTCACCTTCTCCTTCTCCTTCTTCTGCTTCTTCTGATTCACCCTCCAGACTTCACCTTCTCCTTCTCTTTCTTCTGCTTCTTCTGATTCACCCTCCAGACTTCACCTTCTCCTTCTCCTTCTTCTGATTCTTCTGATTCACCCTCCAGACTTCACCTTCTCCTTCTCCTTCTTCTGCTTCTTCTGATTCACCCTCCTGACTTCACCTTCTCCTTCTTCTTCTTCTACTTCTTCTGATTCACCCTCCTGACTTCACCTTCTCCTTCTCCTTCTTCTACTTCTTCTGCTTCACCCTCCAGACTTCACCTTCTCCTTCTCCTTCTTCTACTTCTTCTGATTCACCCTCCAGACTTGACCTTCTCCTTCTCCTTCTTCTACTTATTCTGATTCACCCTCCAGACTTCACCTTCTCCTTCTCCTTCTTCTGCTTCTTCTGCTTCACCGTCCTGACTTCACCTTCTCCTTCTCCTTCTTCTACTTCTTCTGCTTCATCCCGCTGACATCACCTGCTCCTTCTCTTTCTTCTGCTTCTTCTGATTCACCCTCCAGACTTCACCTTCTCCTTCTCCTTCTTCTGATTCTTCTGATTCACTCTCCAGACTTCACCTTCTCCTTCTCCTTCTTCTGCTTCTTCTGATTCACACTCCTGACTTCACCTTCTCCTTCTCCTTCTTCTACTTCTTCTGATTCACCCTCCTGACTTCACCTTCTCCTTCTATTTCTTCTACTTCTTCTGCTTCACCCTCCAGACTTCTCCTTCTCCTTCTCCTTCTTCTACTGCTTCTGATTCACCCTCCAGACTTCACCTTCTCCTTCTCCTTCTTCTACTTCTTCTGATTCACCCTCCAGACTTCACCTTCTCCTTCTCCTTCTTCTACTTCTTCTGATTCACCCTCCAGACTTCACCTTCTCCTTCTCCTTCTTCTGCTTCTTCTGATTCACTCTCCAGACTTCACCTTCTCCTTCTCCTTATTCTGCTTCTTCTGATTCTCCCTCCAGACTTCACCTTCTCCTTCTCCTTCTTCTGCTTCTTCTGATTCACCCTCCAGACTTCACCTTCTCCTTCTCCTTCTTCTGCTTCTTCTGATTCATCCTCCAGACTTCACCTTCTCATTCTCCTTCTTCTACTTCTTCTGATTCACCCTCCAGACTTCACCTTCTCCTTCTCGTTCTTCTGCTTCTTCTGATTCACCCTCCAGACTTCACCTTCTCCTTCTTCTTCGTCAACTTCTTCTGATTCACCCTCCAGACTACACCTTCTCCTTCTCCTTCTTCTACTTCTGCTGATTCACCCTCCAGACTTCACCTTCTCCTTCTCGTTCTTCTGCTTCTTCTGATTCACCCTCCAGACTTCACCTTCTCCTTCTCCGTCTTCTACTTCTTCTGATTCACCCTCCAGACTTCACCTTCTCCTTCTCCTTCTTCTACTTCTTCTGATTCACCCTCCAGACTTCACCTTCTCCTTCTCCTTCTTCTACTTCTTCTGCTTCTCCCTCCAGACGTCACCTTCTCCTTCTCCTTCTTCTGCTTCTTCTGATTCACCCTCCAGACTTCACCTTCTCCTTCTCCTTCTTCTACTTCTTCTGATTCACCCTCCAGACTTCACCTTCTCCTTCTCCTTCTTCTACTTCTTCTGATTCACCCTCCAGACTTCACCTTCTCCTTCTCCTTCTTCTACTTCTTCCGATTCACCCTCCTGACTTCACCTTCTCCTTCTCCTTCTTCTGCTTCTTCTGCTTCACCCTCCTGACTTCACCTTCTCCTTCTCCTTCTTCTACTTCTTCTGATTCACCCTCCTGACTTCACCTTCTCCTTCTCCTTCTTCTACTTCTTTTGATTCACCCTCCAGACTTCACCTTCTCCTTCTCCTTCTTCTGCTTCTTCTGCTTCACCCTCCAGACTTCACCTTCTCCTTCTCCTTCTTCTGCTTCTTCTGCTTCGCCCTCCAGACTTCACCTTCTCCTTCACCTTCTTCTGCTTCTTCTGCTTCACCCTCCAGACTTCACCTTCTCCTTCTCCTTCTTCTGCTTCTTCTGCTTCACTCTCCTGACTTCACCTTCTCCTTCTCCTTCTTCTACTTCTTCTGATTCACCCTCCAGACTTCATCTTCTCCTTCTCCTTCTTCTGCTTCTTCTGCTTCACCGTCCTGACTTCACCTTCTCCTTCTCCTTCTTCTAATTCTTCTGCTTCATCCCCCTGACATCACCTGCTCCTTCTCCTTCTTCTGCTTCTTCTGATTCACCCTCCTAACTTCACCTTCTCCTTCTCCTTCTTCTGCTTCTTCTGATTCACCCTCCTGACTTCACCTTCTCCTTCTCCTTCTTCTGCTTCTTCTGATTCACCCTCCAGACTTCACCTTCTCCTTCTCTTTCTTCTGCTTCTTCTGATTCACCCTCCAGACTTCACCTTCTCCTTCTCCTTCTTCTGATTCTTCTGATTCACCCTCCAGACTTCACCTTCTCCTTCTCCTTCTTCTGCTTCTTCTGATTCACCCTCCTGACTTCACCTTCTCCTTCTTCTTCTTCTACTTCTTCTGATTCACCCTCCTGACTTCACCTTCTCCTTCTCCTTCTTCTACTTCTTCTGAATCACCCTCCTGACTTCACCTTCTCCTTCTCCTTCTTCTACTTCTTCTGCTTCACCCTCCAGACTTCACCTTCTCCTTCTCCTTCTTCTACTTCTTCTGATTCACCCTCCAGACTTCATCTTCTCCTTCTCCTTCTTCTGCTTCTTCTGATTCACCCTCCAGACTTCACCTTCTCCTTCTCCTTATTCTGCTTCTTCTGATTCACCCTCCAGACTTCACCTTCTCCTTCTCCTTATTCTGCTTCTTCTGATTCACCCTCCAGACTTCACCTTCTCCTTCTCCTTCTTCTGCTTCTTCTGATTCACCCTCCTGACTTCACCTTCTCCTTCTCCTTCTTCTACTTCTTCTGATTCACCCTCCTGACTTCACCTTCTCCTTCTCCTTCTTCTACTTCTTCTGCTTCACCCTCCAGACTTCACCTTCTCCTTCTCCTTCTTCTACTTCTTCTGATTCACCCTCCAGACTTCACCTTCTCCTTCTCCTTCTTCTGCTTCTTCTGATTCACCCTCCATACTTCACCTTCACTTCTCCTTATTCTGCTTCTTCTGATTCACCCTCCAGACTTCAACTTCTCCTTCTCCTTCTTCTGCTTCTTCTGATTCACCCTCCAGACTTCACCTTCTCCTTCTCCTTCTTCTGCTTCTTCTGATTCAACCTCCAGACTTCACCTTCTCCTTCTCCTTCTTCTGCTTCTTCTGATTCACCCTCCAGACTTCACCTTCTCCTTCTCCCTCTTCTACTTCTTCTGATTCACCCTCCAGACTTCACCTTCTCCTTCTCTTTCTTCTGCTTCTTCTGATTCACCCTCCAGACTTCACCTTCTCCTTCTCCTTCTTCTACTTCTTCTGATTCACCCTCCAGACTTCATCTTCTCCTTCTCCTTCTTCTGCTTCTTCTGATTCACCCTCCAGACTTCACCTTCTCCTTCTCCTTCTTCTGCTTCTTCTGATTCACCCTCCAGACTTCACCTTCTCCTTCTCCTTCTTCTACTTCTTCTGATTCACCCTCCAAACTTCACCTTCTCCTTCTCCTTCTTCCACTTCTTCTGATTCACCCTCCAGTCTTCACCTTCTCCTTCTCCTTCTTCTGTTTCTTCTGCTTCACCCTCCAGACTTCACCTTCTCCTTCTCTTTCTTCTGCTTCTTCTGATTCACCCTCCAGACTTCACCTTCTCCTTCTCCTTCTTCTGATTCTTCTGATTCACCCTCCAGACTTCACCTTCTCCTTCTCCTTCTTCTGCTTCTTCTGATTCACCCTCCTGACTTCACCTTCTCCTTCTCCTTCTTCTACTTCTTCTGATTCACCCTCCTGACTTCACCTTCTCCTTCTCCTTCTTCTACTTCTTCTGCTTCACCCTCCAGACTTCACCTTCTCCTTCTCCTTCTTCTACTTCTTCTGATTCACCCTCCAGACTTCATCTTCTCCTTCTCCTTCTTCTGCTTCTTCTGATTCACCCTCCAGACTTCACCTTCTCCTTCTCCTTATTCTGCTTCTTCTGATTCACCCTCCAGACTTCACCTTCTCCTTCTCCTTATTCTGCTTCTTCTGATTCACCCTCCAGACATCACCTTCTACTTCTCCTTCTTCTGCTTCTTCTGATTCACCCTCCTGACTTCACCTTCTCCTTCTCCTTCTTCTACTTCTTCTGATTCACCCTCCTGACTTCACCTTCTCCTTCTCCTTCTTCTACTTCTTCTGCTTCACCCTCCAGACTTCACCTTCTCCTTCTCCTTCTTCTAATTCTTCTGATTCACCCTCCAGACTTCACCTTCTCCTTCTCCTTCTTCTGCTTCTTCTGAGTCACCCACCATACTTCACCTTCACTTCTCCTTATTCTGCTTCTTCTGATTCACTCTCCAGACTTCAACTTCTCCTTCGCCTTCTTCTGCTTCTTCTGATTCACCCTCCAGACTTCACCTTCTCCTTCTCCTTCTTCTGATTCACCCTCCAGACTTCACCTTCTCCCTCTCCTTCTTCTGCTTCTTCTGATTCACCCTCCAGACTTCACCTTCTCCTTCTCCTTCTTCTACTTCTTCTGATTCACCCTCCAGACTTCACCTTCTCCTTCTCCTTCTTCTGCTTCTTCTGTTTCACCCTCCAGACTTCACCTTCTCCTTCTCCTTCTTCTACTTCTTCTGATTCACCCTCCAGACCTCACCTTCTCCTTCTCCTTCTTCTACTTCTTCTGATTCACCCTCCAGATTTCATCTTCTCCTTCTCCTTCTTCTGCTTCTTCTGATTCACCCTCCAGACTTCACCTTCTCCTTCTCCTTCTTCTGCTTCTTCTGATTCACCCTCCTGACTTCACCTTCTCCTTCTCCTTCTTCTACTTCTTCTGATTCACCCTCCTGACTTCACCTTCTCCTTCTCCTTCTTCTACTTCTTCGGCTTCACCCTCCAGACTTCACCTTCTCCTTCTCCTTCTTCTACTTCTTCCGATTCACCCTCCAGACTTGACCTTCTCCTTCTCCTTCTTCTACTTCTTCTGATTCACCCTCCAGACTTCATCTTCTCCTTCTCCTTCTTCTGCTTCTTCTGCTTCACCGTCCTGACTTCACCTTCTCCTTCTCCTTCTTCTAATTCTTCTGCTTCATCCCCCTGACATCACCTGCTCCTTCTCCTTCTTCTGCTTCTTCTGATTCACCCTCCTAACTTCACCTTCTCCTTCTCCTTCTTCTGCTTCTTCTGATTCACCCTCCTGACTTCACCTTCTCCTTCTCCTTCTTCTGCTTCTTCTGATTCACCCTCCAGACTTCACCTTCTCCTTCTCTTTCTTCTGCTTCTTCTGATTCACCCTCCTGACTTCACCTTCTCCTTCTCCTTCTTCTGCTTCTTCTGATTCACCCTCCATACTTCACCTTCACTTCTCCTTATTCTGCTTCTTCTGATTCACTCTCCAGACTTCAACTTCTCCTTCGCCTTCTTCTGCTTCTTCTGATTCACCCTCCAGACTTCACCTTCTCCTTCTCCTTCTTCTGATTCACCCTCCAGACTTCACCTTCTCCTTCTCCTTCTTCTGCTTCTTCTGATTCACCCTCCAGACTTCACCTTCTCCTTCTCCTTCTTCTACTTCTTCTGATTCACCCTCCAGACTTCACCTTCTCCTTCTCCTTCTTCTGCTTCTTCTGTTTCACCCTCCAGACTTCACCTTCTCCTTCTCCTTCTTCTACTTCTTCTGATTCACCCTCCAGACCTCACCTTCTCCTTCTCCTTCTTCTACTTCTTCTGATTCACCCTCCAGATTTCATCTTCTCCTTCTCCTTCTTCTGCTTCTTCTGATTCACCCTCCAGACTTCACCTTCTCCTTCTCCTTCTTCTGCTTCTTCTGATTCACCCTCCTGACTTCACCTTCTCCTTCTCCTTCTTCTACTTCTTCTGATTCACCCTCCTGACTTCACCTTCTCCTTCTCCTTCTTCTACTTCTTCGGCTTCACCCTCCAGACTTCACCTTCTCCTTCTCCTTCTTCTACTTCTTCCGATTCACCCTCCAGACTTGACCTTCTCCTTCTCCTTCTTCTACTTCTTCTGATTCACCCTCCAGACTTCATCTTCTCCTTCTCCTTCTTCTGCTTCTTCTGCTTCACCGTCCTGACTTCACCTTCTCCTTCTCCTTCTTCTAATTCTTCTGCTTCATCCCCCTGACATCACCTGCTCCTTCTCCTTCTTCTGCTTCTTCTGATTCACCCTTCTAACTTCACCTTCTCCTTCTCCTTCTTCTGCTTCTTCTGATTCACCCTCCTGACTTCACCTTCTCCTTCTCCTTCTTCTGCTTCTTCTGATTCACCCTCCAGACTTCACCTTCTCCTTCTCTTTCTTCTGCTTCTTCTGATTCACCCTCCAGACTTCACCTTCTCCTTCTCCTTCTTCTGATTCTTCTGATTCACCCTCCAGACTTCACCTTCTCCTTCTCCTTCTTCTGCTTCTTCTGATTCACCCTCCTGACTTCACCTTCTCCTTCTTCTTCTTCTACTTCTTCTGATTCACCCTCCTGACTTCACCTTCTCCTTCTCCTTCTTCTACTTCTTCTGCTTCACCCTCCAGACTTCACCTTCTCCTTCTCCTTCTTCTACTTCTTCTGATTCACCCTCCAGACTTCACCTTCTCCTTCTCCTTCTTCTGCTTCTTCTGCTTCACCGTCCTGACTTCACCTTCTCCTTCTCCTTCTTCTACTTCTTCTGCTTCATCCCGCTGACATCACCTGCTCCTTCTCTTTCTTCTGCTTCTTCTGATTCACCCTCCAGACTTCACCTTCTCCTTCTCCTTCTTCTGATTCTTCTGATTCACTCTCCAGACTTCACCTTCTCCTTCTCCTTCTTCTGCTTCTTCTGATTCACACTCCTGACTTCACCTTCTCCTTCTCCTTCTTCTACTTCTTCTGATTCACCCTCCTGACTTCACCTTCTCCTTCTCCTTCTTCTACTTCTTCTGCTTCACCCTCCAGACTTCACCTTCTCCTTCTCCTTCTTCTACTGCTTCTGATTCACCCTCCAGACTTCACCTTCTCCTTCTCCTTCTTCTACTTCTTCTGATTCACCCTCCAGACTTCACCTTCTCCTTCTCCTTCTTCTACTTCTTCTGATTCACCCTCCAGACTTCACCTTCTCCTTCTCCTTCTTCTGCTTCTTCTGATTCACTCTCCAGACTTCACCTTCTCCTTCTCCTTATTCTGCTTCTTCTGATTCTCCCTCCAGACTTCACCTTCTCCTTCTCCTTCTTCTGCTTCTTCTGATTCACCCTCCAGACTTCACCTTCTCCTTCTCCTTCTTCTGCTTCTTCTGATTCATCCTCCAGACTTCACCTTCTCATTCTCCTTCTTCTACTTCTTCTGATTCACCCTCCAGACTTCACCTTCTCCTTCTCGTTCTTCTGCTTCTTCTGATTCACCCTCCAGACTTCACCTTCTCCTTCTTCTTCGTCAACTTCTTCTGATTCACCCTCAAGACTACACCTTCTCCTTCTCCTTCTTCTACTTCTGCTGATTCACCCTCCAGACTTCACCTTCTCCTTCTCGTTCTTCTGCTTCTTCTGATTCACCCTCCAGACTTCACCTTCTCCTTCTCCGTCTTCTACTTCTTCTGATTCACCCTCCAGACTTCACCTTCTCCTTCTCCTTCTTCTACTTCTTCTGATTCACCCTCCAGACTTCACCTTCTCCTTCTCCTTCTTCTACTTCTTCTGCTTCTCCCTCCAGACGTCACCTTCTCCTTCTCCTTCTTCTGCTTCTTCTGATTCACCCTCCAGACTTCACCTTCTCCTTCTCCTTCTTCTACTTCTTCTGATTCACCCTCCAGACTTCACCTTCTCCTTCTCCTTCTTCTACTTCTTCTGATTCACCCTCCAGACTTCACCTTCTCCTTCTCCTTCTTCTACTTCTTCCGATTCACCCTCCTGACTTCACCTTCTCCTTCTCCTTCTTCTGCTTCTTCTGCTTCACCCTCCTGACTTCACCTTCTCCTTCTCCTTCTTCTACTTCTTCTGATTCACCCTCCTGACTTCACCTTCTCCTTCTCCTTCTTCTACTTCTTTTGATTCACCCTCCAGACTTCACCTTCTCCTTCTCCTTCTTCTGCTTCTTCTGCTTCACCCTCCAGACTTCACCTTCTCCTTCTCCTTCTTCTGCTTCTTCTGCTTCGCCCTCCAGACTTCACCTTCTCCTTCACCTTCTTCTGCTTCTTCTGCTTCACCCTCCAGACTTCACCTTCTCCTTCTCCTTCTTCTGCTTCTTCTGCTTCACTCTCCTGACTTCACCTTCTCCTTCTCCTTCTTCTACTTCTTCTGATTCACCCTCCAGACTTCATCTTCTCCTTCTCCTTCTTCTGCTTCTTCTGCTTCACCGTCCTGACTTCACCTTCTCCTTCTCCTTCTTCTAATTCTTCTGCTTCATCCCCCTGACATCACCTGCTCCTTCTCCTTCTTCTGCTTCTTCTGATTCACCCTCCTAACTTCACCTTCTCCTTCTCCTTCTTCTGCTTCTTCTGATTCACCCTCCTGACTTCACCTTCTCCTTCTCCTTCTTCTGCTTCTTCTGATTCACCCTCCAGACTTCACCTTCTCCTTCTCTTTCTTCTGCTTCTTCTGATTCACCCTCCAGACTTCACCTTCTCCTTCTCCTTCTTCTGATTCTTCTGATTCACCCTCCAGACTTCACCTTCTCCTTCTCCTTCTTCTGCTTCTTCTGATTCACCCTCCTGACTTCACCTTCTCCTTCTTCTTCTTCTACTTCTTCTGATTCACCCTCCTGACTTCACCTTCTCCTTCTCCTTCTTCTACTTCTTCTGCTTCACCCTCCAGACTTCACCTTCTCCTTCTCCTTCTTCTACTTCTTCTGATTCACCCTCCAGACTTGACCTTCTCCTTCTCCTTCTTCTACTTATTCTGATTCACCCTCCAGACTTCACCTTCTCCTTCTCCTTCTTCTGCTTCTTCTGCTTCACCGTCCTGACTTCACCTTCTCCTTCTCCTTCTTCTACTTCTTCTGCTTCATCCCGCTGACATCACCTGCTCCTTCTCTTTCTTCTGCTTCTTCTGATTCACCCTCCAGACTTCACCTTCTCCTTCTCCTTCTTCTGATTCTTCTGATTCACTCTCCAGACTTCACCTTCTCCTTCTCCTTCTTCTGCTTCTTCTGATTCACACTCCTGACTTCACCTTCTCCTTCTCCTTCTTCTACTTCTTCTGATTCACCTTCCTGACTTCACCTTCTCCTTCTCCTTCTTCTACTTCTTCTGCTTCACCCTCCAGACTTCACCTTCTCCTTCTCCTTCTTCTACTGCTTCTGATTCACCCTCCAGACTTCACCTTCTCCTTCTCCTTCTTCTACTTCTTCTGATTCACCCTCCAGACTTCACCTTCTCCTTCTCCTTCTTCTACTTCTTCTGATTCACCCTCCAGACTTCACCTTCTCCTTCTCCTTCTTCTGCTTCTTCTGATTCACTCTCCAGACTTCACCTTCTCCTTCTCCTTATTCTGCTTCTTCTGATTCTCCCTCCAGACTTCACCTTCTCCTTCTCCTTCTTCTGCTTCTTCTGATTCACCCTCCAGACTTCACCTTCTCCTTCTCCTTCTTCTGCTTCTTCTGATTCATCCTCCAGACTTCACCTTCTCATTCTCCTTCTTCTACTTCTTCTGATTCACCCTCCAGACTTCACCTTCTCCTTCTCGTTCTTCTGCTTCTTCTGATTCACCCTCCAGACTTCACCTTCTCCTTCTTCTTCGTCAACTTCTTCTGATTCACCCTCCAGACTACACCTTCTCCTTCTCCTTCTTCTACTTCTGCTGATTCACCCTCCAGACTTCACCTTCTCCTTCTCGTTCTTCTGCTTCTTCTGATTCACCCTCCAGACTTCACCTTCTCCTTCTCCGTCTTCTACTTCTTCTGATTCACCCTCCAGACTTCACCTTCTCCTTCTCCTTCTTCTACTTCTTCTGATTCACCCTCCAGACTTCACCTTCTCCTTCTCCTTCTTCTACTTCTTCTGCTTCTCCCTCCAGACGTCACCTTCTCCTTCTCCTTCTTCTGCTTCTTCTGATTCACCCTCCAGACTTCACCTTCTCCTTCTCCTTCTTCTACTTCTTCTGATTCACCCTCCAGACTTCACCTTCTCCTTCTCCTTCTTCTACTTCTTCTGATTCACCCTCCAGACTTCACCTTCTCCTTCTCCTTCTTCTACTTCTTCCGATTCACCCTCCTGACTTCACCTTCTCCTTCTCCTTCTTCTGCTTCTTCTGCTTCACCCTCCTGACTTCACCTTCTCCTTCTCCTTCTTCTACTTCTTCTGATTCACCCTCCTGACTTCACCTTCTCCTTCTCCTTCTTCTACTTCTTTTGATTCACCCTCCAGACTTCACCTTCTCCTTCTCCTTCTTCTGCTTCTTCTGCTTCACCCTCCAGACTTCACCTTCTCCTTCTCCTTCTTCTGCTTCTTCTGCTTCGCCCTCCAGACTTCACCTTCTCCTTCACCTTCTTCTGCTTCTTCTGCTTCACCCTCCAGACTTCACCTTCTCCTTCTCCTTCTTCTGCTTCTTCTGCTTCACTCTCCTGACTTCACCTTCTCCTTCTCCTTCTACTTCTTCTGATTCACCCTGCAGACTTCACCTTCTCCTTCTCCTTCTTCTGCTTCTTCTGCTGCGCCCTCCAGACTTCACCTTCTCCTTCTCCTTCTTCTGCTTCTTCTGCTTCACCCTCCTGACCTCACCTTCTCCTTCTCCTTCTTCTACTTCTTCTGCTTCACCCCCCTGACTTCACCTGCTCCTTCTCCTTCTTCTGCTTCTTCTGATTCACCCTCCTGACTTCACCTTCTCCTTCTCCTTCTTCTGCTTCTTCTAATTCACCCTCCAGACTTCACCTTCTCCTTCTCCTTCTTCTGCTTCTTCTGATTCACCCTCCAGACTTCACCTTCTCCTTCTCCTTCTTCTGCTTCTTCTGATTCACCCTCCAGACCTCATCTTCTCCTTCTGCTTCTTCTACTTCTTCTGATTCACCCTCCAGACTTCATCTTCTCCTTCTCCTTCTTCTGCTTCTTCTTATTCACCCTCCAGACTTCACCTTCTCCTTCTCCTTCTTCTGCTTCTTCTGATTCACCCTCCAGACTTCACCTTCTCCTTCTCCTTCTTCTGCTTCTTCTGCTTCACCCTCCAGACTTCACCTTCTCCTTCTCCTTCTTCTGCTTCTTCTGCTTCACCCTCCTGACTTCACCTTCTCCTTCTCCTTCTTCTACTTCTTCTGATTCACCCTCCAGACTTCACCTACTCCTTCTCCTTCTTCTGCTTCTTCTGCTTCACCCTCCAGACTTCACCTTCTCCTTCTCCTTCTTCTGCTTCTTCTGCTTCGCCCTCCAGACTTCACCTTCTCCTTCTCCTTCTTCTGCTTCTTCTGCTTCACTCTCCTGACTTCACCTTCTCCTTCTCCTTCTTCTACTTCTTCTGATTCACCCTCCAGACTTCACCCTCTCCTTCTCCTTCTTCTGCTTCTTCTGCTTCACCCTCCAGACTTCACCTTCTCTTTCTCCTTCTTCTGCTTCTTCTGCTGCGCCCTCCAGACTTCACCTTCTCCTTCTCCTTCTTCTGCTTCTTCTGATTCACCCTCCAGACTTCACCTTCTCCTTCTCCTTCTTCTGCTTCTTCTGCTTCACCATCCTGACTTCACCTTATCCTTCTCCTTCTTCTACTTCTTCTGATTCACCCTCCAGACTTCACCTACTCCTTCTCCTTCTTCTGCTTCTTCTGCTTCACCCTCCAGACTTCACCTTCTCCTTCTCCTTCTTCTGCTTCTTCTGCTTCGCCCTCCAGACTTCACCTTCTCCTTCTCCTTCTTCTGCTTCTTCTGCTTCACTCTCCTGACTTCACCTTCTCCTTCTCCTTCTTCTACTTCTTCTGATTCACCCTCCAGACTTCACCCTCTCCTTCTCCTTCTTCTGCTTCTTCTGCTTCACCCTCCAGACTTCACCTTCTCCTTCTCCTTCTTCTGCTTCTTCTGCTTCACCGTCCTGACTTCACCTTCTCCTTCTCCTTCTTCTACTTCTTCTGCTTCACCCCCCTGACTTCACCTGCTCCTTCTCCTTCTTCTGCTTCTTCTGATTCACGCTCCTGACTTCACCTTTTCCTTCTCCTTCTTCTGCTTCTTCTGATTCACCCTCCAGACTTCACCTTCTCCTTCTCCTTCCTCTGCTTCTTCTGATTCACCCTCCAGACTTCACCTTCTCCTTCTCCTTCTTCTGCTTCTTCTGATTCACCCTCCAGACCTCACCTTCTCCTTCTCCTTCTTCTACTTCTTCTGATTCACCCTCCAGACCTCATCTTCTCCTTCTCCTTCATCTGCTTCTTCTGACTCACCCTCCAGACTTCATCTTCTCCTTCTCCTTCTTCTACTTCTTCTGATTCACCCTCCAGACTTCACCTTCTCCTTCTCCTTCTTCTACTTCGTCTGATTCACCCTCCAGACATCACCTTCTCCTTCTCCTTCTTCTACTTCTTCTGATTCACCCTCCAGTCTTCACCTTCTCCTTCTCCTTCTTCTGCTTCTTCTGCTTCACCCTCCAGACTTCACCTTCTCCTTCTCCTTCTTCTGCTTCTTCTGCTTCACCCTCCTGACTTCACCTTCTCCTTCTCCTTCTTCTACTTCTTCTGATTCACCCTCCAGACTTCACCTACTCCTTCTCCTTCTTCTGCTTCTTCTGATACACCCTCCAGACTTCACCTTCTCCTTCTCCTTCTTCTGCTTCTTCTGATTCACCCTCCAGACTTCACCTTCTCCTTCTCCTTCTTCTACTTCTTCTGATTCACCCTCCAGACTTCACCTTCTCCTTCTCTTTCTTCTGCTTCTTCTGATTCTCCCTCCAGACTTCACCTTCTCCTTCTACTTCTTCTGATTCTTCTGATTCACCCTCCAGACTTCACCTTCTCCTTCTCCTTCTTCTGCTTCTTCTGATTCACCCTCCTGACTTCACCTTCTCCTTCTCCTTCTTCTACTTCTTCTGATTCACCCTCCTGACTTCACCTTCTCCTTCTCCTTCTTCTGCTTCTTCTGATTCACCCTCCAGACTTCACCTTCTCCTTCTCCTTCTTCTGCTTCTTCTGATTCACCCTCCAGACTTCACCTTCTCCTTCTCCTTCTTCTACTTCTTCTGATTCACCCTCCAGACTTCATCTTCTCCTTCTCCTTCTTCTGCTTCTTCTGATTCACCCTCCAGACTTCACCTTCTCCTTCTCCTTCTTCTACTTCTTCTGATTCACCCTCCAGACTTCACCTTCTCCTTCTCCTTCTTCTGTTTCTTCTGATTCACCCTCCAGACTTCACCTTCTCCTTCTCCTTCTTCTACTTCTTCTGATTCACCCTCCAGACTTCACCTTCTCCTTCTCCTTCTTCTACTTCTTCTGATTCACCCTCCAGACTTCATCTTCTCCTTCTCCTTCTTCTGCATCTTCTGATTCACCCTCCAGACTTCACCTTCTCCTTCTCCTTCTTCTGCTTCTTCTGATTCACCCTCCAGACTTCACCTTCTCCTTCTCCTTCTTCTACTTCTTCTGATTCACCCTCCAGACTTCACCTTCTCCTTCTCCTTCTTCTACTTCTTCTGATTCACCCTCCAGTCTTCACATTCTCCTTCTCCTTCTTCTGTTTCTTCTGCTTCAGCCTCCAGACTTCACCTTCTCCTTCTCTTTCTTCTGATTCTTCTGATTCACCCTCCAGACTTCACCTTCTCCTTCTCCTTCTTCTGATTCTTCTGATTCACCCTCCAGACTTCAGCTTCTCCTTCTCCTTCTTCTGCTTCTTCTGATTCACCCTCCTGGCTTCACCTTCTCCTTCTCCTTCTTCTACTTCTTCTGATTCACCCTCCTGACTTCACCTTCTCCTTCTCCTTCTTCTCCTTCTTCTGCTTCACCCTCCAGACTTCACCTTCTCCTTCTCCTTCTTCTACCTCTTCTGATTCACCCTCCAGACTTCACCTTCTCCTTCTCCTTCTTCTGCTTCTTCTGATTCACCCTCCAGACTTCACCTTCTCCTTCTCCTTATTCTGCTTCTTCTGATTCACCCTCCAGACTTCACCTTCTCCTTCTCCTTATTCTGCTTCTTCTGATTCAACCTCCAGACTTCACCTTCTCCTTCTCCTTCTTCTGCTTCTTCTGATTCACCCTCCAGATTTCACCTTCTCCTTCTCCTTCTTCTGTTTCTTCTGATTCGCCCTCCAGACTTCACCTTCTCCTTCTCCTTCTTCTGCTTCTTCTGATTCACCCTCCTGACTTCACCTTCTCCTTCTCCTTCTTCTACTTCTTCTGATTCACCCTCCTGACTTCACCTTCACCTTCTCCTTCTTCTACTTCTTCTGCTTCACCCCCCAGACTTCACCTTCTACTTCTCCTTCTTCTACTTCTTCTGATTCACCCTCCAGACTTCACCTTCTCCTTCTCCTTCTTCTGCTTCTTCTGATTCACCCTCCAGACTTCACCTTCTCCTTCTCCTTATTCTGCTTCTTCTGATTCACCCTCCAGACTTCACCTTCTCCTTCTCCTTCTTCTGCTTCTTCTGATTCACCCTCCAGACTTCACCTTCTCCTTCTCCTTCTTCTGCTTCTTCTGATTCACCCTCCAGACATCACCTTCTCCTTCTCCTTATTCTGCTTCTTCTGATTCACCCTCCAGACTTCACCTTCTCCTTCTCCTTCTTCTACTTCTTCTGATTCACCCTCCAGACTTCACCTTCTCCTTCTCTTTCTTCTGCTTCTTCTGATTCACCCTCCAGACTTCACCTTCTCCTTCTCCTTCTTCTGATTCTTCTGATTCACCCTCCAGACTTCTCCTTCTCCTTCTCCTTCTTCTGCTTCTTCTGATTCACCCTCCTGACTTCACCTTCTCCTTCTCCTTCTTCTACTTCTTCTGATTCACCCTCCTGACTTCACCTTCTCCTTCTCCTTCTTCTACTTCTTCTGCTTCACCCTCCAGACTTCACCTTCTCCTTCTCCTTTTTCTACTTCTTCTGATTCACCCTCCAGACTTCACCTTCTCCTTCTCCTTCTTCTACTTCTTCTGATTCACCCTACAGACTTCACCTTCTCCTTCTCCTTCTTCTGCTTCTTCTGATTCACCCTCCAGACTTCACCTTCTCCTTCTCCTTATTCTGCTTCTTCTGTTTCACCCTCCAGACTTCACCTTCTCCTTCTCCTTCTTCTGCTTCTTCTGATTCACCCTCCAGACTTCACCTTCTCCTTCTCCTTCTTCTGCTTCTTCTGATTCACCCTCCAGACTTCACCTTCTCCTTCTCCTTCTTCTACTTCTTCTGATTCACCCTCCAGACTTCACCTTCTCCTTCTCCTTCTTCTGCTTCTTCTGATTCACCCTCCAGACTTCACCTTCTCCTTCTCCTTCGTTTACTTCTTCTGATTCACCCTCCAGACTTCACCTTCTCCTTCTCCTTCTTCTACTTCTTCTGATTCACCCTCCAGACCTCACCTTCTCCTTCTCCTTCTTCTATTTCTCCTGATTCACCCTCCAGTCTTCACCTTCTCCTTCTCCTTCTTCTGTTTCTTCTGCTTCACCCTCCAGACTTCATCTGCTCCTTCTCCTTCTTCTCCTTCTTCTGATTCACCCTCCAGACTTCACCTTCTCCTTCTCCTTCTTCTACTTCTTCTGATTCACCCTCCAGACTTCATCTTCTCCTTCTCCTTCTGCTCCTTCTTCTGATTCACCCTCCAGACTTCACCTTCTCCTTCTCCTTCTTCTGCTTCTTCTGATTCACCCTCCAGACTTCACCTTCTCCTTCTCCTTCTTCTCCTTCTTCTGATTCACCCTCCAGACTTCACCTTCTCCTTCTCCTTCTTCTACTTCTTCTGATTCACCCTCCAGTCTTCACCTTCTCCTTCTCCTTCTTCTGTTTCTTCTGCTTCACCCTCCAGACTTCACCTTCTCCTTCTCTTTCTTCTGCTTCTTCTGATTCACCCTCCAGACTTCAACTTCTCCTTCTCCTTCTTCTGATTCTTCTGATTCACCCTCCAGACTTCACCTTCTCCTTCTCCTTCTTCTGCTTCTTCTGATTCACCCTCCAGACCTCACCTTCTCCTTCTCCTTCTTCTACTTCTTCTGATTCACACTCCTGACTTCACCTTCTCCTTCTCCTTCATCTACTTCTTCTGCTTCACCCCCCAGACTTCACCTTCTCCTTCTCCTTCTTCTACTTCTTCTGATTCACCCTCCAGACTTCACCTTCTCCTTCTCCTTCTTCTACTTCTTCTGATTCACCCTCCAGACTTCACCTTCTCCTTCTCCTTCTTCTGCTTCTTCTGATTCACCCTCCAGACTTCACCTTCTCCTTCTCCTTATTCTGCTTCTTCTGATTCACCCTCCAGACTTCACCTTCTCCTTCTCCTTCTTCTGCTTCTTCTGATTCACCCTCCAGACTTCACCTTCTCCTTCTCCTTCTTCTGCTTCTTCTGATTCACCCTCCAGACTTCACCTTCTCCTTCTCCTTCTTCTACTTCTTCTGATTCACCCTCCAGACTTCACCTTCTCCTTCTCCTTCTTCTGCTTCTTCTGATTTACCCTCCAGACTTCACCTTCTCCTTCTCCTTCGTCTACTTCTTCTGATTCACCCTCCAGACTACACCTTCTCCTTCTCCTTCTTCTACTTCTTCTGATTCACCCTCCAGACTTCACCTTCTCCTTCTTCTTCTGTTTTTTCTGATTCACCCTCCAGACTTCATCTTCTCATTCTCCTTCTTCTACTTCTTCTGATTCACCCTCCAGACTTCACCTTCTCCTTCTCCTTCTTCTACTTCTTCTGATTCACCCTCCAGACTTCATCTTCTCCTTCTCCTTCTTCTGCTTCTTCTGATTCCCCCTCCAGACTTCACCTTCTCCTTTTCCTTCTTCTGCTTCTTCTGATTCAGCCTCCAGACTTCAACTTCTCCTTCTCCTTCTTCTACTTCTTCTGATTCACCCTCCAGACTTCACCTTCTCCTTCTCCTTCTTCTACTTCTTCTGATTCACCCTCCAGTCTTCACCTTCTCCTTCTCCTTCTTCTGTTTCTTCTGCTTCACCCTCCAGACTTCACCTTCTCCTTCACTTTCTTCTGCTTCTACTGATTCACCCTCCAGACTTCACCTTCTCCTTCTCCTTCTTCTGATTCTTCTGATTCACCCTCCAGACTTCACCTTCTCCTTCTCCTTCTTCTGCTTCTTCTGATTCACCCTCCTGACTTCACCTTCTCCTTCTCCTTCTTCTACTTCTTCTGATTCACCCTCCTGACTTCACCTTCTCCTTCTCCTTCTTCTACTTCTTCTGCTTCACCCTCCAGACTTCACCTTCTCCTTCTCCTTCTTCTACTTCTTCTGATTCACCCTCCAGACTTCACCTTCTCCTTCTCCTTCTTCTGCTTCTTCTGATTCACCCTCCAGACTTCACCTTCTCCTTCTCCTTATTCTGCTTCTTCTGTTTCACCCTCCAGACTTCACCTTCTCCTTCTCCTTCTTCTGCTTCTTCTGATTCACCCTCCAGACTTCACCTTCTCCTTCTCCTTCTTCTGCTTCTTCTGATTCACCCTCCAGACTTCACCTTCTCCTTCTCCTTCTTCTACTTCTTCTGATTCACCCTCCAGACTTCACCTTCTCCTTCTCCTTCTTCTGCTTCTTCTGATTCACCCTCCAGACTTCACCTTCTCCTTCTCCTTCGTCTACTTCTTCTGATTCACCCTCCAGACTACACCTTCTCCTTCTCCTTCTTCTACTTCTACTGATTCACCCTCCAGACTTCACCTTCTCCTTCTCCTTCTTCTACTTCTTCTGATTCACCCTCCAGACTTCACCTTCTCCTTCTCCTTCTTCTGCTTCTTCTGATTCACCCTCCAGACTTCACCTTCTCCTTCTCCTTCTTCTACTTCTTCTGATTCACCCTCCAGACTTCACCTTCTCCTTCTCCTTCTTCTACTTCTTCTGATTCACCCTCCAGTCTTCACCTTCTCCTTCTCCTTCTTCTGTTTCTTCTGCTTCACCCTCCAGACTTCACCTTCTCCTTCTCTTTCTTCTGCTTCTTCTGATTCACCCTCCAGACTTCACCTTCTCCTTCTCCTTCTTCTGATTCTTCTGATTCACCCTCCAGACTTCACCTTCTCCTTCTCCTTCTTCTGCTTCTTCTGATTCACCCTCCAGACCTCACCTTCTCCTTCTCCTTCTTCTACTTCTTCTGATTCACCCTCCTGACTTCACCTTCTCCTTCTCCTTCATCTACTTCTTCTGCTTCACCCTCCAGACTTCACCTTCTCCTTCTCCTTCTTCTACTTCTTCTGATTCACCCTCCAGACTTCACCTTCTCCTTCTCCTTCTTCTACTTCTTCTGATTCACCCTCCAGACTTCACCTTCTCCTTCTCCTTCTTCTGCTTCTTCTGATTCACCCTCCAGACTTCACCTTCTCCTTCTCCTTATTCTGCTTCTTCTGATTCACCCTCCAGACTTCACCTTCTCCTTCTCCTTCTTCTGCTTCTTCTGATTCACCCTCCAGACTTCACCTTCTCCTTCTCCTTCTTCTGCTTCTTCTGATTCACCCTCCAGACTTCACCTTCTCCTTCTCCTTCTTCTACTTCTTCTGATTCACCATCCAGACTTCACCTTCTCCTTCTCCTTCTTCTGCTTCTTCTGATTCACCCTCCAGACTTCACCTTCTCCATCTCCTTCGTCTACTTCTTCTGATTCACCCTCCAGACTACACCTTCTCCTTCTCCTTCTTCTACTTCTTCTGATTCACCCTCCAGACTTCACCTTCTCCTTCTCCTTCTTCTCTTTCTTCTGATTCACCCTCCAGACTTCATCTTCTCCTTCTCCTTCTTCTACTTCTTCTGATTCACCCTCCAGACTTCACCTTCTCCTTCTCCTTCTTCTACTTCTTCTGATTCACCCTCCAGACTTCATCTTCTCCTTCTCCTTCTTCTGCTTCTTCTGATTCACCCTCCAGACTTCACCTTCTCCTTCTCCTTCTTCTGCTTCTTCTGATTCACCCTCCAGACTTCAACTTCTCCTTCTCCTTCTTCTACTTCTTCTGATTCACCCTCCAGACTTCACCTTCTCCTTCTCCTTCTTCTACTTCTTCTGATTCACCCTCCAGACTTCACCTTCTCCTTCTCCTTCTTCTGCTTCTTCTGATTCACCCTCCAGACTTCACCTTCTCCTTCTCCTTATTCTGCTTCTTCTGTTTCACCCTCCAGACTTCACCTTCTCCTTCTCCTTCTTCTGCTTCTTCTGATTCACCCTCCAGACTTCACCTTCTCCTTCTCCTTCTTCTGCTTCTTCTGATTCACCCTCCAGACTTCACCTTCTCCTTCTCCTTCTTCTACTTCTTCTGATTCACCCTCCAGACTTCACCTTCTCCTTCTCCTTCTTCTGCTTCTTCTGATTCACCCTCCAGACTTCACCTTCTCCTTCTCCTTCGTCTACTTCTTCTGATTCACCCTCCAGACTACACCTTCTCCTTCTCCTTCTTCTACTTCTTTTGATTCACCCTCCAGACTTCACCTTCTCCTTCTCCTTCTTCTACTTCTTCTGATTCACCCTCCAGACTTCATCTTCTCCTTCTCCTTCTTCTCCTTCTTCTGATTCACCCTCCAGACTTCACCTTCTCCTTCTCCTTCTTCTGCTTCTTCTGATTCACCCTCCAGACTTCACCTTCTCCTTCTCCTTCTTCTACTTCTTCTGATTCTCCCTCCAGACTTCACCTTCTCCTTCTCCTTCTTCTACTTCTTCTGATTCACCCTCCAGTCTTCACCTTCTCCTTCTCCTTCTTCTGTTTCTTCTGCTTCACCCTCCAGACTTCACCTTCTCCTTCTCTTTCTTCTGCTTCTTCTGATTCACCCTCCAGACTTCACCTTCTCCTTCTCCTTCTTCTGATTCTTCTGATTCACCCTCCAGACTTCACCTTCTCCTTCTCCTTCTTCTGCTTCTTCTGATTCACCCTCCAGACCTCACCTTCTCCTTCTCCTTCTTCTACTTCTTCTGATTCACCCTCCTGACTTCACCTTCTCCTTCTCCTTCATCTACTTCTTCTGCTTCACCCTCCAGACTTCACCTTCTCCTTCTCCTTCTTCTACTTCTTCTGATTCACCCTCCAGACTTCACCTTCTCCTTCTCCTTCTTCTGCTTCTTCTGATTCACCCTCCAGACCTCACCTTCTCCTTCTCCTTCTTCTACTTCTTCTGATTCACCCTCCTGACTTCACCTTCTCCTTCTCCTTCTTCTGCTTCTTCTGATTCACCCTCCAGACTTCACCTTCTCCTTCTCCTTCTTCTGCTTCTTCTGATTCACCCTCCAGACTTCACCTTCTCCTTCTCCTTCTTCTACTTCTTCTGATTCACCCTCCAGACTTCATCTTCTCCTTCTCCTTCTTCTGCTTCTTCTGATTCACCCTCCAGACTTCACCTTCTCCTTCTCCTTCTTCTACTTCTTCTGATTCACCCTCCAGACTCACCTTCTCCTTCTCCTTCTTCTGTTTCTTCTGATTCACCCTCCAGACTTCACCTTCTCCTTCTCCTTCTTCTACTTCTTCTGATTCACCCTCCAGACTTCACCTTCTCCTTCTCCTTCTTCTACTTCTTCTGATTCACCCTCCAGACTTCATCTTCTCCTTCTCCTTCTTCTGCATCTTCTGATTCACCCTCCAGACTTCACCTTCTCCTTCTCCTTCTTCTGCTTCTTCTGATTCACCCTCCAGACTTCACCTTCTCCTTCTCCTTCTTCTACTTCTTCTGATTCACCCTCCAGACTTCACCTTCTCCTTCTCCTTCTTCTACTTCTTCTGATTCACCCTCCAGTCTTCACATTCTCCTTCTCCTTCTTCTGTTTCTTCTGCTTCAGCCTCCAGACTTCACCTTCTCCTTCTCTTTCTTCTGATTCTTCTGATTCACCCTCCAGACTTCACCTTCTCCTTCTCCTTCTTCTGATTCTTCTGATTCACCCTCCAGACTTCAGCTTCTCCTTCTCCTTCTTCTGCTTCTTCTGATTCACCCTCCTGGCTTCACCTTCTCCTTCTCCTTCTTCTACTTCTTCTGATTCACCCTCCTGACTTCACCTTCTCCTTCTCCTTCTTCTCCTTCTTCTGCTTCACCCTCCAGACTTCACCTTCTCCTTCTCCTTCTTCTACCTCTTCTGATTCACCCTCCAGACTTCACCTTCTCCTTCTCCTTCTTCTGCTTCTTCTGATTCACCCTCCAGACTTCACCTTCTCCTTCTCCTTATTCTGCTTCTTCTGATTCACCCTCCAGACTTCACCTTCTCCTTCTCCTTATTCTGCTTCTTCTGATTCAACCTCCAGACTTCACCTTCTCCTTCTCCTTCTTCTGCTTCTTCTGATTCACCCTCCAGATTTCACCTTCTCCTTCTCCTTCTTCTGTTTCTTCTGATTCGCCCTCCAGACTTCACCTTCTCCTTCTCCTTCTTCTGCTTCTTCTGATTCACCCTCCTGACTTCACCTTCTCCTTCTCCTTCTTCTACTTCTTCTGATTCACCCTCCTGACTTCACCTTCTCCTTCTCCTTCTTCTACTTCTTCTGCTTCACCCCCCAGACTTCACCTTCTACTTCTCCTTCTTCTACTTCTTCTGATTCACCCTCCAGACTTCACCTTCTCCTTCTCCTTCTTCTGCTTCTTCTGATTCACCCTCCAGACTTCACCTTCTCCTTCTCCTTATTCTGCTTCTTCTGATTCACCCTCCAGACTTCACCTTCTCCTTCTCCTTCTTCTGCTTCTTCTGATTCACCCTCCAGACTTCACCTTCTCCTTCTCCTTCTTCTGCTTCTTCTGATTCACCCTCCAGACATCACCTTCTCCTTCTCCTTATTCTGCTTCTTCTGATTCACCCTCCAGACTTCACCTTCTCCTTCTCCTTCTTCTACTTCTTCTGATTCACCCTCCAGACTTCACCTTCTCCTTCTCTTTCTTCTGCTTCTTCTGATTCACCCTCCAGACTTCACCTTCTCCTTCTCCTTCTTCTGATTCTTCTGATTCACCCTCCAGACTTCTCCTTCTCCTTCTCCTTCTTCTGCTTCTTCTGATTCACCCTCCTGACTTCACCTTCTCCTTCTCCTTCTTCTACTTCTTCTGATTCACCCTCCTGACTTCACCTTCTCCTTCTCCTTCTTCTACTTCTTCTGCTTCACCCTCCAGACTTCACCTTCTCCTTCTCCTTTTTCTACTTCTTCTGATTCACCCTCCAGACTTCACCTTCTCCTTCTCCTTCTTCTACTTCTTCTGATTCACCCTACAGACTTCACCTTCTCCTTCTCCTTCTTCTGCTTCTTCTGATTCACCCTCCAGACTTCACCTTCTCCTTCTCCTTATTCTGCTTCTTCTGTTTCACCCTCCAGACTTCACCTTCTCCTTCTCCTTCTTCTGCTTCTTCTGATTCACCCTCCAGACTTCACCTTCTCCTTCTCCTTCTTCTGCTTCTTCTGATTCACCCTCCAGACTTCACCTTCTCCTTCTCCTTCTTCTACTTCTTCTGATTCACCCTCCAGACTTCACCTTCTCCTTCTCCTTCTTCTGCTTCTTCTGATTCACCCTCCAGACTTCACCTTCTCCTTCTCCTTCGTTTACTTCTTCTGATTCACCCTCCAGACTTCACCTTCTCCTTCTCCTTCTTCTACTTCTTCTGATTCACCCTCCAGACCTCACCTTCTCCTTCTCCTTCTTCTATTTCTCCTGATTCACCCTCCAGTCTTCACCTTCTCCTTCTCCTTCTTCTGTTTCTTCTGCTTCACCCTCCAGACTTCATCTGCTCCTTCTCCTTCTTCTCCTTCTTCTGATTCACCCTCCAGACTTCACCTTCTCCTTCTCCTTCTTCTACTTCTTCTGATTCACCCTCCAGACTTCATCTTCTCCTTCTCCTTCTGCTCCTTCTTCTGATTCACCCTCCAGACTTCACCTTCTCCTTCTCCTTCTTCTGCTTCTTCTGATTCACCCTCCAGACTTCACCTTCTCCTTCTCCTTCTTCTCCTTCTTCTGATTCACCCTCCAGACTTCACCTTCTCCTTCTCCTTCTTCTACTTCTTCTGATTCACCCTCCAGTCTTCACCTTCTCCTTCTCCTTCTTCTGTTTCTTCTGCTTCACCCTCCAGACTTCACCTTCTCCTTCTCTTTCTTCTGCTTCTTCTGATTCACCCTCCAGACTTCAACTTCTCCTTCTCCTTCTTCTGATTCTTCTGATTCACCCTCCAGACTTCACCTTCTCCTTCTCCTTCTTCTGCTTCTTCTGATTCACCCTCCAGACCTCACCTTCTCCTTCTCCTTCTTCTACTTCTTCTGATTCACACTCCTGACTTCACCTTCTCCTTCTCCTTCATCTACTTCTTCTGCTTCACCCCCCAGACTTCAACTTCTCCTTCTCCTTCTTCTACTTCTTCTGATTCACCCTCCAGACTTCACCTTCTCCTTCTCCTTCTTCTACTTCTTCTGATTCACCCTCCAGACTTCACCTTCTCCTTCTCCTTCTTCTGCTTCTTCTGATTCACCCTCCAGACTTCACCTTCTCCTTCTCCTTATTCTGCTTCTTCTGATTCACCCTCCAGACTTCACCTTCTCCTTCTCCTTCTTCTGCTTCTTCTGATTCACCCTCCAGACTTCACCTTCTCCTTCTCCTTCTTCTGCTTCTTCTGATTCACCCTCCAGACTTCACCTTCTCCTTCTCCTTCTTCTACTTCTTCTGATTCACCCTCCAGACTTCACCTTCTCCTTCTCCTTCTTCTGCTTCTTCTGATTTACCCTCCAGACTTCACCTTCTCCTTCTCCTTCGTCTACTTCTTCTGATTCACCCTCCAGACTACACCTTCTCCTTCTCCTTCTTCTACTTCTTCTGATTCACCCTCCAGACTTCACCTTCTCCTTCTTCTTCTGTTTTTTCTGATTCACCCTCCAGACTTCATCTTCTCATTCTCCTTCTTCTACTTCTTCTGATTCACCCTCCAGACTTCACCTTCTCCTTCTCCTTCTTCTACTTCTTCTGATTCACCCTCCAGACTTCATCTTCTCCTTCTCCTTCTTCTGCTTCTTCTGATTCCCCCTCCAGACTTCACCTTCTCCTTTTCCTTCTTCTGCTTCTTCTGATTCAGCCTCCAGACTTCAACTTCTCCTTCTCCTTCTTCTACTTCTTCTGATTCACCCTCCAGACTTCACCTTCTCCTTCTCCTTCTTCTACTTCTTCTGATTCACCCTCCAGTCTTCACCTTCTCCTTCTCCTTCTTCTGTTTCTTCTGCTTCACCCTCCAGACTTCACCTTCTCCTTCACTTTCTTCTGCTTCTACTGATTCACCCTCCAGACTTCACCTTCTCCTTCTCCTTCTTCTGATTCTTCTGATTCACCCTCCAGACTTCACCTTCTCCTTCTCCTTCTTCTGCTTCTTCTGATTCACCCTCCTGACTTCACCTTCTCCTTCTCCTTCTTCTACTTCTTCTGATTCACCCTCCTGACTTCACCTTCTCCTTCTCCTTCTTCTACTTCTTCTGCTTCACCCTCCAGACTTCACCTTCTCCTTCTCCTTCTTCTACTTCTTCTGATTCACCCTCCAGACTTCACCTTCTCCTTCTCCTTCTTCTGCTTCTTCTGATTCACCCTCCAGACTTCACCTTCTCCTTCTCCTTATTCTGCTTCTTCTGTTTCACCCTCCAGACTTCACCTTCTCCTTCTCCTTCTTCTGCTTCTTCTGATTCACCCTCCAGACTTCACCTTCTCCTTCTCCTTCTTCTGCTTCTTCTGATTCACCCTCCAGACTTCACCTTCTCCTTCTCCTTCTTCTACTTCTTCTGATTCACCCTCCAGACTTCACCTTCTCCTTCTCCTTCTTCTGCTTCTTCTGATTCACCCTCCAGACTTCACCTTCTCCTTCTCCTTCGTCTACTTCTTCTGATTCACCCTCCAGACTACACCTTCTCCTTCTCCTTCTTCTACTTCTACTGATTCACCCTCCAGACTTCACCTTCTCCTTCTCCTTCTTCTACTTCTTCTGATTCACCCTCCAGACTTCATCTTCTCCTTCTCCTTCTTCTCCTTCTTCTGATTCACCCTCCAGACTTCACCTTCTCCTTCTCCTTCTTCTGCTTCTTCTGATTCACCCTCCAGACTTCACCTTCTCCTTCTCCTTCTTCTACTTCTTCTGATTCACCCTCCAGACTTCACCTTCTCCTTCTCCTTCTTCTACTTCTTCTGATTCACCCTCCAGTCTTCACCTTCTCCTTCTCCTTCTTCTGTTTCTTCTGCTTCACCCTCCAGACTTCACCTTCTCCTTCTCTTTCTTCTGCTTCTTCTGATTCACCCTCCAGACTTCACCTTCTCCTTCTCCTTCTTCTGATTCTTCTGATTCACCCTCCAGACTTCACCTTCTCCTTCTCCTTCTTCTGCTTCTTCTGATTCACCCTCCAGACCTCACCTTCTCCTTCTCCTTCTTCTACTTCTTCTGATTCACCCTCCTGACTTCACCTTCTCCTTCTCCTTCATCTACTTCTTCTGCTTCACCCTCCAGACTTCACCTTCTCCTTCTCCTTCTTCTACTTCTTCTGATTCACCCTCCAGACTTCACCTTCTCCTTCTCCTTCTTCTACTTCTTCTGATTCACCCTCCAGACTTCACCTTCTCCTTCTCCTTCTTCTGCTTCTTCTGATTCACCCTCCAGACTTCACCTTCTCCTTCTCCTTATTCTGCTTCTTCTGATTCACCCTCCAGACTTCACCTTCTCCTTCTCCTTCTTCTGCTTCTTCTGATTCACCCTCCAGACTTCACCTTCTCCTTCTCCTTCTTCTGCTTCTTCTGATTCACCCTCCAGACTTCACCTTCTCCTTCTCCTTCTTCTACTTCTTCTGATTCACCATCCAGACTTCACCTTCTCCTTCTCCTTCTTCTGCTTCTTCTGATTCACCCTCCAGACTTCACCTTCTCCATCTCCTTCGTCTACTTCTTCTGATTCACCCTCCAGACTACACCTTCTCCTTCTCCTTCTTCTACTTCTTCTGATTCACCCTCCAGACTTCACCTTCTCCTTCTCCTTCTTCTCTTTCTTCTGATTCACCCTCCAGACTTCATCTTCTCCTTCTCCTTCTTCTACTTCTTCTGATTCACCCTCCAGACTTCACCTTCTCCTTCTCCTTCTTCTACTTCTTCTGATTCACCCTCCAGACTTCATCTTCTCCTTCTCCTTCTTCTGCTTCTTCTGATTCACCCTCCAGACTTCACCTTCTCCTTCTCCTTCTTCTGCTTCTTCTGATTCACCCTCCAGACTTCAACTTCTCCTTCTCCTTCTTCTACTTCTTCTGATTCACCCTCCAGACTTCACCTTCTCCTTCTCCTTCTTCTACTTCTTCTGATTCACCCTCCAGACTTCACCTTCTCCTTCTCCTTCTTCTGCTTCTTCTGATTCACCCTCCAGACTTCACCTTCTCCTTCTCCTTATTCTGCTTCTTCTGTTTCACCCTCCAGACTTCACCTTCTCCTTCTCCTTCTTCTGCTTCTTCTGATTCACCCTCCAGACTTCACCTTCTCCTTCTCCTTCTTCTGCTTCTTCTGATTCACCCTCCAGACTTCACCTTCTCCTTCTCCTTCTTCTACTTCTTCTGATTCACCCTCCAGACTTCACCTTCTCCTTCTCCTTCTTCTGCTTCTTCTGATTCACCCTCCAGACTTCACCTTCTCCTTCTCCTTCGTCTACTTCTTCTGATTCACCCTCCAGACTACATCTTCTCCTTCTCCTTCTTCTACTTCTTTTGATTCACCCTCCAGACTTCACCTTCTCCTTCTCCTTCTTCTACTTCTTCTGATTCACCCTCCAGACTTCATCTTCTCCTTCTCCTTCTTCTCCTTCTTCTGATTCACCCTCCAGACTTCACCTTCTCCTTCTCCTTCTTCTGCTTCTTCTGATTCACCCTCCAGACTTCACCTTCTCCTTCTCCTTCTTCTACTTCTTCTGATTCTCCCTCCAGACTTCACCTTCTCCTTCTCCTTCTTCTACTTCTTCTGATTCACCCTCCAGTCTTCACCTTCTCCTTCTCCTTCTTCTGTTTCTTCTGCTTCACCCTCCAGACTTCACCTTCTCCTTCTCTTTCTTCTGCTTCTTCTGATTCACCCTCCAGACTTCACCTTCTCCTTCTCCTTCTTCTGATTCTTCTGATTCACCCTCCAGACTTCACCTTCTCCTTCTCCTTCTTCTGCTTCTTCTGATTCACCCTCCAGACCTCACCTTCTCCTTCTCCTTCTTCTACTTCTTCTGATTCACCCTCCTGACTTCACCTTCTCCTTCTCCTTCATCTACTTCTTCTGCTTCACCCTCCAGACTTCACCTTCTCCTTCTCCTTCTTCTACTTCTTCTGATTCACCCTCCAGACTTCACCTTCTCCTTCTCCTTCTTCTACTTCTTCTGATTCACCCTCCAGACTTCACCTTCTCCTTCTCCATCTTCTACTTCTTCTGATTCACCCTCCAGACTTCACCTTCTCCTTCTCCTTCTTCTGCTTCTTCTGATTCACCCTCCAGACTTCACCTTCTCCTTCTCCTTATTCTGCTTCTTCTGATTCACCCTCCAGACTTCACCTTCTCCTTCTCCTTCTTCTGCTTCTTCTGATTCACCCTCCAGACTTCACCTTCTCCTTCTCCTTCTTCTGCTTCTTCTGATTCACCCTCCAGACTTCACCTTCTCCTTCTCCTTCTTCTACTTCTTCTGATTCACCATCCAGACTTCACCTTCTCCTTCTCCTTCTTCTGCTTCTTCTGATTCACCCTCCAGACTTCACCTTCTCCATCTCCTTCGTCTACTTCTTCTGATTCACCCTCCAGACTACACCTTCTCCTTCTCCTTCTTCTACTTCTTCTGATTCACCCTCCAGACTTCACCTTCTCCTTCTCCTTCTTCTCTTTCTTCTGATTCACCCTCCAGACTTCATCTTCTCCTTCTCCTTCTTCTACTTCTTCTGATTCACCCTCCAGACTTCACCTTCTCCTTCTCCTTCTTCTACTTCTTCTGATTCACCCTCCAGACTTCATCTTCTCCTTCTCCTTCTTCTGCTTCTTCTGATTCACCC
The DNA here is from genome assembly GCF_052327205.1 of Somniosus microcephalus. Taxonomy (NCBI): domain Eukaryota; kingdom Metazoa; phylum Chordata; class Chondrichthyes; order Squaliformes; family Somniosidae; genus Somniosus; species Somniosus microcephalus. The sequence goes on along the minus strand of NW_028225300.1, from coordinate 20,205 downwards.
TCCAGACTTCACCTTCTCCTTCTCCTTCTTCTGCTTCTTCTGATTCACCCTCCAGACTTCAACTTCTCCTTCTCCTTCTTCTACTTCTTCTGATTCACCCTCCAGACTTCACCTTCTCCTTCTCCTTCTTCTACTTCTTCTGATTCACCCTCCAGTCTTCACCTTCTCCTTCTCCTTCTTCTGTTTCTTCTGCTTCACCCTCCAGACTTCACCTTCTCCTTCTCTTTCTTCTGCTTCTTCTGCTTCACACTCCAGACTTCACCTTCTCCTTCTCCTTCTTCTGCTTCTTCTGCTGCGCCCTCCAGGCTTCACCTTCTCCTTCTCCTTCTTCTGCTTCTTCTGCTTCACCGTCCTGACTTCACCTTCTCCTTCTCCTTCTTCTACTTCTTCTGCTACACCCCCCTGACTTCACCTGCTCCTTCTCCTTCTTCTGCTTCTTCTGATTCACCCTCCTAAATTCACCTTCTCCTTCTCCTTCTTCTGCTTCTTCTGATTCACCCTCCTGACTTCACCTTCTCCTTCTCCTTCTTCTGCTTCTTCTGATTCACCCTCCAGACTTCACCCTCTCCTTCTCCTTCTTCTGCTTCTTCTGATTCACCCTCCAGACTTCACCTTCTCCTTCTCCTTCTTCTGCTTCTTCTGCTTCACCCTCCAGACTTCACCTTCTCCTTCTCCTTCTTCTGCTTCTTCTGCTTCACCCTCCTGACTTCACCTTCTCCTTCTCCTTCTTCTACTTCTTCTGATTCACCCTCCAGACTTCACCTACTCCTTCTCCTTCTTCTGCTTCTTCTGCTTCACCCTCCAGACTTCACCTTCTCCTTCTCCTTCTTCTGCTTCTTCTGCTTCGCCCACCAGACTTCATCTTCTCCTTCTCCTTCTTCTGCTTCTTCTGCTTCACTCTCCTGACTTCACCTTCTCCTTCTCCTTCTTCTACTTCTTCTGATTCACCCTCCAGACTTCACCCTCTCCTTCTCCTTCTTCTGCTTCTTCTGCTTCACCCTCCAGACTTCACCTTCTCTTTCTCCTTCTTCTGCTTCTTCTGCTGCGCCCTCCAGACTTCACCTTCTCCTTCTCCTTCTTCTGCTTCTTCTGATTCACCCTCCAGACTTCACCTTCTCCTTCTCCTTCTTCTACTTCTTCTGATCCACCCTCCTGACTTCACCTTCTCCTTCTCCTTCTTCTGCTTCTTCTGCTTCACCCTCCAGACTTCACCTTCTCCTTCTCCTTCTTCTGCTTCTTCTGCTTCACCCACCAGACTTCACCTTCTCCTTCTCCTTCTTCTGCTTCTTCTGCTTCACCCTCCTGACTTCACCTTATCCTTCTCCTTCTTCTACTTCTTCTGATTCACCCTCCAGACTTCACCTACTCCTTCTCCTTCTTCTGCTTCTTCTGCTTCACCCTCCAGACTTCACCTTCTCCTTCTCCTTCTTCTGATTCTTCTGCTTCGCCCTCCAGACTTCACCTTCTCCTTCTCCTTCTTCTGCTTCTTCTGCTTCACTCTCCTGACTTCACCTTCTCCTTCTCCTTCTTCTACTTCTTCTGATTCACCCTCCAGACTTCACCCTCTCCTTCTCCTTCTTCTGCTTCTTCTGCTTCACCCTCCAGAATTCACCTTCTCCTTCTCCTTCTTCTGCTTCTTCTGCTTCACCGTCCTGGCTTCACCTTCTCCTTCTCCTTCTTCTACTTCTTCTGCTTCACCCCCCTGACTTCACCTGCTCCTTCTCCTTCTTCTGCTTCTTCTGATTCACCCTCCTAACTTCACCTTCTCCTTCTCCTTCTTCTGCTTCTTCTGATTCACCCTCCAGACTTCACCTTCTCCTTCTCCTTCTTCTACTTCGTCTGATTCACCCTCCAGACTTCACCTTCTCCTTCTCCTTCTTCTACTTCTTCTGATTCACCCTCCAGTCTTCACCTACTCCTTCTCCTTCTTCTGTTTCTTCTGCTTCACCCTCCAGACTTCACCTTCTCCTTCACTTTCTTCTGCTTCTTCTGATTCACCCTCCAGACTTCATCTTCTCCTTCTCCTTCTTCTGATTCTTCTGATTCACCCTCCAGACTTCACCTTCTCCTTCTCCTTCTTCTGCTTCTTCTGATTCACCCTCCTGACTTCACCTTCTCCTTCTCCTTCTTCTACTTCTTCTGCTTCACCCTCCAGACTTCACCTTCTCCTTCTCCTTCTTCTACTTCTTCTGATTCACCCTCCAGACTTCACCTTCTCCTTCTCCTTCTTCTGCTTCTTCTGATTCACCCTCCAGACTTCACCTTCTCCTTCTCCTTCTTCTCTTTCTTCTGATTCACCCTCCAGACTTCACCTTCTCCTTCTCCTTATTCTGCTTCTTCTGATTCACCCTCCAGACTTCACCTTCTCCTTCTCCTTCTTCTGCTTCTTCTGATTCACCCTCCAGACTTCACCTTCTCCTTCTCCTTCTTCTGCTTCTTCTGATTCACCCTCCAGACTTCACCTTCTCCTTCTCCTTCTTCTACTTCTTCTGATTCACCCTCCAGACTTCACCTTCTCCTTCTCCTTATTCTGCTTCTTGTGATTCACCCTCCAGACTTCACCTTCTCCTTCTCCTTCGTCTACTTCTTCTGATTCACCCTCCAGACTACACCTTCTCCTTCTCCTTCTTCTACTTCTTCTGATTCACCCTCCAGACTTCACCTTCTCCTTCTCCTTCTTCTGTTTCTTCTGATTCACCCTCCAGACTTCATCTTCTCATTCTCCTTCTTCTACTTCTTCTGATTCACCCTCCAGACTTCACCTTCTCCTTCTCCTTCTTCTACTTCTTCTGATTCACCCTCCAGAATTCATCTTCTCCTTCTCCTTCTTCTGCTTCTTCTGATTCACCCTCCAGACTTCACCTTCTCCTTCTCCTTCTTCTGCTTCTTCTGATTCACCCTCCAGACTTCAACTTCTCCTTCTCCTTCTTCTACTTCTTCTGATTCACCCTCCAGACTTCACCTTCTCCTTCTCCTTCTTCTGATTCTTCTGATTCACCCTCCAGACTTCACCTTCTCCTTCTCCTTCTTCTGCTTCTTCTGATTCACCCTCCTGACTTCACCTTCTCCTTCTCCTTCTTCAACGTCTTCTGATTCACCCTCCTGACTTCACCTTCTCCTTCTCCTTCTTCTACTTCTTCTGCTTCACCCTCCAGACTTCACCTTCTCCTTCTCCTTCTTCTACTTCTTCTGATTCACCCTCCAGACTTCACCTTCTCCTTCTCCTTCTTCTGCTTCTTCTGATTCACCCTCCAGACTTCACCTTCTCCTTCTCCTTCTTCTGCTTCTTCTGATTCACACTCCAGACTTCACCTTCTCCTTCTCCTTCGTCTACTTCTTCTGATTCACCCTCCAGACTACACCTTCTCCTTCTCCTTCTTCTGATTCTTCTGATTCACCCTCCAGACTTCACCTTCTCCTTCTCTTTCTTCTGCTTCTTCTGATTCACCCTCCAGACTTCACCTTCTCCTTCTCCTTCTTCTGATTCTTCTGATTCACCCTCCAGACTTCACCTTCTCCTTCTCCTTCTTCTGCTTCTTCTGATTCACCCTCCAGACCTCACCTTCTCCTTCTCCTTCTTCTCCTTCTTCTGATTCACCCTCCTGACTTCACCTTCTCCTTCTCCTTCATCTAGTTCTTCTGCTTCACCCTCCAGACTTCACCTTCTCCTTCTCCTTCGTCTACTTCTTCTGATTCACCCTCCAGTCTACACCTTCTCCTTCTCCTTCTTCTACTTCTTCTGATTCACCCTCCAGACTTCACCTTCTCCTTCTCCTTCTTCTCTTTCTTCTGATTCACCCTCCAGACTTCATCTTCTCCTTCTCCTTCTTCTACTTCTTCTGATTCACCCTCCAGACTTCACCTTCTCCTTCTCCTTCTTCTACTTCTTCTGATTCACCCTCCAGACTTCATCTTCTCCTTCTCCTTCTTCTGCTTCTTCTGATTCACCCTCCAGACTTCACCTTCTCCTTCTCCTTCTTCTGCTTCTTCTGATTCACCCTCCAGACTTCAACTTCTCCTTCTCCTTCTTCTACTTCTTCTGATTCACCCTCCAGACTTCACCTTCTCCTTCTCCTTCTTCTACTTCTTCTGATTCACCCTCCAGTCTTCACCTTCTCCTTCTCCTTCTTCTGTTTCTTCTGCTTCACCCTCCAGACTTCACCTTCTCCTTCTCCTTCTTCTGCTTCTTCTGCTTCACACTCCAGACTTCACCTTCTCCTTCTCCTTCTTCTGCTTCTTCTGCTTCACCGTCCTGACTTCACCTTCTCCTTCTCCTTCTTCTACTTCTTCTGCTACACCCCCCTGACTTCACCTGCTCCTTCTCCTTCTTCTGCTTCTTCTGATTCACTCTCCTAAATTCACCTTCTCCTTCTCCTTCTTCTGCTTCTTCTGATTCACCCTCCTGACTTCACCTTCTCCTTCTCCTTCTTCTGCTTCTTCTGATTCTCCCTCCAGACTTCACCTTCTCCTTCTCCTTCTTCTGCTTCTTCTGATTCACCCTCCAGACTTCACCTTCTCCTTCTTCTGCTTCTTCTGCTTCACCCTCCAGACTTCACCTTCTCCTTCTCCTTCTTCTGCTTCTTCTGCTTCACCCTCCTGACTTCACCTTCTCCTTCTCCTTCTTCTACTTCTTCTGATTCACCCTCCAGACTTCACCAACTCCTTCTCCTTCTTCTGCTTCTTCTGCTTCACCCTCCAGACTTCACCTTCTCCTTCTCCTTCTTCTGCTTCTTCTGCTTCGCCCTCCAGACTTCACCTTCTCCTTCTCCTTCTTCTGCTTCTTCTGCTTCACTCTCCTGACTTCACCTTCTCCTTCTCCTTCTTCTACTTCTTCTGATTCACCCTCCAGACTTCACCCTCTCCTTCTCCTTCTTCTGCTTCTTCTGCTTCACCCTCCAGACTTCACCTTCTCTTTCTCCTTCTTCTGCTTCTTCTGCTGCGCCCTCCAGACTTCACCTTCTCCTTCTCCTTCTTCTGCTTCTTCTGATTCACCCTCCAGACTTCACCTTCTCCTTCTCCTTCTTCTACTTCTTCTGATCCACTCTCCTGACTTCACCTTCTCCTTCTCCTTCTTCTGCTTCTTCTGCTTCACCCTCCAGACTTCACCTTATCCTTCTCCTTCTTCTGCTTCTTCTGCTTCACCCACCAGACTTCACCTTCTCCTTCTCCTTCTTCTGCTTCTTCTGCTTCACCCTCCTGACTTCACCTTATCCTTCTCCTTCTTCTACTTCTTCTGATTCACCCTCCAGACTTCACCTACTCCTTCTCCTTCTTCTGCTTCTTCTGCTTCACCCTCCAGACTTCACCTTCTCCTTCTCCTTCTTCTGCTTCTTCTGCTTCGCCCTCCAGACTTCACCTTCTCCTTCTCCTTCTTCTGCTTCTTCTGCTTCACTCTCCTGACTTCACCTTCTCCTTCTCCTTCTTCTACTTCTTCTGATTCACCCTCCAGACTTCACCCTCTCCTTCTCCTTCTTCTGCTTCTTCTGCTTCACCCTCCAGACTTCACCTTCTCCTTCTCCTTCTTCTGCTTCTTCTGCTTCACCGTCCTGACTTCACCTTCTCCTTCTCCTTCTTCTACTTCTTCTGCTTCACCCCCCTGACTTCACCTGCTCCTTCTCCTTCTTCTGCTTCTTCTGATTCACCCTCCTAACTTCACCTTCTCCTTCTCCTTCTTCTGCTTCTTCTGATTCACCCTCCAGACTTCACCTTCTCCTTCTCCTTCTTCTACTTCGTCTGATTCACCCTCCAGACTTCACCTTCTCCTTCTCCTTCTTCTACTTCTTCTGATTCACCCTCCAGTCTTCACCTACTCCTTCTCCTTCTTCTGTTTCTTCTGCTTCACCCTCCAGACTTCACCTTCTCCTTCTCTTTCTTCTGCTTCTTCTGATTCACCCTCCAGACTTCATCTTCTCCTTCTCCTTCTTCTGATTCTTCTGATTCACCCTCCAGACTTCACCTTCTCCTTCTCCTTCTTCTGCTTCTTCTGATTCACCCTCCTGACTTCACCTTCTCCTTCTCCTTCTTCTACTTCTTCTGCTTCACCCTCCAGACTTCACCTTCTCCTTCTCCTTCTTCTACTTCTTCTGATTCACCCTCCAGACTTCACCTTCTCCTTCTCCTTCTTCTGCTTCTTCTGATTCACCCTCCAGACTTCACCTTCTCCTTCTCCTTCTTCTCTTTCTTCTGATTCACCCTCCAGACTTCACCTTCTCCTTCTCCTTATTCTGCTTCTTCTGATTCACCCTCCAGACTTCACCTTCTCCTTCTCCTTCTTCTACTTCTTCTGCTACACCCCCCTGACTTCACCTGCTCCTTCTCCTTCTTCTGCTTCTTCTGATTCACTCTCCTAAATTCACCTTCTCCTTCTCCTTCTTCTGCTTCTTCTGATTCACCCTCCTGACTTCACCTTCTCCTTCTCCTTCTTCTGCTTCTTCTGATTCTCCCTCCAGACTTCACCTTCTCCTTCTCCTTCTTCTGCTTCTTCTGATTCACCCTCCAGACTTCACCTTCTCCTTCTTCTGCTTCTTCTGCTTCACCCTCCAGACTTCACCTTCTCCTTCTCCTTCTTCTGCTTCTTCTGCTTCACCCTCCTGACTTCACCTTCTCCTTCTCCTTCTTCTACTTCTTCTGATTCACCCTCCAGACTTCACCAACTCCTTCTCCTTCTTCTGCTTCTTCTGCTTCACCCTCCAGACTTCACCTTCTCCTTCTCCTTCTTCTGCTTCTTCTGCTTCGACCTCCAGACTTCACCTTCTCCTTCTCCTTCTTCTGCTTCTTCTGCTTCACTCTCCTGACTTCACCTTCTCCTTCTCCTTCTTCTACTTCTTCTGATTCACCCTCCAGACTTCACCCTCTCCTTCTCCTTCTTCTGCTTCTTCTGCTTCACCCTCCAGACTTCACCTTCTCTTTCTCCTTCTTCTGCTTCTTCTGCTGCGCCCTCCAGACTTCACCTTCTCCTTCTCCTTCTTCTGCTTCTTCTGATTCACCCTCCAGACTTCACCTTCTCCTTCTCCTTCTTCTACTTCTTCTGATCCACCCTCCTGACTTCACCTTCTCCTTCTCCTTCTTCTGCTTCTTCTGCTTCACCCTCCAGACTTCACCTTATCCTTCTCCTTCTTCTGCTTCTTCTGCTTCACCCACCAGACTTCACCTTCTCCTTCTCCTTCTTCTGCTTCTTCTGCTTCACCCTCCTGACTTCACCTTATCCTTCTCCTTCTTCTACTTCTTCTGATTCACCCTCCAGACTTCACCTACTCCTTCTCCTTCTTCTGCTTCTTCTGCTTCACCCTCCAGACTTCACCTTCTCCTTCTCCTTCTTCTGCTTCTTCTGCTTCGCCCTCCAGACTTCACCTTCTCCTTCTCCTTCTTCTGCTTCTTCTGCTTCACTCTCCTGACTTCACCTTCTCCTTCTCCTTCTTCTACTTCTTCTGATTCACCCTCCAGACTTCACCCTCTCCTTCTCCTTCTTCTGCTTCTTCTGCTTCACCCTCCAGACTTCACCTTCTCCTTCTCCTTCTTCTGCTTCTTCTGCTTCACCGTCCTGACTTCACCTTCTCCTTCTCCTTCTTCTACTTCTTCTGCTTCACCCCCCTGACTTCACCTGCTCCTTCTCCTTCTTCTGCTTCTTCTGATTCACCGTCCTGACTTCACCTTCTCCTTCTCCTTCTTCTACTTCTTCTGCTTCACCCCCCTGACTTCACCTGCTCCTTCTCCTTCTTCTGCTTCTTCTGATTCACCCTCCTAACTTCACCTTCTCCTTCTCCTTCTTCTGCTTCTTCTGCTTCACCCACCAGACTTCACCTTCTCCTTCTCCTTCTTCTGCTTCTTCTGCTTCACCCTCCTGACTTCACCTTATCCTTCTCCTTCTTCTACTTCTTCTGATTCACCCTCCAGACTTCACCTACTCCTTCTCCTTCTTCTGCTTCTTCTGCTTCACCCTCCAGACTTCACCTTCTCCTTCTCCTTCTTCTGCTTCTTCTGCTTCGCCCTCCAGACTTCACCTTCTCCTTCTCCTTCTTCTGCTTCTTCTGCTTCACTCTCCTGACTTCACCTTCTCCTTCTCCTTCTTCTACTTCTTCTGATTCACCCTCCAGACTTCACCCTCTCCTTCTCCTTCTTCTGCTTCTTCTGCTTCACCCTCCAGACTTCACCTTCTCCTTCTCCTTCTTCTGCTTCTTCTGCTTCACCGTCCTGACTTCACCTTCTCCTTCTCCTTCTTCTACTTCTTCTGCTTCACCCCCCTGACTTCACCTGCTCCTTCTCCTTCTTCTGCTTCTTCTGATTCACCCTCCTAACTTCACCTTCTCCTTCTCCTTCTTCTGCTTCTTCTGATTCACCCTCCAGACTTCACCTTCTCCTTCTCCTTCTTCTACTTCGTCTGATTCACCCTCCAGACTTCACCTTCTCCTTCTCTTTCTTCTGCTTCTTCTGATTCACCCTCCAGACTTCATCTTCTCCTTCTCCTTCTTCTGATTCTTCTGATTCACCCTCCAGACTTCACCTTCTCCTTCTCCTTCTTCTGCTTCTTCTGATTCACCCTCCTGACTTCACCTTCTCCTTCTCCTTCTTCTACTTCTTCTGCTTCACCCTCCAGACTTCACCTTCTCCTTCTCCTTCTTCTACTTCTTCTGATTCACCCTCCAGACTTCACCTTCTCCTTCTCCTTCTTCTGCTTCTTCTGATTCACCCTCCAGACTTCACCTTCTCCTTCTCCTTCTTCTCTTTCTTCTGATTCACCCTCCAGACTTCACCTTCTCCTTCTCCTTATTCTGCTTCTTCTGATTCACCCTGCAGACTTCACCTTCTCCTTCTCCTTCTTCTGCTTCTTCTGATTCACCCTCCAGACTTCACCTTCTCCTTCTCCTTCTTCTGCTTCTTCTGATTCACCCTCCAGACTTCACCTTCTCCTTCTCCTTCTTCTACTTCTTCTGATTCACCCTCCAGACTTCACCTTCTCCTTCTCCTTCTTCTGCTTCTTCTGATTCACCCTCCAGACTTCACCTTCTCCTTCTCCTTCGTCTACTTCTTCTGATTCACCCTCCAGACTACACCTTCTCCTTCTCCTTCTTCTACTTCTTCTGATTCACCCTCCAGACTTCACCTTCTCCTTCTCCTTCTTCTGTTTCTTCTGATTCACCCTCCAGACTTCATCTTCTCATTCTCCTTCTTCTACTTCTTCTGATTCACCCTCCAGACTTCACCTTCTCCTTCTCCTTCTTCTACTTCTTCTGATTCACCCTCCAGACTTCATCTTCTCCTTCTCCTTCTTCTGCTTCTTCTGATTCACCCTCCAGACTTCACCTTCTCCTTCTCCTTCTTCTGCTTCTTCTGATTCACCCTCCAGACTTCAACTTCTCCTTCTCCTTCTTCTACTTCTTCTGATTCACCCTCCAGACTTCACCTTCTCCTTCTCCTTCTTCTACTTCTTCTGATTCACCCTCCAGTCTTCACCTTCTCCTTCTCCTTCTTCTGTTTCTTCTGCTTCACCCTCCAGACTTCACCTTCTCCTTCTCTTTCTTCTGCTTCTTCTGATTCACCCTCCAGACTTCACCTTCTCCTTCTCCTTCTTCTGCTTCTTCTGATTCACCCTCCTGACTTCACCTTCTCCTTCTCCTTCTTCAACGTCTTCTGATTCACCCTCCTGACTTCACCTTCTCCTTCTCCTTCTTCTACTTCTTCTGCCAAACCCTCCAGACTTCACCTTCTCCTTCTCCTTCTTCTACTTCTTCTGATTCACCCTCCAGACTTCACCTTCTCCTTCTCCTTCTTCTGCTTCTTCTGATTCACCCTCCAGACTTCACCTTCTCCTTCTCCTTATTCTGCTTCTTCTGTTTCACCCTCCAGACTTCACCTTCTCCTTCTCCTTCTTCTGCTTCTTCTGATTCACCCTCCAGACTTCACCTTCTCCTTCTCCTTCTTCTGCTTCTTCTGATTCACCCTCCAGACTTCACCTTCTCCTTCTCCTTCTTCTACTTCTTCTGATTCACCCTCCAGACTTCACCTTCTCCTTCTCCTTCTTCTGCTTCTTCTGATTCACCCGCCAGACTTCACCTTCTCCTTCTCCTTCGTCTACTTCTTCTGATTCACCCTCCAGACTACACCTTCTCCTTCTCCTTCTTCTACTTCTTCTGATTCACCCTCCAGACTTCACCTTCTCCTTCTCCTTCTTCTACTTCTTCTGATTCACCCTCCAGACTTCATCTTCTCCTTCTCCTTCTTCTCCTTCTTCTGATTCACCCTCCAGACTTCACCTTCTCCTTCTCCTTCTTCTGCTTCTTCTGATTCACCCTCCAGACTTCACCTTCTCCTTCTCCTTCTTCTACTTCTTCTGATTCACCCTCCAGACTTCACCTTCTCCTTCTCCTTCTTCTACTTCTTCTGATTCACCCTCCAGTCTTCACCTTCTCCTTCTCCTTCTTCTGTTTCTTCTGCTTCACCCTCCAGACTTCACCTTCTCCTTCTCTTTCTTCTGCTTCTTCTGATTCACCCTCCAGACTTCACCTTCTCCTTCTCCTTCTTCTGATTCTTCTGATTCACCCTCCAGACTTCACCTTCTCCTTCTCCTTCTTCTGCTTCTTCTGATTCACCCTCCAGACCTCACCTTCTCCTTCTCCTTCTTCTCCTTCTTCTGATTCACCCTCCTGACTTCACCTTCTCCTTCTCCTTCATCTAGTTCTTCTGCTTCACCCTCCAGACTTCACCTTCTCCTTCTCCTTCTTCTACTTCTTCTGATTCACCCTCCAGACTTCACCTTCTCCTTCTCCTTCTTCTACTTCTTCTGATTCACCCTCCAGACTTCACCTTCTCCTTCTCCTTCTTCTACTTCTTCTGATTCACCCTCCTGACTTCACCTTCTCCTTCTCCTTCTTCTGCTTCTTCTGATTCACCCTCCAGACTTCACCTTCTCCTTCTCCTTATTCTGCTTCTTCTGATTCACCCTCCAGACTTCACCTTCTCCTTCTCCTTCTTCTGCTTCTTCTGATTCACCCTCCAGACTTCACCTTCTCCTTCTCCTTCTTCTGCTTCTTCTGATTCACCCTCCAGACTTCACCTTCTCCTTCTCCTTCTTCTACTTCTTCTGATTCACCCTCCAGACTTCACCTTCTCCTTCTCCTTCTTCTGCTTCTTCTGATTCACCCTCCAGACTTCACCTTCTCCTTCTCCTTCGTCTACTTCTTCTGATTCACCCTCCAGTCTACACCTTCTCCTTCTCCTTCTTCTACTTCTTCTGATTCACCCTCCAGACTTCACCTTCTCCTTCTCCTTCTTCTCTTTCTTCTGATTCACCCTCCAGACTTCATCTTCTCCTTCTCCTTCTTCTACTTCTTCTGATTCACCCTCCAGACTTCACCTTCTCCTTCTCCTTCTTCTACTTCTTCTGATTCACCCTCCAGACTTCATCTTCTCCTTCTCCTTCTTCTGCTTCTTCTGATTCACCCTCCAGACTTCACCTTCTCCTTCTCCTTCTTCTGCTTCTTCTGATTCACCCTCCAGACTTCAACTTCTCCTTCTCCTTCTTCTACTTCTTCTGATTCACCCTCCAGACTTCACCTTCTCCTTCTCCTTCTTCTACTTCTTCTGATTCACCCTCCAGTCTTCACCTTCTCCTTCTCCTTCTTCTGTTTCTTCTGCTTCACCCTCCAGACTTCACCTTCTCCTTCTCCTTCTTCTGCTTCTTCTGCTTCACACTCCAGACTTCACCTTCTCCTTTTCCTTCTTCTGCTTCTTCTGCTGCGCCCTCCAGGCTTCACCTTCTCCTTCTCCTTCTTCTGCTTCTTCTGCTTCACCGTCCTGACTTCACCTTCTCCTTCTCCTTCTTCTACTTCTTCTGCTACACCTCCCTGACTTCACCTGCTCCTTCTCCTTCTTCTGCTTCTTCTGATTCACTCTCCTAAATTCACCTTCTCCTTCTCCTTCTTCTGCTTCTTCTGATTCACCCTCCTGACTTCACCTTCTCCTTCTCCTTCTTCTGCTTCTTCTGATTCTCCCTCCAGACTTCACCTTCTCCTTCTCCTTCTTCTGCTTCTTCTGATTCACCCTCCAGACTTCACCTTCTCCTTCTCCTTCTTCTGCTTCTTCTGCTTCACCCTCCAGACTTCACCTTCTCCTTCTCCTTCTTCTGCTTCTTCTGCTTCACCCTCCTGACTTCACCTTCTCCTTCTCCTTCTTCTACTTCTTCTGATTCACCCACCAGACTTCACCTACTCCTTCTCCTTCTTCTGCTTCTTCTGCTTCACCCTCCAGACTTCACCTTCTCCTTCTCCTTCTTCTGCTTCTTCTGCTTCGCCCTCCAGACTTCACCTTCTCCTTCTCCTTCTTCTGCTTCTTCTGCTTCACTCTCCTGACTTCACCTTCTCCTTCTCCTTCTTCTACTTCTTCTGATTCACCCTCCAGACTTCACCCTCTCCTTCTCCTTCTTCTGCTTCTTCTGCTTCACCCTCCAGACTTCACCTTCTCTTTCTCCTTCTTCTGCTTCTTCTGCTGCGCCCTCCAGACTTCACCTTCTCCTTCTCCTTCTTCTGCTTCTTCTGATTCACCCTCCAGACTTCACCTTCTCCTTCTCCTTCTTCTACTTCTTCTGATCCACCCTCCTGACTTCACCTTCTCCTTCTCCTTCTTCTGCTTCTTCTGCTTCACCCTCCAGACTTCACCTTCTCCTTCTCCTTCTTCTGCTTCTTCTGCTTCACCCACCAGACTTCACCTTCTCCTTCTCCTTCTTCTGCTTCTTCTGCTTCACCCTCCTGACTTCACCTTATCCTTCTCCTTCTTCTACTTCTTCTGATTCACCCTCCAGACTTCACCTACTCCTTCTCCTTCTTCTGCTTCTTCTGCTTCACCCTCCAGACTTCACCTTCTCCTTCTCCTTCTTCTGCTTCTTCTGCTTCGCCCTCCAGACTTCACCTTCTCCTTCTCCTTCTTCTGCTTCTTCTGCTTCACTCTCCTGACTTCACCTTCTCCTTCTCCTTCTTCTACTTCTTCTGATTCACCCTCCAGACTTCACCCTCTCCTTCTCCTTCTCTGCTTCTTCTGCTTCACCCTCCAGACTTCACCTTCTCCTTCTCCTTCTTCTGCTTCTTCTGCTTCACCGTCCTGACTTCACCTTCTCCTTCTCCTTCTTCTACTTCTTCTGCTTCACCCCCCTGACTTCACCTGCTCCTTCTCCTTCTTCTGCTTCTTCTGATTCACCCTCCTAACTTCACCTTCTCCTTCTCCTTCTTCTGCTTCTTCTGATTCACCCTCCAGACTTCACCTTCTCCTTCTCCTTCTTCTACTTCGTCTGATTCACCCTCCAGACTTCACCTTCTCCTTCTCCTTCTTCTACTTCTTCTGATTCACCCTCCAGTCTTCACCTACTCCTTCTCCTTCTTCTGTTTCTTCTGCTTCACCCTCCAGACTTCACCTTCTCCTTCTCTTTCTTCTGCTTCTTCTGATTCACCCTCCAGACTTCATCTTCTCCTTCTCCTTCTTCTGATTCTTCTGATTCACCCTCCAGACTTCACCTTCTAATTCTCCTTCTTCTGCTTCTTCTGATTCACCCTCCTGACTTCACCTTCTCCTTCTCCTTCTTCTACTTCTTCTGCTTCACCCTCCAGACTTCACCTTCTCCTTCTCCTTCTTCTACTTCTTCTGATTCACCCTCCAGACTTCACCTTCTCCTTCTCCTTCTTCTGCTTCTTCTGATTCACCCTCCAGACTTCACCTTCTCCTTCTCCTTATTCTGCTTCTTCTGATTCACCCTCCAGACTTCACCTTCTCCTTCTCCTTCTTCTGCTTCTTCTAATTCACCCTCCAGACTTCACCTTTTCCTTCTCCTTCTTCTGCTTCTTCTGATTCACCCTCCAGACTTCACCTTCTCCTTCTCCTTCTTCTGCTTCTTCTGATTCACCCTCCAGACTTCACCTTCTCCTTCTCCTTCTTCTACTTCTTCTGATTCACTCTCCATACTTCACCTTCTCCTTCTCTTTCTTCTGCTTCTTCTGATTCACCCTCCAGACTTCACCTTCTCCTTCTCCTTCTTCTACTTCTTCTGATTCACCCTCCAGACTTCACCTTCTCCTTCTCCTTCTTCTGCTTCTTCTGATTCACCCTCCAGACTTCACCTTCTCCTTCTCCTTCGTCTACTTCTTCTGATTCACCCTCCAGACTACACATTCTCCTTCTCCTTCTTCTACTTCTTCTGATTCACCCTCCAGACTTCACCTTCTCCTTCTCCTTCTTCTCTTTCTTCTGATTCACCCTCCAGACTTCATCTTCTCCTTCTCCTTCTTCTACTTGTTCTGATTCACCCTCCAGACTTCACCTTCTCCTTCTCCTTCTTCTACTTCTTCTGATTCACCCTCCAGACTTCATCTTCTCCTTCTCCTTCTTCTGCTTCTTCTGATTCACCCTCCAGACTTCACCTTCTCCTTCTCCTTCATCTGCTTCTTCTGATTCACCCTCCAGACTTCAACTTCTCCTTCTCCTTCTTCTACTTCTTCTGATTCACCCTCCAGACTTCACCTTCTCCTTCTCCTTCTTCTACTTCTTCTGATTCACCCTCCAGTCTTCACCTTCTCCTTCTCCTTCTTCTGTTTCTTCTGCTTCACCCTCCAGACTTCACCTTCTCCTTCTCCTTCTTCTGCTTCTTCTGCTTCACACTCCAGACTTCACCTTCTCCTTCTCCTTCTTCTGCTTCTTCTGCTGCGCCCTCCAGGCTTCAACTTCTCCTTCTCCTTCTTCTGCTTCTTCTGCTTCACCGTCCTGACTTCACCTTCTCCTTCTCCTTCTTCTACTTCTTCTGCTACACCCCCCTGACTTCACCTGCTCCTTCTCCTTCTTCTGCTTCTTCTGATTCACCCTCCTAAATTCACCTTCTCCTTCTCCTTCTTCTGCTTCTTCTGATTCACCCTCCTGACTTCACCTTCTCCTTCTCCTTCTTCTGCTTCTTCTGATTCACCCTCCAGACTTCACCTTCTCCTTCTCCTTCTTCTGCTTCTTCTGATTCACCCTCCAGACTTCACCTTCTCCTTCTCCTTCTTCTGCTTCTTCTGCTTCACCCTCCAGACTTCACCTTCTCCTTCTCCTTCTTCTGCTTCTTCTGCTTCACCCTCCTGACTTCACCTTCTCCTTCTCCTTCTTCGACTTCTTCTGATTCGCCCTCCAGACTTCACCTACTCCTTCTCCTTCTTCTGCTTCTTCTGCTTCACCCTCCAGACTTCACCTTCTCCTTCTCCTTCTTCTGCTTCTTCTGCTTCGCCCTCCAGACTTCACCTTCTCCTTCTCCTTCTTCTGCTTCTTCTGCTTCACTCTCCTGACTTCACCTTCTCCTTCTCCTTCTTCTACTTCTTCTGATTCACCCTCCAGACTTCACCCTCTCCTTCTCCTTCTTCTGCTTCTTCTGCTTCACCCTCCAGACTTCACCTTCTCTTTCTCCTTCTTCTGCTTCTTCTGCTGTGCCCTCCAGACTTCACCTTCTCCTTCTCCTTCTTCTGCTTCTTCTGATTCACCCTCCAGACTTCACCTTCTCCTTCTCCTTCTTCTACTTCTTCTGATCCACCCTCCTGACTTCACCTTCTCCTTCTCCTTCTTCTGCTTCTTCTGCTTCACCCTCCAGACTTCACCTTCTCCTTCTCCTTCTTCTGCTTCTTCTGCTTCACCCACCAGACTTCACCTTCTCCTTCTCCTTCTTCTGCTTCTTCTGCTTCACCCTCCTGACTTCACCTACTCCTTCTCCTTCTTCTGCGTCTTCTGCTTCACCCTCCAGACTTCACCTACTCCTTCTACTTCTTCTGCTTCTTCTGCTTCGCCCTCCAGACTTCACCTTCTCCTTCTCCTTCTTCTGCTTCTTCTGCTTCACACTCCTGACTTCACCTTCTCCTTCTCCTTCTTCTACTTCTTCTGATTCACCCTCCAGACTTAACCCTCTCCTTCTCCTTCTTCTGCTTCTTCTGCTTCACCCTCCAGACTTCACCTTCTCTCTCTCCTTCTTCTGCTTCTTCTGCTGCGCCCTCCAGACTTCACCTTCTCCTTCTCCTTCTTCTGCTTCTTCTGATTCACCCTCCAGACTTCACCTTCTCCTTCTCCTTCTTCTACTTCTTCTGATCCACCCTCCTGACTTCACCTTCTCCTTCTCCTTCTTCTGCTTCTTCTGCTTCACCCTCCAGACTTCACCTTCTCCTTCTCCTTCTTCTGCTTCTTCTGCTTCACCCACCAGACTTCACCTTCTCCTTCTCCTTCTTCTGCTTCTTCTGCTTCACCCTCCTGACTTCACCTTATCCTTCTCCTTCTTCTACTTCTTCTGATTCACCCTCCAGACTTCACCTACTCCTTCTCCTTCTTCTGCTTCTTCTGCTTCACCCTCCAGACTTCACCTTCTCCTTCTCCTTCTTCTGCTTCTTCTGCTTCGCCCTCCAGACTTCACCTTCTCCTTCTCCTTCTTCTGCTTCTTCTGCTTCACTCTCCTGACTTCACCTTCTCCTTCTCCTTCTTCTACTTCTTCTGATTCACCCTCCAGACTTCACCCTCTCCTTCTCCTTCTTCTGCTTCTTCTGCTTCACCCTCCAGACTTCACCTTCTCCTTCTCCTTCTTCTGCTTCGTCTGCTTCACCGTCCTGTCTTCACCTTCTCCTTCTCCTTCTTCTACTTCTTCTGCTTCACCCCCCTGACTTCACCTGCTCCTTCTCCTTCTTCTGCTTCTTCTGATTCACCCTCCTAACTTCACCTTCTCCTTCTCCTTCTTCTGCTTCTTCTGATTCACCCTCCAGACTTCACCTTCTCCTTCTCCTTCTTCTACTTCGTCTGATTCACCCTCCAGACTTCACCTTCTCCTTCTCCTTCGTCTACTTCTTCTGATTCACCCTCCAGACTACACCTTCTCCTTCTCCTTCTTCTACTTCTTCTGATACACCCTCCAGACTTCACCTTCTCCTTCTCCTTCTTCTCTTTCTTCTGATTCACCCTCCAGACTTCATCTTCTCCTTCTCCTTCTTCTCCTTCTTCTGATTCACCCTCCAGACTTCACCTTCTCCTTCTCCTTCTTCTACTTCTTCTGATTCACCCTCCAGACTTCATCTTCTCCTTCTCCTTCTTCTGCTTCTTCTGATTCACCCTCCAGACTTCACCTTCTCCTTCTCCTTCTTCTGCTTCTTCTGATTCACCCTCCAGACTTCAACTTCTCCTTCTCCTTCTTCTACTTCTTCTGATTCACCCTCCAGACTTCACCTTCTCCTTCTCCTTCTTCTAATTCTTCTGATTCACCCGCCAGTCTTCACCTTCTCCTTCTCCTTCTTCTGTTTCTTCTGCTTCTCCCTCCAGACTTCACCTTCTCCTTCTCCTTCTTCTGCTTCTTCTGCTTCACACTCCAGACTTCACCTCCTCCTTCTCCTTCTTCTGCTTCTTCTGCTTCACCGTACTGACTTCACCTTCTCCTTCTCCTTCTTCTACTTCTTCTGCTACACCTCCCTGACTTCACCTGCTCCTTCTCCTTCTTCTGCTTCTTCCGATTCATCCTCCTAAATTCACCTTCTCCTTCTCCTTCTTCTGCTTCTTCTGATTCACCCTCCTGACTTCACCATCTCCTTCTCCTTCTTCTGCTTCTTCTGATTCACCCTCCAGACTTTACCTTCTCCTTCTCCTTCTTCTGCTTCTTCTGATTCACCCTCCAGACTTCACCTTCTCCTTCTCCTTCTTCTGCTTCTTCTGCTTCACCCTCCAGACTTCACCTTCTCCTTCTCCTTCTTCTGCTTCTTCTGCTTCACCCTCCTGACTTCACCTTCTCCTTCTCCTTCTTCTACTTCTTCTGATTCACCCTCCAGACTTCACCTACTCCTTCTCCTTCTTCTGCTTCACCCTCCAGACTTCACCTTCTCCTTCTCCTTCTTCTGCTTCTTCTGCTTCGCCCTCCAGACTTCACCTTCTCCTTCTCCTTCTTCTGCTTCTTCTGCTTCACTCTCCTGACTTCACCTTCTCCTTCTCCTTCTTCTACTTCTTCTGATTCACCCTCCAGACTTCACCCTCTCCTTCTCCTTCTTCTGCTTCTTCTGCTTCACCCTCCAGACTTCACCTTCTCTTTCTCCTTCTTCTGCTTCTTCTCTGCGCCCTCCAGACTTCACCTTCTCCTTCTCCTTTTCTGCTTCTTCTGATTCACCCTCCAGACTTCACCTTCTCCTTCTCCTTCTTCTACTTCTTCTGATCCACCCTCCTGACTTCACCTTCTCCTTCTCCTTCTTCTGCTTCTTCTGCTTCACCCTCCAGACTTCACCTTCTCCTTCTCATTCTTCTGCTTCTTCTGCTTCACCCACCAGACTTCACCTTCTCCTTCTCCTTCTTCTTCTTCTTCTGCTTCACCCTCCTGACTTCACCTTATCCTTCTCCTTCTTCTACTTCTTCTGATTCACCCTCCAGACTTCACCTACTCCTTCTCCTTCTTCTGCTTCTTCTGCTTCACCCTCCAGACTTCACCTTCTCCTTCTCCTTCTTCTGCTTCTTCTGCTTCGCCCTCCAGACTTCACCTTCTCCTTCTCCTTCTTCTGCTTCTTCTGCTTCACTCTCCTGACTTCACCTTCTCCTTCTCCTTCTTCTACTTCTTCTGATTCACCCTCCAGACTTCACCCTCTCCTTCTCCTTCTTCTGCTTCTTCTGCTTCACCCTCCAAACTTCACCTTCTCCTTCTCCTTCTTCTGCTTCTTCTGCTTCACCGTCCTGACTTCACCTTCTCCTTCTCCTTCTTCTACTTGTTCTGCTTCACCCCCTTGACTTCACCTGCTCCTTCTCCTTCTTCTGCTTCTTCTGATTCACCCTCCTAACTTCACCTTCTCCTTCTCCTTCTTCTGCTTCTTCTGATTCACCCTCCAGACTTCACCTTCTCCTTCTCCTTCTTCTACTTCGTCTGATTCACCCTCCAGACTTCACCTTCTCCTTCTCCTTCTTCTACTTCTTCTGATTCACCCTCCAGTCTTCACCTACTCCTTCTCCTTCTTCTGTTTCTTCTGCTTCACCCTCCAGACTTCACCTTCTCCTTCTCTTTCTTCTGCTTCTTCTGATTCACCCTCCAGACTTCATCTTCTCCTTCTCCTTCTTCTGATTCTTCTGATTCACCCTCCAGACTTCACCTTCTCCTTCTCCTTCTTCTGCTTCTTCTGATTCACCCTCCTGACTTCACCTTCTCCTTCTCCTTCTTCTACTTCTTCTGCTTCACCCTCCAGACTTCACCTTCTCCTTCTTCTACTTCTTCTGATTCACCCTCCAGACTTCACCTTCTCCTTCTCCTTCTTCTGCTTCTTCTGATTCACCCTCCAGACTTCACCTTCTCCTTCTCCTTATTCTGCTTCTTCTGATTCACCCTCCAGACTTCACCTTCTCCTTCTCCTTCTTCTGCTTCTTCTGATTCACCCTCCAGACTTCACCTTTTCCTTCTCCTTCTTCTGCTTCTTCTGATTCACCCTCCAGACTTCACCTTCTCCTTCTCCTTCTTCTGCTTCTTCTGATTCACCCTCCAGACTTCACCTTTTCCTTCTCCTTCTTCTGCTTCTTCTGATTCACCCTCCAGACTTCACCTTCTCCTTCTCCTTCTTCTGCTTCTTCTGATTCACCCTCCAGACTTCACCTTCTCCTTCTCCTTCTTCTGCTTCTTCTGATTCACCCTCCAGACTTCACCTTCTCCTTCTCCTTCTTCTACTTCTTCTGATTCACCCTCCAGACTTCACCTTCTCCTTCTCCTTCTTCTGCTTCTTCTGATTCACCCTCCAGACTTCACCTTCTCCTTCTCCTTCTTCTACTTCTTCTGATTCACCCTCCAGACTTTACCTTCTCCTTCTCCTTCTTCTGCTTCTTCTGATTCACCCTCCAGACTTCACCTTCTCCTTCTCCTTCTTCTACTTCTTCTGATTCACCCTCCAGACTACACCTTCTCCTTCTCCTTCTTCTACTTCTTCTGATTCACCCTCCAGACTTCACCTTCAACTTCTCCTTCTTCTCTTTCTTCTGATTCACCCTCCAAACTTCATCTTCTCCTTCTCCTTCTTCTACTTCTTCTGATTCACCTCCAGACTTCATCTTCTCCTTCTCCTTCTTCTGCTTCTTCTGATTCACCCTCCAGACTTCACCTTCTCCTTCTCCTTCTTCTGCTTCTTCTGCTTCAGCCTCCAGACTTCACCTTCTCCTTCTCCTTCTTCTGCTTCTTCTGATTCACCCTCCAGTCTTCACCTTCTCCTTCTCCTTCTTCTGTTT